>NC_138890.1:158312645-159512645 GCF_965194825.1 Balaenoptera physalus
CCACGTGTGCAAGCTTCCTGATACCGGAGTGAGGGGAGGGGTTGTGGCATGGCCAGTGCGCAGAATGGATAATTAGCTGAAGTCAGAGGTGGTTGGAATCAGAGAAAATGCAGGGTCTTGTAGGCCATACTAAGCAGTTTGTTGTTTATCTCTAAGAGCTAGAGGAGACCACTCATTTTATAACTTTAATAAAAATTTTTTATTTAATGTGTATGTGTGTATAACTATAATACACACGTTAATTATTCATTTAATTGGCCATTAAAGAGTTTTAGATTGTTTATATGACCAAATTTTTGTTATAAAAATATCACACATTGATGTTTGTTGAACACACAGAAGGTAAGTAGGAATCAATGAAGAAAGGACTAATTAGGAGACTGTTGCAGTAGACTAGATAAAAAAAATGGTTCAAGCTGGTCAAGGATAGGAGCAGAAAGGTATACAAAGCCGATAGTATTATAATTAAATTGACAATTTGAATATAGGTTAAACATGAGTGATGACTGAGAGGAAGGTGTTCAGAACTTGTGCCAAGTGCATGACCTGTAAAGTTACATTTGTAGCAGTTCCATTTTCTGAGATAAGAAATATTAACGAAATACCAGGTTTGGGAGACTTGCACTGAGTTTAGTCCTTGAGATCTTGTGTTTGAGGTGCATTTAAGGCATCTGTGTAGAGACGGGGATTATGAGATGTGGAAGGCTGAGTCAGAAGACATCTGGGCCGGAGGTTTAAAATTGAGTCAATTAGTGAAGATGAGGTCGCCTAAATAGAGTATATATGACAGAAGAGAAATATCTTAAAGATGAAGCCAAGCAACCTCAGCATTAAATGATTGATTGAAGGAAGAAAGAGCAAAGGCTGAGAAAGGGCTTTCTAATAGATCAAAGGAACAACGGAAGTATTGGGTTAAAGAGAAATAGTTTGCAAAAAAGGAGATGGTTCAGATAATCAACAGTTATCAGAAAGAGCAAGACGATGAATGAGAAAAAAAAAAACCAAGTTTATGGAATTTAGCACCAAGAGAGAACTAGTTGCCTGAGAGTAAAGAAGTCATTCTAAAGTGGGACGAGTTTGTCCAAGTGATAAAACCCTGTTAGTGAAGACATCCCCTAAGTGATGTTTTTATTTAGGGGGTAGGAAGAGAGAGAGAGATGTATCTGAAAAGGAGATATTTGTCTAAGGAGCTTTTCACTGAGGTGAAAAGGTGAAGACTTACACATTAGAAATACTGACAGGAATGATACTGTAAAAGGAAGAAGTGGAAAATACATGAGAAAGAGGTAATAATCCAGAGCAGAAGTTTGCTGAGAAGACAGCAACAGGATTAGGTGGGATCCAAAGCACAAAAAGGAAGAGAAATATCTCCTTCCAGACGTCATTGACTGGGTTAACAGAACATTTCAAATTAAAAACCAAACAAAACCTCAACACAACAGTATTCATATGATATATTATGAATATTTTCAGGCTGCCTCAATTACAAGAACTAGTGTGCAACTGAAATTTCTGTAATGTGTTAATTTTTTGTTACTGTCATTAATTAAGTTTGTTTGGAACATATACAAATCTGTAATATACGAGCTGAAACTTCTAATTTATCAGAACATTTTTTTTTTTTACATCTTTATTGGAGTATAATTGCTTTACAATGTTGTGTTACTTTCTGCTGTATAACAAAGTGAATCAGCTATGCATATACATATATCCCCATACCCCCTCCCTCTTGCGTCTCCCGCCCACCCTCCCTATCCCACCCCTCTAAGTGGTCACAAAGCACCGAGCTGATCTCCCTATCAGAACATTCTATTGAAAGTTTCAAACTTTCATTTATATAATTTAGCACAGTGTTTATATTAGCAACATATATTTAAAATCATAAATTTTTAAAGATAACCTTGGGATATTGAGTTAATCATTAAAATAGTGTAGAAATCAAGTTACTCAGTTTTAAACAATTATTTTGAACTGTGCTTAAAAAAAAACTGCATTTCTCAATTATAAAATTTATGATCTATATTGAGCTAAATTACTTTTTACTTTTTAAGAAATGTAAAATGAGTGTCTAAAAGCATTCCTTCTTAATACCTTTAGGCAACATTTCATCTAAACCCAGGTTGAATTTCTCTGAATTCGTTACCTAACCTAGGTATGAGCATGGTCCACTGGATCCTTGATCCTTATCTCTTAACCTTAAAGATAACTCAGCACTTCCCATGCATCAGATACACACCCTCTCAAATCAGAAGCAGGGCCAACCATTGTTAATTTATCTTTTGACAATTTTATGAGGAGAAAAAGGAGACAATGTACATTGCATGCCATATACAAACAACAAAGCTCACTGGACATTTCTCTCTGTGCAGAATTACTACTCTGGCTTTCATTCTCTGATTGGTGTACCATCTGTCTGGCTCTAGCTCTTATATGCCTGTTCTCCAGTTCTTTGCCCCACTGCTTCTTTTACATCCTTTTTTCATAGAGTTTGGGAGATAAAATTTTTGGGCAGAAAAACTTCTTTCTCTGTGAGAAGCTTGAATAAAACAGGGTATACAATTAATGTATTGAGAAGAACAGAGGAAGACATCCTTTTTGTGGCCTTATTATGTGGCCAGGAGCTGTGGACGAGTGGATTATGGTGGTGCAAGCAAGCCATGGTTTATGTCCAGCAATCACATTGTGAGTTCCAAGAAACACTTCTGTGAGTTATACTGCCATGTCATATGAACATTGAGCTACATTAAAGTTAAATCTGTTTAAACAAAATCTAAGATATTCTTACCAAATTCACAGCAGAGTGGCTAGAACACTTATTTGAACTACCAGGATTGCAACCCGCTTATATAACCTTAGAGAAATTGTTTAAGCTGTCTATTGCTTGATTTTCTCATAAGTGGAATAGAGAAAGGGATGTTACACAGTTGGTGGTGGTCAAAGAGAAAATTTAAGTGAAGAATGTAGTGAACACCCAATTACTGTTGTTATTACTATTGCTGAGAAAAATATTGTGTTTCCATAGATAAAAGGAAATTATTAATAACAGATATCAGTGTTTATGAGCAAATGCTGGGATCATCCTGTGTGTGTTAGAGATATATTTAGATGAATTAAAAACTCAAAATTTATTGTTGAAGTATTAAAATCTGTTAAATACTTACATTATACTTCAATGCCTTTTTAACATTATGTTAATATATGTTGATAAGTGTACTGAAAAGAACTTTATGTACTACAGTTCTACCTTCTTCCTTCAAAAATGGAGACACCAAAGGCCAGGTTATTTATGTGATTTGCCCAAGTTCACAGTGCTATATTAAAAAAATGTCTATAGGGAAAAAATATATAGCAAGTTATAAAACATTGAAACATGACCAAAATGAGTAATTGCTCAATTAGTTTGTAGTTCTATATGTAATCGTGTTATTTGCAAAATACTAAATAGCCAGAAACCTACTTAAAAAAATTGAATGTGATAGATTTAACCTTTTTTTTCCTGGAAATTTGCTATAATGAATAATTCTTAAAAGTCAAAAACTTTAAATAATAATAAATAACAATTCTTTTTTAATAACATTTTATAGGCCTGGCCCTGTGTATACTTTACCTATGTTATTTCTAATTCTCCTATCATCATTGTTGAGATTGAATTTAGTCTCTTTCTCTGTATCTCACTCTCCCTCCACCCCTTGCCTTTTTCCTACAGAATTTTCCGTGTTTTTTTTTTTTTCTTCTTTGTCTTCTTTCAACCAGGCTTCCACAAACAATATCTAAAATATTTGGGCACGTATGATTGTAATTTGTTTAACGTTATAATATTAAATTCTGGACTGAGTTAAAAGCATTTATTCTTATAACATAGCATGGCTCATGAGGTATGACTCCAAAATCTATATGGATGAAATTAGGACTTCAACAGAATTATGCACTAAAGTTAAAAGAAGCCTGCGGAGATTTTACCACATTAAGTAGGTGATGAACTGTCAATTTACCGAATGTTCTCAATCAGCAAATTACTACAGTGAGCACACATATGAGGCACTAAACTTATTTTCAAAATAAGTACTTTTCTTGTAAAGAGTAATTTGCTTTAGAGAATGTGGATTATTTACTAGTCTTCAAATAGCATATGGCAACATAAAGGATATTTAAATTTCTGATAAAAACATTATTCAGTGATACAGAAAAATAAACTAAAAATAATAAAGTGTGTGGTAAGTGGTCACAAATAAATATGTCATCACTACTGGTTACATGCCTTTGTCTTCAATCACTGAGAGAACTAGCCGTCTCATTTGTAAAATGTAAAAACTCATGCTTAGGTGGTCCTTGGGAGCAGTATGTGAGACTTTTGTGCACGAGATGGAATGACTGCATGAAAGGTATTGCGTATATGTATGATCCTCTGAGAAATATGAATTTCTTTCTCTTAACTTCCCGTCTTTGAACTGGTTCTTATAGTTTAGTTACAACATGCTATAATTTATCATTTTTCTGTAGGTCATCTCCAGTTTTATATTATTGTAAAATTGAAATGAACGTATTTTTTCATAAAACCTTTTTTCTAATGTTTAGAATTTCTCTGGCTAGGTTCACAGAGTAAAAACTTGAGTCCAGGTGTATAGATACATTTTCAGGATTGTTAATATAATTGTAAATTCCATGTTGTTTATTAATGGGAGAGGAGATTATAATTGGTAAAATTTAGAGCAAAAACCAAGTTTTTTTTAATATATACCACATCTTTTTTTATTGTTGTTTTTTGTTTTTTTAAATTAGTTATCTATTTTATACATATTAGTGTATATATGTCAATCCCAATCTCCCAATTCATCACACCACCCCCCTACCCCGGCTTTCCCCCCGGGTGTCCATACGTTTGTTCTCTACATCTGTGTCTCTATTTCTGCCTTGCAAACCAGTTCATCTGTACCCCAAGTTGTTTTTCGTTGTTGACGTTTTCCTGCCTTGCAAAGAGTTTTAAAGTCTGAGTGTTCTCACTCTTGGGGAAAAATGACTGCCTATCTAGTTATAATTATATAAATATTGGCAGCCATCAGGGTTGTTTTTCTTTTTTTTGTCCAGCAATTCAATTGCAACATATTAACAAACACTTCCCAGTGAAAAGGTATGGTATCCTGTGCCAGAATTGCATCTTTAGGGATTAGCTGATAACAAATGTCATCACAACTTATTTTTTAAGGTTTACTACTAATTAGCAACAGTAAAATAACCTATTTATATCCTGGCTTTAAGCCATTGCTCTACAAATGAAGTGTTAGTGTAGACTGACTGCTGTTATTTATTTTCCCTGGCAGTTTGATTTATTTTTTAACAGAGTATTGGCCAAAATACAGTAAATCTCCTACATATGACTGAGTTCCATTCTGAGAGCGTGTTCATTAAGTCCAGTTTGTTCGTATGTCCAGCGAAGTTAGCCTAGGTACCCAACTAACACAATCGGCTATCTAGTACTGTACTGTAGTAAGTTTATAATACTTTTCACAAAAATAATATATAAAAAGCAAACAACAAAAAAATAAAGAAAGCATTTTTAATCTTACAGTGCAGTACCTTGAAAAGTACAGTAGTACAGTACAACAGCTGGCATGCAGGGGCTGGCATCGAGTGAACAGGCAAGAAGATTTACTGACTGGAGGAGGGAGAGGAGGTGGGAGATGGTAGAACTGAAGGATCGTCAGCAATAGGAGACGGAGGGCAAGCTGCAATTTCACTCACATCTGATGTTGATGGCACAGGTTCTTGTTCCTTGCTGGATTCAATTCCATTTACCCTCTTGAAAAAATGATCCAGTGATGTCTGGGTAGTAGCTCTTTTTTTCTCGTCATAGATGACACGGTAGCACTCGATTTCCTTCTGAACAGCTGCTGCAACCTTTGTGTACCATTCTGTGTTCAGGTCCCGTGCCTCAAAAACCAACAGTCTCTCCTCAAATAAAGAAAATCCCCTTGCCATTTCCTGCATCATGAATCTCTTCGGTTCTTCCGTTACTTCTTCCTCTTGTCGCTCCACTTTCTCAATTATTTTCACTTTTGTTTCCATCGTTATCACTTGGTGCTTCTTAGCAGTACGAGCTACATCACCACTGCTTTTACACGCATTTCCAGACATCCTAGGCTTGAAATAAAGATACTGTATCTCTGCCTTCCCTTTTATTTCATCTGTCTTCTTGGTATATCTTCACTCCTACAAAACCACATTCCAGTCCTCAGTTCCCCTCTATCTATGTGTTTCTCTCCCATGAAATTTCCCAGGCAGCCCCCGCACACCACTTCCTCTCCCTGAATTTATCTTTCCTTCAATTAAAACTTAGTATCAAATGCCTTAATCCCCTAAGGCTCTGGCCTTCCCTGAGCCCAGATGATCATTTCCTTCTAGATGATGATGGTAAGACATGGTTTAGTGTCCCTTAAACATAAGATTTAAAATTTTAAAGATAATTTCTCATTCCTTAAACCAGAGGACTAATATGGGCAATTAATTCCTTGTTGCTTTTCTGCTTTTTTCACAATCCATACTCAGGATCAGACTAAAGAAACATTTGTGAAAAGAAAAAAAGTAGTATTATAGCTTATTTTCTCTTTAACTGTGAATTAATGATTCTTGCTAGATGTAATTTTCTTTTGAATGTTCATGTCTTACTTATGTAACCTGAAGCAATTTACTAATACTAGTGATTAAGTCTAGGGAAAATGTCGGGGAGAGTCCACTTATTGTGGAAATGAGTCTGTTTTGGGACTCTAGGAATCTAAGTTTTTGGCCAGTATTTTTATACTAAATGGCTTGGTGGTCCAGTTCTATATTTTGGTTCCTTTATCTATAAAATGAGAAATGGGGTCACGTGGTTTCTGAAATTATTTTAAGATTTAAAATCTATGACTAGGCATATTCAAAAGCAAAATCTGTCTTAACTAATATTTAAGGTAAAAAACACCTCACTATTGCATAGTTGACAATGAACTACTGTATTTCCTAAACAAATATGTTATCTGCACTGAGAAAGAATGTTTATTTGGGAATTTTCTAATAATCCTCATTGGAGTAGCACTAAATAGAATAATCCCTGGTGAAACCTTTAAGGAAAACAAAGTGGACGCTTTCAAAAGAGGGTTAGGCAATGATAATAAACTTATAGCATTCAACCCAGATCATAAAAAGACAAACAGGAGAGAAGCTGATTCCATACAGGATACTCACTTGACTTCAGCTAATTCTTTGTTAGGAATTAAATTGAGCTATGAAGTTGTAGCTCTGAAATGATCTGGCATTCATGTTGATTGTACCATCTCATTAGCTTTCTCTTTGTATAAACAAGGTTCCTTTGCTTCTTCTAATTGCACATAGAAGTACCAGGCTCTACTGGGAAGCAAATCCAAATTCTAATACAAGGTCTGCAGAGATGTAACTGCAAAGAAATTAGAAAGTTTCCCCAAACAGACTTCTCAGTTCCTTAATGTAAAGTAATGAAAACTTGGAGCTTGTTGTTTTTTGTTTATATGTTTGTTTTTTCCTTGTGGAAAGCAATTCAGTCAATGCATTTTAAAAGTTTATTACTGAATCAAAATCATATTTAATTTTTAAAGGGCCACTGCAAACCAGTGGTATTAATTAAAACCTCATGTTTTAAAATATTTAAATGGAAACATTGTATTTAAATCCATGAGTAAATGAGGTACAAAATATGTTTAAAAAATTAAGGCAATTAATGAAACAGTGAATTAATGTGGAAAGTATCAATAGTATTAGATTCTGAAGGAGAAAAATTCCCTCTCAGTACTTTTCTGAGTTAGCAAACAAATTGGCTACATTTTTGTTGGATCTTTTTTTCTGGTTTGTAACATTATTTTCCCAATGCAAATATTACCTTAGAATACCTAGTGTCTTGGTATGTGGTGCTCAGAAAAAATCAGTTAATATCTGTTTTAGCAAATATGTTTAATTTCTAACATAGCCCACTGATGTGAGAGAATTCAAAGTGATAATTAATGCCAGTCAGGTATTAATCTCCAAATAAGAAACCAAGTTGAAGTTTTATATAGAAAGGAGTGTGAATTCTCATCCTGTTATACATTCTTCTCCGTAATTTAACTACCAGTGCGTAGCAATGAATGGGTTGGCCTAAACCAAGCTTTGCAGTTAGAGTAACCCTGGAATACAGCATCTTTCCTAAATACATTTTGCATGTATTCATGTCTGTAGTGTCTGTGTATTTGCACATAAATATGTGCTTGCTTTGTTTATCCAGTTCTGATGTCAGTGATTGTAAAGTGCATTCCAAAGATCTCCATCTCTTTCAGTGTTTTTGAGAGATAAGTCTAGTATTTTTTATGTTTATTCTTTTTACTGAAGGATAATAATAACATCAAACATGCATGTATCACCTCTTATGTGTCAGATACTGTTCTAGGCTCAATTTATCATTGTTTTTGTTTTTGTTTTTATTGGGGTATAGTTGCCTCACAAGGTTGTGCCAGTTTCTACTGTACAGCGAAAAGAACCCTCTTGCACTGTTGATGGGAATGTAAATTGATGCAGCCATTATGGAGAACAGTATAGAGGTTCCTTAAAAAACTAAAAATAGAACTACCGTATGACCCAACAATCCCACTACTGGGCATATACCCTGAGAAAACCATAATTCAAAAATACACATGCACCCCAATATTCATTGCAGCACTATTTACAATAGCCAGGAGATGGAAGCAGCCTAAATATCCATCGAGAAATAAATCTAATATTGACATAATCAATTATCCTTTCTTTGAAAGCATGAAAAAATAAAATATGAACCCATTTATTTTCACTTTTTTTTTTTTTACATTTACACTGGATTAGATTCTGGTCAGCAATAAATTACTCTACAGTTAAAATGTCACTGAGGTATGTTCCATTCAACATGTGGAAAAAATTTATTTCATAATGAAATACAGATGTACATCTTTCTTTAAATCCACCACCATCCCATTTTTATCCCCACTGATGTTTTAATTTCAGGACCTAATGTGAAAATTGCCTCATTGGGTACTAAAGAAGTTAGATAAATTCACATATTACCCCAATTGATAATGTTATTAATACAGATATTTGAACTGTTGAACTCTGAATGAAAAATATAAAATAATCACCTCTCATAAGCCTTTGCTTCAGAGGAAATAATAGTATCATGGAAGACAGTTTTCTTCAATGAAATGTGTCTAATTTATGGAAAAAAGCAGTTCTCACTTTTGCTACACTGCAAGATTTTTTGGTTTATCTCTGGCTCTGCCTCATTCAGTAGATCTTGACAGAGCAAGTAAGGAGTTTTATTAAGGGGTTGAGCAATAAAGATTCAATAGAATTCTTGAGACATAATGATGTTTTTTCTTATGTTGGAGGATGTCTTCTTTCTTAGAGACTATGACCAGCTTGGATTATCCTATTTGCTGTCTTTGCATTACCTTCAAGGCAAGCATAAACTAAAATGAAAGATTGGTGAGGGTTGCTTTATTTCTTCCAGAATAAGAGCACTTGTTTTATTATAGATGATTTCTTAGCATGCTCTCTTTTAGTCAGAATTGTCAATTCCATTGAATTTAAACAGATATTTATATCAACTTCCCATGCACATACTACACAAGAGAATATGCAACTTTTTGTATTAAAATTCTAGACTAAAATTACATATGCAAAATGAGTATATAGACAAGGTATTTTTGCTCTATCTCAGTGATTCAGAACACCTGATTCAGGGACATAAATCGAAGGGCAGTGCCTATAAAAAAATTATATTCAGCAAGGGCTCCCTTACTCTTGATTAACCCACAAGTAAGCAAGCAATCATGAAATAGGAGCGTGCTCCCTTAGGGGTCTCCTGCACTAAAGGAGATCTAGAATATCACTTATCGCTGTGCTTATGTTGTTTACATATCTATGTCTAACTTTCTTAAGCCTAATTTAGGTCTGAAGAGTAGCAAAGTAACTTATGAGACCTCAGAATTCATTATGGAGACAAAGAATACAGTTTTGTAGCTTTTTTAAAAAAAAAAAGAAAAAATTACACTTAATATATGAAAAAAAAACACTCAGGGAAAGCAAATTAGTAAGGAATTTCGAATCTAAACAGGAGATTCTGGAAATTTCCTAAGTGTTTCAAGTTCTTGTTAGTAGCTATAAAATTTTATTTGCTAAGCTGTAATACAAAAGATTTTCATTCACATGACCTCCAAATATTATTAAGATCTTAAGGGAAGGAGCCTAAATCTTTTACTAGTGAAGTAAAACAGTGCAGAGTGTAAAAGTATGATTTTATCTTTAGAAACGACATTTATACAAATGTTTTACCATAGACAATGTTCTCACAGATCTATAAGGTAGGTAAAGAAATTTGTATTGTCCTATTTTTAAATGAGGAAAAACCAACAGCAGCAAAATACTAGATACAGGGATATTATCCAGTGATTCAGGAGTTTTCATTTATTTGTTTATTGGAAAACACAACCGAATACTCACTGGGGCAGATAACAAGGAAGATGAAGAGATGGTTCCTTTTGTTACTTAAGGCATAAATTGCAAACCAGTTGAGATTATCCTTCCTAATCTAGTGTTCTTTTTTCCAGAGTCACAGCTCCCTGTTTTGAGTGGAAATTTTCACTAAATGATCTCTATTGTGCTTCTCAACTCAGAATATTTTATTCCTTGAAATTGTATTAGCATATGGACTTATGGGAAAGTAGCATGTACTAATTCTATTACTTTTGAATCTAAAACAATTTCTCCGTTGCTTCCATACTTACAGCACCTATTGCTGTATTAATGTAGGCATATGTTGCTATTTCTCTGCCTACTTCGGAAAGAGCCTAAATCTTCTTTGAAAGTATGGTACCAACTTGAATGAAATATGTTGTTGCTTGAATTCTGGATAACTGTACTTCTGATTATGGCAGCTGAAGATAAGGTTAGCTCTTTTGGCAGCCACATTAAATTCTAATCATAGGTTAGTCCTGCTATGTACTAAAATATCCAATCCATGTATGTATAAATGAATGGATACACATAAAATGTGTCTCTTCATATGTCTTATGCAATTTTATAAATTTCAGCAGCACATATAACACTGCCCAGCAATTATCCAATATTTCCATGTCGTCTTCTCCTCTCTGGACAACTGTATCACACCTTCTTTACTCTTCTGAAATTTCCAATTCTTTCTTCCCCATTCTCACGTTCAGCCAATTACCTTCTTGACAACTTTATTACAGAAATGAAATCTGTCAAGATAGATCAATGTTGTATGTTTGTTGTTTTCAGACCAGGAGTTTCCAGTTTATTTAAAGAAACTGGGTGCTCTTTCAGTTCCTGGGACTTCATGAGCTTTCCTTGTTTGTTTTTCTAATTTGTAAGTGATAAATGATCTTCAAAATTATGTTTAATCAATATCCTTTCTTTTTGATCCAAAAATCATTGTATTTGAGGGACAAGTTAAGAGAAAACTTGGGCATAATGTTTCTTGCTTTTTTATCAAATATCATTACTCTCTAGGCTCAATTTATTGTTTTATTTCTTCCTCATTTTTAACTTGCTTTACTTTGAATAAATTTGAGCTTATGCTTTGGGAGATTCTGCTATAAGGTATTATGAAATACATTTAGAAATATAATTCATTTGTTGGTGATAATTCTTACCAGAGAAATATTTTCATATCAAATTAGTTTTAAAATGAGGACTAGCTAAATCATAATACTGTGAATAATAGAGTAATAAAAACTCATGTACCTATGGTAATTAACTGAAAGCCCCAGAGGGCTTCAGCAGCAAGTAATGTAAAATTGTGTGACACAAGAAGAACCAATGATACCAATGATTTCTGTGCCTTAAAAGCGTTTCTTTGTGTTTACTGTTATCAAGGTGTCCCTTATATACAATAAAGCACACAAATCCTAAGTGAAATTTTGATGATTGTTACATAGGTATAAACTCATGTAATCAGTCTCCAGATTATGGTACAGAGCTGCTAATACCTTTGAAGCACACCACGTGGCCCTTTCCAGTCAATCTTTGCATACACCCCTCTATCCAATATAATCATTATTCTGATTTTGTTTTTGTCCAGTTTTTAAAAATTTTCAAGTAAATGAAATACAAAGGCCATCATCTTTTCTCTCTGGTACTTTCGCTTAACAATTTCATCTATGTTGTTTAATCTGGAAATAGTTTGCTTTATTGCTATGTAGTAATTAGTTGTTTAATAATATAATAATGTACGTACTAAGTCTACTGTTAATGGATATTTTGGTTATTTTTAGTTTTGTCAATTGTAAATAAAATTCTATGAACATTTTTATGTATGTATTATTTGGGCACATATGCACTGAGTTCTCCTTGGGTTTATACTAGGAATAGAATTGCTGGGTCATAGGTTAGGCTTATGGTTAGTTTTGATAGATACCATCAAACATTTTTTAAAGTGCTTTTTTTTTTAAATCACTTTACACTCCTGTTAACAATGTATGTGAGTTCCAGTTATTCATGTATGTACTAACATTTGATATTGACAGTGTTTTTTAAAACTTTTAATATCAGGCTACTCTTGTGGTCATGTAATGATATCTTCTTGTATTTTGATTTGCATTTTCCTGATGATTCAATGATGTTGGACACATTTTCATATGCTCATTGGCCATTTGGAAATTTTCTTTTGTGTATTGCCCATTCATATCTTTTACACATTGTTCAAGCAGTTGGCCTATCTTGAATGCATTTCTAAAAAGAAATATCCAATTTGAACTCAGCTTTTTTTCCCTCCAACTAGCAAAAGGTTATAGAAA
Organism: Balaenoptera physalus; assembly: GCF_965194825.1. Classification (NCBI taxonomy): domain Eukaryota; kingdom Metazoa; phylum Chordata; class Mammalia; order Artiodactyla; family Balaenopteridae; genus Balaenoptera; species Balaenoptera physalus. Next base: position 158,325,470 of record NC_138890.1, read on the forward strand.
TATCTGATTTTTAAATCTAAGTTGCACAGAGAAATATACGGACCAGACTAATTGTATTATTTAATTAAAATATTTTTTATAATATCTACAATTAAGCCCTATTTTCTGACTATTTGTGGATTTATAGGAAGTGAGTACCTTGCAACATGTTTCCTATAAAATTTCCATCTACTCTTTGGTTCTACCCTTATTTTTCTTTGGGCATACAGCTATTCAGCCTCCTCCCCCTGGCCGCTTCTATCATGAAACAGCTAGTCTCAGTGTTCTCACCTACAGAAATTTATAGGTAGCTTTCAGGAAGATTTAAATTTCTCATTGGTTATTTTGCAGATGATCATCTTTCACTATCTGAACCTCTTGGAATCTCTTTCCCCACCTGAAGCAGTTTATCTAATTATTCCTTGCAAAAACAGACATTTTGGAGGAACACTTGCATATATTCAAACAAATATTTTGACTAAATATAAACCTGATTTTTCTCTGGTTTTTATTTTTGAAATCCTATATTTAATATCAGCTATATAACTTTAATTTTTAAACTTTGCATTTCTGCAAAGTTTAAAAATTAAATCTAATGAAATTTAATTTTTACTGCATTCTTTAATGCATTTTAGGAATTACCACAAGATGAAATTGTAAAAAATGGTGAGGGAAGAGGAAGTGTAAAAGGCAAGGTAGGTTATACAGAATCATTTGAAGTTGTTTAAAAAGAATTGATCTGGGGCTTCCCTGGTGGCGCAGTGGTTGGGAGTCTGCCTGCTAGCGCGGGGGACATGGGTTCGAGCCCTGGTCTGGGAGGATCCCACATGCCGCGGAGCGGCTGGGCCCGTGAGCCACAGCTGCTGAGCCTGCGCGTCTGGAGCCTGTGCTCCGCAACAAGAGAGGCCGCCAACAGTGAGAGGCCCGCGCACCGCGATGAAGAGTGGCCCCCACTTGCCGCAACTAGAGAAAGCCCTCGCACAGAAACGAAGACCCAACACAGCCAAAAATAAATAAATAAATAAATAAATAAAAACATGTCAATTCATTTAAAAAAAAAAAAATTGATCTGAAACGTAGCTACTCAGAATACTGCCCCATAATTCAAGAAATGGTTCTAGAGTATATCATCCAGTTTGACTGATGGATCTGGTGATACACTTCTCTTTCTCTTTGATAACAGTGGGCTAAAGAGTGTCACGAAGAAGGCTCCTTTTTTAATGTATCACATGTGATTTTAACTCTGGAATAGACTAGCGTTGATTACTGTTATGCTCCGTTGTTTTATGTTATTATATTATCATTATCATCTCTTAAATATAGTGCAGAAGATCATTTACATTAAGAATTCCACCCATGTACTCACTCTAAGTCCTCACTATATTATTACATTGTTACCATCTTGGCTCAGAATATCTGTTACATCCTGTGTTCATTACCTTGACCATATTTCACATTCTACTCTCTGTCCATTTCCTGGTTTTTATGTATTTGAATTTCATCCTATAAGTATCCAACAGTCATTCAGAGCCTTGATTTTAATCATCTGCAATATTTGGACTACATTTTATCTTCACTGTTGTATCTCTATTTGTTTATTAGTTTCTAGAATCGGATTGCTATGGTCTGAAATGTTTGTATCTCCCAAAAATGCATGAGTTGAAACCCAAGTCCCTAATGTGATGGCATTTGGAGTGGAAGCCTTTGGGAGGTAATTAAATCATAAGTTTGGAGGGGTCGGGGTTGGTGCTCTTATTAAGAAAAGACACTAGAGAACTTGTTACCATTCTTTCCTTCCTCCAAGTGAGGATACAAGGAGAACCCAGGAGGGGTGTCCTTCACCAGACACTGGATGCGCTGCTTCTTTGATCTTGGACTGCCCAGCCTCCAGAACTGTGAGAAATAATTGTTTGTTGTTTAAGCCACCCAGTCTATGGTATTTTTGTTATCACATCCCAAACAGACTAAGATGCTTATGCTTCAGTGTTAGAGAACTCCCCTATGATCCTTGTAACTTGGAACTTAGACCTTGGAGAGGTTTTCTCCTGCATAATTTTTTAAAGCAGTTTTATTAAGATATAATCAGCATACCATACAATTCACTTAAAAGTGTACATTTAAACATGTCCAAGTACCATTTAAAAGCAATTCAGTGGACTTTAGTATACTCACAAAGTTGTGCATCCTTAACCACAATCAATTTTAGAATATGTTCTTCGGCCCAAAAAGGAACCCTGTACCACATAGCCACCTGGCATTTTAAATAGGAAAAAAAAAATCAAGCAGAGAAGGAATATAAAAGTGTAGGGTTTGGGTGGAGAGAGACAGTTGACAGTGATAAACAGAGTTGTCAGGGAAGGCTGAGAGGTAACACTTAAGATTTGAAAGAGGTGAGCTAGTTTCTCACTTCGAGTGCAATGTGCTTTCAAAGCCATCTTTCATTATCTTTTAAAAATATTTTGACGAGGAGGCACTTGATGATATAAACAGGCTAAGTCCCTCTCCCTATACTTTGAGGATTTTGTCTTATAATTGGAATTTTTCTGCTCTATAAAGACTTTTCTGGTATTAAATACAGAGATCCAAACACAAATATTAATGGTAATAATAACAATAAAAATGTAATGTGGATATTAACGGTTGTCTCTCCTCATCTGTTTCCATGAAGGACTTTCACTACAGAGTGGAAAGACTCATTCAAACAGGTTAACGTCACAACACTAGTTCTGCTCAGAACCCACTTGCAGTGGCTGATAACCTAAAAGACACTGTCCTTTCCCTTCTCAGTAGCTTCTGATATTGATGTTGTAAAGTGGCTCTGTGATGGGTGTCGTGCAGGGTGATGCTTCATTACCCCAGATCATCTCATACTTGTTATCTCTCTCTCATGAATGGAGGGCACAAAATGAGGTTAACAGGCACAAACCTCCTTGGAAAACATACTACAGTGCTTAATGAGAAGAGTATTCCTTTTCCTCCAGCTTCTAAATGTCTGTGGAAATTATGTTATCTTTTTAATTATTCTCTTGAAAATGTGTACATATAATTTTGTGTGCAAAGAACATTTCTAAAGGAGTAAGGAATTGGAGAGCAGTTGCCCCTTTAAAGGGGACGGTGATTACTCTCAAATATTCAGTCTAAATATCGCTATTTCTAAGCACTGCTTTATTGTTTGCTTATAGAATGCCATCACAAAATATGCATTTTAAGACTAGACATGTTATATGTAGCTTAAAACATAATAACAGGAACCGGCATATCACCAGCATCAAGCTTAGGAAATACAACAAATCCTTCCTTTGTGGGTCGCTGTGCTCCTCTTCACCAAGACTGTACTTTCCTGTCTCCTCTCAGTGGTAAGCACTAATCCTGAATGTTTTATTAATCATTTTTAGCAGTTCTTTATAATTGTATCAGACAGGTGGGTATATCACTAAGCAATAGACGGTTTACTTTTCTCTGGCTTTAACCTTTATATAACTGGAGTCATACTAAAAGTATTCTTCTATGATTTAATTTATACATGTTTCCTTGACATTAATCTATGTTATATAGGTACACACATATACACATGTATGCACTAAAATAAGCTAAGTGAATATATAACGTATGATTTGTGTGTGTATACATTTACTTATACATTAAAACAGCACTACTATAAGCAGTCTTGTAATGTTCCTGGTGAGGATTGAGGTTGTCTAGGAGTGGGTGTCTGGGTTTTATCATAGGATTCCTCTTCAGTTTCACTGGGTCATGCCAGAAAATGTTTCCTAAGTGATTGTAGCAAACTTGTACCATCATCAATTCATGATATGTATACTCCTTATACTTTGACATTGTTATATTGTTTTCTTAAATTTTATTTATTTTTTATTGAAGTATAGTTGAAGTATAGTAACAATATTGTGATACTTTCAGGTGTACAGCAGTGATTCAGTTTTTGTGTGTATACACACAAAATATTCAGTGTGTGTGTGTATATATATATATGTGTGCATGTATATATATATATATATATATATATATATATATATTCTTTTTCAGATTCTTTTCCCATATAGGTTATTTCAAAATATTGTAATAGGTCCCTGTGCTCTACAGTAGGTCCTTGTTGTTTATGTTACTTCCAAATTCCTAATTTATCCCTCCCCTCACCTTTTCCCTTTGGTAACCATAAGTTTTCTATGTCTGTGAGTCTGTTTCTGTTTTGTAAATAAGTTCGTTGGTATCATATTATTAGATTCCACATATAAGTGATATATGATATTTGTCTTTCTGTGTCTGACTTACTTCACTTAGTATGATAATCTCTAGGTCCATCCATGTTTCTGCAAATGGCATTATTTCATTCTTTTTTATATTGTTTTCAAATAAGTCTAGTATTTTTTTAATTGTTACTTTAAGAACGATAATATCACATTATGGAGTCAAATACCAACCTGCTTAAAAGACATGTGGGATTTCTTATCTTTGAGATCATAATTTTTTATGATGCTAAATGGTGATTGTCACGATAACACCCAATTGTTTTCCTGCTGTTCTCGTCCCTTCTTCCCTACTGTACCCATTTGGGTTATTATGTGAAGAAATATGAATTTCTCTATCTCCCACTCTCACATGTATGGCACCACAGCTCATGGAAAGGCAATTGGTGTTGGCAAAGGGAAACATGCACCTGGGTTGAGTTCTGCCTAGCCTTGGACCATCAGCTGAACTTTCATTGGCTCAGCCAGTTCATCTGTAAAGGGAAAGTAACAAAGCCTATTCCTAATAATGCTTGTTGTAAACACTGGAAATATTGGATTCACAGCCTGGCAGAGTGCCTGGTACATTGTGGGCAGTTAATAAAGGTAGTTAACGTTTTTATTATGGGGATTTCATATCCAAGACCCTAGTCCTCATTTCACCTCTTAAGCTTTTTTGACAATCTCTTTTCTCCTGTCCTTCATCGTCTGGGATTATTTCATCCTTTTAGAATCACTTTGTAATTAGGTAAAATTTTCACTTTGGAGATTAAAAAAAGGTCATATTTTTATAATTGGCATTGCTTTGAAATATATTTATGCTGCTAAACCCCAGTATTTTCACTTTCGTCTTTTTCTGACTTGTAGATTTTTTTGTTAAGCTAAAGTAATTGACAGAAAAACAAAAAAAACTTCTCATTTTAAAATGTGACAACTATCATGGATATGTTATGTAACTTTGTGAAGGCTGAAAGAAAATTGTCAGAATTTACCCTTTAGTATTGTATAAATAGCAATTAGTGCATTGAAATGGTGGATACAATAAGCCCCTCAAAAAACGATTCCATATTATAAACTTGGCCTCTGAACACCTCAACCATTGTGTTTGGTCCAAACTGTATACCCCATAATTATGTCTATGTGAAATGAAATCAAACTGCCAGGTTTCAGTTTTACTTGAGCGTGTGTGAAAAAACGACTAGGAAGTATTGTGAAAAGGCATTGGTAGGGACCCAAGGGAACTCCTAGACGATAATCCAGATAAATTTCTTTAAGCCCAAAACAGTGAGCTTGAAAGAGCATCAAACCAAAATCACCAGGGCAGAGCGAAGTTGCTGGTAGTCAACTGTGTCTGGTGTCCGGCTCCTTTGATGCTTGTTTAGGTTGTAAGGTGACAGAGCTTACCAAGAGACGTATGTGAATTTTCCTACTTAATCTGTAAATCACTATACTAGATATTGTTACGTGTTCTGAAGGACATCAAATCTCTATTTTATGAAACAGTAGGACTGCGTATGATGGTGGTTAAGCAGCTGAAGAAATCACTGCATGAGGAATTGTGATATTTAAGTTTGATGTATCTGATTTGCTAAAAGCCCAGGGACACTTGTTGGAAGGTGTGCTTCTAGGAGACCAGAAGTTCTGAGCAGCGAGTGGATAAAATGTGCTTATTAAATTTCAGTTTTAAAAGTAACCGCATTCATATACATAATGGAGTCCAGGAAAATTTGGGTTGAACTGGGCTTTGAAGATTTGTGACATATTATAATATATTTAGCTAATTCATATATGGTTAAAGATCAGCTGCTACACTACTGTTTCTATCATGTAATTCTAGATTTTAGGTGGACAGTTATACGGAAGCCAAAAATTGTCAACTTGCATCAGCCTTTGTCAAAATTTATCCTCTGTTTCTACATTACAGTGGCAGGTAAAATAAGCTTCTTAAGAACTACTTCAAACGATAATAAAGTGAATTACTGGCAATTCACAAATGTTTAGTTAAGAATTCAGAGTTACAAATGAGCTTTCAAAAATGTTGATTAATCAGAGATTGTGATGTACTTAAACCAAAGTATATTCTTCAAAAAAAAGAAAAAGAATATTGGCTCACTTTCAATTTAGAAGAAAGGAGACATTTAAAAGGCACTATATGATATATACACACTACTATATATATAAAATAGATAACTAATAATTACCTACTGTATAGCACATGGAACTCTACTCAATACTCTGCAATGGCCTATATGGGAAAAGAATCTAAAAAAGAGTGGATATATGTATGTGTATAACTGATTCACTTTGCTGTACACCTGAAACTAACGCAACATTGTAAATCAACTATACTCCAATAAAAATTAAATAAATATATCAATGGCAATACTAAGTAAGACCTTCTATAGAAATATGGGTTCAGGAATTGCCTAGGAAAGAATTCTGATAGTATATTAGTTCAAAAGTAGTTGACAAATTAATATTATAACTATAATGGAAAATGATATCAGCAGTAGAAAATTCAGTGGGAACTTGATATGGACTGAATTGTGTCTCTCCCAAATTCATACATTGGAACCCTAACCCTCAGTGTGACTATCTTTAAACATACGGCCTTTAGGAAGTGATTAAGGTTAAATGAGGTCATAAGGGTGGGGATCTAATTCAGCAGAACTGGTGTCCTCATAAGAGGAGTGAGCTCCAGATCACTAGCTCTCTTTCCTTGCCACGTAAGGACATAGGGAGAAGGCAGACATCTATAAACCAGAAAGAGAGCTTTCCCTGGAAACAACCATACTGGCACCTAGATCGTGGATTTCCCAGCCTCCAGAACTCTTGAGAAATACATTTCTGTTGTTTAAGCCATCTAGTCTATGATACTTTGTTATGGTAGCCCAAGCAGACTAAAACAGAACTAAATTATTATAGAGAATGAAATAAAAATGTTTTCATACTGGAATATGTTATAATATTTAAATATTAATAATATATACTATTAATTGAATTTTAGTCATGCACCAGTCACTACCTACATGAGGTAACATTATTATTTTCCCCATTTTACTGACAGGGATCCTGGGATACACAGAAAATAATTAACTTGTCCAAAATTAGTCACACATTGGAATGTGGGAGAGCTAAGGTTCTAAGTTAGGCAGTTTGACTCAGGAATCCATATTCTTTATACTTAAAAGTGAATGACGGTCTTTACATTATTTGTGTGATGAAGTTATCCCCTGGTAATGCTTCCTTTGCTTGAAATATGTTTTTTGGAATTGTCTCTTGGGTTAATTGAAAAGGCAAAATCTTCAGAGCAGTTTATGAATTATTTGTTTCCGAAAATTAGTGTTATGACTTCTCCTAATTGATCAATTACTTGTAATACTAAACTGAGTGTGTGACTAGTTTTAAAAGTGTTATATATTTTGTTAAGAGTAAAAACTAACCTGGGTCAGAAATATTATGGTAATTCCATATGCAGTGTACTCTAAATGCATCTGGCAAAGAAATACTATTTCTTAAATTTTAGTGCAGTGCCCAACCACTTAACTAGAATTTAGTAGAATTGTACTGTCTTGCATTCATGTCACTAACTAGTCTTGTGACCTGAGCCCTGTCTTTGAATATTTCAGGTTTTAAAAAAATCTATAATGTTGCACTAATATTTGCTTTAATTATTGCTAGTGTGCTAAGAATCAAAGAAGAGGAGCAATTATCCCATAAGGTTTAGCATTCTGTTGCTGGAAGATACTTTTTAAATCAAATAGTTAATCCCCTCCTTGGGAATGTGGAAAGTGAGACCCAGATGGCTGAGTAATGGGTTAAATTAGCTACATAGCTAATCACTGTAAGAGCGTGGTTATAACTCAGAACTTTTTATTGCCCATGTGGTTATTCTTCAGGAGTTGAAACCATACTCAGTTTAAGCCTGAGCGCTAGCCTACCACTTAATTCTTAGGACACGTGTAAGAACTAACAGAATGATTGATTGATTAGCTGATGATTCATTCATTTTCAGTAGTTGTGTTCCCACTTACCCCATTCTTCCATCGGAGAAAAAAGACAAGAAAGCACATTCTTATTTTATGGGGATTTTTTTCTGCTCCCATAATTCATTATTTTTTGTTTTAATCAATGAGTGCCTAAAGACATATGTGTGTCATCTTCTTGACTTTGTTATAAAGTGTATCTCTCTGGGCAGGGCAGTCTACTGCTTCCTTTAAACCCAGAAGCTGCTTTAGCGTATTTCTCTGTCTCATCTATTTCCTTTCACAAGCTTGCGGGAGCTGTTTCAATTCTTAGAATGCTTAATGTGCTCAACTTTAATTCTTTATGCAAGGACTGAGCATTAACTTGTTTGTCTGCAATATCATCAAGAATGTGCTGTATAAGTTTTGGCATCATGATATTGCCCCATATTCCTTGCCAAATAGAACCTAGATTTCTTGTATATTCACATGTGAGTATCCAAAAAATGTCGTTATGAAAAAGGCTAGAAGAGATTCAGAGTAATTCTCTTTTCATTTCGTATGAGTTATTTTACCGATTCATTGAAGTATAGTGTTTGCAGCAAAAGGAAACTGTCTTTTTAATCAATGATAAGTGGATCACACAAGATTCAGGAGCTCAATTGGGACCTAAAAAATGTATATCAAGATAGTAAGTAGACAGTAATGGGAAACCAGATGACTTCCCAGAACGAACAATCGACGTTATTACAATATAGACTTATGGGCTGAGGAAACGATTGGGAGTTGCCATTAAATGCTACATCTATTTCATCAAGTCTTAATATTATTAAATATTTGCAGTCCCTTTCAATCTCCCTTGCACTTTTTTTTTTAATGCTAGGAGAGTCAGGTATCTCTGTGACCTTACTTTAATTTGATTTAAGCATCAATACACAAGCTTCATAGGCACATTGTAAAGTAAAGTGATTTATTTTTCCATTATTACTTCTGGGAATTATGGGGCATCTTGCACATAAATTCCAATGAGAGCCCCGTTCACTTGCACAGTAACAAAAAGAAAAGTCAATTCTAGAGCGAAAAACTGGAATAGTAAGGTAAGGATGAAATTAGATTGTGTAAAATCATTGAATTATCCCTTTCAATGTAGAATTTTTATCTGTATTATTTTTATATAATTGTTTCTCTTTATCTTTAGAAAGTTTAGTAATAGATGTTTTATAGCGACCCTTAAAAACAATATTTGATAATGTAAATCTTAGCAAACCACATTCATTACAAAAATTCTTCTAAAAATATATAACAAAATGATCATTGTTTGATTAAGTCTCTTGACTAACTCCCTTATTGCTACAACTTACATTTCTGGCATTCTCATTTTCACAGTTATAATGCTCACAAATAAGATTAACCGGGTACTATAAATATCATGAACTTTGTTCTTTTATGAGCCATCTACCTTTTTTTAATACCAGGGTCAGGGATTTCACTCCTAAACCCATTTGACTTTTTTTTTTTTTCATAGAAATGTCATTCCAAGGTCATAGGGAAGAGAAAGTTTATGAATCACAGAGAATCAATGCAAATGAAGCAGAAGACTTAGAGATCATGCTTCTTAAAGAAGCTGCCCCAAATGCTTTATCCTCCTGCCAATGAGCAAACTGTGTTCTTTTAGTTGCCTAAGGACATGAAATATTAATATATCATTTATCTCTAGAGTAAGCTGTGAATGTTAAAGAACTTATTTTTTCATATAATATTTCATTTATGAATGGGATAAATATAAACTATAAACTACCATTTCTGTAGAAAAGCATTTGAAATTATTTGTGTTATTTTGGTCTACTACAGGTGTAATACTGGTAAATGATATACTGTCTTTTTCTCTTGTAAACAGTAAGTTTACTTGGATAGTTATCTGACAAAGATTTAGATCTTACTGCTTCCCAGATCCTGTGCATAGAGTTGGGCTACAAAGATGGAGGCCACATTTGTTCCTGGCCTTGTAGGAGAGATTGCTATATAAATAAATAAGATCTGTTCATTCATCAAAAACACATTTTGAGTTTTTCCCATGTCAGGCATTATTCAAGGCACTAGAGATACAGCAATGAACAGGGCTGAGAAAGGCCCTCCTGGGTTTATACTTTCATTTGAGGAAACAGATAAATCAATAAAAAAAAATTGTAAATATCAGAATCTAGATCATGCAGTTTTGAAAGGCTTCTTTGTGGACACGATGCTTGGCTGATACCTGAATGACAAAAGGAGTCAGCCAAGCGACTATCAGTGACAAGAGCATCCTAACAGAAGCCTTAGTTAGTACAAAGGGCCTAAGACAAGAATAAACCCAGTGTCTTCAAGGAGGGAAATAAGTCTAGTGTGACTGAGGCAGAACAAATGGTGGTGAAATAAAGTGGGGTGGGCACATCAGACAGAGCTTTAGAATGACAGATTTTAACCCAATTTCAAATGGAGGCTACTAAAGGACTTTAAAACTGGGAGTGAAGTGATTGGTTTACATTCTACAAAGATAATTCTGACAGCTGGTAGAAGATGTATGAATTATTGAAGAAGCAGGGAGACTATTACTGTTGTCCAAGCAAGATGTAACAGTGCTTAGATAATGGTAAAGATGGAAAATCAATGGATTTTGTATGTTTTGCTCATTGATAAGATGTGAATGTATGAAACAAAATGAATATTTAAAAAATAATATATTTTCCAAAGTTGTTGGCATAGTAAGGAATGATCAATCAGTGAAACGTAAGGAAAATGGAAACACATTTTCCAGAGAAAATGACAACTGGACTACTGAAACTTCAACAGCAGCAAAAGATGGGATGTTAAGTTATAGGTGCAAGAGTGAGCCAAAGATGTAGATATCATGTTCAGATAATTCTGGGTGTTCCAATGTGATTACAACAGAGGAGTAGAGGAATGAAGCAAACGATATAGCTAGAACCTGATTGTGATGGTACTAAGTAGTTTGGACAGAGCATGTAGGAAATGAGAATATAGAGGATATATGTTTTAAGATTGTTAAAATAACACATGGAAAAATAATATTAGGTTTCCTGTAATTGTTTGTAGTTTCCAAGGGCTTTTTGTGTATCATTGGATGATACAGAAAAAAAGGAATAGCAGCCTCTCTCCCAAGAGATACCACAAAAAGAGAAACTATCATGGAGGTTGGCAAAAAGATGAAGAATTTCAGGGTAAAATGTCATGGAGAAGAATCATATCAAAAGAATCAAATGGGGATATGTTTTTACTTTATGATAGCAAAATAGCATAATATTCAGGAATACTTCCTTTATTGTTTATTTTCTGTCTCTGCCTCCCCTTTCCACTAGCATATAAAATAAAGATAGTGAGAGCTTTTGTACACTTTGCTCAAAGATGTATTCCATGCACTAAGAACAGTACCTGACACGTTTTTGATACTCAATATATTTGTTAAATTAATTAATGTCTTTTTCTGATAGAAGAAAGAGAGGGGGGAAATTCCTTTTATTTGTAGAAATTAAGTAAAATATTACCCTCAGTTAAGTCTTCCAGATTAATAGGTTGAATCACTGGAGACCCTGAAACAAAAAATATGTGATGGGCTCTCCCTCAAAACTCTGACTCAGCTGTATTGTGGTAAATTAGATTTAAATGTTTCATGTCTTAGTACTTGAGGCAGGTCATCACGGCCACCAGAGAGCTAACAAGCATAGAGCTAATAAGTGAAGATAGAATTAGAAAACTGGGTCTTTCCAAGTAAAAATGAGATGATCTGTTCACGTACGAGGGCTTTAGTCCTTGGAACTGGACATCAAAAATGCTATCTCTAAATGTTATAAACTAGCACGTGCAGAGCATTTCTTGGTAGTGTCTGATGACAGTCTTAAGTCCCTGTTGGTCTTAATCCAGTAGAGGGCATCTGCAGGTTGGCTTAGATTGTTATGGGAAGACTGTCATTTTCAGTTCAATCAATAGGAATTTGAAAGAAAGGTTAGATGTCATCTCAGAATGATTAAAATTTTTGCCCAGAAACATTAGTAAGTGTTGGGAATTTCAGAACTAAGATTCAGGTTATGCTACTGTATATAACTTGGAGTATGATTTGATACAACTTTTACTGCCTGCACTGTTCTCTGCTCCATTCCATGAGGCTGGGTTGCTTGTAATTTCCCTCTACACATATCACACTACTGCTCAAGCCTTCTATTTTTGTTCATGTTATTTTCACTTCATGAAATGCCCCATCTTCTCATCTTCATCATCTTTAAAGCTAACTACTCCTCATTCATGGACAATTTAACTGAGTTATCCCCTTCTGTAGGCATCCTTACCTGACAACCATCACTCCTGACAGGGGGATGCCCAGCACTTCTCATGTAACTTTCTGAGCACACCTCCAGCATCAAGATATGATATTTGTTTATGCATTAAATTCCCCACTAGACTCTCGGTTGCTTGATGATTGTTGTATTAGCCATTCTTAATCCAGAACTTAATATAGTTCCTGACACATAGAAACTGATCCGTGATTTTTTTTTATTATTTTTTTAAAATTTTATTTATATATTTATTATTTATTTTGGCTGTGTTGGGTCTTCGTTGCTGCGCGTGGGCTTTCTCTAGTTGTGGCGAGCGGGGGCTACTCTTTGTTGCAGCGCGCAGACTTCTTATTGCTGTGGCTTCTCTTGTTGCGGAACACGGGCTCTAGGCGTGTGGGCTTCAGTAGTTGCAGTATGTGGGCTCAGTAGTTGTGGCTCTCAGGCTCAATAGTTGTAGCGCACGGGCTTAGTTGCTCTGTGACGTGTGAGATCTTCCCAGACAAGGGATCGAACCCATGTCCCCTGCATTGGCAGGCGGATTCTTAACCACTGCGCCACCAGGGAAGTCCCGATTTATTTTTTATTATAACTTGTGTGTGTGTGTGAGAATCAAACTGAGCCCTACCCTGTGGTTCTTCCATCAGGTTTTATGTCTTATAATACTCTGCCAGAGGCAGATGAAAGATAATAATAGTAACAACAATAGCATCATAATAATAACTTCAACTTGAAGTTGATAAAGCTATATACACTCTCTATGTGGTTTATAAAGTTGATATTGCTAGCTCTCATTTTTATTCTCCCTGAATACCACAGTAATTGACCAGAGAGGAATACGTTTTCATTAATATGCTCAATATGCTTTGATGATTAAGACTTTTAACAAATGACAATTAAGAAGATAAACAACTCTTATGTCAACTAAAAAGAAGTAAAAACATCCCAGTTGAATTTTTGCAAGAGGCTTTTATGAGGCCATGCTCCTTAATCATCCGCTGGACCTGGGAGAGGAAGCAAAATCTGCGCCATTTTGATGCTCTGTCTGGGCAACTTACTGTACTTTATTCCCTGACTGTGAAATTGAATGCTTTTGTCCTGTGCTTATGCTGCATTTTGTAGCATCTGGTGCTTGTCATAGTAGATGTTTTAGATTCCCATGCTCTTTTCTTTGAAGTTATTATCACGAGTGAATGAAGGATTTTTCAGAGTTAATGTGTAGCTGGTTACACATAGTTAACAAGCACCTCAAGGGTGGTGGATGGTTGGTATTACCTGGAGATGAGATTAGCACAAAGATATTTTTGAGCATGCTTTGGCGTAGAGTGTCACTTAGCAGAAAATTTGACTTACCATCAGTAATATCAACATTTGCAAATATTCTTTTGAAATAATTGTAACCATATGTTGTTTTACTCTCTATAATGTATAGTATATTTTTCAGTATCTCTTTTTTTAATTAAGATATAATTGACATATAACATTATATTAGTTTCAGGTATACAACATAATGCTTTCATATTTGCATATATTGTGCAATACTTATCACATTAAGTCTAGTTAACATCCATCACCACACAGAGTTACAATATTTTTACAAGAACTTTTAAGATCTACCCTCTTAGCAACTTTCAAATATACAGTACAGTATTATTAACTGTAGTCACCATGCTGTACATAACATCCCCAGAACTTATTCATTTTATAGCTGGAAGTTTGTACGTTTGGACCACCTTCTGCCTTCACCTATTTCATCCATCCCCAATCCACTGCCTCTGTTCTCTGTATCTATGAATTCAGTTGTTGCTGGTTTATTTGTTTTTTTATGTTTTTTTTTTGAGGATTCCACATGTAAGTGAGATCATATGGTATTTGTCTTTCTCTGTCTGACTTATTTCAGTTAGCATAATGCCCTAGAGAGCCATCCATGTTGTTGTAAATGGCAAGATTTCCTTCTTTTCATGGTTGAATAATATTCCATTGTATGTATTCAATATGTTTTTTCTAATATAACAAAAAGTATTGTGGTTGTGACTCGAAACACTGTCTATGTGGATAGTCTGTAAGGAAAATAGAAACAATGTGATATTTTAAATATTGCTGAACATCTAAAGAATGCCTTATTTTGTGCTCATAAGCTGGAATTGTACATATAAATATAATAATTATAGGGTTAACTAATATTTTTATTAATAGATATATGATTGCTGCCTGTCAGAGTAGCATTAAAAAATTGCAGTGCTCTCTGTATTATCTTAGTGACCTTCATGCCCATAACCCATTAATCAACAAATATTTTAGCTATGATAATTAGTGTTTCTTTTGCATCACAATTCTAAGCAAAACCAATTAACAATTTACTGAAATATCCATCCCACTGCTCCCCTGCATTAAACTTGTCCTCTTCCAGGACTCCACAAAATGACAGTGCATTTATTTTTTTATTTTAAAAACATCTTTATTGACATACAATTCACATACCATAAAATTCAATCACTTAAAGTGTGCAGTTTAATGGTAATAGTATATTAACACAGTTGTACAGTTATCACCACCATTTAACTTAAGAAGATTTAAATCTCACAAAAAAACAGGCAGCGAGTAGCAGTCATTCCCCATTCAACCCTCTCTCCAGTCCTTAGCATTCACTAATTTTATTCCTGTCCTTATAGATTTGCCTATTCTGGACATTTCATAGAAATGTTTTCCTATATTATGTAGCTTTTTATTACTTCTTTCACTTAGCATAGCGTTTTCAAGGTTCATCCACACTGTAGCATGTATTATTGCTTCATTTTTATTGCTGAATAATATTATGTTATAGGAATATACAGCACCAAATTTACCCATGCAACAGATTTGGGGACATTTGGGTAGTTTCTACATGTGAGCTACTATGAATAATATTAATATAAACATTCATATTAAGTTTTTATTTGATATATATTTGCATTTCTCTTGCATGCTTATTTAGGAGTGGAATTGCTAGGTCATATGATAACTCCGTTTAACATTTTTGAGGAACTTCCAAAATGTGTTCTAAAGCAGTACCATTTTACATTCTAATTACAAATGTATAAGGGTATCAATTTCTTCATATCCTTACCAACAGTTTTCACAATCTGTCTTTTTGAATCATAGCCACTTAATGCATGTGAAGTCATTTTGATTTGTGTTATCTAATTAGTAATGATGTTCAGCATATTTTGTATGCTTATTTACCATTTATATATTTTCTTTTTGAAATATATCTTTTCAAATCCTTTGTCAATTATTTCTTTAATTGGGTTATTTTGCTGCTTATTATTGAGATGGAAGTATTAATATATATACATATATTAGATAAAATCCCCTTATCAGATATATAATTTGTAAACATTTTCTCCCATTCTGTGTGTTGAATGTTCACTTTCATTATGATGTCCTTTAAGCACAAAGGTTTTAGTGTTAGTGTGATCCAAATTATCCTTTTTTTGTTATTGTTGTTGCTTCTGTTTGACATCCTATTTAAGAAACCATTGCCTAATCCAAGTTCACAAATATTTACTTCTACATTTTCTTCTCTCAAGCTTATAATTTTAGCTCTTCTGTTTATGTCTATAATCCATTTTGAGTAAATTTTTGAATATGGTTTGAAAAAGAAGTTTAACTTTATTCCTTTGAATGTGGATATCCAGTTGACCCAGTATCATTTGTTGAAAAAACTTCCATCCCCATTGAATTGTCTGGGCATCCTTGTCAAAATCAGTTAACCATAAATTTAGGAGTTTATTTCTAGATCTCAATTTTATTCCATTTGTCTATATGTTTAGTCTTATGATAGTACCATGCTGCCTTGCTTACTGCACTGAGTAATAACTTGTGAAATTGGGAAGTGTGACTTCTCCAACTTTCTTTCCCCTTTTCAAGAATGTTTTGTCTATTCTGAGGCCTTGAATTATGTGATCATCTCAACAATTTCTGCAAAAAAAGCCACCTGAGATTTTAGTAAGGATTTTGTTACCTTTGTAGATCGATTTAGGGAGTATTGTAATTTTAACAATATTAAATCATCTCATCTATGACAAAGAGATGTCTTTCTTTTTTTTTCCTCTATTAATTTTTTATTGGCATATAGTTGACCCACAATGCTGTGCTAGCTTCCATTGCACAGCAAAGGGAGATCTCTTTCAAATTACTTTGATCTTGAGTAATATTGTTCAATGATACTTTATAGTTTTAAATATAAATTTTTGCATTTCTTTTGATTAAATTATTCCCATGGAATGTTTTGATGTTATATAAAGGAAATTTTCTTAATCACATTTTTACAATTGATTTTTGTACACTGATATAGTATCCTATAAACTTGCTGAACTTGTTTATTTGTTCTAATAGATTTATGTATATTCCTTAGGATTTTCTATATAAAGATTTATGCTATTTGTGAATAAAGATAGTTTTTAATCTTCTTTCTATTCTGAATGTCTTATAATTGTCTAATTGTCTTAGCAGGAACCTCCAGTACAATATTTCATAGAAGTGAACATCTTTGTCTTATTTCTGATTTTAGGGGAAAGCCTTCAGTCTTTTACTATATAAATATATGCTATCTGTGTGTTTTTCATAAATGACCTTTCTCAGACTGAGAGAGTTCTCTCTTTCTAGTTTGTTGAGTGTTTTTTTTTTTTAATTAATTTTACTTACTTATTTATTTTATTTATGGTTGTGTTGGGTCTTCGTTTCTGTGCGAGGGCTTTCTCTAGTTGGCGGCAAGCGGGGGCCACTCTTCATCGCGGTGCGCGGGCCTCTCATTATCGCGACCTCTCTTGTTGCGGAGCACAGGCTCCAGACGCGCAGGCTCAGTAATTGTGGCTCACGGGCCTAGTTGCTCTGCAGCATGTGGGATCTTCCCAGACCAGGGCTCGAACCCGTGTCCCCTGCATTGGCAGGCAGATTCTCAACCACTGCGCCACCAGGGAAGCCCTGTTGAGTGTTTTTATAATGAAATGGTGTTGGATTTTGTCAGATGTTTTTCCGTATCTATTTAGAGGATCATGATTTGTTTTCTTGTCCCTTTATTCTAATTGATAATGTGTATTATGTTGAGTAATTTTCAGATGATAAACAAAAATTGTATTTTTTGGATAAATCCCAGATAGCCATGGTATATAATCTTTTTAAAATGTTGCTAAATTTATTTTGTTAGTATTTCATTGATAATGTCTGCTTCTATATTCAGATGCATACAGACAACTGCATTATCTGTGGTTTTCTTTACTTACAGTGGCTTTGCCTGCTTTTGATGTCGGTATAATATTGGCCTCATAAAAGAGTTAGAAAGTGTTCTCTCCTATTGTTTTAAAAACATTGAGAAGGATTAGCAATATTACTTCATTTAATGTTTGTTAGAATTTAACAATAAAACAGTCTGATGTTGAAAATATTACAATTACTATTTCAGTGCTTCTACTTGTTATAAATCAATTCCTATTTTCTCTTTCATATTGTTAGTTTTAGTAGTTTGTGGGTATCTAGAAAGTTTTACATTTATCTAGGTTATATATTTTGTTAGTATATAGTTGTTCATAGTGTTCTTTTATAATCCATTTTCTTTTTCTTTTTTTTAATACATCTTTACTGGAGTATAATTGCTTCACAATGTTGTGTTAGTTTCTGCTGTCAATCAGTCATATGCATACATATATCCCCATATCCTCTCCCTCTTGAGCCTCCCTCCCACCCTCCCTATCCCACCCCTCTAGGTCATCGCAAAGCACCAAGCTGATCTCCCTGTGCTATGCTGCTGCTTCCCACTAGCTATCTATTTTACATTTAGTAGTGTATATATGTCGAGGCTACTCTCACTTAGCCCTAGCTTCCCCCTCCCCCTACACCGTGTCCTCAAGTCCATTCTCTGTCTATGTCTTTATTCCTGCCCTGCCACTAGGTTCATCAGTACCATTTTTCTTTTTTTGGATTCCATATATATGCATTAGCGTACAGTATTTGTTTTTCTCTTTCTGACTTACTTCATTCTGTATGAGAGACTCTAGGTCCATCTACCTCACTACAAATAACTCAATTCCATTTCTTTTTATGGCTGAGTAATATTCCATTGTATATATGTGCCACATCTTCTGTATCCATTCATCTGTTGATGGATACTTAGGTTGCTTCCATGTCCTGGCTATTGTAAATAGTGCTGCAATGAACATTGTGGCACATGTCTCTTTTTGAATTATGGTTTTCTCAGGGTATATGCCCAGTAGTGGGATTGCTGGGTCATATGGTAGTTCTATTTTTAGTTTTTTAAGGAACCTCCATACTGTTCTCCTTAGTGGTTGTATCAATTTACATTCCTACCGACAATGCAGGAGGGTTCCCTTTTCACCACACCCTTTCCAGCATTTATTGTTTCTAGATTTTTTGATGATGGCCATTCTGACCAGTGTGAGGTGATACTCTTTGTAGTTTTGATTTGCATTTCTCTAATAATTAGTGATGTTGAGCATCTTTTCACGTGCCTCTTGGCCATCTGTATGTCTTCTTTGGTGAAATGTCTATTTAGGTCTTCCATCCATTTTTTAATTGACTTGTTTGTTTTTTTTGATATTGAGCTCCATGAACTGTTTGTATATTTTGGTGATTAATCCTTTGTCCATTGTTTCATTTGCAAATATTTTCTCCCGTTCTGAGGGTTGTCTTTTCATCTTGTTTATGGTTTCCTTTGCTGTGCAAAAGCTTTTAAGTTTCATTAGGTCCCATTTGTTTATTTTTGGTTTTATTTCCATTACTCTAGGAGGTAGGTCAGAAAAGATTTTGCTTTGGTTTATGTCAAAGAGTGTTTTTCCTATGTATTCCTCTAAGAGTTTTATAGTGTCTGGTCTTACATTTAGGTCTTTAATCCATTTGGAGTTTATTTTTGTGTATGGTGTTAGGTAGTGTTTTAATTTCATTCTTTTACATGTAGCTGTCCAGTTTTCTCTGCACCACTTATTGAAGAGGCTGTCTTTTCTTCATTGTATGTTCTTGCCGCCTTTGTCGAAAATTAGGTGACTGTATATGTGTGGGTTTATCTCTAGGCTTTCTATCCTGTACCATTGATCTATATTTCACTTTTTGTGCCAGTATGATACTGTCTTGATTACTCTAGCTTTGTAGTATTGTTTGAAGTCAGGGAGGCCTGATTCCTCCAGCTCCATTTTTCTTTCTCAAGATTTTTTTGGCTATTTAGAATCTTTTATTTCCATACGAATTGTAAAATCTTTTGTTCTAATACTGTGAAGAATGCCATTGGTAGTTTGATAAGGATTGCATTAAATCTGTAGAGTCCTTTGGGTAGTATAGTCATTTTCACAATATTGATTCTTCCAATCCAAGAACATGGTATATTTCTCCATCTGTTTATGTCATCTTTGATGTCTTTCATCAGTGTTTTATAGTTTTCTGAATACAAGTCTTTCACCTCCTTAGGTAGGTTTATTCCTACGTATTTTATTCTTTTTGTTGCGATGGTAAATGGGATTGCTTCCTTAGTTTCTCTTCCTAATTTTACATTGTTAGTGTACAGGAATACCAGAGATTTCTGTGCATTAATTTTGTATCCTGCAGCCTTACCAAATTAATTGATTAGTTCTAGTAGTTTTTTGGTGGCATCTTTAGGATTTCCTATGTATAGTATCATGTCATCTACAAACAGTGACGATTTTACTTCTTCTTTTCCAATTTGTAATCCTTTTATTTCTTTTTCTTCTCTGATTGCCGTGGGTAGGACTTCCAAAACTATGTTGAATAAGAGTGGACATCCTTGTCTTGTTCCTGATACTAGTGGAAATGGAAATGGAAAATAATCCTTTCTATTTCTTTGGAATCAGTAGCAATGTTTCATATAGTCTTATTATTTTTGGTAATTTGAATCTTCTCTCTTATTTTCCTTTGTCAGTCCAGCTAAGTTTGTCTACTTTATAGATCTTTTCAAAGAACATACTTTTGTTTTTATTGATTTGTCTCTTTTTAAAATTTTTTCCATTTTGTTTTTCTTCTCTGTAATCTTTAATATATCCATTCTTTTGTTCTTTGGACATATTTATACTAGCTAATTTAAAATATTTGTCTAATAAACCCATCATCTCATCATTTCCCAACCATTGTTAAATGTTTTCTTGATATTTTTCCAACTTTGACAATTTCCCCACTGAATTTTACTGATCTTTCTAGCCTCTTACTTAAATATATAGTCTTGCATAAGTTTGGTCCTGGAGTTAAAATTCACCTGGCCATGATGCCTTATTTTTAAATACATTTCCATTTGGTTTGATACCAAATACAAAAATCTTTACAAATGTATTCCTGACTGAGATTGCCCTGCAATTTTGCTTACTTAAAATTTTGTGGCTACTTTTTTTTTGAAGCTCACTGTCAATAACTAGAAGATAAATGACTCTTTTTCTTTCCTATAAAAGTGTTGTATAGACTGAAATTATTTAAACCTTGAATCTTTGGTAAAGTTCAATTGAAATGATTGAATCAGCAACTGTTTTTTTTTTTTTTAGTGTTTTGGTGGGAGGTGGGGAGGGGCTTTAGAATTGATTCTATTTATTTATTATCTACAGGACAATTCATATTTTATAATTACTATCATGTATCAATTTTGGTAAGCTGTATTTTTGAGTAATATACATACTGCTTCTAAATTTTCAAATTTAATGTTTTAAGGTTGTTCATTGGCATAAGCTGTAGCAATTGTGGTACTGCACAATTTTTTATTCTCTATTTTCTTGCTTAATCTTACTAGAGAACTATTTTATTAATTTGTTCAAAGAAATATTTGTCTTTGCTGAGCTTTGTTTACTGTATTTCCATGTTACAAACTTTTTTTTCATACTATCTAACTTGTACGGTACTCCTTTTAATTTTTTTAGGCTTCTTCTGGGGTTCTTTCTAAGATTTCTCAGGTTGCATTTCAGTTTACTAATTTAGAGCCTTTCTTACTTTCTAATGTAGATGTACATCAGTCTTATGTTCCTCTGAATACTGCTTGTGGTAGGCAAAAGGTGTCCACATACTAATTTCTTTTTTTTTTTTTTTTTATAAATTTATTTATTTTTATTTTTGGCTGTGTTGGGTCTTAGTTTCTGTGCAAGGGCTTTCTCTAGTTGCGGCGAGCGGGGCCACTCTTCATCACAGTGCGCGGGCCTCTCACTGTCGCAGCCTCTCTTGTTGCGGAGCACAGGCTCCAGACACGCAGGCTCAGTAGTTGTGGCTCACGGGCCCAGTTACTCTGCGGCATGTGGGATCTTCCCAGACCAGGGATCGAACCCGTGTCCCCTGCATTGGCAGGCAGACTCTCAACCACTGCGCCACCAGGGAAGCCCCCACGTACTAATTTCTGATACCCGTGAATATGTTGTCTTATGTGATAAAGGGACTTCACAAGTGTGGTTAAATTAAAGTCTTTGATATATGAAGACCATCTTGTATTATCTGGATCGACCCAATGTCTTCGTAAAGGTATTATAGTGGAAAACAGAAGCAGAGACTCAGAAATTTGAACATGCTCTGTTACTGGCTTTGAAGATGAAGGAAAGGGCCACAAGTCAAAGAACACAAGTGGCCCCTAGTTACTGGAAAAGTCCAGGTAAAAGGTTCTCTCTAGGAGCCTCCAGAAGGAATGCAGCCCTGCAGACATCTTGATTTTATCCCAGTAAATCCCATTTCAGAATTCTGACCTCCAGAACTGTAAGATAATAAATTTGTGTTGTTTAAGCCACTAAGTTAATGTAATTTGTTACAGCAACAATAGGAAACTAGTACAGGATATTTACTTCACCCAAAAATTATGTAGTTTTACCAATTATCACCTTTAAAAGTTTTGGATAATCCATTAAAATGTCTTCTTTACACCGTAAGTTTTTCGAAGTCTATGCTTTCTGTTTGATTTAATGTTCAAATGAATGTTTTTCTAACTTAATTAAATTAAAGGTAAATAGTAGGGCCTGTATGAGGCTAATCCTAATGACACATCCTATTATTTGCTCATTTATTATAAATATCATGTTTTATTTACAGGGAACATATAGAATATCACAGTCTAAAATAGAAAGGATACAATTTTCTATACACTATAAGTACATCAAGTTGTAAATATTTGCTATTTTGATTTGCTATATTTTTGTTAATCTATTTATTTTCTTTAAAGTTTGTCTTTCTGCTCAAACGGTTGCTGAGACAGTTTATTAAACTCTTTGCACATAATATAATTATTTTTATGTGACTTTGTGTTTCAACTCTGTTTTCAAACCATATTATTCATTGCATACACATTTAGAACTGATGTATCTTCCTAATCAATTAAAAATTTAATTATTATATGTAATAGCCCTCTATTTTTCACTTATTATTTTCCCCCATTATAATTCCTCATTACAATTCACCCTCTTCAGTCATTTCAGTGATACGTTTTGAATGTTGTTCCTTATATTTCAGTATCTAATTTGTAGTTTCATATAGAATGACCATTCTGGGTATCTATTCTTCCATTTTGATGAAATGAAAACTGTAATTTGTGACTTGCATTCTGACAATCTAATTTCATTTTGTATCTCCAAACTTAACTATAATTAAAAGAAAAAAACACTGGTTAATATTGTATTTACCAAAATCTTGAAAGAATTTGAAAATATCTTCATGAGTAAAATGATGACTTCCTACGTTTTCCCTACTTAAAGATAATGCAATTCCATTCAATATCTATGTTTCAAAAATGACTATATAGAAAGGATTTTGCTTCCATTTTAAATGTATACAGTAAAATAAAACAAAAATAATTTACTCTGACTGACAAAATAAGAAGTGCTTTGCTGTTTCTAGAGCATGCCATAATGCAAGCAAGGACAGATTTGCAATGTTGATAAAGCAATCCCATAAACATTTACTAGGGTGAAACAGAAACATCAGAGAAATTGTTTATTTAGAAAATATGGTATTAATTTGCAGTAGGTCTCAATGTATCAAGGGAGATCTCACTTTATAGGAGAGTCAAACCCCAAGTTTTGGTGAGAAGCATAGAAAAAGGTTTGAAAATTTGGCATTAAGGTATTTCGTAGAAGTCAAATGAGTTGAAGGTTATATGTTTTATCATTAAAAAAATGGATAGATCAGAAAAAAGATTCAACATACCAAAAAAGGAACTGTACAAATCCAGGTTAATTTCTACAGGATACAAGGTACAAAATTGTTAACCAGAAATGTGTATTCAGGATTCAGAAGCAATATCATAAAAGTTAAATTGAAAAGCCAGATACCCGTATACTTGGGACTCTAGTCAGTGTTTAATATAAAAGCAGCAGGAGCCAACATCCATTTGGATCAAAGTACAAAACTTGCTGTGTGGTCTTGGCAGTTTGCTCAGATGAGTTCTCACAAAATTGTGTGTTTTCCAAACAGTTTTGCCAATTTTTTGGGGTAATTTTCAACATACAAAATATACAGCCTTTCTTTATCTGAAAAGCAGCACCACATATGAAAGATATGGAGATGGAAACAAACAAAAGAAACCCCCGCCGATATAAATGAAACTTTTCTAGTCTTACCATTAGAAATCTAGCTCACACAAATAGGAAAAAGTAATAATAGAAAGTGAGAAGGACTTTAGAATTTAATGCTCCAGATAGTTTTAAAAACATGTCTTTGAATAACCTAACCTACAGAAGCAAGAATTACCCCTCAGTTACTGACCCCTGACTTAGATATTCAGGAAATGAGGCTTTTTCAATACGTAGGGCAATATTTAGAAAGCAGAGTACTCAGTACTGAGTCCTTCTGCCAGTTAAGGTCAGCACTCAATTCAAAGTTCAGGCACAGTGCAAGAACTTTCTGAAGGATGCCCTGGGTATTGACAA
The DNA here is from genome assembly GCF_965194825.1 of Balaenoptera physalus. Lineage (NCBI taxonomy): Eukaryota > Metazoa > Chordata > Mammalia > Artiodactyla > Balaenopteridae > Balaenoptera > Balaenoptera physalus. The sequence goes on from NC_138890.1 coordinate 158,349,865, forward strand.
GAGCTTCCTAGAGCAGCTAAGTATAAACCCAGGACATGTCTACAGGGACCACTGCAGGCACATCTCAGACTGAGGCTCCTACGTGTGTCTGTAACGTTGATCATAGATGATCCCTAGCCCTGGTGCCCAGGCCTCTGGAAACATGCTGATAAAGGTCTGCAGTAGCCTGAGGGTGTAACTATTCTCAACTTGCAGTTGTAACAGAAAAAAAGGTAAAGTGCTAATAATATAATGGATTCATTTTGCAATCATTATTCTAATGGTAAATGATACCTTACTCTTAGTTCTGCAAACTAAATATTTTCTTAACTTAGAATCTGATATGCATAGAAAAGTGCATCAATTTTGGAGGAAGAGAGAGCTGAAATAAAAAACCCAGCTCAGATATCTTTTAGCAATTTGACCTTGCGCAGGTTGGTTGACTTCTGATTCTCAGTTTCTGCATCTCTGAAGTGGGCCTAATTTACCTCACTCACCCACTCAGCATAGCATCGGTAACATATTGAGTATTTATGAATGGTATTAGCTAGTGTTATTACACTTAGAGTCTACTTTTGACAATTTATAGGGAACAGTGAGAGCAATTTCCTGTGGTTGTAAAGCCATAGCATTAGGCAGAGGCCTATACTTCAGAAACACAGATTACAACTGAGCTTGCAAGTTATCCTGTAAATTGGATTGGCATAAGCTACTTCTCTCTGTTGTTCTCCTTGCATGAAGTGAATAGTTTCTATATTCAGACAGAAGCAAACGAGAGTAGCGTCCATTTACTGGGCATTCATGAAGAATTTGGGCATTGGTCAATATTAGCTTAAGAAATTGAAACTGGAAGTTCTGAAAATAATATCTGCTGCTGAAAAGATATAACAGGATTGGGCAGAGTCAAACCATAGGCACAAAGCAGAAATGTGGTAATGGGCAGACTTCAAATGCAAAGGTGCTTAATTAAAACTTATGGACCAAAGCCTTATGAAAAAATGTTAGATCTTACATAGCAATGTGAAGTTTTCCTTAAACATACGATCTTCCCTTTCCTCTTTTCCTTCTTTCCGTCATACCAGTAAGAGATAGTTAATTATTATAGATATTCTTTGAAGATCCCTTTATTTTTTATTTTGAAAAACCTCAAACATAAACAGAAAATATGAAGAAGATATTAAAAATAATATTTCCTAATATTATTATCAAATATTAGCTAGACATGCTTCATTGATTTTTCCTAAAGAATTTTAAATACAGTCACAGACATCTTGATATTTCATCCTCAAATACTTCAATATACACCTCTAAAAACTGAGGATGGCTTCCTGCGTTTCACAATGACATTTTAACACTTATTTTCTAGTGCCATCTAATTCATAGTCTATATTCAAATATCTGCTATTATTTCTAAAGTATCTTTTATATATATTTTGTTTAGAATCAGACACAACCAAGAATTATAGATTGCATTTTGTTGCCATGACTCTTAATTCTCTCTCTCCATTTTTTCTGTAACATTGACTTGTTGAAAGAAAGCAGTCTAACTGACATATTGGTGTTGACATAATGCTATTTGAATATCTTTGATACTCATACTTCACAGGTGATGCTGAGCACTGCGTATTATTTCAAATTTAAAGGCATCCAAGTGGCTGGTCATCCCACCAGTAACGTTGCCAAGACTAATCATCTGTTCAAGGCAGGGACAACCAGATCCCTGTAAAGCTTTGACTATCAAAAAACATAATCTATGAGCTGATAGATAGCATGTTCTATCTATCCAGTTCTCGATTAATCCTTTAACCAACGATTTCAGTATCTATGGATAATCTACTTCCCTGCAGGCTAAAAATTAATTTCCAACTCTGCCATTCACAGTTCCTTCATTATCTGTTTTTCTTATATACGGAAGAACTTTTCCTCATCAATGAGGCTATTTGATTAATTTGAAATGTAGTTTGTACAGGAAAGGCAGGATAAATAACTATTTCTTTTCATGTACACATTTTTAAAATAAAAAAATAAGTATAATGGTCATCTCTAATTGCAGCTTCTTTTATTTTTTCTCTTTTGTTAGTTTGTATTATCTTGTTTTTGTTTTGCTTTCCTTTTATTTGTTTTGTTGGTTATCTCTTTTCCCTTAATTCTTCAAAGAATACAAGTTTCATTTGACAAAGAGTAGTATAAGCATTCATTCATGAAATCCCTGCTAGTACATCAAATTTCCCAAGAGCTGGAATACTTTCTTTTCCTAATATTTTCAAATATAAAGGTGAGAAGTCTTTTTATACACAATGAGTATTTCCTTTAGGTGGATATAAAAACAATTTAGCACCACAGAGAAGCATTTCACCTGGGCCTATCAGAAATAGTGAAGCCAAAAATATATTGTTTTCAGTGATTAGTTACAGTGAAGCACACACACACAGGCACACACAGACACACACACACAAAACCAATTCGTTAATTTGAGACACATTTGAGACATTAATGTAAGGACCTAATCAAATAAGGGTATGAGGGAGTCATGTAATTCTTGCTATTGCACATGATTAGAGTCTTGTTTTTACATTTTATCTAAATGAAATTCTGTAGTGGATTAGCCAGTAAAGGAGTTGCAAACACCAAAACACCCACAATCCTGTCTCGTACTGCAAAATCTGGCCTTTTCCTACATCTCTGTCAACTCCTTTTTCATAACACTTTCCCCCACACTTAAAACATGCTGACTTACCTTAGATTTCTCTCTATTAACCAGCCTCTTTCTTTTTTTTTTACATCTTTATTGGAGTAAAATCGCTTTACAATGGCATGTTAGTTTCTGCTGTATAACAAAGTGTATCAGCTATACATATACATATATCCCCACATCTCTTCCCTCTTGCATCTCCCTCCCACCCTCCCTATCCCACCCCTCTAGGTGGACACAAAGCAGGGAGCTGATCTCCCTGTGCTATGCAGCTGCTTCCCACTAGCTATCTATTTTACATTTGGTAGTGTATATATGTCTGTGCCACTCTCTCACTTTGTCCCAGCTTACCCTTCCCCCTCCCTGTGTCCTCAAGTCCATTCTCTATGTCTGCATCTTTATTCCTGTCCTGCCCCTAGGTTCTTCAGAACCTTTTTTTTTTTTTTTAGATTCCATATATATGTTTTAGCATACTGTATTTGTTTTTCTCTTTCTGGCTTACTTCACTCTGTATGACATACTCTAGGTCCATCCACTCACTACAAATAACTCAATTTCATTTCTTTTTATGGCTGAGTAATAGTCCATTGTATATATGTGCCACATCTTCTTTATCCATTCATCTGTCGATGGACATTTAGGTTGCTTCCACATCCTGGCTATTGTAAATAGAGCTGCAATAACATTGTGGTACATGACTCTTTTTGAATTATGATTTTCTCAGGGTATATGCCCAGTAGTGGGATTGCTGGGTCATATGGTAGTTCTATTTTTAGTTTTTTAAGGAACCTCCATACTGTTTTCCATAGTGGCTGTATCAATTTACATTGCCACCAACAGTGCAAGAGTGTTCCCTTTTCTCCACACCCTCTCCAGTATTTATTGTTTGTAGACTTTTTGATGATGGTCATTCTGACTGGTGTGAGGTGATAGCACATTGTAGTTTTGATTTGCATTTCTCTAATGATTAGTGATGTTGAGCATCCTTTCATGTGTTTTTTGGCAATCTGTATATATTCTTTGGAGAAATGTCTATTTAGGTCTACTGCCCATTTTTGGATTGGGTTGTTTGTTTTTTTGATATTAAGCTGCATGAGCTGCTTGTAAATTTTGGAGATTAATACTTTGTCAGTTTCTTCATTTGCAAATAATTTTCTCCCATTCTGAGGGTTGTCTTTTCGTCTTGTTTATGTTCTCCTTTGCTATGCAAAAGCTTTTAAGTTTCATTAGGTCCCATTTGTTTATTTTTGTTTTTATTTCCATTTCTCTAGGAGCTGGGTCAAAAAGCATCTTGCTGTGATTTATGTCATAGAGTGTTCTGCCTGTGTTTTCCTCTAAGAGTTTGATAGTGTTTGGCCTTACATTTAGGTCTTTAATCCATTTTGAGTTTATTTTTGTGTATGGTGTTAGGTAGTGTTCTAATTTCATTCTTTTACATGTAGCTGTCCAGTTTTCCCAGCACCACTTATTGAAGAGGCTGTGTTTTCTCCATTGTATATTCTTGCCTCCTTTATCAAAAATAAGGTGGCCATATGTGTGTGGGTTTTTCTGTGGACTTTCTATCCTGTTCCATTGATCTATATTTCTGTTTTTGTGCCAGTACCATACTGTCTTGATTACTGTAGCTTTGTAGTAAAGTCTGAAGTCCAGGAGCCCGATTCCTCCAGCTCTGTTTTTCTCTCTCACGATTGCTCTGGCTATTCGGGATCTTCTGTGTTTCCATACAAATTGTGAAATTTTTTGTTCTAGTTCTGTGAAAAATGCCAGTGGTAGTTTGATAGGGATTGCATTGAATCTGTATATTGCTTTGGGTAATATAGTCATTTTCACAATGTTGATTCTTCCAATCCAAGAACATGGTATATCTCTCCATCTGTTTGTATCATCTTTAATTTCTTTCATCAGTGTCTTATAGTTTTCTGCATACAGGTCTTTTGTCTCCTTAGGTAGGTTTATTCCTAGATATTTTATTCTTTTTGTTGCAGTGGTAAATGGGATTGTTTCCTTAATTTCTCTTTCAGATTTTTCATCATTAGTGTATAGGAATGCAAGAGATTTCTGTGCATTAATTTTGTATCCTGCTACGTTACCAAATTTATTGATTAGCTCTAGTAGTTTTCTGGTAGCATCTTTAGGATTCTCTGTGTATAGTATCCTATCATCTGCAAACAGTGACAGCTTTACTTCTTCTTTTCTGATTTAGAGTCCTTTTATTTCTTTTTCTTCTCTGATTACTCTGGCTAAAACTTCCAAAACTATGTTGAATAATAGTGGTGAGAGTGGACAACCTTGTCTTGATCCTGATCTTAGAGGAAATGGTTTTAGTTTTTCACCTTTGAGAATGATGTTTGCTGTGGGTTTGTCATATATGGCCTTTATTATGTTGAGGTAGATTCCCTCTATGCCTACTTTCTGGAGGGTTTTTATCATAAATGGGTGTTGAATTTTGTCAAAAGCTTTTTCTGCACCTATTGCGACGACCTTATGGTTTTTCTCCTTCAATATGTTAATATGGTTTTTCACATTGAGTTGCGTATATTGAAGAATCCTTTCATTCCTGGGATAAACCCCACTTGATCATGGTGTATGATCCTTTTAATGTGCTGTTGGATTCTGTTTTCTAGTATTGTGTTGAGGATTTTTGCATCTATGTTCATCAGTGATATTGGTCTTTAGTTTTATTTTTTTGTGACATCTTTGTCTGGTTTTGGTATCAGGGTGATGATGGTGGCCTTGTAGAATGAGTTTGGGAGTTTTCCTAACTCTGCTATATTTTGGAAGAGTTTGAGCAGGATAGGTGTTAGCTCTCCTCTAAATGTTTGATAGAATTTGCCTGTGAAACCCTCTGGTCCTGGGCTTTTGTTTGTTGGACGATTTTTAATCACAGTCTCAATTTCAGTGCTTGTGATTGGTCTGTTTATATTTGCTATTTCTTCCTGGTTCAGTCTCAGAGGCTGTGCTTTTCTAAGAATTTGTCCATTCCTTCCAGGTTGTCCATTTTATTGGCATATAGTTGCTTGTAGTAATCTCTCATGATCCTTTGTATTTCTGCAGTGTCAGTTGTTACTTCTCCTTTTTCATTTCTAATTCTATTGATCTGAGTCTTCTCCCTTTTTTTCTTGATGAGTCTGGCTAATGGTTTATCAATTTTGTTTATCTTCTCAAAGAAGCAGCTTTTAGTTTTATTGATCTTTGCTATTGTTTCCTTCATTTCTTTTTCATTTATTTCTGTTCTGATCTTTATGATTCCTTTCCTTCTGCTAACTTTGGTGTTTTTTTGTTCTTCTTTCGCTAATTGCTTTAGGTGTAAGGTTAGGTTGTTTATTTGAGATGTTTCTTGTTTCTTGAGGTAGGATTGTATTGCTATATACTTCCCTCTTAGAACTGCTTTTGCTGCATTCCATAGGTTTTGGGTCGTCGTGTTTTCAACCAGCTTCTTTCTAATTGGATTTCCGTAAATTAACTTATCTCTTTCCAACTTCAGAGCCTTTGCAATGCTGTTTTCCCACCTTCAGATAATGTTTCCGCAGTCCCTTTTCCACTGTCTTCTTTACCCAGTTGATTTGCTCATCCATGATGGCTTAGCTCAAAATAACTTCAAATAGGGAAATCTTTCCTGATTCTCAGTTAAGGTCAGGTTCCTAGCCTTATTAATAGCCTGCAATTCTCTGGCATGGCATCTACCCAGAACTGCAATTATGTAATAGTAAGTACATTTGAATAATGTGTGCCTGCCTCTCACAGTACTTAGAGGCAGGGCATGTGTCGATTTTTCTCCACCACTGTTTTGCAAGAAGGCCAAAAGAGAGCCTGGTGTACCTTAGACATGTAATAAATGTATGTTGAATACATCAGCGAAATGGATCTTCCGTCTCTACTAATAGCATCTGTATTGATTCTTACCCGACACTTTATACTTTATAAAATGAGTCATCTGTACACAGCAAAATATGTGGAAAGCAAGACAGGAGAGGAGACAGGCTCTCGATTCCTATATGTCTGCTTTAGACTTTTTAAAATCTTTTTGTAATTACAATATAAAATAAATCTAATAAAAAAGTTTGAACTAAACACTTATGTAGCTATACAGTAACATTCTGGGAATCTATTTCTCTACATGTGATACACAGAATTTCCAATGAATTGAAAGAAGATATTTAACCAAAATATCCTTCTACCCTTAATCAAAGCAGTTACCTCTCTGTATCACTCAGCATTGCATTCATATTCATCTTTGCCAAGTTATATTTTATTTTGTTGAGTATGTATTTTGATCACATTTAATCCTTTCTGGAACAAGTCAAGACATGCATAAATACATACATAACACTTTGGAAACAGCATATAAAGTGTTTTGGCAACTGCAGATCTATACTGAATATTTTCAAATATATAGTTTAAAGCACTGGTTTATTTACTATGTACTGAAAGAGATTTGTGTCTCATAAATCATCACCACCTTGTCAGGGCACTTGAGCATTTTGACTTTCATTGTAGCTAAGAAAGCCTGCAGAGGATGTCCACTGTGTGGTTGCACAGGGTTACAATGATCTGAAAATAATGTTTGCAGATATTTCTATATATATCCTAGAATTCAATAAGATGCATTAAAGTCAGTATCAATATTTACATTCACTACATTTAAAAATATTATCATCCCTTTATCTAATGATTCAGTTTGGAGCTTAACCAGAACTTATTTTTGTTTGAAGTTGTCACATTTTAATCTGCCATGGTCAAGAGTGATAGAGGTTTCAGGCTTTCCATATCTGTCTCCTATTTACAGAGGTTGATAATTCAAGTGGAAAATTATATGAAATGTGACATGTAGATTTTATGGATGCCATCACATTAAGATGCTTATCACTCACTTCCCTTTTATTACCTCCCCTAAACCTGCAAGAATATGAATGATATGGAAGAGGCTACAGATAAAGTGAATAAGGAAACACATCCTACTGTACTCAATCTTCATTATCTGTAGCATTTTCTAAGTTCATTTTTTCCAAGTTATTTCTCTGCCTAAAACTGTCCAATATTTTGGTCATCTAACCTTTAAATAAAATCTTTAGGAAATAGGTTTGAGGAGTAAATTTTATGCCTTTGATGCTTTCAGAAACGTCTATGGATGTTATTGAGTTGCACTGGAAAATCTCACGCATATAAACAGGGGAGAAGGGCAAAAAGCACAGAAATCTAGTTAGATAGTATGGTGTAGTGGAGAACACGCCAAACAGGCAGAAATACTGAGTTATACTCTTGATTCAAATACCAAAATATGCATAACATTGAACGTGTAATTTAAATTTCACAGCATCTTAAATTTATAATACAAAATGGGGAGGCAGATGAAATTTATATTTGTATCCACCCCTAGCATAATTCCATAAAAAAGTAAATAGCAAAGATAGACATACTTATAAATGAAAACAAATGTATTTAGAATGATACAGGATCATTGGGCTTCCCTGGTGGCACGGCGCAATGGTTAAGAACCTGCCTGCCAGCGCAGGGGACACGGGTTTGAGCCCTGGTCCGGGAAGATCCCACCTGCCGGGGAGCAACTAAGCCCAGGCGTGACAACTACTGAGCCTGCGCTCTAGAGCCCGCAAGTCACAACTGCTGAGCTCCCATGGCACAACTACTGAAACCCATGTGCCTAGAGCCCGTGCTCCACAATGAGAAGCCACCACAATGAGAAGCCCATGCACTGCAATGAAGAGTAGCCCCCGCTCGCCGCAACTAGAGAAAGCCGGCGCGCAGCAACGAAGACCCAAAGGAGCCAAAGATAAATAAAATAAATAAATAAATTTATTTTTTAAAAACATGCAAGAAAGATACAGGATCATCAATAATTGCCACAATGTCTTTCTTTTCTTAGTTCTTCTAGCCAGCATATTTCACAGATATGCGTACACTACACTACAGTAAGACAAGTGCTAACATGTGTAAAGACTTACAGAAGTGTAAAGGATGTGCATCAATTTTTGCTGAAAACTAAAGGAGTTTCTCCACAGAGGAATGGATTTTGAGCAAAGTATGGAAGGAAGGAAGGGAGCTCACCAGAAACAGTGTTAAAGACAGTTTATAATAGCATGTCTATTTAAATAGCCTGGTTTTAGAGCATAGAGTGAGAGGTATAACAAATACATAGGGGCTGGATTTTGAAGACTCTTTTACACAGCACTAAATATTTTGAAGTTACCCCTGAAGATGCAGGGATTCCATTCAGAATTAAATACCATGGAAAATAAAAATCAGAATCCCCATTTTGACAGAATACATTGGGTTAAACCAGATTGTGATATTAGGGTCTAGGGCAGAAGTTAGGAAAAGAGATGAGGAGAACCCGAACGAAGACACATCTCCCATTTGCCTGTGGCCTGATCTTCCCCCAGAAGGCTGAGCTAAAAGGATGGTACCCTGTTGCCTTCTAAGTTTCAATTAGCTTCTGAGTTCAGCTAATGGGTCATAGTGGCAGGGCACTGGACAATGGGCATGAAGTCAGCTGAATGTAATTATTTATTTGGCTGTATCCCTTCTGGGTCATTTCTTTTCCAAATACCTCATTTCCTGTCAAGCCACCGTCTCCACATTAATAGCTTCTCTGGTTTCTGGTAATTGCTCTCTCCTTCCGCTTCAAGATGAGTAGTGGTAAGTGATACTTCACTATTGCTAGTCCAGGGGTACTGCATTGTCTGCTGATATCCCTAAACCCTCCCCTGCGAAAAATACCTGTATTAAGAATTCCAAATTTAGCAGATTTAGTGAACCAACTGTTTCCCACTGGCATCCTGACTCCTATGGAGATCAAGATGCAAGGGTGACACCAAGAAAGTATAAGAGCCAGAATTGGCAGAGCTTGCTATTTATTGAAATATTTAGATGAGTTGAGGGTGATTTTCAACTTTGTGACTTAATTGACAAGGTGAATGGTTTTGCCGCTGACTCAAGCTTACATATAGAAGGGGTGGAAAGTTTGTATTTAAAATGAATTCAGTTTGGGGATAAATTTGTGGTGCCACAATAGTTTCCATATATCAGTATCTAGAAGACAGTTAGAAATATGGATCTTGAAAGACACGAAATATCTAAAAGAAAAATACGGGTTTTCACATCATTAGACTATAGCATGCATAGTTAGGAGGGCAATGAAATTTTTTAGGAACAAGGAGAAGAATATAGTAGCTGAAGATACTGAAGAGACTGATAAGATACTACAACTTAAAGATCTCGGGTATGGGGTCATAGATTTATGTTTGAATTCTCATGTTGAGCATATTAGTCATTGGTTCCTATATGCCCTCATCTCTCAAATGGAAAAACATGCAGAATCTTAATAATATTAATAAGAAATAATTTATATAGAATTACTTGCCATGGTATCTGAATCATAGTAAGTAATCAAAGATTCTTTTTCTTCCCTTTATAGTAAATGAGAATTGGGTCTGATTATTAACAAAGCTTATTAAGAGCATATTCAATATACTAGCATAGCAAAATATATTAGAAAACTACAATAAAGGCTAAAATAAGACACTAAAATTAAAAGATTAAGAAACCTAATGTTTCATTGAGCTGATTGCAATTATAAAAATGGTGAAGGCTAATTTCTACACCAACAGTAGGAAATAGGAGACTTTATTCTCTTTACCTAAAAGAACATGTATCAAATTTCTTGAGATTCTACATAATATAAGATCACTTGAGAACTGTTGACATAGCATAGAGTACTATGAAAACTGCATTCTTCTATATCGATAGGACCTACTGCATTTTTACAAGTTAATTTTATTTTTTTAATTGACTCTTTTCCTTATGTGCATTAATATCCAAATCTTGCATGTCTGCTAACTTCCCTAAAGATTTTTAATGTGTAATGACCCAGATAAAATAAAAATTTATTTCTTGCTCACCTGAAATCTAAGTGTTCCATGTGGTGGGAGGTTGTCCCCCAAGTTATGATGCGAGAATCCAGTCTCCTTCCATATTTTAGAAATATGGTTTTCTTACATATTTTTCAAGAGTGCTGTGCTTGTCTGCATCAAGCCACCAGCAAAAGCAAAGGGCAAATAGTGTCACCATGAGAAGCTGACATTGACCAAAATTGGCCTTGAAGTTCACATTATTTTGGATGGAACTTCACGTGAGTGAACTTACAAAGCAACTTTGGATAGCTGTAGTTTAGCAATTTCCCCAGGAAGAAGAGGAAATCAGATTGGCAAACAGCAAGGCTCTGTCTACCGCAGGTGGGACTGGAGAAGTTCACAGTTTTTCTCATCAACCTTGTTTCCAAGTTTCTTCAAATAACATACTAGTTTAGTTTATAGATCATCTTATACTCTAACACATTCTTTACCTCTTCTGACCACATATAGAATTTAGCTAATTTATTTGACTCTCACAGAAGCATAACAGAACAAACCACATTCAAACAAAAACTAACAGCTTTGAGCTGATGGCACACTTCACTGAAGATTTTCTTCAGTAAAATCTGGGAATTTCTTGCACATTTCTTTTTTTTTTTAATTATTAGCACCTTTAATTATTATTAATTAATTAATTTATTTATTTATTTGGCTGTGTTGGGTCTTCGTTTCTGTGTGAGGGCTTCCTCTAGTTGCGGCAAGCGGGGGCCACTCTTCATCGCAGTGCGCGGGCCTCTCACCATCGCGGCCTCTCTTGTTGCGGAGCACAGGCTCCAGACGCGCAGGCTCAGTAATTGTGGCTCACGGGCTTAGCTGCTCTGCGGCATGCAGAATCCTCCCAGACCAGGGCTCGAACCCGTGTCCCCTGCATTAGCAGGCAGATTCTCAACCACTGTGCCACCAGGGAAGCCCCACATTTCTTAAGTATAACTAATTAACTGTATTTTTTCCTTTTTCTTTTTTCCTCCCGATACTCAGCATCACACCTTGCATTCAAAAACAGCTTATCAAAGCATTTTCTTAAATAAAGGTGGTTCTCTTCTTAAAAGTAATTTTGATTTTAGTCTCTTGGATTTTAGCATTCATCACCACTGTATCTGTGTGACTACATATACATATATTTTTGCACGTGTAGCATTTTGCAGGTATTTTCCAACTTTTTATATTCTGAGCATTGAGCTAAAAATTGGAGATATAAAGATACATAATATATAATAGCTCTTCATAAAGTTTAGCAAAGAAGGCAAACTCTTAGGCCAGAAACTTTAGCACATATTATAAGTGCTACAGCAGAAGTGTGTTAGGAGTGCTATACACATACAAAGGGAGAATCATATTACTTGTGATTCCCTGGGATGCCAAGAGGAAGAAAAGACTTTCCCAGCTTAAGGAGTGACATGAGTGAAGCACTAAAATACTTTATGTGCAAAAGTATAAACGCCTGGTTGAGAGGGCCTGCGTTACCTCAGGGAGCAAGGCTGAGATAAAACTCTAAAAACCATAATTAAAAGGGGAAGATATTGACACCTTGGGCTGGGAGCATCCTCAAAGCTAAGAGCCATGTTGCAACCACTCCCATCTTGGCGGTTTCTCTAGGATTTGGACAGGCCAGTTATCCATCTTGATATTGTGGCAGCATCCTTCCTGCTTTTCTTGGTGTCCCCTGCTGTCGGGTGGTGTGCTGTGGCTGAGAGAGCACTCGAGCTCTCCCAGATGGGGCAAGGGTGTGGGTGCTACACGTACACTGAGCTCCTGGCACCTCCCAGCACTTCAAGCAGTACCCCCAACAAGCTCAGGATTGCTTGGGCTCAACCAGAAGGACCAGGTCTTGCCCCTGAGTTCTGGGGAGCTGGTGCTCCTGGTTGATGACAAAGGCTGGCCAGCTTCCACTTCTGCTGAAAGACCCTGGTGGGGTAGGTGCAAGATGCTGCTCTCCTGGCTGCTGATGACCCAGACGCAGGGCTGGGAGTCCTTTCTGCGCTTCCCAACCACTCACGTGCCCTTCTGCTTCTGGACCACCACACAGGAAGGCATTTGGCTGCCGTGCACCCTGCGCATCCTCAACTGGAGGAACCACACTCCGAGCCCCCTCCCAGAGGATGTGTCCTCCAAGCATTGCCTGCAGCAACACCTGCCAATGGCCGCCCCCCAGAGTTGCAGCTCAGCTGATCAGCCTGTTGATCAAGCCCATGGTCGTGATGGAGTGGATATGCAAACCATCTCTGATGTCAGTGGCCCAGCACCAGAATAAGCCTGGCCTGGCCAAGCTCATGCTGGGACCCAACCCCATGTTCCTGGACCTCATGGGCTGGCCCCCGGCCATAGAGTGCCCAAGGAGAAGATGAATAAACAGCCCACCAAGGTCCTCCTGGAGCTGTATGTCCAAGAGGCCAAGTGTAGCCCTGGTCACGAGGACTTCTGGCTTGAGGAGGAATGTACCTGAGGCTGATCTACCTCCTGCCAGGCCTTCACACCTTCCCTTCTGGGTGGGAGATTAGAGGGAGAGTGCTTACGTTCCAGGGGAGCAGATTTGGGCTTTGTATGTAGGAGAGATGGCACAGGGCGTGTAGTTGTGTGGCCCTCGAGGATATTGTAGTAAACATGAGGCCTTGGCTTCCCTGTGCAGCCTCAGACAGAGAGACAGAAGGTCCTCGAGCTTCCTACGAGGAAAACCACACCCTGACCAAGTGTTCCAGGAGCCCAGAAGGGAGAGAAATGTCTTCGCCTCCAGCCACTGCCCCGGGTGTTACCAGCCAGAGATGATAGTGGAGGAAAAGTGAACCAAGGTCAGCGGCCCTGCCAGGTACAGTGGTGCCCTTGGAGTGACCAAAAACCTTCGGGAGCAAGGTGAACCTTCTGCCACATTTGAACATGTGCAGCAAGGGGGGTAGGCACAGCGGGGTCCCCCTCTGCCGCATGTGCTCACAGCACCTCAGGCCCACAGCGTGAGAGCATCTTGATGGCTTTACCCTTTTTAAAGTACACTATTTTAATCTAATATTTTATTTTCAGCATATATGGCACTTTGTTTTTAATGATGACAATTTTGCTTTTTGTAATTTTTTTTTCTCTTAAGATGTTTTTTTAATTGGGGCGATGCTTTTCCCCTTTTAAGTTGACTTTTGCTGATGGCTCATTTGGGGGAGGGTAGCAGCCGTCACTTCTGAAGGGTTGGGATTCTTTGTAGCTTCATGGGGGGTTCAGGACAGTTTACTCTGTGTGGGTTCTGGGTTAAGGACTGTGTGGGGTTAAGAATCACAGCTTTTAGACAATGGGCAGAACCCTGGGAGTTCTGGTCCTCATAGCCATGAGTGCTGGGCATAAATAGTATATTCATAAAAATAGCTGATTTGTACCACCTGTAAACATGTACTTCCTCTCAGTAACTTTATAATCATTGTCTGTTGTCCTCACAGTAAACTGGCTAGATGCACACTGTGTGTCCAGTCTGCATACTCCGAGTGCCCTACATTCTGGGATGTGGTCCACATATTCTTCCTTCCGTCTCATGGCTGTGATGAATCGCCTGTGTTCCCTAGTGAGGTCGGACGCTTCACCTGTGAACTAACTTCTCCTGCCTCTCACTGACTCATGGACCTCACTTTAGCACGCCCCCTCCCTTTCCTGCCTCACCAGTACCACTGCTCTGCGCATCATTCCCATTAGCCTAAAACCCCTCTCATAAAGCCATTCCCCATCGACCAGCCGGCTCATTTCTTGTTCCACTTTGTAGGAAAGCTCCTTCAAAGCACTGGCTGTCTCTAATTTCTATCATTGTTCATATTCCATTCTCTTTTGAGTTCTATAAAATCATAAATTCATACCCATCACTTCCTCAAACCTGTTTGTATTAATATCACATTGGGAAACTGTAAGGCCAGTTCTGTGATCCCTTTATTCGACTCCCTTTGGCATTTTAAATAGTACATTATTCCCTTCTCCTTGGAGCACCTCTTCCCTCGGCTTCTGGGTCACCACACTCACTTGCATTTTCATTTGACCTCACTTCTCACTGCTTCTCAGTGTTGGTTGCTGGTACATTTGATTTCCGTGACATTCACTGCTACAGTGCCCTCCATCTTCAGGCGTCTTCCCTTTCACAGCTGTGTGTGTGGTATGTGTGTTTATTTCCACTCCCCACCTCAACACTGAGTAACAGATTCTTTTATCTTTTATTTTCTGCCACTGGGAACTTTTGCTGGGATGTTTCCTTGGCATCTCAAAATTAACATTTCCAAGACTGAAGATATCCTTTCTACCAACGTTTTTTGTAGCGATTGTTGTAATGCAACAAAATGCTTAGTTGTGTGAGTTTGTCTTTTTTTGAAATAGCTATTTTTTTTCTTGGCCACCACACCCTTCTCCTTATTTCCATGAGAGGTGACTGGCCCTGTGTATTCCTTACACCCTGCTTCTGTGTAAGTTTCTTAATTGAAGATTTTTTTTTTCACTTCTAAAGTGCACTAGATCTATAATCATTTGGTTCACAGGCAGACAGAATTTTCACTCAGGTCAACAGGAGCTCTGCTTGAGTAAGAAGAAAGTGATCAGCCTCTTACATCTAACCTTTGTTTTCCAAGTTGAGCATATGTTTCTTCCGGAGGTGGTATTATGTCAATGAAAGACTCAGAGTCAATTATCTTCAAAAAGATCCTTTCTCCAATCAATAAAGAACATTTTCCCATTTTGATTGGGAGACATGAGTTAAATGTTGGCACAGCATTCAAATATTTATCACTCTGTTAATGACGGTATTATTTTTTTGTAATCCCAAAGGAACTGGCATCCTCAAATGCCAGATATAATGTAGTAGATCATGAGTGACAAGTACTTTTAGCTAGCACTAATTGTAATGCACAGTTACTGATATGAGACTTTATTACCTGTCATCTCATAAGGAACAATATATTTTGGAAAAAATATAGTATTCTGGTTAATTCCTATTTGATCATTTAATTCACAATATTCTCTCACTTGGTATTTTTCTTGAATCTTCTGCATGACTTTGATAGTCTTATTCTCTGCAAGACTTGCTTATTACATCAGGAAGACAATGAATAGGTGATAAGTTGACCCTGAATCTGAAACAAGTGATGAAACAAGAAGCAAGATTCATTTTGCTTTTCTTTTGTTCAGTACTCGTTTTAGTTATTTATAAGGTAATGACACTTTTCCTTAATTGTTGAATTATTGTGTCATGCCAGGCTTATTTTCACATGGTTAATCACAGAAGAATAGCAAGATTAAGCAGAACACTGAGTCCATCATTCCAGTAGTTATATGAGACATAATTCTTGGTTGAATGGAATGGTCTGGCATTTATTGAATCAGCATAATCAAAGCAGTTCATAGGTGAGGGAAGTTTCTCCCTTTTACAGAATAATACAAGGTTTTTTTCCTTTCTGACAGCTAATTGTTTTGACATACATCAGTAAACTATGAATTCTTTAATAGTTGGAAATAATTAGGAGTTATTTTAAATGACCATCTTCTTTAAAAGCTAATATTTAAAGGAAAATAATACTTCAAAACTTTACTTAATGTTTGATTTGCATATATAGTTACTTCCCTTTGAATGTCTTAGAGGTCTTACATACTGATTGTCCATTGCATGATTGCCACACACACACACACGTATATATATATATATATATATATATATATATATATATATATATATATATATATAGATGGATGGCTTTGCCATGTGTGTGTGTGTGTGTGTGTGTGTGTATGTGTGTGTGTATTTAATTTAATGTTTTTGAGAAAACTTCCAGTAATAGAGAATAGAGAGGGCACTGTGCTTCAGGGTAGTATATCCAGGTCTCCCCTTTCAAAGGTAAAAACATTAGAGTGTGGTCAACCTGCATTTTAATCCCATCTCTGCCCCTTAATAGCTACTTGTTTGAGGTGTAAATCTGGAGTCTCTAGCGTCATTTATCTCTTCCGGGCTGTTGAATATAATAACTCCATCTCTGGGAGATAATAGGATTAAATGTGATCTCACATGTAAAGAAACTGTCCAGTAGAGTGGCTTATGAATAGTCAGCTGGGAAAAAAGTAATAATTTATCTTAAAACAGGAGAAAAGTTCCCCCAAGATGAGTTAAAATTTTTGGTTAGCGAAGCCATCATGTTGTTTGATTAGCTCAGTCCTTTCAATGCCAGAGGACATTGGTCAATATTTCATATTTTATTAAATTTATACTTTGTATCATTCTTTGTTTACTAGTTTTTATTAGCTGTATACAGTCTCATTTCAGAACCTCCAAACAGAGTAAGTCTACCTTCTCTTGAATTTACGTTTTATTTTTTCTTAGTGTTGGTCTGAATGCATTCAGTGCATCAACAGAAATATAAAACAACAATATCTGCCCAGAAAAGTTCCTGTATCTTCACAATGAAAATTCTTCGGTCGTCACATCTACCCTGATAATAGCTTCATTTTTAAATCTTAAATATAAATATGTCATTTTTTCTGTACTAACAGTTCTACATGTTTCATTTATTAAAGAGAAGACTTTTTGAACCTATTAGATATATAATTGTCTTTGTATTAATTCTACTAGAATTGAAATACTTGAAAGTCTAAATGTCTGAAGTAGATAGGAACCCTACGTAATATAGGTTGCACTTTCCAAATATATAAGTGCAAATATAAGCCAAAATGGACCTCCAGCTTAGTCCACTAAAATATACAGTTATGTAAAGGATGTAATAAAATGATTTTAAAAAACCCTCCTAAAATTATCAAAAGAAAGCTAACATTGTTGATAATTATTTTTAAAATAGCTATAAAATCAAGCATATATTCATAAGAGAATGGAGAACCAATTTATATTATACTGACACATGGAGTAACATACATATAAAAATGAATAAACTACAATTATATCAGCAGTAGAGATAACCTTAGAAACACAATATTACTGAGTGGCAAAAAAAATTGCACAAACTACATACAGTAACGCACCATATTTACAGAATTCAAAGTGTAAAAAGTGTACACACATACCTGGTTTAACCAGAGATACATGCATATCTGCTAAGACTATAAAATGAAGATAAATTTAAAAACAGATGTATTCCAGTCGTCACCCTTCAGGGTGAAATGCAAGCGTGTGGATAAAATAGGAGGATGGGAGATAAGGTGGTACAATAGCAAAGTCAATGATAAGAGCAGACATTTAATAGTACTGTGTGCCAGACGCTGTTCCAAGTGCTTCACATAGATTAACTCATTTAACGCTCGCAGTCATCTTTTACAGCGGGTGCCACGGTCACTACCATCATACAGATGAAGCAAGTGAAATATTCTGCCCAATGTTGCGCAGCTGTTACAGCAGAGCTTAGATTTAACCCAGACTTTCTGGGTCCAGAGACTGTGCTTTTCATTATTGTGACAAACTGTGAAGTCCATATGATGTTCAAGCTACTTTTATTATTATGCTAGTTTAAAAAAATGCTAAGTCAGGGCCAAGAACATAATATGTTTTGGAAGCTATCAAAATCCACAGAAATAGCAATGGCCATTGTCCAAAATGTTCTTCACTGAGAAAGTAATTTACAACATAGAAATATATTGAGATCTCTTTGTTTACTGGTTGAGATCAAAAGACAGTGTGCACTATAAACCTCCTAACGGTAATGAAATAATATACATATTTCCTTAATATTTATGTAAGCATTTTTATTAATGTTCTAATGAACTAATGTTCATCTTGACCACATTTTCAACTTTCTTCATGGGTAGTTCTGTCAACTATTTCATATAATCCCAGTGGTGTTTGACTCTAGGCTGGTATGTTTTCACAATATTTTAATAATCCAGAAGGAATTTCATTTTGTAGAGCTGGTAGAAATGAAAATACCTTCTATATCCGAGAACATAAAATTCCAGTGATAAGATATGTAGGCAAATTTCACAAAAGGAAGATATGTTTTTACTGTGATTACTAAAATATACCATGATAATTCATTGGGGAATAATCAGAGAGCATAATTTCTAGGCTAGAAATCAAATATCAAATATTTGATCAAATATTCTTTTTTTGCTTCATTATATGTTTTTATTTTGTAAAGTTACTCCTATGAAAGAGATAATTCTCTATATATTACAAAAACTGCCTGATTTTCTGCCTAATGATATTAAAGTCACCCAGACTCGAATTTCTCAAAGATACAAATTGTCAGTTAGGAACAGAGGGATCATTCCTTCCTTTTGTCTTATTTTTCACCTCCTTGAGCGTTTGCTTTGGTAGAGTCTACTAACGACTTTGTCCATTACCAAATCTCATCAGTATTCTTTCCTCTACCCTAGATTGATTAGATGATATAAAGGATAACTATCAAGTTTTCAGCTCAGGCAACTAAAATAATGAATGGTGTCATTTTCTGTGTCAGGGGATATGCTTAAAGAACTGGCTTAGGAATGATGCGTTCAGAAATGTTGAACCATAGGTAGCTATAGGATATCCAGCTGACAATTGGAATAAGTGGGTGTTTGACTCTTATAAGAGAAATCTGAAACATCAGACTCTGAATTTTGGCATCCAATTTTAAGAACAAATAGAGCAGATAAGGCATAATCGGGCTGCAGACAGATTCTGCACCAAAGGAATAAATAGCATTGGTATTAGCAGTTAGAATATCGACTGAGTCAAAAAAAAGGTCAATGACTGCCAGCTGTGTACACTTCAGTGAATCACTTAAGTTCTCGAAACATCAGCTATCTTCCTGTGGGAGGTGCAAGAGTGGGGAAGGGGAAATGGAAGGATGGATACCTTCTCTGATTATGCATAGGGCTGTGTATACATATGTACAGTTGTGAGGGTCAATTAAGATAATGTAGTGTAACTGAAGTATAAATTATAGCTAAAATGTTATACAAATAAGAGTTATTACCGTCATTGTCATGAAATATAGATTATTGTCAAGCTTTATCTGCTTCACAGAAATACTGAGGAATTTATGAATTCACCAGGCAATACATGCTTATCTTTGTATTCACTGGGGAATGCCAAAGTTATCTTTTCTTCCTAAAGTCCATTTCATTCACAGAACCTCGAAGTTGAAGTGGAATTTTCCAACCCCTTAATTATATACACACAGAAAACACAAATTTAATTTAGATTATTGATACAATTAGAATTCAGGTCTCTTAACTTTCATTTTAGTGCTCAAACTTACAGTGTGAAATTAGCCAACTGAGTGGCAGTAAAGCCAGCTTTTCAGAACCTTCTCCAGTCCTTACCAATTGATTGAATTATGTCATCAAGTATTTTCTAGTTCTTTGTGTGTATTATATTTTTATTTTGTAGTATTCCTCTCATGAAAGAGATAATTCCCTATATGTGACAGAAAATGCCTAATATACTTGAAGGAGTATACATACTAATATTTCTATATTATGGAAATCTGCATTAGCTATTGAAAGATGGCTTGATGAATTTTTTATTCATTTATTTCTTCAGTCATTTATTTTCTTATTTGTTTATTTATTTAACAAATATTTTTTGACTGCGTATTATATGTGGGGCACTATTTTAGGTGTTTGGGAACACTAGAGATAAGAGATTGGTAAAAACATAAGTTTAAAAAATTGATGAGAAAAAAAAAATTGATGAGGAAACTTCAGACAGCAATAAATGCTCTGAAGATCATCAGTCTCTTGAGCTGAAGCATAAATGGTGAGTCAGCTATGGAATGATCTGGTGGAGGAAGAATAGAACCAGAGGTGCAAAGACCTAATACCACTGTCTGCAGTGGATTTGGGATTGGGAAGCCAGTGCATTCTACTGCCTGTAAGAAAAAAATGAGCTACTTAATTTCAGTCTTCTTATCTCTGCACACAATATGTAGAGCCTGGTTAGTTTGAAAAGTATAGCTTAATTTTCCCATAATTTGCATGTTTTATGAAGCTTAAATTTAGCGAATTTAAGCTGGGTTTCTTTAAAAAAAATAGGTTTTTTTTATACATACTGTTTAAACAGTTAATATAAAACATAAAATGCAATATAAAGAGGGAGAAAATATGGAAATATTGGACAGGATTGTTTAGCACTAGAGAGTGAGTTTGATTTGTGGATACGTAAGTTTTTAGGACACAGGATGTATGGGGGACTCTTGTTTTTTCTTAAATTCAATTTTTTTTTTTTTAAGGAATCCTTCACTTTTTTTTTTTAACATCTTTATTGGAGTATAATTGCTTTACAATGGTGTGTTAGTTTCTGCTTTATAACAAAGTGAATCAGCTATACATATACATATATCCCCATATCTCCTCCCTCTTGTGTCTCCCTCACACCCTCCCTATCCCACCCCTCTAGGTGGTCACAAAGCACCGAGCTGATCTCCCTGTGCTATGCGGCTGATTTCCACTAGCTATCTATTTTACATTTGGTAGTATATATAAGTCCATGACACTCTCTCACTTCATCCCAGATTACCCTTCCCCCTCCCCGTGTCCTCATGTGTGTTGAGGTGGACCTAGAGACTGTCATACAGAGTGAAGTAAGTCAGAAAGAGAAAAACAAATACCGTATGCTAACACATATATATGCAATCTAAAAAAAAAAATTAAATTAAATTTTAATGGAAGGACTAATTCAACAATTATTTGACTTTGATGTGGATCAGAATCATTCAGGCAAATCGGAAAAAAGAGGCTCAGGTTTTATCTCACTTCACCAGGCTTGGGTCCTTGGAGTTTTTAATTCATTTTTAAGGTGATTTTAATTGTACCAAAGTTTGACAAACAGAGATGGCTTTATTGTCAGATGAAGGAGTGGTAACAATTATTGCAGAAGATATAAATTGCAGGTTACATGTGTGATCTCCAGTTTGGGAAGAAGAAAAACTAATGACAAAGTATTTTTAAGATGGGAGTGGCTATTGAAAACAAAAACCTGTTAGTAATCCACATGCTTTTAATACTGAATGCCAGGTTTACGTTAGGTAATATCATGGGTTATGACATCAAATAAGAAGGATTTATCTTCATCGAGGCAACGGATCACACTTAGTCTTTTAACTACCAGTCATGGGTGCTGACTAAGATTATTAATCAATTCTGAGTCATTTGATGAAACAGGACTGTCTCTTTCCTGTATGTTATCTATATGATAACTTTCAATTTTTCATCTTTTCTCTATGGAGACAGATTTTTTTTTTACTAAAATATTTTTCTTTTATTACTAACAATAATGAGTTCGTAGGATATGGGATTCCCAGTGAAAGTGTACCTGTGGATTTTGAGGATGGAGATTACTCCTGAAATACAATCAGTCAACTTCTTTTACGTATTAGGTGTTGGGTTAACATGCAAGATGTGTGGATGAGAAGTGTTCTTTCCCTTAAAGACCTTATTTTCTAGTAGAAGTTTACAGGAATTATGATATAAGCGTAGTTATATAGCTCTCATTTCACCCCCTTATTTGTCTAGATGTTTTTTGAATGAGTGAATGCATAATTTAAAAGTGACTGTGAAGATTAAATTGTTCTTGGGCTCATCATGACTTGGCAAATCAGCTTTCCAATAGAATATCTATTGCAATTCCAGACATTTTTCCTTGAGATCATTTGCAGACTGTCTGTATCTGTGCTTGACTTAGCTATTACCTGTGGGTAGATGCTCAGGATGTGTCAGAAATGCTCTTAGTGTTTTCTGAGATCATGTGCAAAGTACCAATTCTATGTCCTACATTCATCAAACTATAAAAATGAATATCCTACAGCATACGAAATATAGGTCTATGAAAGAAGAAGAATTGTGTTTAACAATATGTATAAAGTAGATTATTGTTTTTTGTGACAGTTTTTAATGTCAGTTGTGTGGACTTCTGTTAAAAAATTAATAGCTTCATTTCTTTAATTGTTTGAGTCTCAGTTAAAATTGGGGGTAACATAACTGTGCAAAATATGGTGGAAAGGATTATTTAATCTTTGGAAAAATTACTGTGTTCGGATAGCTGAAAATTCTGCTAAAGTATTACAATAAGAAGTAACTCCAAGGTAGCTATGGATGATTCATGGAGAAAAGGATGATGGAAAAGTACATTTTGCACTGAATTTCAAAAGCATTTGGAGAGAATATAGAACAACCAGTTCTTACTTTTTTGTTTTGTCACCAATGTGTCCCTGAAATGAACTTCAAATATCAAGTTGCAATAAACAGTTCATTTTTGTCCCTATAAAGATTAGGTTAATATAAATACATGTTTTTTTTTTTTTCTCCCCATTTGCATCAATAAATTAAAATTCTCTCTTCAGCTACTTCCTGCACAGATTCAGCTGCTTACAGAGACTGGAGTTAACAAATGTTTACAAAGCTCATGCTGTTTGCCAGGAATTCCTCCAGGTACACTCTTCTCAGCATTGTTCCCAGTGCTGGAAACTTAAAAGTAAGTAATTTATGTTCCATACTTCAAGGAGCCAAGAGTCCTAGTGTGACTAGGGTTGAGCTTTTGGAAGCTAGGAAGTGGTGAGAGTTGAAATGGAAAGGTCAGCTGGGCACTGCATGGAGGGTTTTGAATGACATACCCATGACTCTGGGCTATACTTGTCAAGTAGCAGATTTGTATGGTAGACATATATAATAGGTATCTGCTATAGAGCTTGTCTAGCATTTTCCTATTTGAATGCTGGGCCCTCTATTCCCAGCCCTTTTATATTAACACAATCCTCACTAGAGCATGGACATGAGTCTTGGACTTGGCCAGTTCAAGCACACCTTCCTCTGGTCTTTCTAATAAGCCATTAGACACATCAAGTACTGATAATACTTATTGACTATAAATCATCAATTATTTAGAACTATCAGGTAGTAAGCGTTTACATGGCTCACATTACTAAATGGATAGAATATATCTAAGGGCGTCACTGTGAGCACAAAGAGAAAGAGTTGGAGATGTAAGCCAACAAAGAGGCGAGTGAAGCTGAGCAAAGAGACAAGTAAATGGTAACATTATCTGTGTGCCTGGATCCAGACATGCCTGAGGCTGCAGTTTCTTCTGAATGCAGTTACTTGGCTCAATAAATTCCTTGTTTTGTTTGTTTAAGACAATTGGAGTTGGATTTTTGGTCATTTTCAACCCAAATAACAGTAACTAATTAAAATAATCCTATGAAGAGAGATCATTAAAATAGAGTAGTATAATTTTTTAAGCAGATATGGGAGGACCTGAACAATGGAGAATACACAAAAGCAGGGAGTGTGGATATAAAATTGGAAGGGTATTATGATTAAATTTAAAGGTAAGAGAGAGAGAGAAAAGTAATTATTATTCTAAAGGTATTAACTAAAAACAGAGAAATCGAAAGATGGGAAGGCTCCTGGGTAGCTAACAGGTAATGATTTTGTTTTTGATAGCTTTGAGTTTTAGTTACCTATTTGGAATTAATGTAGGTTTTCAGAAAGTATTAGAAATACAGGTCTGATACTCAGGAGAACTGTTAGGCCCAAATATACAGATTTAGGATTTCTTAACATAGTTGAGAAAGATAATTCTTGGAGGTAAACCAAATATACTAGTGCCTCAGATATCAAGGGTGGTGAGTATCCTGTAGAAAGGGATTGAGATCATTGTAAAATCAAGAATAGGGTTTAAGCAAAGTGAGGGTCATAAAAGACTGCCAGAACTTGCATGTAAAACGTCAATAACATTATTTTCAATAATTGTAAAATGGTGAGAGCAATCATCAAATTGCATTGGATTTGGAGAAAAAAATAGGTGTTAAAAAGTGAAGCCAGTGAAGGCAGATAATGTTTTTTAAATAAATCTGGTGATGAAAGGAAGATATAGGGTGATACCTAAAGGAAGGCATGTCAGCAAAAGGTTTAAGAGATATTAAAAACCCTTAAAATTTTTGTTATGAATTTATGGGAGTAGGAGGAGGAAGATGTGAAGGAGAAGGAGAGATAGTAAAAGATTAAAGCCACAGGAGAGAAGTAAACTTACTTATATATGATTCTGAAGGAGGCAGAAGATTGCAGCCTCAGCAAGGTGGGGGATAGTTTCACCTGAGCCTGGAGGAAAGACAAAGCATAGACAAAAATTATTTTGAGCTAGAATAGAGGAAAGAAGAAAACATTACTGTCTTTACTTTGGTGAAGAGGAGGCTAGGTGATATGCTGAGAATAAGACCAGTGGGATTGGGGTCTTGAGATTCAAAACAATGGGACATAGAAAAGGCCTAGATGAGTTGACCACATATAAATTTCTTTTTTTAAAAATTAATTTTGTTAGAGTATAGTTGTTTACAATTTTGTGTTAGTTTCAGGTGCACAGCAAAGTGATACAGTTATACATACACATATATTCATTCTTTATTAGATTCATTGCTCACATAGGTTATCACAGAATATTGAGTGGAGTTCCCTGTGCTATATAGAAGGTCATTGTTGGTTATCTATCTTATTTATAGTAGTGTGTATATATGTTCATCCCAAGCTCCTGACTTATCCCTCCCCCAACGTTTCCCCTTTGGTAACCATAAGTTTGCTCTCGATATCTATAAGTCTGGTTCTGTTTTGTAAATAAGTACATTTGTTTCCTTTTTTTAAATTAGATTCCACATGAATGATATCATATATTTGCCTTTCTCTGTCTGACTTACTTCACAGATAAACTTCTTTAAAAATCTATGAAAGTAACTGAGTTTCCAGAGAAAGCTAGAAACCTATTTGTGATCTACCCTTTCTATGAGTTTTCTCTTAATAATGCTGAGCTACCTGGTGTAGGACCTAAGAAATGTAATGACTGGGGATACCCAAGGCTTATTTTGACCACATGATTGTGGTAGAAAGTCAGAGGTGCAAATAAATTAAGGCTGATGGTGAATGTTGTGGTAGAGTGACAGACATGATGGCCACAAGAGCCAAGCTGAACACCTTGTGAAATGAAATCTCAAGGGGCAATACATTGGGAGAACAGGTTCATCCAAGGACAGGGTTAGCTAGAAGGAAAACCATAGGGATGTAAATAGGCTGTGATATAATGTCCAGTTCTTAGAAATTGTATATTCTAGCTCATCACAAAGCTCGAGATGCACCTATAGGTAATAATACTACACCATATCTATAATAATATACATGCTATGAAAACTCAACTGGAATAGAGCTGACACTCATTGTCATGACAGGGATTGTGTTCTAGAAACTAGGGTATTGGGTGAGTTAAAAACATGATATTATGAGGCATTATGGGAGTTGAAAAATAAAAGTTGAAAATTGTATGAAATCAAGAACAGGAACTTTTCACAGATTGACTACATTCAAGAGAACATGTATCAGAAATAATTTACCACATAATTGCAGTAATAAATAGAATTGTAGACTAGCTATATAGTCTTAACTATACAATGAGGAGTGTGCCATATTTTTAATATCATCTAGGATGTAACTTCTATGATATTAATTCCTACAGGTTTTTGTTTCATTGATAAATCTAAGCAAGTTATTTTTACAGCTGAGCTTATTTAGTTCAATATTACTCTTTCTCAGTTGACCATGCTTAAATATTGCGTTTTATATAGTGGGAGTATGGCACCTGAAAAAGAACTAATAATATTTCACCCTTCAAAGAAAGTAGTTGGTCTTATATTACTTTGTGGCATACAATTTCATAAATGACCTACATGCAAAGCATTTTTAAGAGATTGGGTGTAGGTAAGGAGGAGGTTAGAGATCATAAACAAAACTGCATTAACGCTAGGCTTGAGCCACTCAGAGAGAAAAAAAAAGCAATAGCTCAAGCTTAAATGGGCAACATTAATGGTAGTTATGGGCACACATCTCAAAATGAATATACCCCAAAGAATTTATAGAATACCTCTCATAATTGGAAAAAGACAGATTTTACAATTATCCTCAGGACAAGCCGCCAGTAGAATAAAATACATAACTTTAATGTCAAAGGAAATGTATGAGGCAAAAGGAAGCCTTAGTTGAAACTGAAAGAAAGAAAAGAGGAGGAAACATACAGACTATGCAATAGAACAGAACTGCCAACAGGCCCTCGTTGGAGTGGAATAAGCTGGAAATTTGTAGGCACTGGATTAACATTACAAGTGTTTGCTTGCTATTAAAAAAACTATAAATATTCTTTCTAAAATAAAATGACAATAATTTAATAAGCATGCTTTTTACATAAGCGACTATGTTAGATCTTTGGCATTCTTACTATTTTGAATGAATTTTAAAGGTTAATCTTTACCTTTGCTTATTTTGGATTTGTTAAAAATCACTAAAGAAATTTTGGTGAGGGAAACACTCTATGTAAAGAGTGTTTAGCACTTTCACCTTTGTAATCAATTTTGTATTCAATATTTGCATATTGTGTGGAAGAAATTATAATTTTTAAATGATCTAAAATTTAGATCATTTAAAAATCACAAGATAAATCAAATAGTAATTTTATGTACCATTGTATAATACATACCTGTTTAAATGTATTAGATGTATGAGGGATTTTTCATTTTCTTCCTTTTTTTGTTTTTATTTTTATTTTATGTTTTAAATTAATTTATTTGTTTATTTTTGGGTGCATTGGGTCTTCATTGCTGCACGTGGGCTTTCTCTAGTTGTGGCACATAGGCTTCTCATTGCGATGGCTTCTCTTGTTGCGGAGCACGGGCTGTAGGCATGTGGGCTTCAGTAGTTGCCGCACGCGGGCTCAGTAGCTGTGGCTCGCGGGCTCTAGAGCGCAGACCCAGTAGTATTATAAATTTATATATAAATTACTTTATTATAAATTTATTTTATTTATTTATTTATTTTTGGCTGCGTTTGGGTCTTCATTGCTGCGCGTGCGCTTTTCTCTAATTGCGGCGAGCGGGGACTACTCTTTATTGCGGTGCGCAGGCTTCTCATAGCAGTGGCTTCTCTTGTCGTGGAGCACGGGCTCTAGGCATGCAAGCTTCGGTAGTTGTAGCACGCAGGCTCTAGAGTGCAGGCTCAGTAGTTGTGGTACAGGGGCTCAGTAGCTGTGGCTTGCAGGCTCTAGAGCACAGGCTCAGTAGTTGTGGCGCATGGGCTTAGCTGCTCCACAGCATGTGGGATCTTCCCGGACCAGGGCTTGAACCAGTGTCCCCTGCATTGGCAGGCAGATTCTTAACCACTGCGCCACCAGGGAAGTCCCTGTTTTTATTTTTTGATGCTCATGATCTTCAGATTTAGTTATCTAAACGAGAAAAGGAGTACATATTTAGGGAGATGGTTTGTTTTGCTACTTGAAAGCTAATGTAACTGCATTGACTGCCAGTGTTAAATCAAATACCTTTTAAATGTCTCACCATAAGGAATCTCATTTTCTTAAATAACCTTTTTATCTTATAATAGTCTAAGACTTACAGGAAATTGTGAAGATAGTACAGGGGGTTTGCACATACACCAACCTCAGTTTCCCATATATTAATATCTTACGTGAGTATGTGTGTTTGTCCTAATTAGTGAATGACATGGTCAATTTGAGACACCTAATAGAATCTCAGCTGAAGTCAGCTAATAGTGAGTTAGAACCAAAAAGAAAGGTGTGAGATAAATATATAAATGTGGTAGTCAGTATCAAAAGATGATAGGTAATATGGGACAAGAAAAAGTAATCTAAGACATGAGCTATATAGAAAAGAGAAATGTCAGTATATATGGGGAGAAGGAAAGAATTGAGAACCAAATTTTGAGGTACTTCAACATTAAGGTGCCTTTTTTTCTTAACCTAATCTCTTTCCAAATCCCATCACTATTCGGATGCCACTCTTTGCTCTGGATGACTTTTGTTTTGCACCATTTCTCAAAAAGCATGGCACCGCAGGCAAATAACCTAATAAATGAGATATAAACAGAACAATGGAACTAAATTGATTTAGACAGTTTCCTTCCATTAAAGCAATCTATAATTATTTCATTATCTTAGTTTAGAGATTCACCATAGTTTTGACTGACTTAGGCATGTGATCAATTAAAACCCACCAATTTCTCTTCCACCAGTTCTCCTTTCCAGATTTATATATGTGAATCTTAAAATATCAGTCAAAGTTTAAACTTTCGTTTTCTTGGTTTCTGTCAATCATGGCTACTGAGAGCATTTGGAAACTGTTTGACCAAGTTTAAACTTTGCTGTTTTTCCCAGTTTGAAGTTATCTTCATATTTGACGTGTATAGTTTCAGTCTTCACTGATGTGATTGATCAAAATGTTGAATACAGCTGGGTGAAGAGCAGTCCACAGAGAGAGCATCAGAGAAACCAGTCTCAGTAGAGAATTTTGGCGAGAATCCCTTTAGCTGAGCAGCTACCCTGATTCTGTTGTAGAGAACAGAATCTCTGTGTGCCTTCCTACGTGCTTCAACTTGTATGCTTTCCTCTAATGGCCCAGTTGTTACACTTCTACGGGAGGTGACCCTCTAGCAAGAGGAGCTTCACTGCTCGAAGAGAGAGCTGGAAACCCCCGGGAGGGTACATCACCTTCTTTCGTGCTGGCCCATAACCAATAACTGACTTTCAGAGGACAAAATCCAGCTTTCTTGCCTCCAGTTTGAAAAATTCAGGTGACATTTTGTCCATCCTGTCTTTCAAGATAGCGTAAGAGAATTATAGACACTTTTTTGAACTCAGGATGCATAAATATGCTCAGTATTTCTTTTGGCTAGCACATTTTATGTACTAGTAATTTACCAAGAAATGGTACTGGTAATTAAGGAAATGCAAATTAAAACCACAATGTGGTTTGACAGTCTCATTTCCCATTAACAGATAGGACATATTTTAGAAGTTTCATTATAACAAATGCTACTAAAGATGTGGGACAATGGAAATTTTCATGCAATCCTGCAGGAACAATTTGGGCTTATCTAGTAAAGTTGAAAATGCAGGGTTCCAAGCTCTGAGTATATAGACGTGTAAAGCACTCATACGTTCATCAGAAGGCCTGTACAAGAGTTCAAAGCATTACTTTTAGTGGGGAAAAGAAGTAGAAACTACCCAAATTACCATTAACATAAGAATAGATGCATATGTTTTGTCATGTTCATAAATAAATCATTGCTACATGTATCACTGTGGATGCATTTCAATAATGGAATTTACAGTTAATGAGAAGAAATTTATATGAGAATAGATGAAACATGGTGCCATTTATATTAAGAAAAAAACATAGAGCTTTGGTTAATAAATAAAAAACATACATATGATATAATATAATATAGAACTTTAAAATTGAGTTAATTTTGGAAGGGGCAGGTATAAGCAGAACCAATGAGAGAAGAGTATACTGGGGGCTTCCAAGTTCTTGGGGTGTTCTGTGTGGGTCCTGGTGGCAGACTCATGTGTTTTTTTTTAATCTTCAAGCTATACATACATATTACCTATATAACTATAAATTATAATTTTTAAAAGGAAATAACATTTATTTAGGCATGGGAATAACTTCCTCTAGTTATTACTGCTTTATAAATGTTATGCATCTCTTATAATGCATATAATTCATATAATGTTACCCAGAATAAAATTCAAGCTTAATTTATATGTAAAAGGTACTCTGTTCTCTTCTTTAAAAATCTAGGACATTTTCTCAGTCCTAGTCATTGCTTGTTAGACACCAGCCAGTCTTGCTCTCATAAAATATGCTATGAGTTCCAATGCTCTCAGAAAGATTTTCAAAATGTAGGCGAGTTCAGGAGAGAAGCTTGCTGAAACTCTTCCCCCTCTTCTATTTTCTAGTGAATGTGTCAGATAATACTAATTTTTTTCATAAAGATTTGGACAGAAAACTTAAAAATGTAATCAGAATATGTTTAGTTTCATCTTAGACCATGTCTCCCAGATCGTGAGTTTTCTTTGAATAGCAAACTGCCTAAGTAAAGGAGTGGATTTGGTACACATATAAATAACACATCATGACAAAATCATCAACAAAATTTATGTGGCCAATTCAATATAATACATATTGGTGAGGCAGTTACTAAGTATTATCACCATACTTTAATGAAAGAAACAATATTATAAAAACTAAAAAGGAGAAAGCATCTTAAATCTGAATGAAAAGAATTCCTTCCCAAGAAAAATCAGTTGTTGACCTCATAATGTCTGACACGCATGAAGAGATTTATTTTCATCATTTTTATCATTTATCATTGAGCTAAAGACAATGTCACCCAGAGAGGCATACACACCACCAAAAGGTAAGGACTCTCCATAAGCTCTCTGCTTTGAATTAGATGGGTATCATAACTATAAATGGTATATAGAGTTAGAACATTTTATCTGGAGATTAGGTTTGGGGGTGTTAATAATGACAAGTGGTGGAGTTTGTACAAGTGATAGAATTTCTATATCTCTGTTATGTCTCTCATTGACCAAACTGGAGAGAAACAGAATACATGCGGAGATAAATGTGATTACTCACAAAGCAGTTTCTTGGTTAAATTGTTTTATTTAAAAGGGGCTCATCACAGGAGAACAACACTGTAATTTTCACTAATTGAACTCTGAACCTAAAATACAGCAACACATGAAAGGAACAATTCAAGACGTAAATGATCAAATCAAATTAAATAGCAGTTTAAATTCTTTTCTGGAGAAATGTGTATTCAAGCATCATTTCTACCAAAAAAAAAAGGAGAATAGGAAGAACAAGAAACAGTTAATATGTTCTAGCCTGCTTCTGAATGCATATGAATTCCAGGGACATTAAAAAAAGAGGGAGACTATTTACAATAGCCAGGACATGGAGGCAACCTAAGTGTCCATCGACAGATGAATGGATAAACAAGATGTGGCACATATATACAATGGAATATTACTCAGCCATAAAAAGAAACGAAATTGAGTTATTTTAGTGAGGTGGATGGACCTAGAGTCTGTCATACAGAGTGAAGTAAGTCAGAAAGAGAAAAATAAATACCATATGCTAACACACATATATGGAATCTAAAAAAGAAAAAAAAATGGTTCTGAAGAACCTAGGGGCAGGACAGGAATAAAGACACAGACGTAGAGAATGGACTTGAGGACGTGGGGAGTGGGAAGGGTAAGCTGGGATGAAGTGAGAGAGTGGCATGGACATATATACACTACCAAATGTAAAATAGATAGCTAGTGGGAAGCAACCACATAGCACAGGGAGATCAGCTCGGTGCTTTGTGACCACCTAGAGGGGTGGGATAGGGAGGGTGAGAGGGAGATGCAAGAGGAAGGAGATATGGGGATATATGTATATGTATAGCTGATACACTTTGTTATAAAGCAGAAACTTAACACACCATTCTAAAGCAATTGTACTCCAATAAAGATGTCTAAAAAAAAAAGAAAAGAGATTTTTTTCCTGGAAAAGCAGTGAAAACTGGTTTATTTATTTCTTTCTTCTAAATGTATAGTCAGGTACCCTTTGCTGAGCTTTTGGGCATATTTATAGTCTGAAACCATATTCTATAAAAGAGTGAGATTGTTTTATGAGCACTTACACACAATCTAAATTGTACAACATAAATCATACTACTGGCTCAATTACTAACTTGTACTAATATGCTGAGAACTTCCCACCCATGCAGTGTCATTAAAGGAAAACATTAACAGTTCGTGCCAAGACTTTAGAAAAAAGGTAAGACAGATTTGAAAAGTGCAATTTTCATATCCCTTCTGGAACATGAACAATTTTAAGATAAAGATGCATGAACAATAATCTTAAGGGAAAACATTGATACTATGGCTATGGCTATTGAAGCTTTTCTTTTTTTAATTTTTTTGCATGATTTTCCTTTATTAGAAGTAGATTAAAAAGAAACTGACATGAATCATCTAATTTAAAGACAAATATAAAGATAATGAAAAATAAGAGTGATGGGAAAATGTGATATACTTTTCAGCTTTCCCAATACCAGGCCAAACAATACATGCTTCCATCCACTAGCTGGGTTGTTATAAATGCTAATATACTTAAATGAGTTTAGAGTCATGTCCCTAGTGATACTTGAGCATGCTAAAGTGTTTACAGAGGCTAATTTGGGACTACAGAGTGAAGCGGTTTTCCAGCTGTAATTTAGGTTAGTTGTTCCTTTTAGGCTATGGGCAATCAGATTTTTTTTGCAGTAAAAGAAATTTTAGGTCTTGTCACAAATTATTATAAATACAGCTACTTACTTTTATGAGTATTATATAGATGATTCTGAAAGATAGAAAAAAACTGGAATAATATAGGTATTTCAATATGTTATCTATTACCTGGACATTGTGCTAACTAATTTGCTTAAATTATCTGCTGCTGTCCTCTTAAATTGAAGATACAATCTTATTCTTACCATTCCATTAACTGCCAATAATCTTTGCAATTGTTTACATTTTATCTAGTTTCCTCCTGGGCTGCCTCCCCACCTCAGCTTACACATTCTAGAACTGCTTCAGGCTTATTACTATGATGTAGGAAGTTATTAAAATATGTTAATTTACTTGACTGAGATGACTTTAAATTAAGCCCTTGTGACTTCCGGCCTTCTAGGCTGTCCACACTTTATAACACCTGAAACAAGATATTATTCTGTGATCAAAAAGTTACTCAAAAAAAAAAAATGTTACGGCTTTCTCTTTTAACTGTGACCATTTCCGTTGTATCAGTTCTATAATTTAAGTAAACTCAGTGATAGCTAACGTCCTTGCTCTGGGTCAGGCAATCTCCTACACACTTTGCATGTTCTATGGTTAGTGTGTTTGCAGATGAGGGCTGATGGTTGAATAACGTTTACATCACAGAACTAATCAGGGGCACAACCTGGGTTCCTCCCAGTTTGCCTGGCTCCAGGGTCAGTGTTCTTAGCTACTTTAATATATGGCCTTTTAAATGTTATGGTAGGTAGAAAGAAGGGTAATCTTTCCATGTTAAAACATATATATATATATATTTAAAATATGTTTATATATATACATATATATATATACATTTATATATACAGATGTACATATATATCAGTACTGTTTTGTAAATATAATTCTAGTGAAATACAGATAAAGGCTTGGATTTGTTTCTTGGGAAACGGGGAGTGATTGAAACAATTTGTAAGAAGTTAAGGGACTCAATCAGCTTTCAGTTTCAGAAAGCCAGCTCTGCTGAGGTATGGAGAAAAAGATTGGAAAACGTCTTTCCTTTGGCATACTTGATGTTTACAATCTCTATACCCCCAGTTCTCACTTCCACCCCACCCTCTGTCTCTAATGTCAGTGCTCGCTACTTTGAGCTATTTTTATTTCCCCCCAAAGCAGGACCATGAACCCCTTGGAGCCTCCACACCACACCCAGCCTTGGCTGTGCCCCCTTCAGGACGTTGCTTAAGGGGCATTTCCTCTGATACTGCTTCTTAAACTGCCAAGGCTGGGTTAAGCATCCTGCTTAATATACAAAACTCCATTGAATGTAACAGTACAGCAATTGCATTTTAACATCTCTATCTCTCTACTCATATTTGGGCACTAGAACCTCTTATTCATCCTACTTCCTCGTGCGTTATTGAAAATGTCTTAACACCTGGTTAGGACAGGCATTCAGGGACCTGACACCAACATGAATGTGGCTTTCTCTTCCCTGCCCCCTTCCTGGTCTTAGCCTCTCTTGACAGGGTGTGGTTCGGGAGTATGCGTGTCTTGGCTTTCTGAAGTAGGGGAAAGCAGCAGTGGTGAAGCCCAGAAGCCAGCTGGTGGGAAATTTTAATGGGTGGCCGGACATGGCTGTCAGGCAATCAGAAATTCTCCTGGCTTCAGCATTGAAACAAGGTCCAGGACACCCCTGCTGTAACAGGCATTACAATTTAAGTTTACTTATTATGGGGCTATGGGAAATTCCCAGGAGAACAGAAGATGGAATGGGAGCTTTGGGGGTCTCTGAGCAGTGATTGTTTACTAACATGAAGGAGGTCATTTTCAAAGCCACAGATAACTACAGCTGAGCATCAGTGCTGCTTATACCCTCAATTCAGAGGGCGCAAGGCAATCAGCTCACATTTATGGAAGGACGGAAAAGAGTAAGAGAATGAGAGCGGGAGAAAGGGAGGGCTAGAGGGAAATATTTTACCAAATTTCAAGAAGTAAATGGGAAAAAAAGGGTCTGCATCATAAGTGCAAGCACATGGTCCACACTTGCACACGCAGGGCTAGGGCTCTCTATTTCTGCATCCGGCATTAATGTAAAATCGAGCTTGTTGTCAATGTCATTAAATCCAATTTCCTTTCTACCCTCTGCCCCTGGTAGAGGTGGATGTATTTTACTGACTATGAATGAATATGTATATTTTTTTCAGAATTT
Source organism: Balaenoptera physalus (assembly GCF_965194825.1). Taxonomy (NCBI): domain Eukaryota; kingdom Metazoa; phylum Chordata; class Mammalia; order Artiodactyla; family Balaenopteridae; genus Balaenoptera; species Balaenoptera physalus. The sequence goes on from NC_138890.1 coordinate 158,384,745, forward strand.
TATAAACACAGAAATTAACATGTAAGTGTAATTTTACAAGGAAGTGAAATGTATAATGCCTGCATTGAGTGCTTGTCTCTGTGGTTGCAAACACACTTCTACATATTGGGGGTGTGAGGAATCCTTGGGTGTTGGAACATTAATCTCAGAGACTATCGTCAATAGAGCAAGTACACTAAGACAGCGAGTGCAGACCCCATGTAGAAGAGGTAGGCTGGGCTTGCCCTTGGAGAGAGTCAGTGTTTTAGAGGAGAGAGAGCAAGAGGAAAAATAAAGAAATGAGTTCAGGAAAGAAATCCCATCACATGGCTTCTGAAGGCCATTGCAAGGAGTTTAGATTAGTTTTATTATAAGTTTAACAGGTTGCAGTTGTATATAAGCAAACCATGTATATGTCCAAGTGTATTTGACATTGTCATCCAAATACCCAGAAAACTTGTAGCTATGGTAATCTCTGTAGAGATAAATTAGAAATGATTTAAATTTTCCTATCATGGAAAATTATATACAGGTTTATATTCAGTAACATATTAGTAAATCCTCAAGTTAAATGCAATTCAGTTTATAAAATGTCAAAAAAGATGGATCATAGTGAAGAAGCAATGTTTTAAATATTGTTTAAATCTTCATGTAGTTAATTCAAAAATAAACATATAGCAAATCTCCCCCTCAACAATATTTTAAAAAACAAAACCCTCTAAATATACTTAACCTACCATGTAAGTGTTATATTTTATAATAGCTCATACAGAAAGAGACAACACTATGATCATAATTAGAGAAAATGTGTTATTAAATGAAAAACAAAATATCAGAAGTGATCTAGCTAGAATAAGTATGGAACCAAGTATAGGAGAGAGTTTGTTATCTAGGTTGAAATAAGGATTAATATTACAAATAAGGGCTTTGGAAAAAATGAGATGGCTTGACTTTTTAATGAACATTTCTGTTTTCTTTATATCATGTTCTATTCCCCAAAACCTAATACCTACCTACAAGGCTGTCTGTGAGATTAAGTAGAAAAGATGAATTATGAAAGTTTTCTTGAGACCTCTCTTCTTCACTTTGCCATCCCTCTGTGAAGGGTACTGTTGGGGGCATAGTCTCCAAGCTTCTTCCTACTTCTAATTTTGGGGTTAGGAGATAACTAGAAGAAAAGGTAGAGCTTATAAGACTTTATCAAACATTACAAAAGAGACCCCAGTAAAAAAGTCTTTTAGGAAATTCCCTGGCGGTCCAGTGCTTTCGCTGCCGAGGGCCCAGGTCCGATCCCTGGTTGGGGAACTAAGATCCCACAAGCTGCTTGGTGTGGCCAATCAATCAATCAATCAATAATTTAAAAAATAGAATTATAAAAATAGTCTTTTACATTTCAAGGGGAGTCAATGGTGTTCAATAGCATTCAGAGTGACACTTGGCTGGGGAGTTAGTTTCTTCCGTAAGGAAATTTGATTTCAGCAGCTTAGAGGGGGCATACTGTGTACCTTACAGCAGCAGCCGCAAACTTTTTGGCACCAGGGACCAGTTTCGTGGAAGAGAGTTTTTCCACCGACTGGGCGGTGGGGTGATGGCTCAGGCGGTAATGCGAGCGATGGCTCCCTCCCCCGCCGCTCACCTCCTGCTGGGCATCCTGGTTCCTCACAGGCCGTGGACCGGTATGGTCCATGGCCCGGGCACTGGGGACCCCTGCCTTACAGCATGTGTTGATCCTCTGCAGCCCAGCATGGCAAGTTCATGTTGTGCATTTCTGGGAGATGAGACATAATCCCCAGATTCAAAGAGCTTATCTAACACTCTGTTCATTAAATATCTGAAAGAATAAACATGAACATTTGAAGAAAAAATAGGTATCATGGTATATAGGATACCTAATGCTAAATAGTCTATTCAAATACAATCATAGCATTTTACCACTTAAATGGACCTGAATGATTGACACCAAAATTTTAACTTTGAAAAGTGATTAGTTCTTTTCAGAAAGTCAATTAGAGGTGAAGTTACTGAGTCCAAGCTCGTACTGCTTGCTGCAGGTCAGGCCAATAAATAGAGAGACAAGGTGTTAGGGCAAGGAATAGTGACTTTATTCAGAAGCCAGAGTATCAAGAAGATGGTGTGCTACTGTCCCAAAAAACCATTGTGCCAGAGTTAGAATTCAGGCTTCTTTTATGCTAAAACGGGAGAGGGTGTGGTGGGTTGTTGAAAACTTCCTGGTGCCAGAATCCTTTGTTCTTGCAGCGGGTCCATGGAGGTCTGGTCACAGTGTTCCTATAAACCTCCAACAAGACAAATATTGTTCTCTGTTCTGCAAGTTTTTATCTCTATATAAGTGGAAAAGTGTTATATCTTTAAAGGTCAGAGCCTTGAGAATGGGCTATCCTGTATCCTGTATATTTCAGGCTATAGGCAACATTCTTTCACTTATTAACTTGTAGCAATAACAATAGAATACAAAGGTTAAAGTAAGAGAAAAAGATCCACTATGGAGTCAGATTTGTTCCTCCCTATTACATTGATACATACTGGGCAAAGAAATTATTCTGGTTGTCATTGCTTTTTTTTTTTCTTCTTTCTCTCTGTTTTAAATGTTTATTTCACCGCTTTTAGCCTCAAGCAGTGATTCACATCTAAATGTTGTTCAATACACTTTAATTTAATGTAATTAATTTGTTCATTTGGAAGAAATCCCCTGGAAAACTGAATTTACAACATTCAAGATTTACCTTAAAACTCCCACAAAGTCTTTGAGACCTGGAATCTGTATTTTTTTAAAAATTAGAAATGTATAAAATATATATAAAATATAAAGATATATAACATATACATATACATCTTTAAGTATATAAATGCACTGATTAATCAAGGAATATTGCAAAATTTTTTCAAATGTTCTGATAACAACTCCAGGTTTTGAAATACAGGAGCAATAAAACAGTTTTTAATGGCTCCTATGGGAATATCTGTCTACGTCTCGTTAGCACACGTTCCACCAGTACTGTGAATTTTAAAAATTTCTTACATCAGCAAAAGAAGACATTTCATGAATCTTGGAGAGGGACATTTTGCATTGAAGCAAAATGAACATCACAATTTTGTATTCTCTATTTTCATTACTCAATTTTTTAAAATACAAAGCATTTCACTTCTCAAAACTCTATGGAATCACTTGAGGGTGGAATAAAAGAGATTGATGCCTGATGGCAGTCCTGAGGATGTAAACAGTTGTTCCACCTGCTGTTTCTCTAAGAGATGAATGAGGATAACATTTTGATCTATTTCTGGGTTTGTGTAAAGGTCCTTTTAATAGAGCACCCCATAAAAATACAGTACTATTTCTTAAATCTACTTTATTCTTCCAGAATAAGTGAGGTAAAGAATTTACTTAGAAATCAGATGGGAAGAAGGATATTCTGAGTTTTAGGCCTTACATTATTCACTTGAGAAAAAAGTATATCTTTTTCTCTATATATTAATATATAAATGAAATTGATGTTAACCCGAGACTTTACAAATCCAATATAACAAGCCTTGCTTTTTACACAGTTTTAAAATGAGTTTAGAGTACAGATTTGAAAACCTTGTTACCATCTGGAAAAAAAAAAATTAATCCCCAGGGAAAAGGTATTAGAGAAAGCAGGAACCTTGCATGCAAAATTAAGTTCCACCGAATGGTTTTGTGGAAGGAATAAAATAAGTACGGGGTTTTCTTGTATTTAAGTAATGAGGAGAGACAGCCCCTTTGATTTAATTGCTTAATACTGGTATGTTTCTGTCAAATAAATTTTCCAGGGGGAAAAGTATTGTCCCACCAGTAGTTATTTTAGTATTAAATGTTAAGGGAAAACGACATTGTATTTTATCGTATATACCAGTACCTTTCAGCAACTTGATTTTGTTCAGTAAGTTACAATTGCAGGTCATGATGGGATATTATATGGCATTTCCTTGCATTAGGTCCTCTGAGAGATGAGTCAGGTATAAATTATTCGAGATCCAAGTATTTACTATTTACTTTATGTTACTAGGATCCAGTGTGCTTTTAGCATTTAATCTTCCTCCTTTATTTTTAAAATATTTGTCTTAAGAGCTTTTATGTAACTTTCTGTTGCCTACGAAACTTAAAAATTACTGAATTTGAGTGGAGACACTGACTATTTAACACATAAAATTAAATGTCATGTCAGAATGGAGAGGGATTGTCTTCATTTCTTACAAGTATTTGAAGCAACTCTAGCTGAAGTCTAAGGACAAGGAAGCTTCAAGGACAGACGACAGAATTAGTGTCATGCTTACTCTACATATGTACTGTCCCCGAGATGCTCACATCTTTATTTTAAAAAATCATATAACTTGCAAGCACATAAGTGGACATGCAATAGATAGCTTGGATCTCAAATAAACTTAATAAATGATCAAAGAAGGTAAATAGTCCGTAAAAGAAAAATTAAAGTGAAAAATATTTTATTATTTTTTTTATATCTGTGCTGACACTATGATGGTAAAGACTCATCAGCTTGGGTGTTTGTCTTAAGTTCTAAAAGGATTTATGTAGGGTTCCATTAGAATCTATAGTACAGGGCTTCCCTGGTGGCCCAGTCATTGAGAATTCACCTGCCAATTCAGGGGACATGTGTTCGAGCCCTGGTCTGGGAAGATCCCACATGCCGTGGAGCAGTTAAGCCCGTGCGCCACAACTACTGAGCTTGCGCTCTAGAGCCCACGAGCCACAACTACTGAGCCTGAGTGCCACAGCTACTGAAGCCCGTGCGCCTAGAGCCCGTGCTCCGCAACAAGAGAAGCCACCACAATGAGAAGCCTGCGCACCGCAATGAAGAGTAGCCCTCGCTTGCCGCAACTAGAGAAAGTCCGCATGCAGCAACGAAGATCCAACGCAGCCAAAAATAAATAAATTAATTAAATAAATAAATACATAAATAAATTTATTAAAAAAAAAGAATCTATAGTACAGTCCATTTTTTCCCCAATGCCTTAGTGGTAAGTCAAATCCTTGCACATTAAACTGTTGTTTTGACATTTACATGTAAAACTAGATAGAAATAAAGTGTCTTGCAAAATAGTTTATGTTGTAAACACTGAAGAAGTTAAGCACTGATGGTTTACTTGTGTTGAGGAATGGGGAATATTGTTGATGTAAGGTCTACTCAGGTTCACAGGGAGTTGATGACAGTAAGAGTGTCAAGAAACGTGCTTAAAAATACATAAAGTATGCTGGTACTATGCCTGCATCTATCTGAATACACAAATTTACCAACTACCAATTGCCAATCAACATCTAATCCAAATTTTGGCAAATAAAATGTGCTCGATCAGTGTTTGCCAAAGCAAAATTTGTCACATTCTATCTCTGCACTTAAAGAAGAAAAAGGAAAAAAGGGGGGAGGGGTGTGGAGGAAGCTAGAAAAGAAAGAAAAAAAAAGCTTTGTTCCGTTTGTCTTTGATTATTATAACTAAGGAGAATGAGTTGTAGCAGAAAAATGTCATCTCTCCATAAAGTACCACTTGGTCAAATAATTTTCTAGGCTTTGATCATTTTTTGAGAATGCATTTAAAAATCGCCCTAAACTATATGTGGTTCTGAAAAGATACGAGAAACTGGGAGTTACTGATTAAATGTAATGGGTTGCCTTGACATTAGGAAATGAGCCCTGATAAGGAACAGATGACCATGCCAGTCAGCCTTCCTTAGAGCAAACAACATTGCTTTGAAAACCTGAGAGGGTATTTCTGGTTCTAGAATATTCAAATTGGACCTTCAGGTTAATTGTGACTTACATTAAATGGTGGCCCTTCAGCATATTTCCTGGAAAATAGTTGAAAGTGAATCTGACATGGCATGGCCAACTCAAAATCCGCTGATACTGATGCCAACTGAGGAATCTTTGAGAAGTTATTTTGACACATAGCTGTTATAATTATCTTGAAAATAACCATTATTCAATATTACACCAAGTATATTAAAAAATACCGTAAGTTATATTTTAAAAATACAGTTAGGTCATAGGTGCCATACTTACTGATATGGATGAACTCTTTTGCAGTTTCCTCACATGGTTACTTAGTCATCCCTTATTCATCATGACATAGTTTATTTGTGTGCCCAAAAACTAATGGGAGGAAGATGGACAGAGTTATAGACAGTATGTCCAGAAGCCTCTCTTACTTACAAAATAACCTTAAAAAGTAGAGCACATGGTAAAATATTCTGTACACACTGTTCTATCAAGTGTGTTATTAAAACACAAAAATGGCAACAACAATAAAGAGTAGAGATTCACAGCAGCATATTATTCAGCAGTGGTTTTTTGTTTTGGTTTGGTTTTTCCTAGCCTCGGGTCTATACTGTTGAGTAATTTTTCCTGATTAGATTTCATGAAAGAATCTCTCAGTGTACTAAGTGGAGCCTAGATTCTGGAAACTGACCTGCTCATTTTGCTTGTCAGTAAATTACAAAAAATATGGGAACCCTCATATTTTTCATCACAATCACAACCACATTTTTGTCACAGAATAACTCGTTAAAAGACATAGCAATTTGCACAAATACTTTTCGGTTTTTCCATTAATTACTTTACTTGGTGATCTGGCCATATAATCTATTCTTTAGTGTTTTCTCCTTTAAATACTGTCATTCATCCGTTTTCCTCTTTGACTGGAAGCTGAAACATACTTTTTTTGGTATTCCTTGATTATTCATTCATGAAAGAAGAAGGGCTGCATAACTGGCTCATCTTTCCTCTGTTGAGGAAGTAGAAATGTTTCCCTCTGTGATCTCTATATTCTGATTTTTTCTCTATTACTTTCATAAGAAAAAGAAAAATCAATCCCTCTCAGTTTCCAATTTCCAGAAAGTTGGCAACTTTTCAACTTCTTTGCCGATACAGGATTCTCCTTTTGTGAAAATCTGTATATTTTATTGGTTATTAGGAGGCACTGACCATGTCAATTTCATTTTGTTTTCTACTTTGTCATATTCACCTCAATAAATGGAGCTTTTTTTTTTTTAATTTGCAGAACTTTAGTTTTTGCATTATCATCTCTTATGTGTGTTTAAGTTACAATAATAATGTCTTTTTTACACTGCATGTTCTGTCTTATGATTTGAATTTTAGAACACTGTATTTCCTTGTTTCTCTTCAATAAGAAGATTAATCTGGTCATGTTTTCATTCATCCAAAGGTATTTCTATTTAATAAATATTTAATATATGTCATTCACGATAGTGTATAGCAGGATTAAAGGATGAAGAAGGGCCAGCTTTTACTCTAGAAGAGCTCACACAGATGTGATTCTTATGCAATGCTTGTTAGACAGCTAATTTGAAATTTGCACTGTCTATGCAATTTAGAGATCCTGCATTCCAGATTCTGTTTAGCTCCCTCTTGACTTTGGTTCCCTTTGCAAAAATTGCCACTCTTGTCTTTCTATATAACTCACTTAACTCGAAGTTGAAAGTGAATTTTTGCCTGTATATATTAGATAGTCTTCATATTCTTGGAACCCTCATTTAAAATGTGATATCCCCAGCAGGATAACAAATAGGTTGAAGAAATACTTCCAACTCCCTGAGGTTAAAAAAAAATCACAGATTAATTGCCTTTTCAGAGACCTAGCTCTGCCTTTAATCAGAATTAGTTTTAAATATATAAGTACATATATAATTAATTTAAATTAAATTATAATAAATTGCACATGCTTATTAGGTTAGAGTACTCCCCACTTACCTGATGAAGGGGAAACAGGATATTTGAATAATAGAGATTGTGCCTATGTGTGTGTAAGGAGAACAAGTTTTCTTGATTGAGTGGTTGTTGTTTAAAATAACTAACTTTTATGCAACTTAACCCAATTACATTTTTTTCATGCTATTTGAACGTTGAATGTCTCTGAATATAACAGCTTTTACCAAAGTCACTTTGAGGTTCAAAAAATTACAAAAATATTGACAAATGGCATTGTTGAAAACCTTTGTTTTGTCAACTAAAACTGCCTAAAAATTGAAAGTAAACACGTTTTCGTCAATTTGGTATTTTCTTCATTTTGAAATACAAAAGAATGACTTGAGATGTGACAAACAGCAAAAATATAATATAACCATCTCTTGCCTCAGCAGAATATCAAGTAGCCTCACCTTCTGTGTACCAGGTAGAAGGCTATTAGTTATGCACAAATCAGCATTCTGCTCTAGGAAGCATACAATTCACTTCGCTGTTTAAGACCAAAGAAAGCAATTTTCTTACTCTTAGAAAATCCAGAATGTTATGTAAGACATAGGAATCACCAGTTTCTTAAAGCACTCTAATATAAAATAAAACATCTTTATAAGGAAGATAACTGAAACTTGACCTTTGCAACATGTCACATCCTTTTGTCAGTCTCTTATTTCAGGATGATTTTCAGGGAATTGATTTTATTTTATGTGCTTCTCAGATAATTTTAAATTGCAATATCATTTTTGCTGTTACTATTTTTGCTCTCACCATTTCATTAATCACGCAGTGGGTGGGTAGAAGCATGTTCCAATTAAGTCTATATAAATAAAGAAAACTGAGGTAAATTTAAAGATAAATTCGTCAGTTTAAAGGCACGTTCTCCCACATAAATTATCACAAAAAGTACCACTTTTCACTGGCAATGACGGTGGAGAATAGTAAATACATAAGCACTAGATAGTAATTCTAAGATCAGGTTTCTGAGTTAACTCTCAAAGGATCTATTCAATGCAAGACTAAATGGCATTGCCTCAGAAAACAAACAAAAACAAAACAAATATTTGTTTGATTGGGGCTTAAAAGAACTTTATGGAAGCATCATATATGATGCAATGTATGAAAATATGAAAGCTACTTCGATTTATAACCTAGAGATGCTGCATGACTTAAGGTCAATAGTACTTGATGAGAAACACCATTGCCAAAACAAGTAATGAGATATCAGTGGCAAGCCTAGCTTGTCTTAAATGTTTCCTTTGTGATTATAAGCACAGCTGTCTCAACTTCCATACTGTTAAAATTTGCAGAAGTACTGAGAGGAAAACATGGAAACTTATCCATGTTGAATATTACAAACAATTAAAAACAGATAAAACTGAACATCACCAAACGGCTCTCCTTTATGTGTGTTTGACTGGTTCTTATTTACTTTTCGGAATAAAATAAAAGGATTCATAGCACTATTCCAAAATAGTTTATATAATTTTGAATTGAAAATGTATGTCGTTTGGTGGTTTTCTGATATATGTTCATGAAATAGAATACAACGAAATCAAGAATTTTTACTCTCTGCTATTGTATTCTCTTTTGTTATTCCACTGTCATTTTATTGGGATTCTTTTGTGACCTAGCCCATGGTTTCTATGACCTTTAAGTTGTTTTATGGGATAAAGTTACTTATCTGCCAGTTTCACTATGAGGCCTAGAAGAATAACCTGTTTATTTTTATTTGAACAACAGATCTATAGCCAGTTTCCCAGTACTCAGGACTTTAGGACTTTCAAGGGTGTGAAAAGGGGTTGGTAAAGAGCAGAGGGAAAGAAAGAGGGGTCTTAAAGGCAGTCACTTAAGCAGTCAGAAACAAACAAGCAAAGAAGGAGTGGCCTCTTTTCTCTTTTTCTATTAGTAAATACCATTTCCTTAAAGAATATTTGTACCACTTTGTATGTTGTCTATTAATTTCCTATGATACAGAGGGAGGTTTACCTAAGTTACACCTCTCCCTTCCTTCTTTCATTTAAAAAAAAAAAAAAGTCTCTAGTTGCCATTTTGTTTTTGTTTGTTTGTTTGTTTGTTTCGGCCACGCCGCACCATCGGCAGTGAAAGTGCGGAGTCCTAACAACTGGACCACCAGGGAATTCCCTGCCATTTTGTAAAATAAGGAAATAAGCATCCCTATGCTTTACCATCCCTTTCTTCTTTTCAAGCCTTTGACATCTTATTTACGCGTTCTTGTTTTAATGATTTCTCTAAGTAATTTAAAATGAGAGATTTTAAGTTTCTCTTCAGAATCTTATATTATCATCTCCTTGACTACTAGATTTTTTATCGTTATTGTTTTGTGTTTTGATTTCATATTGCAGATTTTCTCAAGTCTCTGTTCATTTATGCTGTCTCTTCATGTTTAAGAATGAAACCACACAAAGACTAACCCTTAGTGGATGAGGGTTGTCTCCTGCAGATTTTATTTTGTAGTTGGGTCAGGAACTCTTCATATCCTTGGGAGTCTTTCCAAATGCTGGAAGAAAATGGCTTAACATACAGTAGCTACCTTTTTTCTTTGACAAGTATTTCTTTTAATGTATTTTGTGAGACCCCCTCTCCCCCTCTCTCGCCAACCACCTAACAATCTTTTTATTCCTTTAGAATAAATGTTAGGCTCTTGGATATCTGAGGTGAGAAGCAAGGCAGATCCAGTCATTCACTTTCAATCGATTCCTCTCTTATGAGCACCACTTCCACCTTTCCTTGTAACTGGTAACTCTGATTCAAGAACTTTCTTGTTGTTTGTTTGTTTTCCAGGATTATTGTGGTATGATTAAAAAATAGACTTGTATATATTTAGGTTTTACAAGGGGATATTTTTTAAAGTGTACAACATGATGATTTAATATGCATGTACGCTGGAAGTGATCAACCCATTGAGTCAGTTAACACCGCCATCATCTTACCCCCATATAGTCACATTTTTTGGTATGTGCGGTGATAATACTTAAGGATCTACTCTCTTAGAAAAGCTCAGGTATACAGTATAATATTAACTATAGTCACCATTTTGGATATTTGATCTCTAGAACTTAATCATCTTATAACTGAAAGTTTGTATCCTTTGACCAACATACCCGCATTTGCCCCAGCCCCTAGCCTCTGGCAGCCATCATTCTACTCTTTGGTTCTATCCATTTGACTTTTTTAGATTCCACATACAATCATGCAGTTGTCTTTCTGTGTCGAGGAGCCTCTCTGTTTTGCAGAAACTTCCTCTGCTTTAGCCCTTGGCATATGCTCTAGGGCCTGGCCTTGGCTAATCGTTCCATCTCTTCCATGAATTTGTTGGCATCTGCCTCTCCTGCCTTCTCCTCATTCTCCTCATCGTTATGTTTTTTTTTTTTTTTAACCAACGTTTTCCTTTACTGTAGTTTTAGTTAAGCCTGAGGAGTGAGAGGAAATAAGCTCTATCTACCACTGTAAACTTGAGGCATCAGGTTTTGTTTCAGGACATAAATAATCTGGACAAAAATACTTACTTTCCAAACAGAATAATAAAAAGTAATACACTTACAGTTACTATCAATTCTATGTTTCCTAAAAGATTGAGAATAATTACTTACTTTGAGCACAATCTATGTAATATAAGCGTCTACCTTGGTATTTTATTAATTTTGTTTTTGTAATTCTCCAAGATAATTGATTTGTTACTGCCAATAATTATGCACTTAACTATGGGTGTTCAAATTAGGTTCAAAGAAAATAATCTTGAGTTGAGCTTATAAATTTAAGATTGCCCCACTAAAATTGACTTTTTTATGTTATATTCTATTCATGCTCTTGTTTCTTTCTTCTCCCACACGCTCTTTATGTTAGTTTATAGGATCACCTCCAATGCATATTTTCTAAACAGAGAAGCTTGAAAATGTCTTTCTTTAGTTTGGCCATCTGTAAAAATTACATCCATTTTTCAGTTTTCCTTTCGGGCAAGACCTCCTAGGCATTACCGTCATGCCCTCTCAGAACAGAGTAAGAATACTTCATCCACTGCTCTCATGACCTGCTATGGAAATTAAATTGTTATATTTTCCATATTTGTCTCAATTTGCTTATATATTTTGTAGTGAGAAATTGTGCTTTTAAGTCATTGATTTCTGTTTTTTCACTTAGTCCTTTTCTCTTAGGATATGGAGAACATATGTATTTAAAGAGTTAATTGTGTGCATATGTGTTGCTTGTACATTGTCAAAGAAAAATTGCACTGGACAAGTTAAACAAGCAAGAAAGAATTTATTCTAAACTACTGCAATAGGGAAGAGAGATTGAATTCAACTCTCCTGAAACAAAAGGCAGGAGAGTTTTAAATACTGGAGGGAGCTATTGGAAGAGTGCATGGATTTTACAAGTCGGCCTCCTTTCAACCCTCTCACAGAATTGCTTTGAGAAAATGTTAATGTGCTGTGCTTTTTGCCTCTTCAAAGTCAGGTTGTGTGATGCCCTTGCCAATTTTATCTATAGTCTCTCTCATTGTGTCCTGTTTTACACCACATGTTAAAACTTATTTTTGAACTGAGTATGAAAAAGTATTTCTTCCGTTAAAAAACTAAAATATTTTCCCAGTAGATAAGGAGAAGAATGTGGCTGATTGTGTTTCTCTGTTGTGCTTTGACCTGCAAAAAGTTTTCCAAAAATACAATTTGACCTATAACGATTGTACATCCCGTCTATATGTGTCATCTTTTTTTTTTTTTTTAACATTTTCTCGATCTTAAATCATAATGCATATCCTTCTTGGTCTGTATTTATTTTTATATTTTACTATGGTATTATACCTCCTTTTATTAAACCTCCTGAAAATCTTTCTGATATAATGTGGAGGATAAATATAAAAAATCTTAAATACATGAATGCTTAAATAGATGCTTAAGGAAATGCTTAAGTAAATAAATAGATACTTAAGGAAATGCTGAATTGAGATGTGGTTTAAATACACATCTACTCTAATGTCTATAAAAATCAACTGTTGAAGGTGATCATACTGTAAAATTGAATTTTGAAGTATTGGGGGAAGAAAAACAGCATCTCTGGCTTAATTATTTTATGTTTAAAATCCATGGTTCTAAAAATTTATTTCAAAGAAGAAGACACTGTGTTTTTTGAGTTTCTATATTTTGCAATGTTTTGTCCTTCTGGAAGAACAAAAGGGTTGGATATTCATCCCACACACCACTCACTTTGAGGATATTTTTATAGAGATGGCATTTTACTTTCCATAGGCTGCTTTCACTGTGTGGTTGGTTTATTGTGAAGACATGATGTAAAGGAAAGATTCAATCTAAATCTATTGGGTTTATTCATCTTTGATTGTTTTCCACTGAGAAAAGTTATGGCCTTATTTGCTTTTTAGTTATATTTTATAATTTATAAAAGAATATGTGAAATGTGTCTATTATATCAGTTTAAAGACATACAGTTATCCCTAGCCCTCCCTCTTGCCCTTTCCTTTGCCTTCTCCCTCTCCCTCTTCCTCTCCCTCTGTGAGAAGAGAGGAGACAAAAACATAAGTTTAAGATTAAACTGGCTGTTTAGGAAGAAAGATAGTACTATGAGTTCAGCAGACTGGCAGTGGGGACTTTCTTAAAATTTTTATTGGAGTATAGTTGACTTACAATGTTGTGTTACTTTCTGCTGTGAAGTGAATCAGTTATACACTTACTTATATCCACTAGATTCTTTCCCCATATAGGTCATTACAGAGTATTGAGAAGAGTTCCCTGTGCTATACAGTAGGTCCTTCTCAGTTAACTATTTTATATGTAGTAGTGTGTATATGTCAATCCCAATCTCCCAATTTATCCCTCCCACACCTTACCCCCAGTAACCATAAGTTTGTTTTCTGCATCTGTGACTCTATTTCTGTTTTGTAAATCAGTTCATTTGTACCCATTTTTTAGATTCCACATATAAGTGATATCATATGATAGTTGTCTTTCTCTGTCTGACTTACTTCACTCGGTATGACAATCTCTAGGTCCATCCATGTTGCTGCAAATGGCATTATTTTATTCTTTTTTAATGGGTAAGTAGTATTCCATTGTATATATGTACCACTTCTTCTTTATGCATTCCTCTGTTGATGGGCATTTAGGTTGCTTCCATGTCCTGGCTATTGTAAATAGTGATGCAATAAAATTGGTGTCCATGTATCATTTTGAATTATGGTTTTCTCTGGATATATGCCTGGGAGTGGGGTTGCAGGATCATATGGTAGCTCTGTTTTTAGTTTTATAAGGCACCTCTATACTGTTCTCCATAGTGGCTGTACCAATTTACATTCCCACCAACAGTCTAGGAGGGTTCCCTTTTCTCCACACCCTCTCCAGCATTTATTGTTTGTAGAATTTTTTGGATGATGGCCATTCTGACCGGTGTGAGGTGATACCTCATTGTAGTTTTGATTTGCATTTCTCTAATGATTAGTGATGTTGAACATCTTTTCATATGCTTTTTAGCTATCTGTATGTCTTCTTGGGAGACATGTCTATTTAGATCTTCTGCCCATTTTTTGATTGGGTTGTTTTTTTTGGGTTTTTTTCATATTGAGCCTCATGAGCTCTTTGTATATCTTGGAGATTAATCCTTTGTCAGTCACTTCATTTAAAAATATTTTCTCCCATTCTGTGGGTTGCTTTTTCACTTTGTTTATGGTTTCCTTTGCTGTGCAAAAGCTTTTAAGTTTAATTAGGTCCTATTTGTTCATTTTTGTTTTTATTTTCATCACTCTAGGAGGTGGGTCAGAAAAGATCTTGCTGCAATTTATGTCAGGGACTTTTTATTTAATCTGCTTAATCCAGCAGTATTCTGTGCCAGATTCAATAATATATCATCCACATGAGATTTTTTAAGATAAATATGAATGAAATAAATTCTTGGGTAGGCAGTATTTTGTTTTAATTTTAATTATAATGCCCTATCAATAAGATTAAGTTTTCTTGAGAAATAACCTTCATTCCATAGCCATCTCTGTGCCAACAATTAATTCATTAAACAAATATTTCCAAGGTACTCTTTTTTTGTGATAAGTAAATAGAGGTATTTTTTAGAACAGTTTTAGGTTTACAGCAAACTTGAGTGGAAGGTACAAAGATTTCCCATGTACCCTACCTCCGTATGTGCATAATCTCCCCTATGATCAGCATCCCCCACCAGAGGGGCACATTTGTTAAAACTGATGAACCTACACTGACACATTATAATTACACAAAGTCCATAGTTCACACTACAGTTTACTTTTGGTGCTATACTTTCTATGGTTTTGACAAATATACGTTATGACATGAATCCGCTATTATAATGACATAGAGAACAGTTTCACCACCCAAAAAATCTTCTGTGCTTGGCCTATTCATCCTTCTTCACTCCGAACACGTGGCAACCATTGATCTTTTTACAATCTCCATAGTTTTGCCTTATCCAGAATGTCATATAGTTGGAATCATACATTATGTAGCTTTTTATTATTGGCTTCTTTCACTTAGTAATATGCATGTAACTTTCCTCCATGTCTTTCCATGGCTTAATAGCTCACTCATTTTAGTGCTGAATAATATTCTATTGGCTGGATGTAGCATAGTCTATTTGTCCATTTACATACTGAGGGACATCTCAGTTGCTTCTAAGTTATGACAGTTATGAATAACACTGCTATAATCATCTATATTCAGGTTTTTGTGTGTGCATAAGCCTTCAACTCTGTTGAGTAAAGGAGCATGATTGCTGGATAGTGTGATAAGAGTACGTATAGTTTTATAAGAAGCCACCAAGCAATCTCCCAAAGTGACTGTGCCATTTTGCATTTTCACTAGCAATGAATGAGAGTTCCTGTTGTTCCACATCTTCCACACCATTTGGTGTTGTTAATGTTCCAGATTTTGGCCAATATAATAGGTATGTAGTGGTATCTCATTGTTGTTTTAATTTACATTTCTCTTATGACATATGATATGGAGCGTATTTTCATATGCTTATTTGTCATTTATGTATCTTCTTTGGTGAGGTGTCTTTGGCCCCCATTTTCTAATTGCCTGATGTGAAATATTCTCCTTCCTTCTGGGCTGGGCTGGTGTCTGTCTTAGCCTGCTCAGGCTGCCATAATGAAATACCACTGTCTGGGTGGCTTAAACAACAGACATCTATTTTCTTACGTTCTGAAGACTGAAAGTCTGAGATCAAGGTATCCAGCAGGGTTGTTTTCTAATGACACCTCTCGTACTGGCTTGCAGATGGCTGTCTTCTTGTTATGTCCCCACACAGCCTTTTCTCTGTGTGCACACAGAGAGAGGAAATTCTGATATTTCTTAATTTCCTTATAAGGACACTAATCCTGTTGAATTAGGGCCCCACACTTATGACCTCATTTAACCTTAATAACCTCCTCAAAGGCCCTATCTTCTAATACAGTCACATTGGGGATTAGAGCTTAGATACATAAATTTGGGGGCGGTACATTATTCAATTCATAGACGCTTCTAATGCAGACAGGTTTTATACCTTCTGAATGTATTGACGCTGGATATGACCTACAGTAGTCTTGGGAAACTGTACACTTGGTTGAACTTAAGCTAGATCCTCTGGAGGTGTTGCAGTAATGTTTAGCAGATTTATATTTATATCATGCAATAGGGATAAGAACCAAATCATACTTGTTTCACTGGTTGTCAGGACAGTTAGCATCTCAACTAAATGATATGTTTATTATGTACGGGAACTGTACTGAAATATTTTCTGGGTTTTCCAATTTAATCTTGACAACAATCCAAGGAGGTCATCCTATTATTAATGGTGATATGCAGATGAGGAAGCCAAGCCTCTAAAATGTTGTGGTCCTTGCCCAAAACTACATTCTATGGTGTTGCACAACCAACATTTTATTAAAATAACTGAGTTTATACTTTGGTGCAATTATCACCTAAACAATTTAGAACATCTAATATATCTAAGCTTTAGCTACATGTCTCAGAGATAAACAGATTTGTTATGTCTTTGCCTTCATTATTTGACATGTTGATGATTTCCAGCCTTTGAATCACTGGGTCAGTATTATTGGTTTATTACTTGTAGTATCTAATATTACCACCTTGTAATAATCACCTCCTGTATTATAGGTGTTTACATATATCAGCATAATTCTCAAAATAACTAATTAAAATAGTGGAGATTATGGATAGTATGTAAAATAGCAAACTACGGTTTCAAGATATCAAGCAACTAGCCCCATGTCATATAAAAAATGTATTTGGACATGGATTTTTCAAGTTCTTCCATTCATTTATCAAATACATGTTGAATATATACAGTATCTGGATTTTTTTTCCCTGGATGTTGGGGACAGAAGGAAAGCCCTACCTGGCTAAAGCATGAAGGTCTAGGGCAGAAAGGTGGAGGTAGAGATGAGACAGAGCCCAAATGCAGGCTTTTACATGTGATGGTGAAGATTTGGATGCTATTTTAATTGCAAAGGAAAGCCAATAAGTAATTTAAACAGGGGACTGTTATAATCAGATTTAAGCACTTAAATGATTACGCTGCATACTGGCTAGAGAGTGATCTGGAGTAGAAATAACATTAAGAAACCATTAAATTTGCAATATGTGGACACAAATATTGGACGTCTGGAATGTAGTAGTAAAGAACTTAGTCAATTCTGGAGATACTTTGGAATTAGAACAACTGGGTGCTCTGTAGATTTCAACATGGAATGCATGAAAGAGAGGAATTAAGAGCGACACCTTGGGTTTATCCTGAGCACTTAGGGGAATTAAGTGACATTTAATGAGAAGGGGAAGCCTTAGACAAGGGATAGGTTTTTGTGGGATAAGATATGATTCTGATGTGTAAATTTAAGCTTATTAGGCAATTAGATTTGTTAAACTGACAATTGTGAATGCCAGTTCCTAAATGAGATCAAAGCTCAAGATACAAATGATTAATTAAAATTGTGTCACTAGATAGAATCACTCAGGGATTGAATGAAGAGCAGATGAGAGGAAAAGAATGAAGCCCAAGAATATTTCACTATACAGTGTTGATCTGAGGAGGAGAAACCAGCAGAGGAAAAAGAAATCTTCATTGAGATATGACCAGGACCAGGAGAGGGAGTCATCGTTTGCAAGGGACAGGAGGGTTTCAAGAAGTGATGATTTGGGGGACTTCCCTGGTGGTGCAGTGGTTGAGAATCCGCCTGCCAATGCAGGAGACACAGGTTCGATCCCTGGTCTGGGAAGATCCCACATGCCACGTAGCAACTAAGCCCGTGTGCCACAACTACTGAGCCTGCAATCTAGAGCCCGCGAGCCACAACTACTGACCCTGCGTGCCGCAACTACTGAAGCCTGCGCACCTAGAGCCTGTGCTCCGCAACAAGAGAAGCCACTGCAATGAGAAGCCCGTGCAACGCAACGAAGAGTAGAAACCACAACTAGACAAAGCTCCCGTGCAGCAATGAAGACCCAACACAGCCAAAAATAAATATAAATAAATAAGTAAATTTATTTTTTAAAAAAGTGATGATTTTGTAAAGTGTTGCTGAGAAAGTGGAAGGAAAGGAAAACTAAGAAGTGACTAGTGTATTTGGTGGGATAAAGCTGTGGGTGAATTACTTTGAAGGCAATTTCAGTGAAGTGGTTGGGTTTAAGTCCAATCTGGACAAGAATGGAGAGAGACAAGGTAGAGGCAGCAAATACAGTGAAAGCTTTCAAGAGTTTTTCTGTGTAAGATGCCTACATTCGAGAGTCACAGTTGAGAAATCTTTGGAAATGGTTCCCTTTAAGTTAAGCTATGTTTACTGTTTTGTAAAATCTGGAGATTGTCAATCAATATCTAATATCAATTAAGAATTCAATGTTCCATTATCTCACAAAGGATTTCTGGTTGGGAAATTAACCATAACACCAATAAGAATCTGTGAAATACTTCTATGTATTAGGAAGTTCCAATTTTTTAGAACTGCATAGCCACCTCTAGACTAATTGCAGCTACGGCACTATGTCAATATTGCCTTCTTCACTGACAGAGAAGTTATATACAGAATAGATAACCATATAATATTGATTCGTTAGTTAACTCTAAAACAAATCAACTATCTCAAAGAATAAAAAATAGCTGATAAAAAAACATTGTGTCTTGGCTGTGATGTGCATGATTTAGTATTTGAGACTCAATACACAGCAAATAACAATGTTGGGAGAGACAATGATGGAGAAGTAAATCTTTGAGTTCTTCATCTCCTTCCTGCCCCCATCTCCAAAAAATTTTATGTCCAGGTTTGGGTTTCTCGAAAGCAAATCTTGAGATATGGATTTGAGGACACATAAGTTTGAAGAAAGGCAATTCCAGGAAGCACTATGAGATGCTGGGAAAGTGAGAGTGGGAGGGGAGATGGCAAAAAAGGGTACGCAAATTACCACTATGAGAAAGTGTGGTTCAGTCCCTCTGGCAGCCCTCTAAGATAAACGGTGGAAACTGCCTCAGCATTTTCTCACTGAGGGGTGAGGAAGCTGGAATATTTCTTAACTGTCTCCTGCCTCTCAGTGGTTGTCCTGACCCACAGCTGGTCAGATATGATATAGTGACATACAGAAGAAGCATCCCTTCTCCAGGAAACTACATGCAGCCTGGAGAATAGGCTTGGCGATAGGGAGACACTGAGGCTTGGCTATAACCACCTAGCATGTCAACCTCTTCTTAGGATCTTTCACATTCTGTGGTGGGTTTTTAAGGATAAAAAAGACCAACATTAATTGTTCTAATTTTTTAGAGATTTTAAAATGAGAAAGCACTGGATATACTGCTTTTATTGTATATCTAGACACATAGAAATACACTGTGAAGATTTAGACTCTGCAAGCTAGACAAGGTATGGGAGAGTTGTAGGAGCGTCAGAGCAGCTATGTTCAAATGCTGTGCTCCACACTCTCCACTTCCATTTATTACTTTTATGGTGGTGACAAAAGTGAGAACAATATATGTACAAAAATGAACTGTCTCAGCCATGTTATCTAGACCATCCTTGCCAGCACACTTTTTGTTAATTGATATATTTTGTGTGTACTTGAAGTTTTTAAAGTTATTATAGGAGTATAGTGGATGGCAGATTAAAAGGAAAATAATAAATGGAGCCATCAGGTAGATTTTTTTTTTTGTAAGTCATAGATTCAGGAAGTGTCATGACATTTATTAAACAGGCTTAAAGAAAGTTCAAATTTAAGATCAAATTAATTATGCAAAGTGATTGACAGAATAATCAAATTAAATTATTTCAATCCTTTGGATCCAATGTAGTTTTTTGCTTGTAAAAGCTACCCATGTAAGGTTAATAATAGAGGTGTGAGGGGAAGGTTTCCAGGGGAAAAAATGGTGCTCAAGAAACTTACTTTCAATCACTGTACCATTTAGTATTGTAATTATCCACTCAAAGTGTTTAATGTATTGCATCTTTGTTTCTAAAAATTCCCTTAATGTGTTTAGACCAGTTACCTATTCAAATACTGAGTAAACTATAATTGATGTTAATTAACCTACTATCAAAACATATTGAACAAAATATGATGTATTAATTGATGCATTATTTTTATTTATTTATTTATTTTTATTTTTGGCTGTGCTTAGTGGCTTGCGGGATCTCAGTTCCCCGACCAGGGACTGACCCAGGCCACAGCAGTGAAAGCCTGGAATCCTAACCACTGGGCTACCCAATACATTATTTATAAAAATATGTTTTTATATTTTTATCCCAGATAGGCTATATTAACAGCTCTGGAATATATTGCCACGCGTTTTATTTTTATCTCAAATTAAGAATGCAGTGTAAATAGAAAAAGGAAGTGCTGTTTATGAAGCTTATCTAATCAGAAAAGTACTATAGTTTAGACAATATAAGAGTAGTATATTAATCTGACAGTGTTCTTTTTTTTTTTTTTTTTTAATTGATGACTTTATTGCTCTATTTTTTAATTTATTTATTTATTTATTTATTTTTGGCTGTGTTGGGTCTTCGTTTCTGTGCGAGGGCTTTCTCTAGTTGCGGCAAGCGGGCGCCACTCTTCATCGCGGTGCGCGGGCCTCTCACTATCGCGGCCTCTCTTGTTGCGGAGCACAGGCTCCAGACGCGCAGGCTCAGTAGTTGTGGCGCACGGGCTTAGTTGCTCCGCGGCATGTGGAATTTTCCCAGACCAGGGCTCGAACCCGTGTCCCCTGCATTGGCAGGCAGATTCTCAACCACTGCGCCACCAGGGAAGCCCCTGACAGTGTTCTTTTAAAAACAAATCCATTCTGCCCTGAGGGGAAAATGGGCTGCCTGCTAATTAAGGCATTTGTTCTCCCACATTCTGAATCACCTGTAGCTTCTTGTGATAGGTACATCCCTGCATAAACTCTGAAGTGTACATGCAGCTCTGTAACAAATCTCTTGCTCTGTAAAAAGAGATCCAGTAGGGCTTCCCTGGTGGCACAGTGGTTGAGAATCTGCCTGCTAATGCAGGGGACACGGGTTCGAGCCCTGATCTGGGAGAATCCCACATGCCGTGGAGCAACTGGGCCCGTGAACCACAACTGCTGAGCCTGCGCGTCTGGAGCCTGTGCTCCGCAACAAGAGAGGCCGCGATAATGAGAGGCCCGCGCACCGCGATGAAGAGTGGCCCCCACTTGCCGCAGCTAGGGAAAGCCCTAGCACAGAAACGAAAGACCCAACATAGCAATCAATCAATCAAAACAATCAATAAAATAAATCTTTAAAAAAAAAAAAAAAAAAGAGATCCAGTAAATAACGGACTAGAGAGTCACAAGATAACCTTTAAGAATAACTTTCACACTAACTCTCCCTATTCAGTTTTGTTACATGACTGTTTTGTTTTAACTTTTTAATTACAGGAGTTCTAAGGTTAACTTTCCTTAGGACACTTTTCTGTTTATGCTTTATAAAATAGCCCCCCAGATAGGCATGCATCATTTAAAATAAGTCAGTATGATTTAAAATGCAAAAGTTGTCTCCTAATGCATGACCCTCTGAAGCACTTGGCAATCCCATTTTTGAAATGAATATATATTTATAGATAGATGGATAGAAAGATAGGTAGGTAGGTAGGTAGATAGAATAGATATCTCTGTAGAATGTGGAATACATATCCTTCTATCTACTATCTGTAGTTTTAATCTATTACATCTATGTATGTATATATGTATCTATCTATCTAATCTCAGATGAAATACTGAATAGATTAGCTGTTTGTTTTGTATTTGCTTGAGATCAGAGTAAGATAAATAGGCTCGCCTTTTGTAATACTGTGAAATATGTGAACATTAAGATTATAAGTGGAGCCCTAGAAAATAAATTTACTTTGACACACCATGCAGAAGGCTTTCGATATATCCTTAAATATGTGTATACATACGGATAGTAGGTCTCCTGTCTTTCCTAGAACAGCACACTGCACTTTCTTCTTTCTTGACTATGTAGAAGTGACACACTTTACCAAATTAAGATGTTGGGTTATAACAGAACCTTGCCTAATGTATGTGCTCTGTGATTTATGGTGGAGTTCAGGATAATGCTAACTGAAAATTTCAAGAACTGTCTTTTCTCCAGGTATGCAGTCAAGGTCTCACAATATTTTACAGATAGGGTATTACTTAACATTATCTAAATTAAACTGACAGTACATATGAAAGACAGTATATATGATTGCTTTGTTTATACATAGGAATTTATGCAATAAAATTGTCTGAAAATGACAGTTTTCACAAATCTCTCATTCTTTTACTTTTACCCACTGCTGCTATTACTTCTCATAATTTATACTCATTAATATGCATCCTTATTTCATTTACTATAGAATTAATATATTGAACAAAATAGTAGATTATAGTTTTCTGACAACAAATCTAGACTGTGTTTTACTAAAATTATTATTTAACTCACACATATATTTAATGAAACAGATATTTCATGTAATTTTTGCCAGTAAACATTTTTCTCAGTTGCCCTGATAATTTTATCTTGTACTTTAGCAATTGTATATAAGATTAAAGATGTCAAATAAATGAGAAAAATAGAATGAGTATATTTTACGCATTATTTTTGCATCATTTAAATATATAAAAGGAGTTATTTATGGATTAAAACATAATTATTAACAATCATACATATGCTATCTTCAAGACATATCTTTATTTTTCTGAATGCTTACCAAATGGTCTAAAATAATGGTCTGAAATTACAAATTGTAGATCTTTGTACCCTTATTTCAGTCTTAGTATAGAGTTTGTTATGACCCTGCTATTCTTGTTTCCCAAGCACATCCTGAGTCATCTAGGGATCTATATTATAGCAGTTTTATCTGTCTTTACCTTGTTGTACATGTCTCTTAGTATGTTAATTCTTGTCACACAATTTCAAACAATTTCATGGCTCGAAGTGGCAAAAGTATGACCTGCCACTGCTGAAGCTAAAGATAGTTCTAGCTGATTTAAATGCTGTTTCAGTGGCTTTCTGTCTACATAATCAAGATAACCCAAGAACATTCTTTATAGGCAAAGTGGCCCCTGTATTGATGGATATTGAGCCAGCGAGGCAGATGGCTTAAGTCCTTTGAACTACATTGCTTTAAGTGTCTCAGCACAATGACCTAATCAATTTAGGGTTACGAATCTGTCTTCCCTCTTTCCATACATATTCACCTCAAAGTTAGCCAGAAGCACCTTGTAAAAACCCATCATAAGTTCACCTGTTCAAACAACAGACAAGTAAATGAAAACTCATGTTGCGTTTTGTGTGTGTAGGTGTGGAGACTGGTATAGTATTTTTGCCACTTCTCACTAGAATATAGTTAACCTTTAGCTTCCTAGAATTTAAAAAAAGGATGGTTACCTGTCACCTCTTGTTCCAACATGGCACATATGATTCTCTGACATTTGATGATGTGTTATACTACAGGGGATTTTTAATGCACTCAGGACTCACTCAGGATGGATGATCTGAGATTACAATATTGTGGATACTCTTTTAATCTTTGTACAGAATGTGACAGTTCTTGAACTTATAGGAAAAGATCTGGTCTTGCTATAGAGTGAGAGAGTCTGGAATTATTCTGTGGAATTAGTTCCTGTGGCCAAATAATTTTATCTCATTATATACAGAACCCATCTATCCTCATCAATTATCTTCTTGTCATTCTTTTGGCTGTTTCATTTTTCATCAGATTTTAAACAATGGGAATCTCCACTTGTGAACGTTGTCTAATTTCACACTGCTATGGATGAATGGAAGGCAATTGTGATTACTAGGAGACAACCTAGAAGAAAGAAGAGAATATTGACCCAATTTTTGCCTAATTATTGTCTTTTTTCACTACTTCTACATATCTTTCTTTTCAATTCTGTAATTTTTAGACAAGGGGAAAGAGAAAAGTTTTGACTTTTTTCCAGATTTATTGAAACATAATTGACATATATCACTGTGTAAGTTTAAGGTGTACAGTGAAATCATTTGATATGTGTATATACTGCCAAATGATTACCACGGTGAAGTTAGTTAACACATCCATTACCTCACATAGTTTGAGTTTTGTGTGTGAGCGTGGTGAGAACTTTGAAAATCTATTCCTTTAGTAATTTTCAAATATACAATTCAGTGCTGTTTACTACAGTCACCATGCTTTACATTACAACCCCAGGACTTATTCATTTTATAACTGGATGTTTGTACCTTTTGACCACATTCACCCATTTCTCCCACCCTCCACCCACTGCCCCTGGCAACCACCAATCTGTTCTCTATTTCTGAGTTTTTTTTTTAGATCCCATGTATAGATGAGATTATACAGTATTTTATATATTTATATTTATATAGGTATTTTCTATGTCATAAACATGTAATTATTATTTATATTATGTGTTACTTATTTTAAGGATTTATATATATATGTATATATTTAAATATATACATATATATATATATATATATATATATAATCAACATTTTCTTTAACCATTCATTCATTAATGGACACTTAAGTTGTTTACATATCTTAGCTAGTGCAAATAATACTGCAATGAACATGGAGGTGCAAATATCTCTTTGAGGCAGTGATTTCAGTTCCTTTGTATATATAACCAGAAGTGGAATTACTTGATCATATGGTAGTTCTATTTTTAATTCTTTGAGAAACCTTCATACTGTTTTCCATAATGGCTTTAACAAGTTACATTCCCATCAACAGTGTACAAGAGTTGAGATGGAAGTGTTTAGATTACTGGTTTGTCCTGGGTCACTAAAGTTTCTTAGGGGTGCCTGGAGCTGCTTGTTAAAAAAAAAAAAAAAAAAAAAATTAAGTGTATTTGAGGTATTTTCATTTTAAAAAAACTGGACATGTGGTTTGAAATATGTTTACAGGTATTAACATTGATGCATAGGGAAAATATCTTAGAACCGAAGATTTATACTAGGACTATAATTAACTTGGAAACTGTGAAATTCAACATCATCATTTTAGATATAAGACTTCTGAGGTCCAGTCCATTAAATGTGCTTAACATGATGAGAGCTAGTTTGTAGCAAAATTGTGAACAGAGCCTAGATTCTTTGCTTCTTTTGTTAATTTCTTTCTACACTGTAGGTTCCCAAAAGCAAAGAAAGCCAGAATATTTCTTCTTGGGTATAGTTTTCATATTAACTTTTATTTTCCTTTTGGTAATTCAGTATTAGAAACACTGACCCCAGTGTCCATGTTCAATGAATATTAATCTAAGAGATCATAGTTTAATTATTAACAACTTTATTATTAGTGTAAATGACTGTTTTGAAATAGTCACCAAATATTCTTAAGTCAATCATTAATTGGTGAATATTGGCTAGAAATTTTGGAACTCTCACTGTCTCAATCATATAAATTTAATATCTCAATTTGCCAGATTTTCTGATGGGCTTTTTATAGTCAATAATAAACAGGAAACAAAATACATTACAGCATTCAATATAATTTTTAAAAAAATCTTAAAGCTGTGTGTGTACATGAAACCAGAAGAATCACATGCTACATTGCTGGAACAATCTACCCACTTTTGCTATAGTCAAAGGTGTATAATTTATTCTCTTTTTCTGTGAATAACATTAAGATGTTGGTTGGTAATATACAGGTCTTTTGTGCATTATCTCATTTGATCCTCCTATAAACCCTATATCACGTATGATGTAGGCATTTTAAATCTGTTTGGCCCTTGAGAAACAATGGCTAAAAGGTAATGTGTTTGCCTTAAGTATCGCAATAAGCTAGATATAGAGGTGGAGAATGAACATAATTCCCCTGGTTCCAATTTTACTGCTCTTTTCCCTTAATTGAAGAATTGTAGGAACTTAGAGTTTTCTTTGACCTTATTAAATAAATTACTGGTAAAATCATTTTTTTTCTATTTGCGAAGACACACAGGAAAATGCCTTGTGAACAAATCATTTTTATTGCTATTTGCCCATTTAGATGCTCCTGTCAAAAGTCATCAATGCCGATAAACATAAAACTGAAGTCAAACATCTGTGAATTCCACACACACTTTTGCAAAGAGCGTTATAATCTGTATCATAGGCATCATTAACTTAAGCAATTAAGTTCAATGTCCTAGTTTCTGTTGACAAGTGTTACTATTTTTAGGATTTCTTCATGTCTTACATTGCTTTGCTGCTCTTGCACCTCATGAGAAAAAAGAATCACATGTATGTTAATTCTTTTTAAAATTTCCCACTGCAGCCAAAGGATGATAAACATGAACTGTCTCAGTAATTAAGTCAAAGTGTTACTCTTAAGGAAGTTCACTTAGAAGAAGCCATTGCTAAAGATTGTTACTTTAAATACAAACCAATCATTAATTTCAGGGCCACTTCTGGGGATTCTCCTGGTGATTATAAATCACTGAAATTGGTTTACAATTGCATTAATATACTTTAAAATAACTTAGTAGAAATCATGATTGAACAGCCATGTGGCAATCTGAACCACTTTTTCTTCTTTACCTACTTATTTTCTGCTAATTATTCTACAGGAAGTTATTGGTTGGATTTCAGTGGCAACATGTATAATTATTTACTAAAATAGAAAATAATTTTACTTTTGTAAACAGGGTAGAGTTCATGTAATAGGAATTTGTATGTCAGCAAGAACATCAGAGTTTTTTTTTTTTTAATTAATTAATTAATTTATTTATTTTTGGCTGTGTTGGGTCTTCGTTTCTGTGCGAGGGCTTTCTCCAGATGCGGAAAGCGGGGGCCACTCTTCATCACGGTGCGCGGGCCTCTCACTATCGCGGCCTCTCTTGTTGCGGAGCACAGGCTCCAGACACGCAGGCTCAGTAGTTGTGGCTCACGGGCCCAGTTGCTCCGCGGCATGTGGGATCCTCCCAGACCAGGGCTCGAACTCGTGTGCCCTGCATTGGCAGGCAGATTCTCAACCACTGCGCCACCAGGGAAGCCCAACATCAGAGTTTGTATTAAGAGAGGTATGAATACTATCTTTTCTTATTCTAACCTGCAGATAAAAATATTTTGCAGTTATTAATATTGATTAGACATTATAAATTAAAAGCAAGATCAGAAAACTACCATCTCTTAAAAGTAATGTAATCTTTCTTCTAAGGTGTGTCCTCCTTTCAAAACTTAACAGAGTGTTCTATAAAGGTGACATAAGGCCAATGAACCTTATCTTTAGTGACTTTACAGTCTAACTGAGCTAATACAAGCAAATGCCCATGAATCAATTCTGCTCAATTCAAAAGAAATATACCAGTGAGTTGTAGAGTATTGACACTAGATTCAAGTCCTGGAAGAGTCAGAAAAATCTTCATTCTAGTCCTAATTTTGGCAGGCATGTGTCTTTGGAAGAGTCCTGAAGCTTAGATCCTAATTTCACCTGCTTGTCACTTGAGAAGGCAGGGTTCTATCTCTTATC
Source organism: Balaenoptera physalus (assembly GCF_965194825.1). Classification (NCBI taxonomy): domain Eukaryota; kingdom Metazoa; phylum Chordata; class Mammalia; order Artiodactyla; family Balaenopteridae; genus Balaenoptera; species Balaenoptera physalus. The sequence goes on from NC_138890.1 coordinate 158,412,448, forward strand.
TAGTCTATCTCTGTTCTGTCTCTAAGGTCTAGGTCTCCAGTCTCTCATTTGTATCTGTGGATGCAAGTGGGTTTTGAAATCCAGACTCTGGGGCACCTTAAAATGATAATGGGGCACACACAAGGAGTTTTACAAGGCATCACCACTAGTCTGTGAGACTGCACCCTCTCATCAAACACATTATCCTTTCTACAGGGAGCCATGAACAACCTCACTAAGGAGACACTTTCACTCTCCAATGCCCTTCCTTCTGATCAGGTTTTGCTACCGGGTGAGTTGGTGCCAAACTTTGAACAAATATTTTCACCTTCAGTACACAGGAGATCTTGGAATTTTAGGAAAAACATGGTGTCTCACACCATACAGCCTGCCAATTCTAAAATTACACCTATTTTAAATGCTAGGGCTTGACATAATTTTGCCCAGCGCTGTGCACTTAATCTCACATTTCATGTGCAAGTTAAGAGGCGAAAGCGTGAAATGAAGAGTGTTTGGCAAACTGCCAAAGCCCTGCAGCAGCATGTCCAGGTGGGACTTTGTGGGGCTTTGACAGGGGAAGTGTCACTCAAGTGTCTGACACCATTGGCTTCTCACAGCAAGAGGTGGGACATTTGATGGCTTAGTGGGCATGAGAGCTAAAATTAATCCTCCTGGCAGAAATGGCTTTTATCCAGGACTTATTAGTCACTTCTAAAAATACAAACCTAAATCCCAGGAAACAGATGACTTCCCTTGGAGACCAAGAGACTGAACATCTCTTCTCCCTTACCAAGATAATCCTACCAGTAAGAGTGAGATCATTTTTACATCTCAACTGAGACGTATTTAAAATATAGAGACTGCAAATCATGAGGCACAGGTGTGGGTAATTAATTAAAACTTTGAAAATAATTGCCATATATATAAACACATGTGCATATATCCATACATAACTGATGTGTCACTCATCATATGATAATTTTGCTTAACAGAATTAACACTTCTCTTTCTAAAAAAATTTTGAGTCTTTCTGTTAAGTTACTTTCTTGAAACTGGTGGTGAACAGATGCCAGGGCTGTACAAGTGAACCTGGCTTTGCACAGTAAAGGTATTCTTTGAATTTGAATGTAGGTGGATTCATATTTTAATTTCACAGAGTAGCAGGTTACTAATTAATGAAGTGATACAGAATTTCTCCCTCTCTCTCTCTCCATTCATAATATATACATTATGTACATAATGTATACATAACATATACACATATTATATATGTATAATGTATACACATACACATATATATCAGGACATATTCACCCTGAGGCTATATTGTATGATATTTTGGTAATTAAAATATAAAATTGCTCTATGCTAAAAAAAATAAACATTTTGTCTCTGTCAATCAGCATGCACATGTTTTGTTGTTCACTTGGAGTATTGGCCTAAAAAGAAGAAATTACAGTAAAACATCTCATTGACATTCAATAGGAAAATAGTGCTGACAGAATGTTACAAGAACTAGAGTGGATCGAGGCCAAGAGAGTAAATGAAAAACTGTCTGATAGCTGTCTTAACATTTTACAAGGCAAGCAATATGATCAAGTTGTTGAGTTGACATCATAAAATCATTTGAAACCAAGATTTGGTTCTGTTTCAGAGATACAATTTTTATAACCTTGCTACTTTGATTAAATGGTGCAACTTTGAAGCTTTGGAAAGTAGGTCATCTATACAGATTGCATACATACAGCCCACTCATTCATTCATACATACTTTTATGTACACCCTCAAGGACAAATGAGCAAACTTTCCCTGGAATTGAATGTTGGCATCTCCTCATTTATTTGGCCACTTATCTGTATCTTGGTTTATAAACATCACATATTTACACCAACTTCTGACATGTATTTTCATACAATACATAATCTTGATGGTGTAAACCTTGTGGACAAGCAAAGGAGCTTGTCTACTGTGCCACCTGTTACAGGAAGCTTTTTCACCATCCTTTTCAAGAAAATCTTGTATGCCATCAGTCCTTTTATTCCCTCACTCATTCATTTATTAACTGGAAACATGGTCAAAATGAAATTAATAAGACACTCATTAACTTGATACATATTAATTGAACAGTTACTGTGTGCTCAGCATCATTCTTGATGATATGCAGATGCAGCCTTTGCTCTAATAAGGTCCCACTTTGGTAAAGTATCTTGCATTGAAGTCACCTACTTTCACAGATTTAAGGAGGAAAGTTTCTAAGTGACCTTTTCTTTCACCCATGCATTCAAGAAATACGTGTGTGAATATATAAGCAGGCACTGCTCTGGTATTACACAGAATATCAATATGCACAAGCATTGCTAGCTCTTCTAAAGAGCTCACTCCCTGACATCTTGTGTGCAAACTCTGCTTAGACCTGAGTATGGATCTCTACTTCTGTGTTGTAATATTATTAAAGTTGCCACATACATTGTTATATAATGGATTAGTGCAACTCCTGACTAGAGATCTGTGGTGCTCCATTTTAATGTCCATTTTTGTGGGCTACTCCTCAAACATTTTGATATCTGAAAGAACTAGACATAAACTGAGCATCAGTGTTGCATAAATGTTTTTATAAAATTATCAGTCTCAAATAGATTGGAATTTTTTTAAAAATTGGTCTTCCAACAAAAATAGTTTGAGAAGTACTACTCTGGACCAGTGTTTCTCAAATGGGTGTGATTTTGCACCCCTCTTCTCCCTCGGGGACATGGGACAACCTCTAGAGACATTTTTGGTTGTCACAACTAGGAGACTGATGGTGTCACTGGCATCTAGCGGGCAGGATCCAGGGCTACTGCTTAGCACGCCACAATGTACATCATAGCCCCACACAGTAAAGAGTTGTCCAGTCTAATATGTCAGTGGTACTGATGTTGAGAAACCCTGCATTAAAGCTAATCAGGAAAGTTTGGAGCTTATAGTATAGAGACTACACCATCTGTGATAAGGGCTTTTGAAGAGAGAATTTCCCTGAGAAAAAATGTTAAAAGAGTTGCTAGGGAAGTGATATAAGACTGAAGAGAGTAGAATGCCTGAGAGAGTGTTGCAGTAATTCAAGGATGAAGAGATGTAGGGTTTTAGATTAAGGTAGAGATGACAGTGAGCAAGAGAGAGGAAAACAAATATGAACTGTATGGGGTGGGGTGGGGTGAAGGAAGGAGGAGTTTCATGTCTCTTGACATAACAACCCCTCATGGCCATGGGGACATGCTGCTTAGTGTACTGGCAGCAACTCGAAGAGAGGGAAGTTAGAAAGATGAGCCAGGTGTTAGATGTCTGTATTATTGAATACTGCTCAGCGTCCTAGAATATACAAGGCAGTCCACAAGAATGGATCATCCAGTTCATAAAAGAGCCATGGTTATAAAACCTCGCTGCTACGGACTGAATACTTGTGTCCCCATAAATTCATATGTTGAAGCCCTAATCCCCCAGTGTAATGATATTTGGAGATGGGATCTATGATAAGTAGTTAGGGTTAGAGCAGTTCATAAGGGTGGGACCCTGGTTTGATGGCATTAGTGCCCTTGTCAGAAAAGACACCACAGAACTAGTTCTCTCTCCCTCCACCATGTGAGGACACAACAAGAAGGTGAGCATGGAAAAGCCTGGGAAAGAGATCTCACTAGAAGCCAACCATACTGGCACCTTGATCTGAGATTCCCAACATCCAGATCTGTGAGAAATGAATGTCTGTTATTTAAACCATTGAGTTTATGGTATTTTGCTATGGCAGCCCAAACAGAGCAGTACACCTGGTCTAGAAAATTGCAGACTACTAAACACAGCAACCATTCTTAGCCTTTTCATAAAAATTTAAGAAGTAATACCACTATATTAAATGCTTTTGAGATTTCATAAACACATTATTTTTATTTGGAGTTAACCTTTCTCCTATATCAACTGGAGTGGATTTAAGTTTTTCTTTTTCCTGTTCAAGCAGTCTCTTCAAGTCATCTTTAGTGGTTGCTTTCTTTTGTTTAATTTTTTGACCTCACCGCACGGCGTGTGGGACCTTAGTTCCCCGACCAAGGATCGGACCCACGCCTCCTGCATTGCAAGGCAGAGTCTTAACTACTGGACCTCCGGGGAAGTTCTAGTTGTTGCTTTCTTAACATCACTATTTAGCAGCCACATTCTCACCCAGCTGATAATTGGATATAAAGAACATTTCTTTACCAATATTTAATCCCATTACCTTCAAAGTTTTGCTTGATGTGCACGTTACCAGAAGTTTCAGCTTGCCCTAATGCTCGCTTCTATTAACAGCACACTAAGAAAATGTCTGTGTCTCAAGGTCATAATAAAAGGTGCTTATTTGGTCCACAGGATTTGGAAGCAAAGGCCCTCAGTATGTCAGCACTGATGAGGTCAAAGCCCAAGGGTTAGGGCTTTAATCTTTTTAATGAATTTTATATATTCTTTTTAAAATGCAGTGTTATTCCTATAGGTCACACAAGAGGCCATTTACATCAGGAAAATCATAATAAAAGAAAGCTAAGGAGAGGTCTTTGTGCAGTCAAGTGGACGCAGAGCTGAGCTAAGCATTGGAATGTGTAGCTTAAAGTTCATACAATTAACCTACAATGTAAATAAACAAAAAATAGTTCATGGTCCCCAAATAAATTGAATTTTTGATCACTAGGTTAGTGGTTTTAGCCCTACATGTTTAGCTATGTATGTTTTCTAAATTCAAATGTTATTTTATATACTATACAGAATTTCTAAGGAAGAGGGTTTTAGGTAAGACAATCAGTACAGCCGTACTTTATCAAAGTCATATATGTTATGGGCTGACGTAACACATTAGCACAATTCTCAGTAAGTAAATAACTACATTAGGACCTGTAAAAGTACCATACCCAATATCTAGCAAATAGAATGCCTAAGATAAGTAACAACAACAAAAATTGCTAACATTTGTGGAGCACATGCAATATGATAATTACTATTTTAATCTTTTTACATTTACTATATTAAAATCCTCATAGCAGCCATACAAACTAGATATCCTAATCACTTTTTTTGTAGGCAAAGAAGCTAAGACAAAAAATAATGAGACTGCTTACCCAAGATCAGACGTGGTATCTAGGCACCCCGAGTTGTGATGGGGTAAAGTTCAAAGTGAACACAAAGCAAAAATCTGCCACTTGAGAATAAAGGATATACAGTTTCATAGTCTCATTCCACAGTTAATGATGTCACTCTAGTGCCTGTAGGCAATTTAGTAAGAAAGGGTTTTGTGGTCAAATAAATTCTGGGAATGTCTTAGTTTATATTTGTCTCTTGGAGAATCACAACATATTAACATACTAAGGCTTACCTGTCCAATTTATAATTTAAAAAAGTTTCATTTCACTTTAGAATACCACAGTTAAGGTGGGTTTTTTTTTAAACATCTTTATTGGAGTATGATTGCTTTACAATGGTGTGTCAGTTTCTGCTTTATAACAAAGTGAATCAGCTATACATATACATATATCCCCATATCTCCTCCCTCTTGTGTCTCCCTCCCACCCTCCCTATCCCACCTCTCTAGCTGGTCACAAAGCACCGAGCTGATCTCCCTGTGCTATGCGGCTGCTTCTCACTAGCTATCTATTTTACAAAACCCTTTTATCTCATATACACAATAGTGATATGTAGAAATATCCGTATTTTGAATCTACAGGTAACCCATTGAAACATATTTAATTAATAAATGTTAGTCTAAAAATATCATTTATGATAGATAAAAATACAATAGGAGTGTTAAAGTGGTCTAGTTTAAAGAATCGTACAACATGTATTATAAAAGTTATTAATGGTAATTAGATTATACAACAGTAAATTTTTAACAAAAACTGTTCTCTCTCCTTTGGCTATGTAACCATTAATTACCATGTTTTTAGTCATCTAATGCCCTTTAACAAACCACCCAAAAAGTTAGTGGCTTAAAAAACAAAATTGGCTTATTATTTCTTAACGGGCAAGTGTCTTAGGGTTGTCCAAAGAAAGAGAACTGATAGGATTTATATATGTATTTATATTTAAGAGATTTATTTATGAGGAGTTGGCTTATATGATTTTGGAGGCTGAGTGAGAAGTCCCATGTTCTGCCATCTTCAAACTAGAGACCCAGGAAAGCCATTGGTGTATTTCGGTCCTATTCTGAAGGCCTAAGAACAGGGAAGACAGTGGCATAAGTCTCAGCCTGAGGTCAGGAGATGGCAGATGTCCCAGCTCATGCAGTCAGGCAGAAAAAGGGGGTGAATTCTTTCTTCCATTGTCTTTTGCTACATTTAGGCCCTCAATGGATTGGGTGATGCCCACCGATATTAAGAAAGGCAATGTGCTTTACTGAATGCACTGATTCAGGGGCTGGGGAAGAGGAGACTATAGGTGATGTCAGTCAAAGGGTACAAATTTTCAATTATAAGAAGAATATCTTTTAAGAATCTAATGTACAGCATGGTGATTCTAGTGAATAATACAATGTTATATATGTGTATCCCCTACTTTACAAAAGTTCTCTTTAGATCACTTCACTTTCATGAAATATCTATGTTAGTACTTGTTTTGGTTAACCAAAAGAAACCCGAAGAGGATTTTCACTTTTAGGAAAAAGGTCAAAAAGTAAAAATAGCACTCAGAGCAGCAAGCATGGGACCACCAAACTCCTTCCCTACGAAGTACACTCAGAATCTTGACATCAAGCTGCCATAAATTTGAACTGTGTCGGTGAGCATCTGTGCTTTATCTCGATTTATTTTGTGGTCTGTTAACAAGAGGTGTCCTAAGATAACTGCCTCTTCACTTTACGCTATTTTGGCTTATGAAAGGTTTCATAGGAATGCTTTATTTTTGGATACTGGGGGAAACCTGTGCTAAATCCTTCTCACCACATAAAGTAAAAAGAAAGTTAACTATATAAGGTGATGGATGTTTTAATTATCTTGATCTTGGTAATCAGTCCACAGTGTACATGTCTATCAAATCATCACATTATACGTGTATACAGTTATATTTCTCAATTATCCCTCAATAAAGTTAAAAAAAAATTTTTTTTAAACCAAGACTTTGGCCTATCAAGAAAAAAAATGCTAATCTCATCCAGAAATTCTCACATACACACTCAGAAATAATGTTTAGCCAGATATCCAGGCTTAGTCTAGTCAAGTTGACATAGAAATTTATAAATTTTACCATTATAACAGGGGACAGTTGTATGCATTTTCTGTTTCATGGGGTCCTGTCTTCACTCACAAGTCTGAAATCCTTTCCTTCACCACACAGTGTCTGTCTGTCTGTCTGTCTGTCTCTTTCCCCCTTCCCTTCCCTCCATGAGGTGTCTCTTTGTTCAGTAGTCTAGCTTGGACTTTCTCATAGCATGGTGGCAGGTCTTCAAGAGGAGGGCATAGAGGCTGCATCTTTTCTTAAGGTGTTGTTCAGAGGTCCCAAAGCATCACTTCCAGGGCAATCTATCCTAGACAAACTAGATTCTACTCCTTGGTGTGAGAGCATATGCATGTCCATCTATTCAGTACTTTGTAGGAAATCTTAAAATCAACAATAAACCATGTTTTAATGGTTTTAGACATGTTTAAAGCATAAGGAGAATCAGACAAGCAAGGGCTTTTATTGCACATTTTATGGAATTTATTCTAAAAACGTTTCACAAAAGCAAGGACTACAACTTCTAAAACTTCAAATCTGAGAAATATAGATATTATATATGTATATATTTTTGAAATGTATATACATACCTAAAAATATCAATATATATTAATCTAACAAACAAACACCTAAAACTCCTTTATATTTAACTCATAGATTCTATTAAGTTTTTATTCTTTCTCAAAATGTTTCAAATATCCCAGTAGCACATAAATCTTCAACTGTGCTCAAGACACTCTTGGAATTACCATAGGGGCTACTATACTTGAATTCTTAACCAAACCTCATTTCAACATGGGAGAGGTATAGTGATACTTTGATCTGTTTTATTTATTGGGCTTTCAACATGAGGTTTATTTAATGAATTACTTACCTAAAAAGCACGGATAAAATCTAACCACACAACTTACACTTGGAGAAACAAAAGTCACGATAGATTTAATGATTTATTCAAGGTCAAGTAACAAGTCTACAGGAAATATCCAAAACAAAGGCCTCTTGACTTTGAATTTTAACTCTTCAAAACCACAGTGTTTCTTTTGTTATAACAGATATATTTTGACAATAGTAGCATTACACAGGGAAAGAGGACTTGGAAGAAAGATGAGAAGATATAGAACACACTTTCTTAACCTTACAACTATGGAAATCTTTCCCAATTAATAATTTTTGTGGGGGGCTGTTGTATGAATAGTAGGATGTGTAGCAGCACCCCTGGCTTCTATATATTAGATGCTAGAAGCATCCCTTCCTCAAGTTGCAACAACCAAAATGTCTTCAGACGTTGTCAGATGCCCCCTGGGTGGCAAACCCCTGCCCCCAGTTGGAATCACTGGTATACAAAGAAAAATTTCAAAAATAGTTGGTGGTTCAGGAAAAATACAGGAGAGAGACAGAGTACAAAACATGAGGACATCCATTTCCTTTGATAATTCAATGAGGGAATTTTCAGGATACGCTTCTTTAGAGCATCAAATAACACAGTGATTTGCCCTATATATTTTTGTACTATGATTACAGTAGTTTCATTTAATGTCATTTGCCTTAGATATTTTTATTATTGAATGAAATAATGGCATTATGCAATGTGTATGATATGTTTATTATTTGATATTCTAAAATTTTGACTATACATTTGTTACAAATAGGTCACATAATGATGCTTCAAGAGGTTTTTAAGCTTTACTATTAAAATTTCCATCAATTATAAGACTCTTGGGGATCAGTTCCAGGTTTTAGTTATACCATGTTAATATCAATTCACATCTGAGACTTTGTAAACCAGAAGTCATCAAAAAAGTTAAGTGTAAGAAAAACTCGGCATACTGTAGATTTAAAAGTCAAAGCTAAATCTGTACTTCCCCATGGTGAAATTAAATCAAGTCTTAATTCAGCAGAAGTTTAAATTAGCAGAATTAGAGCTTGAATAAGTTACTTTTGAGCTCTGGGAGACCTGTGTTTAAAAAAAAATCTGGTATATCCTACATTGATTGAAAACAGATTTTTCATAAATTGCTGAATTTTTCTTATTATGAACTCTGAAACTATTGGATAAGAATAAAGTATGAGATATCTATCATTTAACCATCAGAATTGTCTATACCAAAGCAAATCAGAGAAATCAGACCATAGCTCCCTTCCTACATGTCATAGTCTTACAGGTAAAATCCTCTCAGTATGAATGAAGACGCTTTGAGAAGGTACAAGCAGTATAAGCCAATTACAGTAGGACCACATGTGATTGTACCCGAGTGGGGGGTCAGAAAGCCATGCCAGATATGTTTGAGCACATCATGATTAATTTTTTCTCTTATTTTCTGTTTCTTATTTGGACCTCTTGTGCAGCTCCACGTCGTTTGCCCCTAATAGTACCTGAGATATTGACCCGTTTCCACATTTCATAGTACTGACTAACCCCCTCTCAGCATGGCATCCTCGTCCTCAGGCCTACCTGGTAGCCGGAGTCCACAGACCCTCTGTGGCAAAGCCTCCAGGTGTAACCTCACGATGTCAGTCGTGATGAGGGAGGAGCTGTTTCCTGGCTGCACAGGAGCTCAAAAGGAGTTTGGGGTCTAGTTGCTTCTCATAGAGACTTTCAGCCAGTCTTTCTGTTTTTATACGTATGTGTCTTCTTACATTCAAAGGTACCACTTGCCTTCCTTTCTGAATCTTTTCTAGATTCTTTGGTGTGAATTGGAATTCCTCTTGGCATCTGTACCTGCAAACTCAGTATCATTTTTCAGTGTTCTAAGTTCTTTATCATCACTGCCCCATCCACTCTCTAGCATGCCATATTTTTACTGTGTTCTCTTCTGTTCTTTATAACTTTGGAGGTGTATGTTTTTGTATAACATTCATCTTACTGGGTTTTCAGGAAGGAGTAGAAATAAACATGTGTTTATACCATTAGGATTAGCTCTCATATTTAAATTTCTGAGTATTTCTTTAGGGCAGAAAATTTAGAAGATAACTGAAAAGTTTTCTTAAAGTTAAAACAAATTGTTACTTTGATAGAAGTTTACACCTGCATGTACTTACAGTGTTATTTTATTTTAGGTAATTAAGAAATTTTAAAAAATGAAGAATATTCCCATTTGATATGTTGGTTGTTGGACCTATCACTCTCCATGTTGATTTATATGAGCTGTTACTCTCATTTGTATTTGCATTTTATAGTATTACTATTAGAAACTCAGGATAATAGGTATAATTATTTTTATAAAAAATATGATTATAACTGTAATAATATTTTACACATTTTTACACAATATGTTACACATTAGAATATATAATATTCTAAATACAAGGTGATATTCAACCCATCCCTCACCAGGTACATCCCATGCTTTACAGATGAATACACCGAGGATTAAAGGGCAAATATTCAGCAGATCAGGTTAATGAATGGGATGGCTACATCAGACTTTCAAATTCTAAGTATTTAAAAATAACATAATTCATTTATCCTCCATTTTGTCATTTTCTAGGCTATTTCTAATGTATCATTTTATTATAGGAAGGTAAGATGAAAGACAGTGAAAAGTATTAAAGAAGAGATAAACACTAAGATGGCATTATTGCCTCTATAACTCTCATCCATCCTCCCCCAGCTAAAAAGCCTCACTTTCCAAAAATGATTGTATGGAGTATTTTGTGATGAGACAGGAAAATGAAACTGAATTGCGCTATTTGTCCTTAGCACATTATGTTCAGTTCTTTTGAAAGTGAGATGTGGCAACAGAAGAAGATAAAGAGGGGAAACAGTATTTGGGGAAAAAGTTTCCAAAACACACACATACACAAAAACATTTATGAGATGAATGTGTCAATACATGTAAAAAAGACTCCAGAAGAAATATTAAAGTTCTCTAGTAAGGAATATAATTTTCAAAAAAATTTAGCTGAGATTTATAGCACCTGTTCATAAATTAAAAAATATAAAAATTGCTTTGATAATTAAATAATTAATATAACTATAGATTAACACAGAGAATAATTAAAAATTTGAAAGGAGCTATTTACTATTTTATTTGCATAAGTACAAATGTTATTAAAAAGGTATAATTATCCCAAAGTTATTTGTTGCTGGTGATAAAACTTTGAATTTTAAAGTGTATTATTGTTTTCATGACTGTTAGTTTAAGATGGCTTAAGAAATCCATTCTGTCATTTTTGGAAAAGTTCAATTTAAACTGTTAAATATAGCCATTTTTTTCACTCGAAAAGAAATTGCACTTTAAAGTTCAAACTTAGCAAACTGAGCATTTTAATGAGGCAGGTATTTCTATTGGGTCAAGTTCCTTCAAAGAAAGAATACTTCTATGCTTTTAGCAAAATGTCAGACATCTTTAAACTCTGCCCTTCTAAAAACATCTGAAGCCAATATATTTTAATGGACTTTAAGGATAATTTCTTGTCTTTTCTTTCAAATGAGTCCATATAAAATTCATCTAGGTTAATGTGGAAGTTAAATATATGAAAAAACAGAATTAGGACAAAATGAAAAATATATATGCTCTTATAATTATTTTCTTAATATTACCTCTTCCCACAATTCCATTTCCTGGAATAAAGATGAGTTATTTTCAAAGTGCAGTTTCATTAAGGATCCCATTCCTGCAAGACCCGTCTCTCAGGAGGAACTTACGTATTTCTTGGTGGTTTGAATTTTACTTAAAACTGACATTTTTAACTTGATAGTAGCTAACAATTTGAAGCAGGAATGACAAAAGTCTAAATCAAAATAGTCAGATATTATAGTAGATGGAGACCTTGAATCCTAACAGCTTAATTTCAGTCTTTTAGTATTTTGTTTTATCTTTGTTGTATCCCAGTGTGCTGCTACTCAGAACTTTCTTCAAGGACCAGGCTTGACCGTCAGCAGTCTATGGGTCTGCAGAGAGTCCTTTCTTGCTGACCACTGATCCTAGAATAGAATGATCTTTTTGCAGTAAAGTAGAGAGGGAAATTTTTCTCCCTGTTGCCAGTGGCTGCTGGCACTGGGTAAAGATGGCCAATGTCTCTAATGTCTTGCCCTGGTGAAAAGGAAACTGTGATGATTAATTTTATTTGTCAACTTGACTAGGCCCAGGAGTGTGCCGGTATTGGGTCAAATATTGCTCAGAGCCTGTCTGTGAGGGAGTTTCTGGATGAAATTAACATTTCAATCTGTAGATTGAATAAAGCAGATTGCCCTCCCTAACGTGTGTGGGCCTCATCCAATCAGTTGAAGGCTTGAAGTGGTACGTGAAGTTAGGAGTTATACAGTTATAAAGCAAGTAATAAAATGAAGAAGTATGAATACTGATCTGCAGCAGTGATAGCACAGGAAAGAGGGCATTGAATATAAATGATATTGCAGGTAGAACATGAAAATTTTGATATCTGGGGAAATAAACTGTGAGAGAGAAAGAGAATGAATAAGAGGAATAGTTCAAGACAACTCTGAAATTTGAGCCATAGATGACAAAGAAAGATTGGTTTCTTGTGTGGATGTACTTGGGGTGAGTTTGTTTTAGGCCATATTACATTTTAATGGTTAGTTAGTGATATATTCATGGAGAGGTATCAGTCTGTAGAAAATGGAAGGAAAAGAATCTGGAGCTTATAGAGCAGCTATAGTTATAGAATCTGTTTAGAATAGTATTTCAATATATGAAAGTAGGTGAAATTCCCATGGAGAAGTGTATGAAGAGAGAACAAATATACTATCAATTCAGCACTGGCACTTTCTTTAAGGAAAGCAGAAGTTAAAAGAAGGCAGTCACTGAAGGAATCCAGGGAAAGAACAAAGAAAAAGACAATCAGAGAAAGAGTTTTCAAAGTCAGGAGGGAGATTAACAACATGGATTGTCACTGAGAGATCCTGATACCTAGCTCTAAGGCCAATCAGGAGGGATTTTCTCAAGAATGGGAGGGAATGCTGGAGTGGTCCATTTCAGCGAGTAGGTTTGGCTAGAGTACCCAGGGATATGGTTTATGAGTGGATGGCAGAGTTGCTCAAGGCATAGACTTTTTTCAGAGTTCCACAGTGAAATAAATGGGGAGCAATGGAAAAATATTTGAGGGATCGGAGCATTAAGGTCAGGCTAGAGGAGGTCCGTGCATGTTTGTACGCTGAGGATTAGAAACTAGCAGACTGGAAGAAACGAAGTCATACCTGAAGCATGATTCTGGTGGGGAAAGATAGACACAGGAAGGTTGCTTAGGCTAATTTAGGGAAGTAGCGAGGACACTATTTTTGGAGAAAAGAACAAAAGAAGGTAAAAAATAAAACACTTCAAAGCTACTAGGAGTAAGAAGTACTGAAGTTAGAGGATCTCCTGTAAGATGGTCTTGCCGTTCAGTGAATAAAAGGCAGCTTCACTGCTGAGTCTAAGAAGGGGATGGAGAAAATCTGAACTTGGAGGACCGCAGAAATGAAATAAAGAAAGCTGACCAGGATGAGGGCTCAGTGAAATTTGCAGCAGCTGCAAATAGCAAGTAATTTTCCCAAGCCAATCTTAAATAGACCAGAGCTGAGACAGACAGCATACACAGTTGAGTAGTATGTAAAAACAGAGCATGGGCTTTTGAGTTGGACAGATTTGAAATCGATATTTGGTGCTCCAGTTTAATTTACCACCAGTGTGACCTGGGTCAGTTTATATATTCATGCCAAGCTTCAACTTCTTAATCTGTAACCTGGGGATAATACTTCTATTCTCGTATGGTTGTTTTATTACCATACAGTAATGTGCGTAAAGGACTTACCAACTACAATCCTTATCTAATACTTATTCCTTTTCAAATGGTAATTGTGTCCCTTCATAATTTGAAAGCAATGGCTCTCTCATTGTGAGAGCTTTCTTGTCTAAGGTAGTTGATAGCAGGAGTCGTTTGAGAAATGTAGTACTTTCCTGATGCACTTAAGGGCACACCGCATTAATTATTGCTAATTGTGACTAATAGGCAATATTGGACTATAAATGTTGTCTGTCTCTGCAAGAAGAAGGACAGTCAATTTGGTTGTGTCTTATGGGCTTAGATTTTGATTAGTGCATCATACAAATGAGTCTCATATTGTGACAGTTGTGACAGAGACCATATGGCCTGCGAATCCTAAAATATTTAACATCTGCTCTTTACAGAAAAGTTGACTGACCCCTGCTTTAGGTGACCAACTAATATTGCTAGTAAAATAGTGCCAGAATGTCCTAGGTCACCATTGCCATAGTTAACATTTATATTATTCATGAAGAATCTCCCTCACTCTGTAGTGTGCTATAAAATAAATTAGGTTTCCCATTCATCTGGAAGTTGATTGAGGATAAATGTTACATGTCCTTTCTACACTGTTTGTCAAAGACTTGACCATAAATACGGGCTCCAAAATTTTAATATTGCTCCTATTTACTTTTTAATTATCACATTCAAAGAACAGAATGTTCAACATTGTATATGCAAACTTCAGGACTTCCAAGGGACTAACAAAAAAGATGAGTTTAAAAATGCAATTAATATATATTACTAAGATAAAATATCATTAAATATTAAAATAATATTAATGTCTATCAAAGATTCAGCTTCCCCAATTCAATCGCCTATTAAGTTGCAAACACAGATAAAGTTCAAAATGCTAATTGATAAAAGTAGAAACAAAATATGTTCCTATAGGGATTTTTCTTTTTTAATGAGCTCTATGTTACCAGAAGCATACTAGGAACGTAAAACACATGATCTCCTTTCCTCTTCCCACCTCCTCCCTAGATAAAGAACAATTAAAAAGAATATGCTTTGGCGAGAAAGAGAAAGGATAAGAAAGCAAGCTTGATTGCTTGTCCCACAAATAATGCAACAGAGCATCTAAAGGTAGACAGCAGAACTGTACAATAAGTAATTAACCCAAACCAAGTGCAATGTATTTACGTGTACATATAATAAAACGAGTGGCCCTCTTAATCTAATTCATGTCTAGCTGCCAGATATTTCACTACAGTATATATCTTAGTCACACAAGTAGTTATCTACAAATAACTACATTATCTTTCTAAAACACTGACTAAGAAGTTCCTTTTTGCTAAATATTAGGATCTCTGAAGGGCTACATTTTACTTACACTTCAATTGATGTCGTTAATTAAAACACTGATGTGCTGAGCTCCTACACACTCTGTACAAAGTCTCTTTCTATCTCATGCTCTAGTAACTATGACTCCATATTTCTTTCTATGCTTAAAGCCAGTTTGGATAAGTGAGACCACATGACTGTGTTATTCATACAAGTATTCACCCCCTGCCATGTAAACTGGTTTTAATGGCACCTCCATAATTGTTCTTGAAGTAAAACTGGGATCTAACTTATTTCATGGATTCCTTATAATGGATGTCATTATGTATAATGAAGCATTCTAAAGAGTAAAACCTGTTTCATTGCTACATGTTTATTTATCTATACCTGTTCAACTATGGAATTATAAAGTCCCAGTTTCTGCCTTATGGAAATGTCAAGTTTCCATCACATTAATGCAACTAGATAGACTCATATAGATAAATACAAATAAGTCGTTATGTAATTAAGTAAAGAAAAAATAACATCATCTCTATTCATGTTGTGTGTGTTGCTTTTGTTGAACGGGTGCCAGGATAGTCCAGGTTTCCTTCCTCATTCAGGAGTTGCTTAAGTGATTTTTCTTTATTCTTTGGACAAACCCGTGTCTCTGCTCTGAAATCTCACAGCTAAAGTGTAATTTAATTTTCTTTGGTTGTACCTCTTTCTCTTCATGGAAGGTAAACTTTAACAAAGCAAAAATTTTAAATTTCTTAAATCAGAAAAGAAAAAAAATGCATGCCTATTATTGTATAAGAACAAATACACTACCTCTATAATGTATTGGACGTTCTAGATTCCAGACACTGTAATTTACAAACATTATTATAGTATATTTAAACCTCACCACAACTTAATGAACTGCATGATATGTCCATTTCATAGATGAGGAAAATGATGTTAGAGCTATACAGTAAAATGGCAGTTCTATGTAACATTAGACACTGTGCTTTGAGACACTCTATCATCCTAACTCCAAGTGCACAGTGATGATAGTTTGATGGAGAAAATTAAAGATGAATATGGATGTAGAGAAGTCTCTAAGTTGGAGGCGAATGTTTACAAGTTGAATATGAAAGAATTCCACTTTATATCTTCAGTGTTCAAACTAAAGTAGAAATTGACATGATCTATAGAGAGTAAAAATGGTGATGATGAAGATATAGGTACTTAAAAGAAAACTCAAATAGATTTAATTGAGCAGTACTGCCCTTACTTTTGGGCAAGGAGGGCCCTGCTCTTAGCCCCGTACCTTAAGGAGCCCTCCTCCAATGCCTGAAACCAGCCAACAATGACAGTATGTCAGGACAGGGTACACCAGATCTTGTCCCATCTGTGTTCCTGTCACCAAAGTGTCTATTGCAAAATCTTCTGCCTCCCTCTGGTGGCTTGGAATACCTGGCACTGGCAAAGCCATCTTGGAGGAGTGTGCCCCTGGACACTGGCACCCAGGAAGGTTACCAGTGCTAGGCAAGGTCCAGACCTCATGTCAGGAAGTCCTCCAGGGTTGACTGAGCCTCTCTCGGTGGGCTCCTAAAGACCATTGCTCACTAGTGACAGCTAGCCATCATGCTAGGTACTGTGATTATTGTGCTTTCTCTAGTTTTCGATCAGTGTGATGACACACGCTACTCTGGGTTAGTCTTATGCTGTGTTGAACAAAGGACAAGCGTTTCTTGTGCCAGTGGACTGTTCCTCTTGCTCTGCTATGTCCCTTGCCCACTGTTTCATCTAGTGGGAGAGTGGAGGTTCAAGGAGAGGCCAACGCATTTGACCACATTCTAGGAATTTAAGGATTATGGTAACTAGTGCAGGAAAAGCCATGGTTAGAAGATGTATTGTTCTACATTTATGCTATAAAATTCCAAATAGCAAATTTAATATGTCTCAGAAAAAAATAATCTTTCCCATTTTTCTACTTAATCTAAGAAAGAATTGCATCCGTTGTCATTATCAAAACCTAGACACAAGCTTTGAGAGAGTCACTGAAAGCCAATATTCACGGACAGTACGATGGATGAGTAATGATATAAACTTCATTAGTAAGTGGCATTAGGGAACTGCAGAGGCAAAAGATCTGATTGTTTCAATATAAACAGACTCCGAAGAGTCATTGTGAATAATAATACTGCTGCTACCATTTTCTTGTGGGGAAGCATATAAAATTAGCCAGTAATGATGCATTTGACAGCAAAGGACACCAAGATGGTTCCTGAACCTGAAAAGGTAGAGGAGGTCCTTGAACACTAAGAATAATGTTAACATGCACTGTTTGGGCAGTAAAAAAAAAAAAACAAAAAAACCATTAATACCTCATTTGTACTCTTATTCTTAATCTTTATTAATATGTCACCATATCTCAGATGAGTCCATTGATTTTATAGAACAGAGTTTTTAAAAATTGTTTATATAGACAGAAGCCCACAAAAATACCTCTCAGGGCCCTGAACACCCTAGGGGTAGCTCTACAGAGAGTTGCTGTGGGAATGATCATGAAAGTTGATTTAAAAAAATCCATGAAAAATAGGCTTGGAAGCATGGAGGTCCCAGTTCAGGTTGGAGGCCAGGCATCTGTACTGGCATGAATCTATAAAATTGTGAGATATTTTCTCCCTCAGTAGCTAGATGCTTGGTTGATGGAACAGGAAAGAATCATGTTGACTTAGATTCTGGTAAAATGTAAATAGAGAAACAAGAAGACAAGGAAGGAGAGAGTAGAGACAAGGGAATAATGAATTACTGTACTGCAGTGCCGTGGCTAGATCAGGGTTAAAAACAAACTGAAGAAAAATGTAATTATCTGGTGTTCTTTGCAATTTGTGGCAGCAGATTTGGACCTTTTTTTTTTTTTTTTGACTTGGATTTGTTGACCACCACTTTTGTAATATTTCAACCAGTTACTCTATTTTGAGGCCATCCCAAAGGTGCACTGATGCTCAGATCCCAGTGACCTCTCCACTTGTGACCACATTATTCCTTCCTTCTGAAACCCTTCTCATATTTTCTCTCCTTGGAAAATTGCTATTAATCTTCCAAGATCTACTTCAAAGTTGCAGTTTTTGCAGTGAGTCCCTTTGCCCAATTTTTGATAACTACTTGTCCTCAGCTAGTATTAGTCCTGGGTTTTCTTACCTTAGCTAAAATGATTTCATGAACCGTGTTCTTGCAGGCTGTGCTTATGCTGAACTAATGCCCTGTGTCTTGTTGAAGCACAACTATTATACTATCTGTTTTGTTTGTTTGTGTTTTGACACTTCCCTCAGCCTATGTCTTTCTAGTGTCATTTATTTTCATTGCTGTACATCTTTACCACTACCCACAGTGAAGTAGTTTAGCTAATTACAATGGGATTTATTTTTTATGCCAGAAGCAGGCAGAAGAATACAAGAGAGTTTATCTAATTATTTAATATACTCTCTTTACTGGTAAAATGTGTGTCTGGTCTTACTGCTTTGTCACCTCAGAGCTTTAGCTAAGTATGATATTTCTCCTGACTCTAGTGTTATCCTCTTTTATTAAAGTTCATGGTGCTGGCCCACTGTGATTTCAAATATTTATGTATTCATAACTCAACTTAGTAATACATAAATCTGATTTGTTTTTGTGATTGTTCTTGAATAAATTGGGTATGATATTCTTAACTATGATTACAACATAATAAAGCAAACCTTTACCCTTATTATCTGACATCGTATATCCTTAACACACATGCACACAAACTCCCAAACATACAATTATACATATATGTGAACATGCAGATATCAAAAATAGTTTACATATTTTCCAATAAATTATAAGTAAAAATGATTAAGTTCAGTTGAAATATATAAGGCATTTAGTTCTATTTGCCTTTGTTATGAATCAAGAGGTTTCAAAAATACTAATTGCCTTAAGAATTTGAACAAAGTTGCACCAAACATTCTTGTGCAAACATTTTTGTGCACACGTGCAAGAATTAGTCTAGTATGTACATACAGGAGTGGAATTGCTGGGGCAGAGGTTACCTGCATTTTCACCTTTACCAGATATTGCCAAATTATTCTTCAAAGCAGTTGTGTTAGTGATCACTTCCAACTCTATATGAAAGTTTCCATCACTTCATTCCCTTGAAATTATTAATAATTTCAGGCTTTATATTTAACTTTTTAAATTTTTTTCTTTTTGCTAGTCTAATTAAGTGTGAAATAATATGCTATTGCTGTTTATTTTGCATCTTCCTGATAATGGCTAAAGTTGAAGTTCTTTTTATATGCTTACTGGCAGTCCTGTTTTTATTTTATATAAATATCCAGCTTATAGCCTTGTAAATGTAATGTTTTTATTGATTATTGAAGTTCTTAATATAATCTATACTCTAAACTTTGTTCCATAAATTACAAGTTCTTCTCACAGTCCCTGACATAGATTTTCCTATTGTTTGTAAAGTTTAATTTTGAATACATGATTTAATTCTAATTCAAATGTATCATTTTGACTTGTGCTTTTAAAATTTCACTTAAAGAAAACTTTTTAATTCATATTTCATAACATATTCTGTATTTTCTTTTATATTTTAAGCTTTTGTTTCTCTACACATCTGAAAATTATTTTGTGCGTTGTATGATGAAGGAAATCTACTTTCATTTTGTGCATCTGCATAGCAAATTGTTCCAGCACCACTTATTTAATTTAATATTCTGTTCTTTTCTTATTAATTTTGATGGCATCTCTTCTCTATATCAAGTTTCCATATAGGTATAACATTACTTCTCAACTTTCTCTTATACTGAATAAATCATTTGGGCTCTATCTGTGCCAGTAGCAGTACAATATTTTTTTCTTTCTTTTATAATAATTTTTGATATCTGATAGGGAGAACTTTTTTATTTTTATATTTCCAGCATAATCTGTATACTTCTTGGGTTTTGCTCTTTCAAATGAGTATTAGGATTAGCTAGACATGGCTCATGAGATTGCTTCTAGGTATGTATATATATATATATATTTTTTTTTTTTTTTGGTTCAATTTGTTTGTTATAGTTCTGACATGCTCTTACCTTATAATTTTTCCCTTATTTTTTAACTCAGAAGAAATTAAATATATTTATGATATGACTTTTATGGATTGTTCTATTATTTCTAGTTCTTAAGAAACAAATCTTTCATTTAATTGCTTCTGCTGACTTTCATTCATGGTGTTTTGCTTTTTCTCTGTCTTCCTCTCATGACCCCTACCATGGGAGTCTAATGTCTTAGATTGTGAAAGAACCTCTTTCAGATGTTTTGCGTTTGCTCTGCCGAGTCTCTGCTGGTTTCACCAGTGCCATACCAAGTTTCATGTTCAGATTTTGGGTTGGAGTCCCTATACCATATATGCATATGAATTTAAACTTCATATGCACATTAGGTCCACACTTACCATCTGCTTTCTCAAGGACGACATCTTTTCTATCTGTGGTGCGTGGTGAGCAGCTGATATTTGTGTAGCTTCTCAGAACTGGTGGGTAGAAGATTTTTCTAATTTCATTCCATAGGTGGGGCTACTCTTCTACATACCCCTTACATGCAAGTATCTCATCTCTAGTTGCTTTACTTCATATGCCCTGCGATCTGGATTCTCTTAACAGCGGTGGGAATTTAAACCCCACTAAACCATTCATGCCTTTATTTGTGATAATTTCCTGAATTATCAGCTTCCATTCTTCCTTTATTGCTAACGCCTCTTACTTTATTGCTAGTCACTTTCTTAGTGT
Source organism: Balaenoptera physalus (assembly GCF_965194825.1). Taxonomy (NCBI): domain Eukaryota; kingdom Metazoa; phylum Chordata; class Mammalia; order Artiodactyla; family Balaenopteridae; genus Balaenoptera; species Balaenoptera physalus. The sequence goes on from NC_138890.1 coordinate 158,433,444, forward strand.
CAGGGTCCCTTGAAAATTGACCAAATGGAAGAGATAAATTGTGCCAATAGTAATAATTTACAAATGTAATATGCTTCAGAATTTATAAGGTGTTTCCTCTAAATTTTTTGTGAAGGTTTGCTTAGTTAAGATTTTTTCTAAAGATTATAGAGCCATAATTCTGAAACATCAGTTCTGTAGTTTTATTCAGTTTATCACAACATAATTGTAGGTTATCAATGATCCTAGTCTACAAGGAAAAGAACTAATCAATTATTTAAGTTATATTAAGAAATATCCATCTCTCCAAGCAACTTAAAATTATGCCTATCCTATATTATCTTAAACAGTGTTTTAAAACACTTTTTCATTGTGTTTGATTATATTTCTAATGTTACCAGAACTATATACACTATCTTACGTGAAATAGACTCATGAGGAAATTGTTTTATCCTAATATTTTTTTCTCTTCTATAGAAGGGGATAGGAAGGAAATTTATAAAGTAATCTGTAGTAGATTGAAAAATAGACTCACAAACTAGAGCCAAATCCTAATTCATGAAACCTATGACTGTTACCTGATATGGCAAGAAATGGTCTTTACTAAGGATCTTTAAATGGGGAGTTTATCCTGGATTATCTGAATGGGCCCGAAATGCAGTAACATGTATACTTATAAGTGAAACCATATGGGAGATTTGAAACACACAGAGGGGGAAGCATGTTAAGGAGGAGTGAGAAATTTGAAGATGCCAGCCTTTAAGACTGGAATAATGTGGCCACAAGACAAAGCATTACGGCAGGCATTAGAAGGTTAAAACAGGCAAGGAATGCATTCTTCCCTAGACACTGATAGGAGAGCAGCCCCGCTAGCACCTTGATTTCAGCTCAGTCATACTGGTTTTGGACTTCTGACCTTCAGAACTGTGAAAGAATACATTTCTATTGTTTCTAAGCCCCTACCTTTGTGGCAATTTCTTGCCACAGTCAGAAGAAACTGATAGAGGTCCTGGTACCTTTTAACCAAAGTTTCAAATAGAATTTAATGGTATATAATGTCTGAGAATTTCTTTTGAATTTAGTATTTTAACGGTTTATAATCCTAAAGATTTTTTGACAGGTAAACTTTTATATGTTACCAGGTGTCTTCATTTTCTTGGACCACGATAACAAATTACCATAAACTATGTGGCTTAAACAACAAACCCTTATTTCTTACAATTCTAGAAGCTGGGAAGTCCAAGACCAAGGTGGCAGCAGATTTTGTTCTTGATGATAGTCCTCTTCTTGGTTTGTCTTTTCCTTGTATCCTCACATGGGAGAAGCAAGCTCTCTCATGTCTCTTCTTATCAGGGCACTAATCCCATCAGTAGGGCTCCACCTTTATAATTTAATTGTCCCCCAAAGGCCTCACGTCCAAACACCATTACAAGAGGATTAGTTAGGGATTTAACATACGAAATTGGGGGGGAAACATAAACATACAGTCCATCACACCAGGATAAAAATGATTAAGTTACTTTACTTCCAGAAAATAACAGTTATCCCATATAGATTATCAATCTAGTCTATTGTTATCCATATTTTCCACTCAACTTTTTTGTGATAAAAATGATGGTAAGCGCTTCTAAGCATTCTGATTAGAATTTAGTTATAATGGCTAATATATATGTATTAATTTTCATTATTATATAAATTTATTAAAAATAAAATTTCTCAGATAGGTAAATTTGATATCTCAGACTTTTCATCCTTTAAAGAAAATCTAATCATATAAAGCCTAGACACAGTAATATCAACAGAAAAAATATATTAGTTAATAACTAATCTATATTTCCTCATGCTCTTTTTATTTTTTCTGTTTATGACACTTGACAAAAAACAATCAGGAAGCTGTGGTTGTGTGCACACATTATTAAAGGTTATTTTCCTTTTGCAAGCATGAGGAACTTCAGTAGGAATGAATGACAATAAAAGCCCATGAACTTTCCCAAAGATTCTTCAGAATCAGACACTAGGCATGTATTTTCTCACTTGGGTGGACATCTTTTTAGATTCACTCCCAATATATTACTCAAATAGAAACATTTCAAACAGAAATGTAAGATGTGTTTCCAATAATATATTCTACTAAATCCAAGATGCTGTTTATTTGAAATATATGATGGGATTAGAGTCAGAGATAACAGTATAAAATAATGTTTAGAAACATCAGAAACAATTATGGATATATGAATATACACAAGTTAGTATAAATAACATATTTCCTAGCTCAGTCCCTGGAAGAGGTTTAGAAGCAATGGTGTTCCAGTAGCAAGCAAAACACCTAGTGCCTAGATGTTGGTTCCTAAGACCATTCTCCAACAAAAGCAACCAGCGTCCTTGAAATATTGCTGAGTCTAGGGCATATAATATTAGCATGGACTATCTTAGAGTATCAGAAGTTAAGAAAGGAGTCTGAAAATGTAAGCTCGATAAACATAGTGATGTGGTATGTCTAAAAGATACAAAGCCAAGTGAAAAGAGCTCACAAAGGCCAAAGCTGGACCAAATTGTGCAACAAAATAGTGTGGAATTAAATTATAACACAAAATACACAATAAATATCCATGGGTTCACACTGATATACATAAATTACTGAATGAATGACTACACAAACAAGATGGGGAAAATAGGCAAATCTTTCCTACAGAAAAAATTTCAAATAAATTTTGTAGTTATTTCCCCCACAGAGAAGTAGACTACTTACCCTTGAGCATGGGCTGCATTTAGTGACTTGCTTCTACAGGGCACAGTATAGAAAGGGAGAAGAAAAGTCACTTTACAGTACAGAATTGAGACAAACACTATCTCAGTCAGCTGATCAAGGTTAGTATCAACAGTAATAAGTTATGCTGGTTGACATGCGCCCTTGATATGAAGTGGTGAGAAGGACTTTACCTCTGTAGTCTTCCTCCAAAAACCAGTCTAATGAAAAAAAATTAGATCATTCATCCCCCTTCGTCTAATGTGAGAAAAACATCAGGACAATTCCAGTTGAAGGATATCATGTAAATGTCTGATCACTACTTTTCAAGATGCATGAGGTCATCAAAAACAAGGAAAATCTGAGAAACTATCACTGTCCAGAAGAGGGTGAGGAGACGTAAAGACTAAATTCAATACATCTGGAACAGAAAAAGAACATTAGGAGAAAAACTTATGAAATCAGAAAGAAGTATCTATATTAGTTTATTTGAGTTCATGTTTCACAATGTATCAAAAGTTGTGACAAATAAACTATTGTATATAAAATACTAACAATTGGAGAAATTAGATGGGGGTATATAAGAACTCTGAACTGTCTTTGAAGCTTTTAAGTAAATATAAAATATTATAAAATATATGTTAGGAAAACATATTTGACATGACAACTCTGTGTATGTTTGTCTTTCCAGCTCTGTTCGACTCTATTTGGGAATATCGTCCATTTGGAACTCAATAGCACTTTCGAGTTTTAAAGGATGTCAGCCTTCTTAAAGGTAAGTGACATTTAAATATCATCAAGCTGTATGCTTTTAACCTCTTAATAAATACCTTAAAATTCAAATTCTTTTTAAAACTTCTTTACTATTTAAAATATTTGTTTCATTAGAAATCAGAATATTCAATTGTTTATATACTTACAGGTGGTTGACATAAAATAACAGAACCATGAAACCTAAGTAACCATTTCTTTTAGCAAGGATCCTGTACATTTAAGCTACTTTATTATATTTTTCTCACACTGTTTCAATTTACATGCAGATTTTTGAGAAGACCTAGTGGCTATGTACTTCCAAAAGAACATAAATTGATTTTCTTTCTTTTATATTCTTTTTTATGACACTTTGCCCACTCCCTCATAATTAGTGGATATTACTTTTGTTAAATTGGGTATGTCTTATTTCAAAGGCAAACCTCAGATGAAGCTCTGACACAGGAACAAAGAGACAATGTCACAAATTTTCTTGTCCTTATTAATATTAATATGACAGAGTCTAGTTCAATTGTTTCTTCAGAAGGCAATCGTAGGCTGATTTTCCTTTGCTGATGAGAAATCTAAACCCTGAGATTTAGACATTTACAGTTAACCTTCTAGAAACAATAATTAAAACATCACCTTGACACTCCTTGCTTGGTAAATGTAGCATCTATTCTTAGGCTACAGTCAAAACAAGTTTCATTTTCTCAGTTCTCAATCAGTGATCAATTAAGATTAACCATGATATAATAGCTCAGAAAGAAAAGGTTAAAGGGATAAGGCAACTATGTAATTAAGCTAATGTGGCTTTATGGATCTTGCTGTGATATTTGTTCAAAGTCTCTCCGCATACTCATATTTAATAAATAGAAAAATTATACCTTTTCTTTTTGTTTTTAACTTTTTGATGAGATACATTCATTCAAAAATGTTATGCTTTCATCTACCTTTACAACATCAGTTAATTTCAATTTGTCAGATCTGAGGACAAGTTTTAAAATTTTTCAGTATTAAAACTTTGAAATAAAATGATTAACCATTTTATATTTCAAACACTACTGATTCCTATTCCTTATTGTCATCCATTTATCCTTCAATTTGTTCTCATCAATATTCAGATCTACCTTATAGGAAATAGCTTACTTTTACTTTGTAAAATCTTTGTATTTTATAGAAAATTTGAATAATTTTTAAATCTCTGATTTTAAATAATCTTGGAGTGGGGATTTTATTCCAGAACTTATACTAGGATTGATAGGGTAAGAGAGGTTAACACTTCACATTTTATTCCTTTAACCAGCAACTGATCCTTCTTACAAAACCGTGATTTCATCAAGCTAAATATTATTTGTGATACAAGAATGAGTAGTAAAAAAGGAATACCATACCATTCTAATTATTAATGCAAGACTTTGCGTCTTTTACTTTAAAGCTTAATGAAGCATTAAAACATCCAAAGATCCAAATAAAAGAGAAACATACTCTTTTTAAATGTCCTTTGGTTCTCTCTGTGCTATAAGCGAAGATTAAAAGAAATACATGAGTTTGATAACCATTTTACTTAAGAATAGTTTAGAGGTAATAACTTGAGAATGAATAAATTTAAAGAAATTAGAATGTTCACTTGTTTTCAATCAGGAGAGCGTTTAAATTAATGCAGAAGACATTTGAAGAGAATGGCTTGAAATTGTTTCCCTTTTAGCATAAGGGTTTTCATAAGTTTCACATATGAAAATAGACCTGAAAGTAATCTCAGTGGAATGATATAGTAGAATAGACTGAGGGACTTCCCAGTGGTTCAGTGGTTAGGACTCGGCACTTAAACTGCCGTGGCCCGGGTTCAATCCCTGGTCAGAGAACTAAGATCCCACAAGCTGCATGGCGTGGCCAGAAAAGGAAAAAAAAAATAGACAGTGATATCCAAGAACATTGACAATGTAGGTGTCAAGGCAAACAAATTTAGTATTAAAATATTTGTCTACCGTTAATTTATTTTTGAATACATTAATGCCCTGGGGCCTGTTTACAATCCCAGCACCTCCTTCTGTAAATTCTTTTCTGAACAAAGAAAGAGCGATCTATTTCTCCTTTAACATTTCACAAAATTTACCGTTTGTTCTACTCACTTCTTGCTTATGTCCATGATTGCCTAATAAGTAATTAGATTATTTTTATAAATTATGTCAAAAGAAAAAAGAAAAGAAATAAATCATGTTTTTTTCATATGGTCAAACAGCACTCTTTGACTATTTACAGAATCCTTTTTTGTTTCAATATGAAAAATGCTATGATTGCAGAGAAGAAGTTGGGATGGGATTCCATTCTGCATGTTTTGGTTGAAAGGGAAGGGAAAACACAGGAAAAGGCCATTTGAGCTGATTTTAAAAAGAAGTGCATACAAATATGTAAATAAGAGGGTATAGATGTATAAAAGGCATGAAGATATGTAATATTATTTCATATATGGTGAATTTTATAACATTTCAATAGGACAAAGAGGTGAAGTGCGGTTGCAAAAGGAAAAGGTTGGGAATGAACACAGAGACTGACACAGAGGCAAACAAATCAAGGCTCTATCTTGAAAAATAAAGTCTTTAGGTCGTGGGTATGAATATCAGGTCCTGACGCTAAGAGAATATCGCCTCAGCGGTGACGAGGTGAAACACAAACTGATGGACACAGAGGGAGCAACAGATCTGCTCAGCTAGGACTGGTTAGAGCATCTCTGGTTTTAGCGCTCACAACATCCTGCTGAGTTGACAGTAGGGTTCAAAAATGAACTGCAGAGCCATCTATTTAAGAAAGAAATATACTTTGTAAGGCATTATTAAAAAATTTTTTTTGTTAGTGTAGTTTTCCCCTGATGGGTTATTGTTTGGGTTGCAATTAGCACATCTGAAGAAAATAAATGCTGGAATATTTCTATTTTTGGGTAATTGTCAAAGGTTAGTCATTTGAAACATGCCTGTTAGGATTGCACAATGGACTTGTCATTGGGAATTATGATTCATCACTGACACAGAATAATAAGCACAGAAAAGAAAGGAAAATACAGAGCGAGTTGACTATTTCAACTTAGACTCTGCTAGGCTTTTTATTCAGAAGAAAGAATTGTTCCAGTTACTCATGATTGTGACATGCTTCCAGGATATTAAAACAGGTTTAGTACCAGTGATATCAGTACAAGAAAAAAAAAAAAATCTAAAAATATGATGCCCCAATCTTCCATGGATTCTCCTTCATGTAATTTTCTCTTTGTTTGCTCAATATTTAGTTTTAAATATCCACAAGATGCTCTTAAAATCTTGCTTGGAGACTCAGGTCACTTACCTGCTTCTTTATTCCATAGCACATATTTTTAGCTCATTTTAAAGGTTACCTTCCTTCTGAGAACCTAAAGGTGGTATTCCTTAAATAAAGAAGAAAGATATAAATAAATGGGAGGGTTTTTTTTTTTCTAGCTTTAAGGTAGTCCTGTTTATATGTCATGCTGCTTTGATGTTATGTGACAGGTCATAATTCAGGCCGTTGTACTATCATTCAGTTTAGCTTAAAATTCTTCAGTACACAGGCAAGTAAAAATGCACATGGTCTTTGTTCTAATAAAAAAAAAAATCCTGCAGGAGAGATGAAGAGGATGCTTTGTTATGGTCTATGGGACAACAATCCGAATTTACTTTGCAGATGTCTGTAATTTAAGCAGCAGGCAGAACAACCGCACAGTTGTAGCTGCTCTGGGGAAAGGATACCAAGAGGCTCATAAATCATGGTGAGGATTAAAAGCAATGATCATTCATCTTCTTAACCTCATAAAGGCAATATTGGAAAGCCAAGGATTAGAACACAGAGAGCACGCAATCTTGTGCAGGGATAAAATGTGTCAAGAGTTTTTAAGGCTTCTCTCAGTTAGCGCTGACCTGCCATTTGCAAGTCAGCAGAACATAATTTTAAAGCTGATTTTAAAAAGGCCCCTTCTACATCCTAATAAATTGAGTAAGTGATGAGATCTATTTCAAGGGTGTATTAAAAGTGGAGTCAACTTATGTGGAAAAGCTAATCATTTTCTCAGATTGAAACATGTTTCTTCTTTGACAGTACATGGAAGATAACCTTAAAATATCCAATCCCAAAAGATCTTCATGTTTAGTTAAACATGTTTAAATAGTGAAATGTTATGAGAAAGTTGTACATTCAGAATAGTCAAATGAAGCAGGTAAAGACAGCTGGGTCTCTTCTACAACATTTAGTAAACAAATGGCCTGTTACTAATTGTTTATATTTGAAAAATTATTCTAATCAAAGGTCTTTGGATGCAAATGAGTAAAATCATGCACAGTAAGAGGTTTCAATTTTTGTTGAAGATAGAAACTTTAATCAAATTTTAAAGCTCTTGAAAAGTACTAATTTGTTAATTGTCTCGGTATTCTTTTAAATCACGTTCATAATACAACTGAACTTGGCAATTTTATAAAAACACCAGGACAGAGCAGAGAAGAGTAAAATCACTTTTCAAGGATAATTATTGAGCCTATTAAGGAGATGCAAGTAGATTCCAGTTTCTGATTCCCTGGTTTAATATCAAATATCCCTTGGCAATGATTCTTTTAATGTAGCCAATACCTAATTATCTATTTGAGTTAAGGGGAGCTTATAGTGTTGTAAACCCAGAGTGGCTGAAAATTAAAATATATATTTACATTTAGCATTGAAATGTATTTTGTGTTCATATTTGAACATGATTTTATCTGACATTTTGGAACGCCACAACTTGTCTTTGAAAAGCAGAGCAAAATAGCACATCTTTTAATTTGGGCTACCTCTGCAGTGGGTGAACCCTCTTCTCTACTTCAAGCTTGGGACAAATAACCTTTCTTTCCATTTGGCAGGTAATCCTATACTACTCTAATTTAGTCCAAATATCTTTTTTTTAATATATATAAATGTATTTATTTATTTATTTTTGGCTGTGTTGGGTCTTTGTTGCTGTATGGGGGCTTTCTCTAGTTGCAGCGAGTGGGGGCTACTACTCTTTGTTGCGGTGCACGGGCTTCTTATTGCGGTGGCTTCTCTTGTTGCAGAGCAGGGGCTCTAGGCGAGCAGGCTTCAGTAGTTGTGGCTCGTGGGCTCAGCAGTTGTGGCTCACGGGCTCTAGAGCACAGGCTCAGTAGTTGTGGCACACGGGCTTAGTTGCTCCCTGGCATGTGGGATCTTCCCGGACCAGGGCTCGAACCCGTGTCCGCTGCATTGGCAGGCGGATTCTCAACCACTGCGCCACCAGGGAAGCCCTCAGATATCTTTTTAGCTACCACTTTTCCTTCCTCTGGAATGGTGATTAAGTACCATGTGCTTTGATACAAGCTTGTGTAATGATTTTAGAGTAAAACAGCTTTGTTGTATTGTATATCATTGCATTTGGTTGTTCCTTTATCTGTTTTCTAACAACATTGTACTGAATTTCCCAGGACCAATTCGAGGCAAAGAAGGCATTGAACTTTGAGACTCAGTGAGGCTTCGTTGCCACATAAACTAAAACCAGTATTAAGTAAATGGGAGAAATTTACTGTATATTTTTGCACTAAAAATGGGCTAAATCACTTTTGACTTCATAATAACGCCTGCTATTTTATCACAAACTTATGGGTCCCAGAGTCTGCTAAAAACAATAAGCTACTATTTAAAAAGAGCAAATATTTGCACCTATGTCTACATACCAAAATTATTTTTAAATTATTATTAAATAGGGAGAATAGAGAGAAATGATATATTTTAAATGTATTTTAATATCATTTTAAAATTCTTTTTTATATTTCAGATACTTCTGTAGAGTGGGTGACATGCAGACAAAAATTAATTCACTTATGCTCTTTATTTTTTTCCTTAATGATTTTCTCCCTAGTTTAAATAAAGCATCCAATGCTTGGTAGGGAGGGGAGGTAAATTATACTATAGATTCATGGATTAATTTACTCAAAAATATTATTCAAAGCAATCTGTACATTACTTTGTGCCAAGGACTCTCTCTGGGTAGTGTATAAATTTGTGAAAGATATCATTAAAAATTACTAACCATGTTGGTGCTTACATTTTTGTGAAAAGAATAAAAGTAAAGAAATTATATAACATATAAATCATATTTAAATTATAGGTAAATCAATTTATAGAAAATGAGAAATGCTATGCCAAAAATAAGCTGAGAAGAGTGATAGGAAGTTTCTGTGTTGGAGGGCAAAGGGGAAATAGTATTTTGCAGTATTTAAAAACATGGTTAAGTGAAGGTCTTCCCAATGAAATTACATTTGGAAAGACGTGAGAAAAATGTGGGAGCAACCACAAATATCTGAAGAACAGCATTCTGAAGTCAACTACACATTTCAGGGTGAAAAAGTGGGAGCTATTTGATGTACATGATCAAAACCCAGCAAGATCAGTGCGACAGAAGCTGAGAGAGAGAGTGGGGAAGGAGTGCAGGAAATGAGCTTTGATACACAGTGGACCTCATGGGCAGGGTAAGGACTTTGCTTTTTCCTCTGAGTGAGACCAGAAGGCATTGGATGGACCTGGATAGAGCAGTACCATGATGCCTCTTATCTTTGAAGGGGACTTTTCTGGCTGCAGTGTTGATGATGCACTACAGGGGCACAGCCCTGGAATTAGGGAATCCTTCTTAAGGCAATGATAATAACACAGGTGTGCCATGATTATAGCTGGGAACTGGGAGATAGCAGACCAAAGAGTGAGAAGTAGGAAGATTGAGACTAGATGATTTGGTGGCGTATTATATGTGTGGTGTGAAAAGATGGGAGAGGTCCAGGGTCACTCCATGATGTGTGGCCTGCGAAGTTGGAGGATTGTTTTGCCATTAACTGAGTATGCAAAGTCTGAGCTGCCTTTAAACATCTTAAAGAAATGTTGACTAGGCAGTTGGATATATTTATATGAAATTCAGGAATGAGTTCCTCTGGTGTATAAATCCTATGACATTCGACCTGTATGCATTGTTAAACAAAAATATAAAACCCCCTATATATCAGGTGCTTTTCTAAGCTTTTTGTATGTAATGGCTCATTTAATTTAATCCTCATAACAAATTTATGAGACAGGTACTAATAATACTATCCTCATTTTACAGAGGAGGAAAGTGAGACTAAGAGGGTCAAGTAATGTTTTCCAAGATTGCATAGTTGGTAAGTGGCGCAACTCGGATTTTAACACAGGCAGTCCAGCCCTAGATACCACGCTCTTAGCCATTACTATATCCTCACAATAAAATGGGTTTAAACAACTTGATACAGGATTAGGTCTCTAATGTAGCAAGTTTAGAGAAGAGTAAAGATCCAAGAACTAGGTTCAGGGGTGCTATAGTGAAAAGAAGTCAGGGAGGTGAAGAAGAACTGAAAAAAAAAAAAAGGGGTCAGTGCAGGAGTGGAACAAGAAGAGAGGTGTCCTGACATCACATGAAGGAAGTGTTTCAACTGGGTCAAGTGTTGCTGATGAATCTGAAAAAAAAAAAAAAAAAAATCAGGACTGAGAACAGACCATTGGAATTCACAGCGTAAATTTTGTTGTTTACATGGATGAGAGCAATGTTGATGGATTGGTGAGCAAAATTTTTGTGAGACAACAATGGAGACAAAATAAAGACAGAGTTAATTTTCAACATCAAGGCAGTAGCTTGAAAGGGGTGGTTAAGAAAAAAATTTTTCTAAATACCTTTAGCTCCCATTTAGTATTAAGGGATAGGTGTGGTGAATGAAATCATGAAATTGCTCTTATATTTCTGTGATGATGAAAGCTGGATGTGGGAAGATGGCAGCACAAATGGTGCTTTCCACAGCAGCTAAGTCACGAGGCTTAATGCCCCATGGTCAATTGAGAAAAATATGACATAAGGGCAGTCTTGCTGGCTGGTTTTATGGGGAAGCATGTTAAGATGGTGATGACAGAAAGGATCCGTTCATCTCAGGGCATGCAAGGTGATTCATTGAAGGATGGAGCTAAACACAGGGAGGGCAAAGGAATCTTTTCTCAGTGCTTTTGGGTACTCGAGAAAACACATGTACAAGGCGGCCACTCCAACGCCTGCAGCCTCAGGAGAATGAAGAGGCTGGTGCAGCATGGTTGACAGAGAAAGGGCCTGGCTGAGCTGAGAAGAATAGGTAACATGTTTATTTAGCTGAAAGTGTCAACAATATGTAACAAGTAAGCTCAAGGGAGCAACTCGACTCAACATACCTGAGCAGATGCCAGTCACCCCACAAGGCAGCATCACCACCGTTCTAGAAAGCTCTTTCCTCCCAACTCTACAAGGTCACATGAGCCCCTTCTATCTTAAATACAAGCCCAGGGAGGGACGTGAAAGACTGAACAATATCCCAAATATCGTGATATACATCTTCACAAACTACTTAAATTTTTAGACGTAACAGAATTTTAAACTGGAGATGGTGTTGCTCACGAGAAAAGTCATATCAGGTCTGAAAACAAAGGCGTGACATTTTGATTGCGTATCTGTATCTTATTGCAATACAATCTATGACTGCAATTCATACCACTATGAAAAGAACACTTGGGACAAGTGCCTTCTTATCATCTGGGGGCGCTGGCTGAAACTAATCTTAAATAATATGCAATATTTGAATGTTTGTTTAATAAATGCCCATGGTGAAAATATAAGTAGATGAATTTTAAAACATCTATTTTTAACAGTATAGGTAGGTAGATAAAGGTATAAAGTTTCTTCAAACTTATTAACTATATATCTTATTAATGGAACTGCCCTATGAGATGCCTCAAAGTAGATTTATATCTGATCTTTGGATATCACAAAGATATAGTTCTTGAAAAATCAGAGTGCAATAATAACATAGGAAAGATTACAATTTGTATGTATAATAAATCTGAAGGAATTACCTGGTTGGTTTTTAATCAAAATAGAATCACTCCTTCTAACTCTATAAAAATCTCAATATTTATCTATGATATTTAGAATGGCAAAACATCTGAAATGCTTCACTAATTTCCACTGTTGTCATGCTCTGGCTCCTATAGAGACTGAGTATCCTGAGGAAGTTAAGTTGGCATCCAAACACTAAGCAGTTCTAGAAGCCTGGCAGTGATGTACGTTGTTCCACATCCAGTGGTCAGAAACGCTACATCATCATTTCTTGATAATATTCCTTGCATCTTTATGCGCAGACTCTTTGGCAACGCTGAGTTTCATCGACTCTTATTACAATTGTGAGTTTCTTTATGACTTTTTATCATATTCCAGTTCCACTCTTGGGATTTCTGCATCTTCTCCTGATCCTACAGCCTTACTTGTTACAGCTTCGATGCTGTAGCCCTCCCTCCTCACTTCCTTGTACAAGCATCCTTAGCAACAACAGCTTTCTCACTGATCTTACTTCTTACAGCCAGTCATGCAGCTAAAATGTGGGGGGAGATGCAGATTATTTAGGTGCAATATAAGTTTGTCTTTAACCCATTTGGGATTCTTATGCTATTTTAAAGCACATAGAGACATACTTGTGGTTCATGGTTAAAACAAACTGTCATACACATTTCAAATTACCAAGGAAAGATTCTATGTGGCGCAGGTCAAAATAAATCTACATTAGGTTTCAGCACTTTCCCCAGAGCATGCAATTCAGAGTCAAAAAAACACATTTTTATTTCATCAAACTTATATGATGAATGAAGCATTTGCATTTCACTCTGAGTAACAAAGTAGTTTCTACTCCATTGGGCATTTTAGTTTGCCTGGGTAGTTTAGGTTCTGGTAGTTTGATGTCTTAGATTTGGCACAAAATTGTAGAAAGTACCAGCATAGGCTTCCTGCTGGATTCTCTATATTTGAATCCAGCATAGCTGTTTATTAGTAGTATAAACTTGGAAAAGTTATTTTACCTCTCCATGCCTCATTTCTTTTTTCTATAATATAGAATATTATAGATCTAAGAAGAGTATTGCATTTCATAGGGTTGTTATAAAGATTATGTGAGTTAATATCTGTGTATACTATTTGTAAATACTTAGAACAGTGTCTACCCTGTAAAAAATCAATTGAAGTCTGTGAAGTAAGAAAGAGAAAAACAAATACTGTATGCTAACACATATATATGGAATCAAAAAAAAAAAAAGATTCTGATGAACCTAAGGGCAGGACAGGAATAAAGACACACAGACACACATAGAGAATGGACTTGAGGACACGGGGAGGGGAAAGGGTAAGCTGGGACGAAATAAGAGAGTAGCATTGACATATATACACTACCAAATGTAAAATAGATAGCTAGAGGGAAGCAGCCGCATAGCACAGGCAGATCAGCTCAGTGCTTTGTGACCACCTAGAGGGGTGGGATAGGGAGGGTGGGAGGGAGACGCAAGAGGGAGGGGATATGGGGATATATGTATACATATAGCTGATTCACTTTGTTATAGAGCAGAAACTAACACAACACTGTAAAGCAATTATACTCCAATAAAGATGTTTAAAAAAATCAATTGAAGTGATTTTTAATAAATAGGTTATGCTCTTCTTCGTTTTCCTCTGGAATTTGGAGAGAATGGAATACTGTTTTCTATATTTCTCTGATGCCAGAAATCATAGGGCTCCTTTCATTTCAAGCTAGCTAACCCTCATTGCAAACATTTAAGAAGTTCATGCTCAGTTTATATATTTTTTCATAAATTCCATTATATTCTCAGTGATTGTTTTTTCTAAACTTTGTTTTTCTCATGTTTCCAAATTTATTTCTTATGTTGTTCTAATTACTTCACCATTCATTTAATAAAATGTCTTAAAATAAACATCTATTTCTGACATATAGATGCACACATATATCTATATATTTACATGAGTATATATATATATATATATATCTGTCTATATCTATGTGTGTATCTATGTGTGTGTCTATGTGTATATATGTATCTCTCAACTTGTCAGACTCATTGTATCATAGCAAGACATCACTGTCATATTTTGTCTGCTATTTAAACAGTGGGCAGACACAGGGTCCTTGGAAATAATGAATTATTTGTACATAACACATAGAGCCCTGTAGCCCTGTTAATTTAATTAATATCTACAAAAATATAATCTCCTCTTCTAGCTTTTAATAATTATTTTCCCACATGTGAATAGCATATTAACATGGTCAGTGTTCAAAGATTCTTAATAAACATTGTAAAGAAATTTTTCTGCAAAGAACAGTAGGCTCCTAAAGTTTCTGCTGCTTATGACAAGACAGATGGAGAAATTCATTTTTTAAGCATGACATTTATTCCATCTTTCTATGTTGTTTGAAATCCATTCTTCCTCTTGCCCCTAAGGTATGCCTGTCTTCTAAGCACACCTTTGAAACTAGACAGAAAGCATATGTCCTGTGTATCTCTTGGATCTGACAGAAGAGGTGAAATATAGGATAACTGCTCTGTTCATTGTGCCAAAGGGAGTTTCCTTTTTGCAACCTGTACTCCTTCCGTAGTGCAAGATGCTGTGCTGCGGCCTTCTGATAGTTTAATTATCATCCCATTTCATTTCACAACAAGCTGCGTCCTCTTAAAGCTAGGGAATATTGAAACTTGGCATAAATGTCTCTGGGGTATGCTTATGACTTAAATCAAAACTCCTACCATATCACAGAGCACTCCTTGTGTTTCCAGAGCAGCAATAGGCAATTCTAGTGATAAATTTATCCTGACCTTATATATCTTACAAGGCTCCTCACGGTCTTTATTGGTTTTGCAGCTTTATTTAGAGCCAATCTCCATCCTGTACTCCGTGCTAAACCATATGCACTACAAAACCTTCCATTTCTCAGCTACAGCCCTACTCACTTATGGGGCTTTCACCTGCTCAGACTCTGCCCAGAACTCCCCTCCTCACCTGCCCATCCACACACCCAGGCCCCCCCACCCTGGACCATCTCACTGCTCACCATACGGACATCAGTCACTCTGTTCCTCACACCTTTCTCATCCCCGGAATCTGTCACATTCCTTTTGTTTGACCATCTCATCATGTTGGTTTATTGGCTGTATAAATGTGGGTATCTGATAGTAAATTGCAGATTTCAAGGTCCCTTAGCCTCATCTCCGGTCCTGTCTCCACTCTGCCCAGTGGCCCATTCTCAGTCCAGTGCATTCCTATCACACTGGCCTTTCAGTTACTCAGCCTTTCCTCCCACTTCAGCGGATCTATATACTTTTCTATCTTTAAAGGAACAAATTTATGCCCTTCCATCCTTGATTACATGGCAGAATTTTACTCAACTTCTAGATCACCTCAAAGGACATTTATTCAGGGAAAAATAGATTTTAAAAAAGGATTCATCCAGTGATTTACATAAAATGAGCCCAAATTATAAGCAGCACTTACATTGCATTAAATGTTCAGCTTATAATTTGAGTTGAGAGGTATGATCATCATCAGTGATTCTGGGACCCAGAAGATTTAGGTATGATTCAAAAGTATATGAAATATGGCATCGTACTTTAAGTGGGTTCAAAAAGTTCAATCATATAAAATTAGCCATTGCATCACTGCAAGGCAGTGAAATGATGAAGATAGAAGTAATTGCCAGTCATGGTACACCTAAAACTGTGTTGTTGAGGGGTGCATAATCGTGGTGATTCACTCCAATAAACTAGTATAAATCGAGGGTTCAGTTAAACATAACAGATGTCACTATGTTAAGCAGAAAGTTAATTTTTATGCAGAAGTACATTTAAAAATATGTTAGGGTAGGAGGTGCAAGGACTCTCTGGACTTCCTGGAATGAGACTTAGAGCAACATCAAAGGAATGGTCTGCCCAGGGCTTCTCTCCATTGGGTACAATAAAGAGACTGGAGGAAAAGGGCTGGCTCCAGGACCGAACCATCTTAGTCACGATTCGTGGATCAAGAATCCAGCACAAGGCTTCCCTGGTGGTGCAGTGGTTGAGAATCTGCCTGCCAATGCAGGGGACACGGGTTCGAGCCCTGGTCTGGGAAGATCCCACATGCCGCGGAGCAGCTAGGCCCGTGAGCCACAATTACTGAGCCTGCGCGTCTGGAGCCTGTGCTCCGCAACAAGAGAGGCCGCGATAGTGAGAGGCCCGCGCACCGCGATGAAGAGTGGCCCCCGCTTGCCGCAACTGGAGAAAGCCCTCGCACAGAAACGAAGACACAACACAGCCAAAAATGAATGAATGAATGAATGAATGAATGTAGCTCTAAAATTTCTGCTCTTAGAACTTAATCAGATTAAAAAAAATAAAAGAATCCAGCACAGCATGGTTAGCTGCAGGAACACATGACCTTCAGTACAACCAAGTGTCCGGAAGCTGTGATGGAAGAGCTGGCTGAGACCCGTGCCTACTGCCAGATCTAGACCAGCAACTGGGTGATCCTAACATCACTGGCCTTTCTCTTTCTGCGTAACTTTGTTCCCAGATGAATTCAAATATCTTAGAGAACATCTCATTGGCAGTAAATAAACCACTTGAAGTTCTAGCTTCAGAAGAATCTGGAAAGTGGAGTTTTACTTTCTGGGACCTGCCAGACTTAAAGCAACACTAGGAGGAATCTGGATACCAGCTGCTCAGTAAAGTAATACGGCATCTTTACACACTGTTATTTAGCATGAAAAAATGTTTTTCAAATATTAAATTGAACCATTCATAACTGCTGTTTTTGTAGAGAAAAAAATGAGTGAATAATGGCATTCTTATTATTCAAATTATATGCATATGAATGGCACTGATTATGAAAATTAAAAGAAATACTTGTTATTGACAGTGTTAATAGGCTGGATTAGGATAATAGACCATTGGATAGGGATGCTATTTATAAGTTTTAAATTTATACTCTGAACAAATATAAACTATTCCCCATCAAAAAGAATATTCGCACAATGATCAAATGTTAATTGTGTTTTGATTTCCTTCTTTTCACCTTGTTGGTGGAGGGATCTCTGCCTTGGAGTTATGGTGATGGCTGAAAGCAGAACACCTGACACTGGACAGGTGAGATTGACAATATGTTCTTAGTCCCATATACTGGCAGCCTGGGACAGGAGGACACTGCGTTGCCCAGGGCCACATGGGGGCTGCACTTGGGAAGAATGAACGGCTAAGGGCTGTGGTAGGCAGGCTTCAGAATAACAAGGGGATGAGATGATCTCTGGTTCCTGCAGGAGGATGTGCTTGGCTTGTGTGAACAATCTTGCGGGCTGTCAGGACACTGACATTTGCCCCTCAGGGAAAATCAGATACTGTGCCTGGTCCCCATGACTAGAAGGGTTGTTTGAGCAGGGATCTTATCCCTAGGAACACAGTAGGGAGGAGCACTTGCCATTAGGACATTGGAGGCCCTCCAGGTTTTCCCCCCATGCCAATGCACACATAATATCAGGACTTGATTTTAGGCCTCTTACCACATATGGTGATATGTTTGCACATTACCTAATAGGAACATAAGGGAATGGTATAATATTTAATAGGAAGTAAATTTATCATTATCAGCGAAGTCATTTTCAGATTTTTCTTATGGGGAATCTTTCACATTGCTCCAAGTTTTAAATTTAAATTAACGAGCATTAAATGAAATGAAAACTTCAGCTCCCCAGTTGCACTGGCCACATTTCGAGTGCTCAATACCTCATGCACGTGGTTAGTGACTGCTGTATAGACTACATTTTAGATGAAGATATGGACACTTAAAAGGTTAAGTTCTTAGCCTAGAGAAAGCAGAGATTACAACTTGATTCCGATCTTGCTGAAAGTATCAGATATTTATATTTCTTCTTTTAAATCATAGGGCTAGCTGAACTTGAGATGTGGAAATAAATACCTCCTTACAAGAGAAGGTATTGGAAGAAACACATACATATTTGGAGGTCCAAATTAAACTTACAAAAATAACTTAAATGAATAGAGAAACCGAATCTTCTCTACCTAACTTGAAAATTTTATTCTACTTTCAATGGTAATGGCAACTTTGAAATAATGTGTGCTCCTTAAACCTTAAATTGATTCTCAGTGCCAAGTATAGTGTCTAGCATATATTCATGTATGCATGAATGAACTTTATTATGTGCATTCATCCAATGGTTCATTCATTTATTCCACAATTTTCCCCCGATGTATTCCAAGCACCGATTTGATTGCTCTGGGATAATGTTGAACAAACTTGATATTTTTCTGCTTTTATGGAGTTCACAGTGTGATTGAGAGGGACAGAAAATCAACAAATGAATTATTAATTTATAAGAAATGATTAGAGTTTAACAAAGTACAATCAAGTCAAACTAGCAAGTTGATGTATTAGGAAGACACTAGGAATTCACTTCTGATTGGTGGTCAGAGAAACTATCTCTGAAGTGAAATAATTTAAGCCCAGATATGAATGGCCAAGAGGAATTGTGATGTGATCACTTGTAGGGAGAGTTTACTAGGCAGAAGCAAGAGCTAGTGTAAAGGTCCTAGGAGGAACAAGCTTGACATATGTGAGGGACAAAAGAGAAAGCCAGGGTGGCTGGATTGAGTAAACAATGTGAGTGAGTGAGAGGATGAAGTCCAAGAGGTTGTCAGGAACCAAATATTGCAGGGCTTGTTGGCCATGGTGAGGAGTTTGGATCTTCAGTGTGTGTTCCCTGGTCATAAGAGTGCGTGAAGCAAAAGAATGGCATGATGGCAAAACACAAAATTATTGGTAACTTCTGAGGAGAGCAGTGCAGGGGTATGGGAGTGATAACATGACATCCTGGAAGAGCTAATCATTGAGACAGATCATGACGAATGAGCAGTGTTTTTGACAAGTAATTTTGAAACAGAACTTCATCATCTATTTGCACTATCTAAAATATTCAAGGCCATATATAACAGTCTTTGCGCCCGATTATCTTTCTCTGTTCTCATATTCATGATTTTACCCCAGAAGTGGAATCTAAGTTGGGAAATGGTTAATGAGTGTCTGTGGTGAATCCTGGATATTATATAACTCTGTTTTAATGTATGCAAATAAAGAATGTGATAGGAATTATATAATGGTTTCAACATTAGAAAAATCCAGAATTTTTATGATTAATATAAAAATTAACAGGACATTAAAATGATTAAACTGAATAAGCACAAAACCCTCAAACATCAGAAGTGCATTTTCTCAGCTTGATGCCTTAAGTGGCCATTGCTTCATCTGTATTATGGGAATCTTAAATTTTAGAAAAGGGGAAAATTTCCTAAGTAAGATATTAATATAGCAAGAGGCACCATTAGAAGCAACATTTTGCTTTAGTTAGATAGATTAAAAAGCATTTATTTTCAGGTGTCCAGAAATCATCAGTGAGAATGTTACAGTAGAAATTTAAAGGACATTCATTAAAGATTTATTTCTCCAAAAAAAAAAAACCAAAAAAAAAAAAAACACACACAAAACCTGCATAATGGTAGAGGAATGAAAAAGTGAAAGTTTTAGAAAATGGAAAATTATCTATAATAGATGATCTGCATGCCTTTCGAGTGTGATGTTTGTCTACAAAGAAGTCTGGGAAGGTAAATTCGGTGTCCTATTGTTGTCTTCACTGGATGTCTCTGTAATAGAGTACTTGCCTGGCTCTTTCTCTCTTTTTTTTTTTTTTTTAAACATCTTTATTGAAGTATAATTGCTTCACAGTGGTGTGTTAGTTTCTGCTTTATAACAAAGTGAATCAGCTACACATATACACACGTTCCCATCTCCTCCCTCCCGCATCTCCCTCCCTCCCCCCCTCCTCATCCCACCCCCCCAGGCGGTCACAAAGCACCGAGTTGATCTCCCTCTGCTATGCGGCTGCTTCCCACTAGCTATCTATTTTACATTTGGTAGTGTATATATGTCCATGACACTCTCTCACCCTGTCACATCTCACCCCTCCCCCTCCCCATATCCTCAAGTCCATTCTTTAGTAGGTCTGTGTCTTTATTCCCATCTTGCCACTAGGTTCTTCATGACATTTTATTTTTTCCGTAGATTCCATATATATGTGTTAGCATACTGTATTTGTTTTTCTCTTTCTGACTTACTTCACTCTGTATGACAGACTCTAACTCCATCCACCTCATTACAAATACCTCCTTCTCTTTTGCATACCCTACACACTGAACTCTGAATGTAAGAGGGAAATATCTGCCATGGACCTGCTATCTCTGCTTCTGCAAGACAGTTTCTTGGTCACAGCTTCCAATAATCAGGAATGCCATCTGTTATGGGCTGAATTTTGTCCTCCTCCAAAATTCATATTCTGAAGTCCTAACTCTTATTACTTTAGAGTATGACAGGAGATAAGATCCTTAAATAGGTAATTAAATTAATGAGGTCATTAGAATGGGCCCTAATTCAATATGACTTGTGTCCTTATGAGAAGAGGACCTTTGGACACAGACAGGAAAAGAGAGAAGATGATATGAAGACACAGGGATAAGACAGCCATCCACAAGCCAAAGAGAGAGACCTGGAACAGATCCTTCTCTCATGGTCCTCAGAAGGACCCAGCCATGCTAACAATCTGGCACTTCTAGCCTTCAGAACAATGAAACAATTACTTTCTGTTGTCTAAGCCTCCCAGTGTGTGGTACTCTGTTATAGCAGCCCTAGCAAAGTAATACACTATCTGTAAGTCATGACAGTGGTTTGTCTATTTCAATGGAATTCAGGTAGTTTTATATGCGAGGGAAGGGAAGGAGGATTGAAGAGAGCCGTGCTTCCACCTCCCCAGTCCACAATGCCAACCCTTAGAGAGTTTTCTGCTTCTACACAAAACCTGTAAAGTTGTATAATCAGAGGTATTATGTCCTTTCTATGTTTTTACTATAGAAATCTTTACTTCTAGAGGAAATAGTGTTAATAGTAGCTAGCCATGTGAGATTTATTAAAATGTTTATGTTAAATAGAAAAAAGCTGGCAAGCTAGGCTCATCTCCACATTTTTAAAAGATTGTTGATTAAGGAGATTCCAGAGTTGAGAAATCTGAAGAGAACTTCTCTTCTTTTCCTCTATGGATTTTCTGTCTTTGTGGAATGAGCAGTAGATATTTATTAGCACTTCTTTCTTAGTTCTCCTATTCTCTGACCTATATCATAGTATGAGATGTCTTGTTAGGCAGGAATTTCTTGGTTTGATTAACATATTACTATTCGGTACAATAAGGAGAAAGCAGTGCTCCATGGAATCTAGACAAAATAGGTAAATATTACATTTATATAGTATACATCTTCCCATCATTGCACCCAAGTTTGACTTGAAATTAGTAAAGTTTTCCTTGTGAGTGAAGAGCATAGCATCACACCACCCTGGTCCGGGAAGATCCCACATGCTGTGGAGCAGCTAAGCCCATGCACCACAACTACTGAGCCTGCGCTCTAGAGCCTGCGAACCATAACTACTGAGCCTGCGCTCTAGAGCCCACGATCCACAACTACTGAGCCCGCATACCACAAATACTGAGCCTGCACTCTAGAGCCCGCATGCTACAGCTACTGAAGCCTGCGTGCCTAGAGCCTGTGCTCCACAAGAGAAGCCACCGCAATGAGAAGCCCGTGCACCGCAACAAAGAGTAGCCCTCGCTTGCCACAACTAGAGAAAAGCCCTCGTACAGCAACGAAGACCCAACGCAGCCAAAAATAAATAAATAAAATAAACAAATTTAAAAAAAAAGAATATCAGTTCTTCATAAGTGAAAATATTTTTTTCTAGGTATAGTTTAAAAGAAAAGTAAAACCAATGTATTTATCATTATTGTTTCAGCCATTAACATTTTGATAATTATGTTAAATGATAATATAATGTAAAATCATACCTTTCGTATCTCAGTAGGCAAACTCAAATGTATCAAAGGACAGTATGAAACTAGGATTTGACATACATTTCAGTGAAAGTGTTTCACTGCACATAAGGTGTCATGAAGTAGTCTAAAAATGAAGTCTTTAAATTTGTAACTGCTACATTGAAACTTGCACAACTAATGAGTTTGATAAAATAATGTCCAATTACAATGTAAACTCCTTAAAATTATTTTTGTGGTCATATCTTCAATATCTAAATTGTAACCAAAATTTTGTCAGAAGCAGAAAGATATTTTAATTCTAATGTCATTATATGGACCAAAAAACCCCTTGATAACCCTGTTATCAAATGGCCTTTCTTTTTAAGATTTAATAGAAGATACTACTGTTTTAATAGTACCTGAGGTTTGTTTTAATCAGGTATGATAAGATATGCAGACACAGAAACGGCTGCCATGAAGGAAGTTTTTACTCATAGTTCTCTAGAAACAGGAGGCATAGACATCATGCAGGGTCACATGGGGAAGCACCAGGATTGGTCAGAAGGTAGAGGGAGTGAGGGAGAATTGTAGGAGAAGAGAACATATATGGAAACATTTGTGGTTTCTGTGGGAAGGAATGGGTGAGGCACAGCCAGCAGATTTAGGATTGGCTAGTTTGAGTAATTTCGGTGGACTTTGAGGCATAAGGGCTGTCCTTAGTTGTCTGGTGCCTGACCCTATATAGGTAATAGCCCAGAATGTGGAATCCCTATAAAGAAGGTGGTAAGGGGTATGGGCTCTGGATTGGTTGGCTTGCATATGAAAGATGTACTTCTAGTGAGTTATTTGCTATTTTTAGGAATTAGGTTACTCTGCAGGGTCAGCAAGAGCCCTAGATATCAAAGCATCAGAATATAGAAAATAAAAGGCACAATTCACAAACCGCACTCACTTGATTTCCTTTACAAAAATTATGATTTTTAAATCTATATTTTTATATAGTTACTATACTGGAGAAGTAAAAACATTAAAATAATGATAAGGTAAATTGGCTCAAATGGGATGGTCCTTTTATTTTTTGTTATATTAGCCATTAAAGTCCTTCTATTTATGATTTAAATGATTAAGTCACTTTTGCTGCATAACTTAAAAGTAATGAAGCAAAAGCAGACAAAGAATACTGTGAGATTTTGTTTGAAGACTTACTTAGCTGTCATTTTCAGTACTTTTCTATATCAGGTATGTCAAATCATGTTAAATCTAAACACTACATTGGTACGTTTCTTTGTTACAAAGTACTTTCCTCTGATTTACGTCATTCCCAATTCTAGAACATATTACATGATTTTGCTTTTGCTATTAATACTTTACTGTGATGGATATTGTATCAAAATAAGTTATTGAAACCAATTGACATTTATATTACCAGACATTCCTGCTATATGAAATAAATATGATGGACTTATATAAACAGTCAAGGCATATAATTTTGTTAAAAACTAAACTTTAGTATCCAGGATTTCATGCTAAAATTACATGCTGTTCTCAGATGCTCACATACAGTCCTATGTTTGTGTGAAGTGTTTGCTTGTATGTGTATACACAATTCCACATATACACATGTTTGCTTTTGCTTGCCCTGAGGAAAGCAGTTTTTACCTTCTTCAATGTTGCACCTAATTTTTAGCCATTAATCAAAGAAGAGTAGACATTTTTGTAGACATTTTTCATCTCAACGTATGTCACTACATTTCTGCAATTCCAAGATTCAAGATTAAGATTGTTTGGCTTAGCTTTATGGTTTTGTTGTTTTTGTTGTTGTTGACTATTTAAGGTATTTCCTTGTATTTGTTGCTTTCTGTGTCCTCAAGTTTCATTTTCTTTCATCTGGCAGCAGAATTGCAGTGATTTCCTTTATTCAATTCAGGAAATCTCTGCTTTATTCTTCTGTCTTTCATTGTCAGTCTATGTCATTTATATTTTACTCCTATTTTAACCTTATCATCCACAATATACTCTATTTTAAGTCAATATTATTTCTTGTCTTGACTGATCAAAAATGCATTTTTCTTAGCATGCATTTAATCTTAAACAGTCTCATTCATGGTTTATGCAGAGACATGGCACTATCTGACACCAAAGTTAGGTCAGAAAATCCTTACAAACACCTGAACTTTCCAGACATCAAGGTCTAGGTATAGAAAACGGAGATAATGGCCTCTTCACTGTAAAATCTTTATTGTGTGTACATTATAACTACCCACAGTCACTGTGTATGGTGTTAAGTAAGGCTTTTCAAACCTGTACCATAAAGGTGCAAACTTTCAGCTATAAGATGAATAAGGTCAGATGATCTCATGTAAAACATGGTGACTATAGTTGATAACACTGGATCATATAATTGAAATTTGCTAAGAAGAGAACTTAAATGTTCTTATCAAAAAAAAAAGTAAATATGTGAATTGATGGGTGGTCTCATTTACTAGTTGAGGGGAATCTTTTCACGATGTATAACTATATCCAATCACCACGATGTACACTTTAAATATACCACAATACAGCTAAAAAAATCCCAACGAGAATTTTTTAAAAAAAAGGTTATTTGTTAAAATTGTTAGTTATCCCTTCTCATCCTTTTACCTCACCTGCAATTCAAAGCATATTTCTACGGGTATTGATTTAGATTATGAAAGATGAGATTTTCTTTTGTCTATACTCAATCTGGATAGCAAATAAAGTGATAATAGTTGTCAGTGGGTGAAGATTTTTATGTATAGGGACATGATGTCCTAAAGGCACTAGTGTTGGGGAGGAGAAGAGACAGTTTCAGAGACTATAACTAAAGCTATGTTGACCTGAAGCAATAAGGAAGAAGAATGAGATCATGGGATGAAATAGAAAGGCAGGTCTGGCTGGGGTGACCTACAGAAGCGGTCTGATGAGGTCTGATGAGGTCTGATGAGAAGAGGTGAGGGCAGACATTGGCAGCAGCTGAGGGAAACTAGTAGTGGATGGCACTCTACCTCCTGCACTGGTACTTCTGTCCCTCTGTAAAAGCTCCCCAACCTGTCGATATTGGACAAGAAGTGCTTGAACCTTCTTGCCCTCTTGGGCTGTATATCTTTGTTGCCCTGGTATCCCCTTAGTGAAGTGCTTCTTGACAAAAGTATTACAGATGTATGAGTAAATTTAAAAAATGGAAAGATGGGTATTAGTTTCATTATTTTGCTATGATTAATTTCTCCCCTGTAACAAAGGTGTCTTCCTCTATTTCCTGGAAAACTAAAAATGGTTTCTTACAAGCTCTAAATGTTTCCTGAGTCCCTGTGAATATATAAGTTGAGCTAAAATCTCACTTAGAGCTGTATTTTAAACTTAAAGCTAAAGTCACCATGAAAGAAAATGGAAGATAAAACTACAAATATAGTAGTATAAATTTAATTTAATCAAAATTTAATTAAAAATTCTCAAGAAAATCTGGAAGATTTAACTCTATGATATAAAAGAGAAAATATATAAGAATACAGGAAGGAAGCCTTTTAAAAAAGGGATTACAGAGACTACAAAAATATTCTGTAAATAATAAACTGTAAATAACATTCTGCAAATAATCTTGTAAAAATAAATAATTGATAATTTTTTGTGCATCTTAGCAATATTCACATTGAAGATATTCACATTCTTCACCGAAATATCAACTAGGAGAAGTACATCAAACTTTCTTTGCAAAAAGTAAACTTGCATTATACATTTTCTAAAATAGGTAAAATTTTATTTCCTCCAATATTCTTTAGGTATTTTACACTGTGTATCCAAAGAATCTTGAAGAATATAATACCATATTATGTGTAAATCAAAACTTGGAGAAATATGCCACATTAACTTGAGTAAACAAATTATTTTGTTATTTGTGAAATATGAACAATAGCTAGATTTGTACTATTTTTTTGAAGTTCACCTGTGCCAGGAGTAGCCTGGATTTCAGTATGTTTCTATAGTTCATCCTCTGTGATTGTGTTGTTCTTTGCATTTTAGTTGTCGTGGCATCTCCTTGATGATTAAAGCTCTATATTATTTGAAACCAAGTTCACCTTTACTTTCTGAAAGCCTGTGGGTTTGAAAAACTAGAGTCCATGTTAGCGCTGACCAGTCCAAGTTCACAGTGATCATCTGTCCTTCACAACTCAGTGTTTGTTGTCTACACTATTCATTAGACAATCCTCACGATGCTTTCAAATTCATTACGAGTCACAAACAGAATGACCACTCTATAATAAAGGAAGTAGTGTTGGAGGAGAGATTTCAGATCTAAATACAGCCAGAGCTGGGCCTACTCTATTTAACACCCCAGTTTACTTTTCCACAAAATTATCTTTTAAATAAGTCTCATGTGGTAAATCTGCTTTTAAGACTCACCTGTGGAATCACTTCCTTACAAGAAAACAACCGTCGATAAGATATCAGGTATTGAATGTTATTTTAGCATAAACATATTTTGCAGTACAGTTTAGCCTTGAACAATGCAGGGATTAGGGGCACTGATCCCCTGTGCAGTGGAAAATCTGTGTATAGTTTTACAGTGGCCCTCCATGTCCTCGGTTCCATATCTGTGGATTCAACCAATCATGGATCAAGTAAAGTAGTACTGTAGTACATGTTTACTGAAAAAGATGCTCATGTAAGTGAACCTATGTAGTTCAAACCTGTGTTATTCAAGAGTCAACTGTACATAATGTACACTTTTTAAATTATAGATATTAAATTTTAGAAATGTGAAAAATTGCTAGAGGAAGAAAATAAGATATTGGATACAACTCATAACCCAGCATTGAAAGATAACACAATATTTTGTGTAATTTTCTTGAATTTTCTATATATTCCTCCTAATTTTTAAGTTTAGCAACATGACACAGCCTTCCTTTGATAAATCATGAATTATATACACCATTCCTTATTAGAAACACTTGTTTCTAAATTTGGAGTTCCCCTGACATCTTCTGCTATCAGTCACTTATTCTCACTTTCTATACCCAAGTCTTACTCGATCCTGAGGGTTGTACATTGTTGTTTCCTCCGCAGGTAAATTTTCCAGCAGATATTCACAAAGCTCGTTCCCTCGCTGTATCTAGATCTCTGCTCAGATGTCTCCTCCTTACAGACATCTTTCCTACCACACAGTTTTGGAACAGCAAGCCCAGCAACTATCTATTCCCTCATATCACTTTGCTTATTTGCTTTGTATCATTTGTCTTGCACCATTAGAAAGAAATCTTCAGAAGAGCAGAGACCATGTCTATTGCTGCCTCCCAATGCCTAAAACAGCCCCTGGCACAGAGTGAGTGTTCAACATAGTTATTGAGGTATAAATGAATATGTTTGTATATATTTTTCCCTTTCCTTGTTTGTATAACCTTTGTTTCTCTAACTGGATTAAGAGAAACTTGAGGCAGTGAGAGGGTCTTACATTCTTTGTATATCTCCTCATACACGTAGAAGAATTGT
The DNA here is from genome assembly GCF_965194825.1 of Balaenoptera physalus. NCBI lineage: Eukaryota > Metazoa > Chordata > Mammalia > Artiodactyla > Balaenopteridae > Balaenoptera > Balaenoptera physalus. Next base: position 158,461,212 of record NC_138890.1, read on the forward strand.
AACGGAAAGTGGGGTCTGGCTGCTCCCCATTCAAAAGCCAATCAAGAGGCAAGGTTGGTGGAAAGGAACGTATGCTTATTTTGGATTCTGGCAACTGGGAGTGGGGGTGGGGGAGGGCGGACTCCTGTCCATAGGCCGACTTCCCACCCCCCCACCGACAATCAGGGGGCAAGAGCGTTTATAGACAGAGGGAAGTGGCTACATGCAGAAACAGCACGGTCAGCTCTGACTGTCATCTTGAAATTGGTCATGCGGTGGTCTAACCAGTGCCATCTTGATTGTTTTAAGTACAGTTAATCTTCAGTTCCAGGGTCGGTTTGTTCCCATTTCTTGGGGGCCAGTTCTCAGAACCGTGGCAGCTTATGTCATGGCTACAGTCTGGTCATCCTGTAGTTAATCTCTTCCACTCGGTGGGGTTTTCAGTATCTATAAGACAGCTCACAGGATATGGCTCAGAATATTATCTATAGCCCTTGAGGAGGAACTAAAGGTCCTTGACTATGCTTAATGACTAAACTAGTATTATTTGTTCTCCTTTGACTGTTTTCCTTTGTTTCTGCATTTTCTCACTTCTCAGATTAAATGTATTCTTTGGCTAAAGTTTTTCCACAGACAAAAGGCAGGCTGAGGACATGGGGGGCAAGCACCATAGGGTCCTGCTCTGTTTCAGAACGACTTGATAGGTAAACTTTGCCATGGCATGGTCTCAACTGATAGTTAATTTTTTCAAAAACTTTTCTTTGTAAAGCCTGTATTTCCTTTTCTAACTACAATAATTAATTTTGAAAAACTATACCTTCAAAAAAACAAAGAGAAGAGAAAGAGTGGTAGTTGGAAATGAGATGTGTAGGAGTGTCTTCTTATATACCTTCTCAAAGTCACTAGACAATTTTTTAAGAAAGTTGAACGAAGTACCAGCTAAGCAAATGAAGCATTAAATTGTCAGAGGGTGTCCATCACCGAAAGAACACTCTGGCCATATGGATGAATTGACTGCATTAGTCTGGACATTTTACGATGGACATATTTCAATTCATCATCTTCCAAGGTGAATGGTATTTGTTGGGAAAATCTCTGACACAATCATATTTATTACCTTAGAAATTTGATGATGATCTATAAGCTTAACATAGGATAGGGAGGAAAAGAAAGAATATTCAGAGGAATATATTTTAATAGCTTGATAAGGAACACATATGATTCTCTCATGGTGACAAAATTAAGCCATAAGAATAATATGCTAAAAATTTACCTAAACTGCACTTCATTAAAAAACAAAATCTTAAGGAATGTGGAAAATTATTCTTTGTTACAGATGATTTTACTTGAAGAATTCTGTTACATAAGGAATACATTTCAAACAATTGGTTTGCTTTTAAGAATGTTTTCCTCTAGTTTTAGTTTTACTCCACATAAAGTCTTGAGAGAGGTATAGTGCTTCTTGGGTTGAATTGGAGATTTTTTGACCATGAATCAAGACAAGGTGGAGCCAAGAGAGCAAATGACCAGCTCACAGGTGAAGCATGCAGTGCGGTACTTAACAGACAGCAATTTTGTGAGGAGAGAATACTCTTCATGATATTCATGAGGAAGTCCTCAGGAGTATGAATCAGGGATTCTGGTTCTTTCAGAACTTGCTTTTCTCATCTGTAGTATGAGAGCCTAGCAAGTAATCTGTAAGGTTCATATTCTTAGTTAGTATTCTATCTTTTTACCTCTTATGGATTCTTAAGTATCACTGTCCCAAGACATTGAGGTTTTATAGGCAATTGTTGTTTATGAAACTTGCCTGGGCTTCATTGATTGTCACTTAATTTATTTCAATTATGGTAATTAGTGAATTTAAATAGGCTGAAAACAATTTACCAAATATGAACATATGAGATACCAGGTGATTTTTACCTACAAAGCCATTATAAAATAGCTTTCATTTGTATAATAGTGAGTAACCAACAAACATTAAATAACATGCTTTATCTTGATTGATAAAAAATAAATCTGAAGGAAATATGCTGTAAATGATCTCTTGTTGGAAGAAGATTTGTATTTCTTTTTTTTAAATGACACTGTACATCAGAAGAATTTGCACCCTTTTTTTTTCTTTTCATTTGGGTATAGTTGTTTTACAATGTTGTGTTAGTTTCTACTGTACAGTGAAGTGGAGTTACCTGTGCTATACAGCAGGTTCTTATTAGTTATCTACTTTATACATATTAGTGTATACATGTCAATCTCAGTCTCCCAGTTCATCCCACCCACCTCCCGCTTTCCCCTCTTGGTGTCCATACGTTTGTTCTCTACATACGTGTCTCTATCTCTGCCTTGCAAACCAGTTCATCTGTACCATTTTTCTAGATTCCACATATATGCATTAATATACGATATTTGTTTTTCTCTTTCTGACTTTCTTCACTCTGCATGACAGTCTCTAGGTCCATCCATGTCTCTAGAAGAGACCCAATTTTGTTCCTTTTTGTGGCTGAGTAATATTCCATTGTATATATGTACCACATCTTCTTTATCCATTTGTCTATTGTTGGACATTTAGGTTGCTTCCATGACCTGGCTATTGTAAATAGTGCTGCAATGAACTTTGGGGTACATGTGTCTTCTTGAATTATGGTTTTCTCTGAGTATATGCCCAGTAGTGGGATTGCTGGGTCATATGGTAATTCTATTTTTAGTTTTTTAAGGAACCTCCATACTGTTCTCCATAGTGGCTGTATCAATTTACATTCCCACCAACAGTGCAAGAGGGTTCCCTTTTCTCCACACCCTCTCCAGCATTTATTGTTTGTAGATTTTCTGATGATGCCCATTCTAACCAGTGTGAGGTGATACCTCATTGTAGTTTTGATTTGCATTTCTCTAATAATTAGTGATGTTGAGCGTCTTTTCTTGTGCCTCTTGGCCATCTGTATGTCTTCTTTGCTGAAATGTCTATTTAGGTCTTCTGCCTATTTTTTGATAGGGTTGTTTGTTTTTTTAATATTGAGCTGCATGAGCTGTTTATATATTTTGGAGATTAATCCTTTGTCCGTTGTTTTACTTGCAAATATTTTCTCCCATTCTGAGGGTTGTCCTTTCATCTAGTTTATAGTTTCCTTTGCTCTGCAAAAACTTTTGTTTCATTAGGTCCCATTTGTTTATTTTTGTTTTTATTTCCATTACTCTAGGGGGTGGGTCAAAAAAGATCTTTCTGTGGTTTATGTCAAACAGTGTTCTTCCTATGTTTTCCTCTATGAGTTTATAGTGTCCAGTCTTACATTTAGGTCTTTAATCCATTTTGTGTTTATTTTTGTGTATGGTGTTAGGGAGTGCTCTAATTTCATTCTTTTATATGTAGCTAACCATTTTGCAAATACTGATAATCTACTTTAAAATTAGGAAGAAAAAGTTAAAAGAAGCTTAAATATGTACCATTACCTTCAGGTCTTTGCCCATCTAGTCTGGCATGTGGGCATCCACAATGGAACATCCTACAGCAGTCCTAGTGATCAGAGTAACTTTTGGAAACTTTGATTTCCAGAAAAGCTGTGCACTTTTGTTAGGTTTAATCTTATGCACTTTAGGCAGTAGCTCATATAATTAAATCAAAAGTGTATTTTAAATGTACTTTGTGAATATACTTAGTGAATTTAAAGATACTTAGGGAAAGTGTCAACCATTTTTCCAAATATAATCTGATTTTATAAAAATAACTTAGCAGCAAGATCATTTTGAAGTATATGTTTTTTCTTAAATCTAGTTTGTGCACATCATCTACCAGTGTGAACAAAAATATCAGGAAAATATAGTCGGCACAAAATTTGCTCAGGATTTGAAGTCCTGACATTTTAAGAACAACTTGCCCAAATTGTTCAAATTAACAAGCTACCTTATTTTTAAAAATTAAGGCAGAATTTTTATTTTCAATTATTTGGCAATAAAGTCATGGAGGACTCAGTAATTTTTCTAAGGATATCCAAGGAAAGTCACACTATAATAAGAGTTTAATGTATTTGTCTTTGGTTTTATTTGGGATTCGTATGATAAACACATTTTAGTTCTCTTTTAATTATGTGGATGTCCTTAAATGCATACAATAAACCACAAAAATTAAAAATTCAAAGCAAACAAATGTGCACTCCCCTTTCAAGTATCAACCTTTGACATATTTTAATGAATTATTACAATATTTATTGAAATGTGACTTTCAATTTCTTATATGAGGCTTGCATCATTATCCATTTTCCAGCAAATACATAGCTACTTAGATGCTGTTTTAGGTGTTTAAAATTAGTCCAATAAACTTTTAGGTAAAACTAGGGAGTCCCTATTCAGATTATCAGTTCAGTCTCAAATTGGCTCTCTTTAACCCTGCATTTCAAGATAAACATCCTTTCCTGGGAGAGTCCATTCCTACCATGACTTCACTGTGGACATTTGGGCAAACATATGCTAGACGCATTGTGGCTTCCTTTCTTTTGTGTCTGCCTTTTCCACTGAACTGTTAGCTCCATTTACTCAGAGACCATATATATGCCTTTTGCTTACTATTTTATTTGAAGTAATTAGCATAGTTCTGGGCACTTAATGGTGGATTAGTAAATTTGTTTGTTAATATTTAAGCACGTTGAACAAGCATTCATTATAGTCTACCAGGGACTGTTCCAGAAACTAAGAATACAAAGTTTAAAGGAACCATGTTTCTTTTTATTGTATAAAGGGAGAGAGAATAGGTAAGTATATAAATATGGAAACTGAGGCAAAGAAAGCTTACATTTTGAAAAGTGTTAAATAATTAAAGCTCTTTCTCTACTGAAAATTGGTGGAGGTGGTGAAGAAAGATGGTAAAATAATAGGGCAAAATAAATCATAAGGCAGACTGTGAAGATTATGTTTAAAACTAATTGTTTTATCTTCAGAAGTTGTATCTGAAATAAGAAAATGATCACTGTAGATGCCCTCCTCAAGAATACCAGGGCACACCTGCCCTGGTGTTTGAAATGTGAATCTTCTGCGTCGGGTTGCTTTTCTTTCTCATGTATGTAGTTAATGGCCTCTAAATCACTCAATGAATAACAAGAACCTAAAACATAAACATGCTAGAACACTTTGAAATATTAATATAGTTAATTGGATTTATAGTATCATTCTCTATGATAAAGAACGAATAGAAAGACTTTTCCTGCATTTTCATTCTTCAGTTACACTGGGAAAGATCTTTCAAAATTATCTAAATGATAGTATTTAACCATTAGCAGTTTTAGGAAAAGGAAAAGAAAGATAACACTCAAGAATTTATGATATACAGGATTTAATTATGTTAGTAAATGGATATACTTTGTGAATTTAAATTTATAATTAACAACAAATAGGGCTTCGTTTTCCCCATAAATTAAATTCTTCTAGTCACTAGGTGTTTAAGGCAAAACAGATCTTTTAGGCTCAGAGGCTAGAAGTCAATGCATCATTACAATATATTTGCTCTTAATATTACTTATTTAAATATTTGACCTCTATTTGTACATGTACTTCTCTTTCAGATATTATTAATATATTTAGCTGCTAATGGTTGTTTACTAGATTGTTTTAGACTGCTTGACAAAATCAACTGGTTGAAAACTATTTCTCAACTTGAATAAAGTTCAGATACCAAAGAAAATTTCAGTTTTACATGGCAATTTTCAAATAAAATTTGACTTTATGCTGTATTCCTCCCTCATCAGGAACGTATTAAAAAGACATAGTGAATCTCTCATGGTACATAGTATGAGTCAAATCCACAACTTGAATTGAAAGTTTCTTTTCATATTTAAAGTAATGTGATCTTACTTATGAAATGCCAGGAGACACACCTGATAATGGAAAGGTTAACTAGCTTTTACCATTCTCAGAGCTTACCAGTTTCTCACCAGAGTGGGTTTGTGGATAAGACTCAAGATGTGAAGTTTTATATTGTCTTCGCAGCACCATTTATTGTAACCAGTGCAGGTGAAGGAGTCAAAGTCCTAAGATTCCTGTTACTTAGGTGGTTTTTGTTATTTGTTGTATTGTTATTGTTGTTTTGCTTTTAAGCCATGAGTATGGTCCAATAGCATTATAACTGCCTAGGAGCAGTGAGTCTGTATATATGTGTGGTGTGTATATGCATGCATGCATGTGTGTGGGTGTGTAAAAGAGTTGAGATTGGTGGATAAAGCTTAATGATTCTCCAGGTACAAGGAGGAAGACCTCCTGGGCCTTGGGACAAATTTTTGATAAACCACCTCAATTGACTTAAATATGGTGACTTTCCTACTGTGTAGCTAACACCTTACCCAATTATAAAAATAGGTAAAAAATGTTTGATTGGGACTCTTTAGCTTGGAAAACACTTGAAGTCGGAGATTAAGTCATACACTATAAAATTCTAAATCTCCAGTAGAGTGTATCTTATATAATGAATACTAGACATATACTATACACAGTTTTAATACACAAATTTGAAGATATATCTATGAATTAAAATTTGAAAATACTTAATTTCAATGTATGAATGACATTTTTTGTGGTTTCTTATAAAATTATATTGCTTATAAATACGATGACTGAAATATCATTTATGATCAATTTAATCTCATCATTTACAATAATACTAAGTGTGATTAGGAAATGAGAAGGGCAGCAGAAGGAGTGGAGAAGGTGGACGAGATTGAGAGAAATTTCACAGGTACCGTTGACAGTGTTACTGACATTAAAACGGGAGGCATAAGAGAAAAAGATTGATTACTTTATAAAATGTGTGACACCCCTAAGTTTCTTAAGACATTAATTTTATATTCAATTTGGATTGATCATTTCTTGAAATAAATTTAATGGCACTATGAAATGCACCATTTAATAAATAGTAAACCATCTTATTCACTGTATTCTCATATCAAATTGTCTTAAAGACACTAAAATCAGGTAATTTATATTATAAAAATTACAATTCATAAAATTCTGATATGCATATATTATCAATCCATTAATTTAAGTATAGCATTAAATGGAAATTCACATTGTAATTAATAAAATTAGTGGAACCAGAATTTCCAAATAGGGTAAGCAGACAGCTATAGACCGTTAAATGCATAATAAATCAACCTCATTTAACCTTGAATATCTACAAAGATGGATAAGTAGAATAGTTACATAAAGAGAGGCATACTTTTAAAAAGCCATTATATAGGTGAAACCTTAAATTTTTTTTCATAAAATATACAGTTAAGGATTTAATATTTGGATGGAAGGCAGTTTTTTCATTACTATTTTTTATTAGTACATTGATGGCTCAGAGGAAAAAATAATCTCTAGGAAATTCTGTGAGTGATTTATGAAATGTTATTTTTGCAAGAGCAGGTAAATTACAGCTAATACAACTTCTAGTATTTAAAAGTGATCTGAAATTTACATTTAGAATGTCTTGTTTCTTGGCAAATGTTTCAGTTACTGGATATTTTTTTCCAACTACAATATATGTCTTTAAAGATTAAAATGCAATTTCTTAGTTTTGGAATGAAAGGAGTTGGGAAAAGCTGAATTAAAAAGTTTAGAGGAAAGACCTCTAGTGTCTTTCCATTTTACAATTTTTTGTGGTTTTCTTTGTGAAACAAAATGAATTTAACTTCATCTGCATTTCAGTTTTTTATATTCGGACAGGAGGGTAATCTGCCCTGTTCAGGATGTTTTCTGGCCCTGCCTTTCACCAAGAGGGGGTGAGTTTCAGATTCAAGTTAAAGTATCTATCAGGTACCCAAACAACCTCTGACCTACCAATTTGAGACAGCTTCCAGAACCTGATTGATAATAGAGATGGGACTCCATCTACTTAACCTGGATTTTCAGTCTGTGATAAAAGTTTATCTTCAAAGTAAGATAATAGAATATAGTTAATACTTTGTTAGCTTGATTCATCAGCTTTCACCATTGAGACATATGCTATGTGGTTCTCCATTTGTACTCTTGCTGGAGCCCTGCGACTGTCAGAGTTGACCCTGCTTTGGAGGCATTTCTCTGTAATAGTTTATATACACAACACAAAAGTCAAAAATACTTCTCTGTGATATAGTCACAGAGAAGTATTTTTGACTTTTAGTATAGTCACATACTAATACTAATCCATTTATTATATATATAACCACTAATAATCTGATGTTTTTCACATCATCCTAGTTTTATTATACTAGGTTTTCCAGTCAATTTGGCCACGTTTATCCACTTATGTACATGGCCTCAATGGAAGTAATCATTGTGTATCACCATAACTCTACCAAATTCATTCCCTTCCCAACATTCTCCTTTGCTATCAGTTTACTATAATGTTTGCGATCCCCTGCAACATTTCTCATGGTTTATTTTCTAGCACTACCTATTTGACCACTCAGTTGTGCATCTTCTTCAAATCTCAACTGGATTTAGCTTTTTTATTCTTTATCATGCCACTCAGGTGAGAAATCATTTGCCTTAGTCTAATTTCTGCAGTTTCTTGGTTGATTCTGCTGACATCACACCTCTCCTCCACCAGTGTAGCTGTCCTGGTTTTATGCCGCAGCTATTTAAAAATAAAAGTTCTCACCTTTTCCCCTGGGATCTTGCTGCAGTCAAGGTTCTGCCTTTCTCACTAAACTAAATCCCCTCTACCCTTCAACCAGGTCATCAGTATTATCACCTCCTTCTCCATTTTTCAGGAAACGTATATGAAAGATAACAAACAATCTTCAACTTCACGCTTTAACTTGTGGCTGCTTATTATGAAGTCTTTAAACAACCCAACTATATGGTTGTATTCTATATTATCTAAGAAGCTCTGGATTATAATTCTGTTGCTTCACCATTTAGTAGTTGTGCCACTTCGGGCCAGTTATTCAAATTCACTATGTCTCAAGGCATGATTTTTCCTTTTCTTCAAATCTATAGGTTTTTGTTGTTATTCTGATTGAATACAGATTTCTTGGGATAGTACAGTGTTATTGAGAAAAGGAGATAGAGGCTGATACTGAGAAAAAAGAAAACTGAGTTTCAATTTATATTATATTTATACCAATTCACACTACAGTAGTCTTTTCATTCATAACTTTAGAAATTGGCAAAAATAAAGCCCACATATGTATACTAATTCAGGACGGTCTGTGGTGTATATAAGCACACTAGTTAGGGCGTTAATTCCTATTTAAAATTAAGGGCATTCTTAGCAGATTCAGAGTTTTTTGTTCAAATTTTTTGCAATTGATATAAGGTAGAATATTTAAACCCTTCTCTCCCCAATTTTAATAACATTACTTCTATATCATCACTCATAAGGGCTTTTTAATCCATGTGCTTCCAAAATGGATACTTTCCAAAATGAAAAATATTAAACTTAGATGAACACAATGTACACTTTTATTCATTCCGTAAATATGTATGTAATGCTTACCATGAAAAGTTTAAAGTGTCAGGATACAGCAGTGAAAAAGAAAGTCAAAATCCTCTTATAATTTAACTTATATTGTAGTAGAAAGCAGCGGGCAAATGATACTCAATAAATGTAGTGTATGTTAATAGATACTAAGTGCTATGACGAATATAAGTCAGAATAAGTACATAAAGAGTGATGGATCAGGAGGTAGATCTATTTACACAAAGATTTGGGAAGCCTTCTTGATTAAATTCATATGTGAGCAGAGATGTGATTTAAGTGAGGAAATGAGTCATATCCAAAATTAAAGGACAGTATTTGGAAGAGAGAATATCCAGTGCAAAGGCACAAATGTGGGAGTACACTTGCCCTGTTCAGAGCTCATCAGTCATCGTGGCTGGGGAACAGTAAAAAAGGGAGAAAAGATGCAGGAGTAGTCGAGGATAGAGAAGAATACCAATAACAGATCAGGTAAGGCCTCTAAGGTCTGGTAATGAACTTGGATCTATTGCAAAGATCCATCTAAAATTGAAAGTCATTGGAGGGCATTGAACAAAGGAGTAATGTTATATGACTTGAACTTGAAAAGGATTGCTGTCATTTCTGAATGAAGAATACAATACAAGAAAACAAATGTGAAAACAGGAGGACTTGGTAGGAGGATAGTGTATAACAGAATTGAAGGTATTATGTATAAAATAGACAACTGAGGAGAACATACTGTATAGCACAGGGAACTCTACTTAATGTACTGTAGTGTCCTAAGTGGGTGGGAAATTCAAAAGGGAGGGAATATATGTATATGTATAGCTGATTCATTTTGCTGTGCAGTAGAAGCTAACACAACATTGTAAAGCAACTATACTCAAATAAAAATTAATTAAAAAAAAAGAATTGAAGGTATTATGAGCATAGATCATGTTGCCGAGTGTGGTAAAATCTTGGATCTGTTTTGAAGATAAAGTCACAATGGCTTGATAGAATGGCTGTGGGAATAAAATAAAATATCAAGGATAGCTCCGCAACTTAATGTAATTTGAGATGGGAAACATGGAAGGCAGAAAGATGATTTGAGGGAGAAAATCAAGGGTTAGATTCTGGAAATCCTAAGATGTAAATTATTTTTCATACTTCAGCTTCTTTTTTAGCGTTTTTAAATTTTCTGAATAATGTCTTTTTTTTTTAGTTAATTCCAATATACCTAAAATGTTGATACTATTAAAAATGGAATAACTTTAATATGTTTTCTAAATGGTTATTTTGGCATAATTTCTTTTATTTTATAGGAAGGTCTTAGATTCAGTAACCCTGCCAAACTCTCTTTTTTAAAAAAATTTAAAAATTTTTATGCAGTTTCTAAAGGTTACTTTCCACTTGCCGTTAGTACAAAATACTTGTTGTATTCCCCGTGTTGTACAATACATCCTTGAGCTTATCTTATACCCAATGGTTTGTACACAATATATTGCGCCTTCCCCCCTCCCCACTGGTAACCACTAGTTTGTTCTCTGTAGTAACATGTAAATTTTTATAGTAATCCAAGTGAACGTGTCTAGTAGCCAGTTAGATATTCATGTGTGAATCTGGGGAAACTGTTCAGGTTAGAAACTAAAACTTGAAATTTAAAAGAACATGGATGGCTTTGAAAGTCACAGCATTGCATTATATCACCTAGGAGGAAAATACAAATAGAGAAGAGAAAGGGCCTGAAGACTAAGCCCTGGGGCATTTTAAAATCCAGAACTTGGTAAAAATGGGATTTGACAAATACTTTGCCCTTGACCAGATTTTAGTAAGGCTCCTGTCCTGTCCAGTCTTAGCAAGAATCCTGCTAAGTCAATTTAGTGGGAACACACCTATCCTTGATATCCGATCACTCTTGGTAACTAATCAAGTGTTCTATCCCCCCACCTTTCATGTATAAATCCTTGACCTGCCTTCAGCAAGAGTCCTCTTAAAACAGTTTTGCAATGATCTCTCTAACCTTGATGTCTCCTCTTATTAATTTTCCATCCACTGATGCCCTCACTCTGCTCTTTGGCTACAAATCCCCAGCTGTCTTTGCTGTATTCTCAGTTAAGCACCGTCTCTTTCCCGTATTGCAATAACTCTAGTCATCTGAACAATCTTCCTACCATTTAAAAAGGTGTCAGAATGATTTTTTCTTTAACAGATTCAGCAAGACAACCCAAGATGAAACAATTCGCAAAGCTGAAGGAAAACTCAGTGAGACTCTGGAGAGTGATGTTCTAGAAACTAAATAAAGCCAGCATTTCAGAAAATAAGTTGTGATTGATTTGTGCCCTATGATGCTATTAGAGGAAGGTATAATGACTGAGACCTATTGGGATGTGAAGTCATTGGTGACCTTAAACAGAGCCTGACCTGAAGGAATGGGGATAAAATATTTTTGGAATTCGTTCCAGAGAAAATGAGGGAAGATGAACTGGGGACAGAAGATATAGATTTGTTTTTCCATAGGAGTTGTATCAAATATTGGAGTGGACATAGCCTTGTACGTGAAGAGGAATGAATGAACGTGGGATCAAGGAAGTCTTTTGCTCATTTTAAGATAGTCTACAGTGTTACAGTATACTTTTACATATCTGGTAGTGACTCAGTGGGAAGTAAATAAAATAATGATTACAGAAATATGGAAGACTGTTGTAAGGGTCGAATGTTTGAGAGAGAGGAGAGAGGTTATAAGAGTCCATGCGCAAGGGACAGGCAGAGAGAAGAGCATGACAAGTTCTTCCATTTCAATGAAAAGCAAGACAGAGAAAGGCACATACATATATGCAGGCAGGGAGTCTGTAGATGCGGTAATGGGAGAACCTGGGCAAGTTTTCTTGGGAATACTTTCTATTTTCTAGAAAATAAAGAGAAAGGTCATCAGCTGAGAAGAGTACATGAGAATTCTGACAAGAGTAAAGGTGTAGACTTATCCCCTTTGTGAGAAAGAGAGGAAATTAATTAGGGACATCTAGTTGGATTCCAAGTGGCACTAATGGTCCACTTCAGGGAGATGCTTGTGAATTTAAAGTAAAGACAGTTACCATGATTGTGTCTTTTTCTCTAATCAAATTTAGTGTTTCAGACGTAGTTGCAGGGGTGTTGGATAAAACAAGAATTAGGGTCTTGCCAGTAAAGTACGATGGGGGAACTAGGAAGCCCAGGGCTCAGAAACACCCTGGACTTAACAACTTACATATGGCGATACCTTCATATCTATCAATTAGTCTGAGAACCATTATCTATATTAAAAATGGAGAAGAATAATTGTATCAATTATTCATAAGATGGAAACATGAAGGGAGGTAAGAGTAAACATTTGAAAGTATTAATACTAGAAGTGCAACCAGATTAAGAAATGGATCATTTCCTTTAACCTTCATAATCTATGTTTCAGTTAAGACAGTTACATAAAATAAAAGCTTCAGAGGCTAATATGGGATCCTCAAGGTGTTTGCTTATATACTAAGAATCCTTTTCCAACTTGAGACGCACAGTCACAGCATGCCAGGCATGTATGCCCAGAAGCAGAAGACTGTGCTCTCTGGTGCGCATTAATTATTCATCATGACGAAAGATCCCTGCCAGAAGGCTGCACCTCATCTTTGATCTCTTCACCTCTGCCAGGGTTAACCTGGCACTTTTCATTTTCTCGTCTTAAGGGTTCCTGTTTTTTCCTCAAAAAAAAGACATGCAGACTCACTTTATGTCAAATGAGAAAGGAGAATTGCTGCAGGGCTTTGAGAAATTACCCCAACTCTGAAGTTTTGGCAGAAACAAATTAGAGATTTCTCTACGAGACTGCACACTAAGGACTTGTTGTGCTTCCTTCCAAGAAAGTGTCTGGACACATTCACCTTGATCACAAATTCAGCTTCTCACGTATAGGATTCTCTTCCAGAGGCTGAGGGAAGAAAGTTTAGAAAGAAAATGAACCGAGAATGTATACTTATTAATAATTAACAAATTTAAATAGAGATGGATAAACTGGAAAATAAATATTTTCCATCGAGTCTGTTAGAATTTGAATTGTGTCCCTTCCTCCAAGTTCCTATGTTGGGATCCTAACCGTCCCACACCACCCTGGTACCTCAGAATGTGACCTTACTTGGAGATAGGGCCTTAAAAGAGGTAATCAATTTAAAATGAGGTCATTGGGATAGGCCCCAAGCCAATATGGCTTGCATACTAATAAGAGGATATTTGAATACAGACACGCATGGAGGGATGATTTAAAGTCGTTTAGGGAGAAGACAACTATCTATAGGTAGAGAGAGAGAGGGCCTGTTATAGACCCTTACATCACAGCTCTCAGAAGGAACAAACTCTGCTGACACCTTGACTTTGGACTTCTAGCCTCCAGAACTCTGAGACAACAAATTTCTGTTGCTTAAGCCTCCCAGTTTGTAGTATTTTGGTTATGGCAGTCTAGGAAACTAACAGAGGAACCATTTAATTTTCAGTTGAAGAGTACTCGTTTGCTGTCCACTCCATGCTGGGTATAATTTGAGGTGTAAAGTCGCATGGCATTTAGGAGTTGTGGGTTTACCTACCTGTTGATGCTGACAATTGCCCCAGCCCCTCACTCTCGTAAGATTTTGATTCCGCTGGTCTGAGTTAGGGTCCAACAATGACAACATTTATTAAGTACTCTAGGTAACCCTAAATTTCAAGCGAATTAGCAAAACTGTAATTTACTAGCAGTTGTATCAGTAATGTAAACAGTTACAAAATTTTCAGATGTGTGAAAGACAATAAGTTAAACATTGTAAATATTTCACTATTTTGAAGAGGATGTGAAAGTGTGTATATCTGTATCTATATCTAAAAGCATATCGTGTGTGTGTGTGTGTGTGTGTGTGTGTGTGTGTACATATATATGTATATTTCCATGTACCTATTCCTGTAAATATTTATATGAGATAGCTTTTAGATACTATGTTTTATTGTAAATTTTACATTAAAAGAAGAAGAAAAGGTTTATAAAGTTTATTTAAAACTGTATATATAATACTTAAGCCTTCATAGGTATCTTAAGCAGGGAGCTTTTCCATGTCTCATTTTTCCCACTCCGGATTCCTAAGCAATTATGAGTGTCTCTAAAATGGCACAGAATCAGCAGAGGTGAGGGAATAGAGTTGCTGTTTACCCACTTTGGGGTTTGCGGGTAGCCACATTGACAACAAATCCTCCTCTCTTATTGTCTTACCAGTTCAGAGGCCGTGATTTTCTCCTGTCTGCCCTCCTTCCTACACACACACACACACACACACACACACACACACACACTCATGCACACTGCACAAATGCACAGTCTCACATATCCTCACACATTCTCATTCACGCAAAGCCCTACATCCTCACACACACACAAATCCACACAGAATCACACTCTCATTTTCTCTCATACTCACCGATACACAACCACAAAACTTTCACACACTCTCACTCACACTCAATCACAAAGATTCACTCATATCTGTATATACACACATGCATACACACCCTCAGTCACTCACCTTCTCTCACGCGCCCTGCCCACACACCCACACTAACTGCCACACACTCTTGGTCATACTTTGTCAAACATGCTCTCACACTTACACAGATCCACACACAGGCACACACACTCTCACTCACTTTTTTGCTCTCTTAGACTTACATCCCTTGGTCTTTATGTCCCAGTGGGGTGACCACATCCCCATGTGCTCATTGGGTTACTAAATTTCCAAAAACTTAAAAAAAACAAGACACTCATATCATTCAAAAAGGAAAAGAATAAACACTTTGTGTTTCAGTGGTTTGTGGTCTGCAGGGTCTTCTAAAGCACAGGGCTTAGGGAGGGGAGTCTATAGATGGGAATGCTCCCAGGCCCTACAGCAAAAGAAAGTTGGACAGATTCTAGAAAAAAATAAGATGGCCAGTTACCTAGTCGACTTAGTCAAGATAAGAATAAAAACTGTGATCTAAATAATGGCGAGAAGGTAGATCATGTGAAGTGCTATGAACCATGATAAGGAGTCTGAATTTTTATGATAATAGCAATTAGAAGGCGATGGCGAGTTTGAGTAACAAAATGAATTAATCTGATTGGCATCGTGAAAATAAATTCTAGTGGACATATGAGGATGCAGAGAGAGTCAATGGACTATTGCATTTTGGGTAAAAGTAACTGTGGTTTGGATTGTGGTGGCAGTAACACTCATGGTGAGCAGTGCATGCATTTGCGGTCTAGGTAGAAGATAGATCCCCTGGATCTTGCTAATGGATTGGATCTAGAAAGTTCAGGGCAATTTGACCTGACACGCCAGGTGCATGATCACATCATTTACTGAGATGTGATAATGCTGTTTGAAATAATTACAGGAGAAATAAATCAGGAGTTTTGGAATGTCTATGAGACATTTAAATTGTAAACATAGAGTAGCTAGTTGGATATTTGATCCAGAGTTCAAGTCAGGGCTGGAAATATGAATTGGGAGACAAACATATGTTTGATGCTTTAGAAGTGTCGGTTTTCCAGTGAATACTAATAATATATAAACTTACAGCAAGCAATTAGACTAGATATATGATTGTAGGCCAGCTAAAAATCAGTACTGAATTAGAGATGCAAGGGATTCTGGAAAGTTAGAAGGAATTTTTTTTCAAATCAACTTTTTTGCTGCCTACTAAATTTTTGGAAGGAAATTGATTTTTCTCACTGTTTGCATGTTAGTAAGATATTCAGAATGTAAAAGTCACTCACCTAAAGTTTTTAAATATCAGAGAAATAGGGGAACTTTGAGAAGGAGAAACTATAGACATGGAAAAACAGATAAACAATGGCAGAACAATAGGGAATTCTAGCATTTACTAGGAGAAAAATTGGGTCCCAGAACAGGAAAAATAAGTCTTTCAAAAGAGTTGAAATAGAACAAACTTTACTAAGGTAAAGAGAGAGAAGTTTAAATAAAGAAGGATATTTCCATAATGATACCTGCTATAAGAGGTGAGAAAAGAGCCAGTGAAAGATAAGAAGGCAATGAAAAATACATTAAAAGAATTCATAACAATTTTTAACTTTTAATGTAATATAATTTCATAACATAATCATTTCTATGGACTGAATGTTTGTGTTCTCCTGAAATTCCTATGTGGGATTCCTCACTACTGATGTGATGATATTTGGAGGTGGAGGAGCATGGAGGTGGAGTCCTTCAGATGGGATTAGTGCCCTTATAACAAGAGGAAGAGACATGAGAGTTCACTCTCTCCAAGGAAAGGCCCTGTGAGGACCCAGCAATAGGGCAGCTGTCTCCTACCAGCCTGCAGAACTGTGAGAAATCAATGTCTTGTTTAAGCCTCCCAGTGTGTGGTATTTTGTTATAACAGCCCAACCTGACTAAGACCACCATGGAATAAAGTTATAGACTAAAATGGAGGAATTAGGAGGAATTAGTGAATGAATTTTTTTTTTTCCCTAAAGGGGATGTATTCTGAGTTAGGTTTTAAAAAAATTATTTGCCTTTTTTATTATTGCTGTAAAATAATACCTACTTAGACATTATTAAAAAATAGAAAGGGTAAATAACATTAAATGTATCTAGTAAATTAATGTATTTATATATTAATAAATAATTTGATTAAATGATTTATAATTCAGCGACTTTACTTTTAAGAACTTTATGCAAATATTCTCAAAACTGTAATTATAGTTTACATGGGGATGTTTTAGTTTTCCTATATGTCCCCCTAGCATTATATATATATATATATATATATATATATAAAATATATATATTTATTTATTTATGCTTTTATTTTGATTGATTCAACTCCTCTTTCATCTGTTCATTATTCAGCAAATATTTTTGAACAATTACACACCATGCATTTGGCTAGTACTAGATGTTATTATGTATTTTTTGTAAACATTAAGCTTTATATCTAGGCAAAACTCCACTGGGTGAAAATAGTTTTGTTTAAGTAACCCCATATTGTAATGTATACATAGTACTATTATATATTTGAGCTAACAGAACATTGTACATTTAGTATAATTTTCATTGAGTAAGATCTTAAAAAGGAATTAAGATATCAATCTTGACTATTTAGGGTCTCTATGAATACTGCCAATATCCTATTCAAAAGCACTGTGCGTTTACACACACACACACATGCAATTATGAGAATGATCCCTTACAGCTCATTGCTGCCAACATTGGTTAATATATTTTGCTAATTAGATCTGTGAAAAAGGTATTATTCATTATTTTGTCTCTTATTTTCTTTACTTGTCTCTTGTTTGACTATTTTTCTTGATTTATTCCTAATTGTGTGTTTGTAAATTATATGTTTGTGGTCTGCCTGTTCATTCACTAGAATCATAGTTGTTTTCTTCTTATATTGTTTCTTCAATTAATGATATATTATTCCCTTGGCATCTTTACTGAAACACATTTTCCATAGTAGATTTTGGCCAGGATTTTTTAAACGTCCTTACAAATTGCCCAGTTAATGAAATTAACAGTATTTATATGGAGTGAGTTGGGCTCTTTTCTGCTTTGGTGGACACTCTCCTGGTGGTTTTCCATGTGTTTTTTTGTATGTCATGAGTTAATCTTCAGGGTGTATTTTCTTCTCTGGGAGTTTTGCAGGTGTCCCGTGTTTATAAATATTCCTATGGGCAGATTTTGTTTTTAATTCTACTAGGAGCCAATGTTTTGTATTGGCTCTAGTTCAGTTTTCATGTTAATGTCTCCTGAGACTCAGGTTTTTACAAGGGTGGATAGCACATGATTTTTCTTTCAATGGCTATTTTCCCATTTATGGCCAGTGTAGGAAGCCTGCCTCCATGCCATGTCCCCAGGCCAGGGGTATTTTTCTAGTTTCAATTTAAGAGATTGAAAGTCCCATCTTAACTCAGATGTATGCACGAAGCATACTTCCCACCACCTCCAAATGCTGTGTCCAGCCTTACATCCCAGAGTTCCACAGATACTCAACACCATCTCGTATGGTGTGTATCAATTCCTGGTTTTAACTCCTTTCCTTTCCTCCTCTCATGTTTCTGGCTGTGATGCCCTCTTTGTTTTTGGCAACTAGTTTCTCATCTTTACTTTTCTCTCAACTGTATATTTTGAATGTTTTAGATATATTATTAGTCAGACTTATTTATGGGGGAATTTCTTGTAATATCCTTAACAAATTCTTTATTTCCATCATGCATAGCTTTTGAGGGTTATTCTTGTCATTACTGTTAGACCTCTAATATTCATAAGCTATCTTTCTTTCAGTGTTTGATAAATATATATATGTGTCTTATAATATCTTTCAGGGTTTTTTTCAATGACACTTTGGTTTATCTGGAATGAATGAATGTATAGTATGAGGTAATTTGTACAATGTGGTAAGGTTTTGAGTTGATTTTTTCCATTTGTTAAAAAATTTCAGCAGTATTTATTGAATACCCTTCCCTCACTTTTCCCTGTGCTATTGGTATGTTTGTATTATGTTTAATACATTTCTATAAAAATAGAGAAGTAAAATGATAAAACCTATAAAGACCACGAAGATCATCTCCCAGTTAACTACAATTGAAATAAGTAAATGAATAAATAATATGCAAATAGAGGCAAATAAATAAAGTGAAATATGAAGTCTTCCATCACCCTCTACCCAGTGCCTCCCCAAAGGTTTACATTTGTTATTTGTATTGAATTAAAACTATTTTCATAACGGTAATCATTCATAGTACACACACTGTTCTATAACTTACTGTGTTCACTAATAAGTCTTAGAATATTTTTTAGCCCTTAGAGATCTACCTTTCCCTTTCTTGAATGCACAGAGCTTTTTGCTTGTTTGTTTGTTCATTTGTTTTAATCTATGGATGACCCACAGCCTAACTGGTTGGCCTCACTTGAATACATTTCTGCTTTTCCTAACAATAGCAAATTGATTATCCTGTACTCACTTCTTTTGACCATTGGGTCAAAAATAAAGCGTATTTAAGTATTGCTAGATATTGCCAACTGGTCTCTAGAAGAGTTGCATCCATCAATTTAAATTCTCACCAAAAGATTATGAACATTTTCATTTCTTATGCCATTGATATTACTGGATACTATGAAACTTCTTAACTCTCTCTCCCATAAGTGGAAAGTTAAAGTTCTGTCTTTGTTTTGATTTGCATTATCACATTATGAGTAATTTTTGAGCTGTTCTTTAAAAATTTGAACTAATGAGACTCAAAATTGAGGTAAATAATATTATGCCACAATTTTTGTTTTTATTCATATTTGGCCTTTCAGAGGAAACAGAAAATCCTCTAGGTTTCCCAGTGTCTTTGTTAGAAGTTTGATATTTTAAACTTGATATTCACAATTGCCTTTAGTTTCTGCTTTTGCTTATTCCTTGCACTTGCTTTATCTGATTTTCTATTTATTTGGGAAGTCATCCATTTATTAATTCATAATTATTCCTTTGCCTCACTATATATATTATTTTATTCTATTAAAGTCATTATTTTATATTATTTTACTTATTATTTTTCTAATGTGCTCCACAGGAATATGCTTTTTCCTTTCACATGATGCAATTTTATAGCAAAATAATTTTCTTTGTTTCTATTATTATCACAGCCACATTATTTCATTCACTCATTCAAAACATATGAACCAACCCACTTAAAAGCATTAGTCTTTATGCTTCTTGGCTCACGTCAAATAATTGAGTTATTTGGATGATATATTATTGAGCTTTTAATTTACTTGATTAAATATTAGTTTGAAATATAGTAATTCTTCATTAATTATGTAAGATTATGTAAGATATATAACTTCAATCTTAATTTTGGAATTAAACTAAGAATAAAATGTTATATGGCTAATAATTATATTCATTTTAAACTATTATATAAACTTCATTATATATGTCAGACAAACCAAACAAACACAAGATGGGTAAAAAAGAAAATTTGTTTCATGACCTGATATGATGAAGTGTCTTTTTAAGATTAAAAATTAAAACATGAAATGTAGATCATTAATATTTTAATAAGAAAGGAATATATGTTGTACTGTGAAAATTCTTAGGCATCTGAAACAGTTGGACACTAATTCTGTTGCTGAAGGTACAGTTTATCCTCATACAGTGATTATAGCAATAAAATTAATGATCTTATTGCAGCCACACCAACATATTTATAGTGCTATTAAATGGATATACTTATTCAAGGTGCATGAAAAGGAGCAGGTTTTAACAGATTTTTTTTAAATGATGTTTTTTGTCATTTAGATGTTTTTAAAGTTGAAATGAACAGGAAACATGATTAACTATAATTGAAATAGATTAAAAGGAACAATAGAATGGAAACCCTTTTGAGCCTCACATTAAATATAAAGTAACTTTGAGTGTTATAGAAATATAATTGTAAACTAAAATGCATCATTAAAATATCTAAAAGGATGCATTATTTATTACATTTGAAAAGGATAGGATCAACTTTGGGATGTAACCTTTTTCAAAATTCAGACCTATTAATTGTGTAACAGTAATTATATAATTAAATCTGATATAGTTTGACTGTCAGCTATAATCTATGATACATCCAAAGGGTATTTATCCCTCTTCTAAAGACAGAATGGGTCATACTTAGTAAGGTGTTGTTATAGATTGAATTGTGTCAGAAAAAAAAGGGAACATTGAGGTCCTAACTAGAGTACCTATGAATGTGGCCTTATTGGGGGTAAGGTTTTTGCACGTGTAATCACGTTGATTAGGTCATTAGGGTGGGTCTTAATGCAACAGGGCTGGTGTCTTTATAAGACAAGATAGAGACATACAAGGAAAAGATAGCCATGTGACGATAGAGGCAGAAATTGGAGTGACACATTTGCAAGCCAAGTGACTCCAAGAGTTGCTATCAAACCACCAGAAGCTAATAAGACACAGGGAAGGATTCTCCGTTAAAGATTTCAAAAAGAGCATGGCCCTGCTGACACCTTAATTTCAGAACTGTGAGACAATAAATTTCTCTTGTTTCCAGGCACCCAGATTGTGGCATTGTGTCATGGCTTCCCTAGGAAACTAATACAGGCATGGAGCATTTGGAATATATCCCCTGGCAATTATAGGGGCACTTTTTTTGGCAAAGAAAAATAACTTGGTTTTGGATGAATTCCACTCATGCTCAAAGTTTCAGAATCTAGGCCAGTATCTAAGGTCTTTGATAGTTTTCATGTCAGGGAAAGGACTCAGAAATTTTAGGAGATAAATTTACCTTGGTTTTCTTTTATGTTAGAAAAAATCACTTCCATGGCATTAAAAAAATCCATAAATAATTCAGTTCAGATTAATCAGTTTGAATTCCCAAGCTTACTCAAAACTGTTGTGCACCCTCTGGATCTACTTGCTATGATTACCACATTTGTCTTTTCACCTTGAAGCTCCAGCAAAAGTCAACCATACAGAGATTCTGTACTTCTAGGTGACATTTATCTTAAATTGGAGAAAATATGTCAGGATTTTGCATAAATTATGTCACAATTGAAACTCGTATAAGCTAATTCATTTATATCATAAATATAATTCATATGAGATTTAACCTTTATAGGTTTCAAAGTCTTCTACAGAAATGCTCTTTCCATTGAGAGACTTTTAGAGCTAGAAGGAGCAGGTCATAGTTGTACCAACATATCAATAATTTTATCAGGTAACTGTTAATGTCAAGCTCTGTGCTCTTTAATTTAATAACACGTGTTACACAATACAATATGAATCCCACTCTTGAACATCCCAAATTTAGTAGCTAATTTAAAGCTAACAAATATATGTTAAGTATACTAAGAGTATCAGTATACTAAGAGGGTCACAGGACCTGGAAAAACCTTACTTGAAGTCTTAGATCTGTAAGCCATGGTATGCAGGTGTTGGTTCATACTGGCTCATGAGAGCTGATCATTAAATTCTCAGGAATTTTGCAGAGTGTATGTGAAACAAGGCCATTATTAAAAATTAATTACAGATTTATATCTATAATACATATTAATTATATAAACCTAGTAATAAATATTAAAAACTCACTTGTTTCTAATTATTTTACTACATTTAGCTATATATTATATATGTTTTTGATGTTGTTTTTGATCTATTGCATTTTTATGGCTGAAATACTATATAATGGGGTGCTATTATGTCTCTCGCCAATTCTGATCAACCCTGCTGGGAGTTACAGAACAGAAATTGGCAACCATTGCTAATCAATTTTTTTTTCTTTTCCCAGAGAGCCATTTGTTAGACATAAACCAGCATACTATTATTTAAAGTGTGCTGAACTTCTCAGTTTCCATGGACATTGTTTATTACTTCCTCCTATTAAAATCTCTTTCTTCACTAAGCTTTTTTTTCCAATTAATTATACTCTGATCACAAATGATCTTTATTAAAGAATGCATATTCTTGTGATTCAAAACCAATTATTTTAAAAGAATGATATACCTAATAAAAATTGACATGAAAGTATTTTATTTAAAATTTAAATGAAAAGCAAATAGACATTTAGAAGACATTTGTTGCATTTTAGAAAATATAGGCTTTAAGGATTTAAAAGTAGCATTCCAAAGTCATTGTCAGAATTAAAATTACATCACATCCCCAGCTTTCCTGTCTCTCTGGGGGCTCCTTTTTTACACACTACCAAAAACTCAAAATATCGGTCTCAGTCCTGGCACTTCTCTCTCATCCCACTCAGTGTAGGTAATTTCAACCATTCCCACGGTTTTAAATGTTATTTTGTGTTGATCACTTCCCAATTGCTATCTCTGTCTCAAACTTCTGCTCTGAAATCCATAAAATCATGTATATGGATTTCTGTAATTGAACTTTTCTCATGAATCCTTTACAGCATCTGTTCTCAAACTTCGCTTTTGTTAAAATCACCTAGAGTGTTTGTTAAAATTCAAACACTGGGCCCCGACCCTCAGAATTTCTGATGACTAAAATAAAGGCAAATTCAAATTTCCCTTCCGCACCACCCCCATGGACTGCAAGTTTTAATGAGACAGTAGGAGAATTCAAGGAATACATTATGTATTAACAAATGCATTTTGTTTACAGTGAATATGCATTTAAGGATTTTTTAAAAGTAGCATTTTCCATTTTCAACTTTTGCTTCATATTTTACTTCTATAATGATATCTCATATTCAAAATGTGAAATGTCTTCCATATTTTGTGTTACCTAATAATTTGAAATATCAAATGTTCATGGATTGATGAAAACTGCAATAGCAATACCAAATACTGTAACTCCTTTCAAAATGGTCATTTATAAGTCCACAGTGGTAAGCAGGTCTTCCAAGAATGGTAAATTGGAATTTGTTAGTCAGGGCAGGATTGAATTTTATTTGAAATAAGATGGAAACCATTGGCGGATTTGAAGCAGAGAAATTACAACATGTAACTTATGTTTTAAAGAATTATTTGATCAGCCAGATAATATGGGGCAAGAATGGAGGCAGAATAAGTTAAGAAATTACTGCAGTAGTTCAAGTGCAGGATTATGTAATACTAAGAAAGTAGGAAAAAAATGGACAGAGTGAGAATAAGACTTTAAATTGGAGTTGGAAAAATATGCTAAAAGAAATCGAAATGAAGGATAAGGAAAGATGAATAAATGTAATCTCTTTATTTTTGGCTTGAGCAACTGGATAAAGTAGAGTGTTCTTTATCAAGAGAGGACTTTGAGCAGACTTTAGAAAGAACTCAAATCCATATTTCTCTTTTGTTCACGGTAATTTTTAACTTTTATGTGCTTATTTATGGGGAGATATTAAATATAAATCTAATACCTGATGTGTGTTAAGAACATGCTGCGTAGTTTGTGGCCACTAACTTGGGAGGTCAATTAGCTTGGAAGAGGTAAAAAATTATGCAGGGTGTTCTTTTAAAGTTATTATTCATTGACTTCAGTGAGCTTGGAAAGAAGTTATTATAGTTTTCAAGAGATGTCATAGAAATGGTAATTGTGAAATACCTCCAACCATTTTCTGTAATTAAAGAGGAAGTTGCTAAGGATTTTTGGTTCATTCTAATTTCGAGGAGTTAGCATTATAATTTTATTGTTTGGAAATCAGTGAGTTTTGTAGGCATGTAAAAAAATAGGTACATGAAGTCACTGAGATAAAAAAAAAAAAGAGGGATTGTCAATAAAATAATACTGCAATACTGTCCATATCAATGAAACGAAAGGAGTGGATAGGGTCCTCCTGTAGCATTGATTCCTCTCCAGTACGACTCAGCAAATATTTTTACTTTGCAGAAGTAATTTATATTCCATATTGCCTATTGATCATTAAAAGAAGTAGGTCCATATACTGATATAAAAAAGTTCTCTTTCTGTTTAGCCATTTTAGTATTTTCTTTCATTAAGAGGATAAAATAGTGTAGAGTGCAAAGTTAATTATAATCAGTTTCCAAATCGTCTCATGTGAATATAACAAATCACTTCATTTTCAAAGTTCTTTTCTAATTATGTTTCTTTTATTTCATTTAAAAGTAGAGCTGTTCAGACACACTGTAAGATTTTAAGAATTTGTAGACTCCTAAGAAAAATATTATTTTTGAAAAATACTTCTTATCCAAGTGGAATTGATAGACACTCCCACTCTTACAGTTCAGCGTATCTGAAATGTTCAAAGGAAAGACTTTGAACCCTTCCAAGATCTACATACATTTTTTGTCAAGGGAGTTAATGAGGTGAGAAATGAAAGGAGAAATGTTGTGATGTGCTTCCTACAAAGAGACATTCACATTGCATGCAAAACAAGGAGTTTCAGACTTCCTTAACCTGAAAGAGGTGCATAATTCTGCTCAAGGATTATTGAACACTGTTGTTTATTCTGTCAATGCTATTTGCTTCTTATCAAGCATCATATTGGATTTTATAAGACAGGTAGTGACAATGAAAGTTTCATCCCGTAACAACTGAACCAAAAATTAATAAAACAACGTAGTCAAAGCATTATGTACATGATCAACTGGGAAACTTTGTTCTTTCCCTCTTTTTTGTCCTTTTTAAATTTTGCTTTTTGTTTTGTGCTTTTTGTTTATTTCTTTTTTTTTCCTATATGAAGACATTTGAAGTGACTTAGAAATTTTGTGACTGTAACACAGTTGTACTTAGTACTCAGCTGACATTTATTGAAAAAGTTGTCATTGTAAGACATTTATATATACATCATTATTTCAGTTGCTACTGCCCAGTAGCAAAAGAGATCCCAAATTCTCACATCATATTATTCAAACAGAAAAAAATCTTGAAAAAAATGTAGTAGTATATACTTTTCATCTAAGATCAGTGTGTTTTCTTTTACCTTTATAAACGATATTAAAATATCAATTTTGAAAACTCCTGGAAATGCTTTTATTATATAATTTTAAACTTAGTTCTGCCTTATTCTACCATATCTGGAACCATAGAGTTAAAAGGAGATTTAAAGTTATTGTAATTATTCAGGGTTTTAGGCAAACAAATGACTAATCCCCTTGTTATTGCTCTGAATTATTTAAATTACTTAAGTGTATCACCATAATTTACCAGATAACAACATTTCGATCTGTGTCTCTATATAACCTCATGTCTGTTGAATGCTCTTTTAAGAAACTGAATCTTATAGTTATCTGGCTTATAATGTGCCTGTTTTATTTATTTATTCTGGGAGGAGATGGGGAAGGGATGAAGGAAATTGGACTCATTCATTGGCATAATTTTTATGCACTGAGTAATGTTAAAATTTGAAGATATTTTAAGGAAACACAGAAGATAAATATAGTGATTTAATTTTTCATTTAATTTAAATGTTTATTACTTATTTTTTCATTTAATAATGTTTAAATCTATGTCCTTTAATATCATTATTTTAAATAAAATAGTATTATTTTAGGAAAGTTTAGCCAGTGCTAACTTTGTTCCCTAGACATGTTGTTGTTTTTGCTTTTGTTTGCTTTGTTTTATTGGTTTAGTTGTTTTCAAAAGTTAGGAAATATGAGAAACATTGAGAAGCTGGCCAAAGTTTTCATTTGCTAGCCAGTCATAAATATTTATCTTCAAAGATCTGTATAACGATTAATGAAGCCAAATTAGAAAAATAATTTCATAAAAGAGCAACTGCATATCTCCAGTTGCTAACTCCTAAATTTAGAATTGATCCCTACACATGTGGTTTCATCCAAGTATTTATTTTTAATACAGAAATAAAGAGTTTCCTTCCTGTGTCAATATCTATACTGAATGAATACATCAGAGGTTTTTGTATTAATCCAAGATTTGTAAACGACATGACATTAGCCATGCATTAGGCTTGTGAATGTTTATTTGCAATTTAGTAAGCTTCGGTGTTACTGAATGAGTAAAAGTTTACTCTTCATGATTATTCTTTAGATTGCTCTGTCAATATTGTCTCTGTCAATACTTATGTCTCTATTGACAAAAGTAATCATCATACTATACTGTACTATACTAGACTATGCTATGCTATAATAACTTGCCCCAAAAGTAATTACAGAAAATTATGTAATCAAGTATATTTAGGGCAAATTGAACACCGAAGAGTAGTCTATGGATAGCAAACAAATGCCACCACAGAAGAAACTTAGGCTAACCTCTGGAATTAGGATCCATATACAAGAATATATCATTCTTCCTCATACAAAACATTAGGTGTTTCATAATATAAAGGAATAAGCATTCCTATGTGTAAACGAGTACATGTTGGAAAGTGTATTTAGTATGCTAATACAAAGAAGGAATCTCCTGTATGTAAGTTTGTGATGAGTATTATTTATTTATTTTTTTTACTTTTTGAAAGTATTTAATGCAAATTAATTCAACACAAATTATTATTTTTAAAAAGCTCTCAGTAAGTTACGAATAGAAGAAATCTTCCTTAACCTAAAAAAAAAGCAATTTATAAAAAATCTGCAATACATATATATTAAATGGGGAAACATTAGAACATTATCTCTAAAATAAAAAACAAGACAAAGATACCTAATACCACCTTTAAAATTTTTAAGATTGTACTGGTCGTCCTAGACAGTGTAATAAGATGAGGGAAAAAGTTAAAAGCATAAAGATCTAAAAATACAAAAGAAAACTATCATTACTTGTAACTGATTGTCTGCATAGAATCTACAGACAAATAATTGGAAATAGAGTTTAGCAAATTAGCTTGATAAGAGCAAATGCAAAAAAGCCTATTGCATTTTCATACATCAGCTACAAGGAGAACTGGAAAACATAAGAAAAAATGGGTACCCAGATGGGAAAAAAGTTGAATTGGATCCTTATCCTACACTATACACAAAATCAACTGAACATGGATCAAGGTCTTTTTTTTTTTTTTTTTTCATATGTGATGAGTATTATTGATAGAGAACACACTTATCATTAGGGAGAAAAGAATATCATCTCAGTGACAGCTGTAAGAAGTGGATATTGACTATTTCAATTCATTGATTATTTATATCTCAATCTGGGTAGACCTAAAAAGTTACATTATTAAATCCTCGTATTTCATGATGAAAACTCCAAAATATTTCAAATTTTAAATATGTGTATATAATGGATATATTGTAGATGGTCATGATTTGAATACAAACAATTTTGAAAACATACAATTTAAGGGAATGAATCAATTCTTTGGACGATTATGACTATATTCAGTAAACCCAAAAAAGTCTGCTTCTTGTTTTGCTTACTGACATTCCATGTGCAACATCTGATTCTTTTTGGGTTCCTTCTAGATTATACAATCTGATGTATCAGGGAAGAGCTTGAACATATCAGAAGGAAACCTTTCCATCTCTTCATTTTTCATTTGCTTATAAACATTCAATCCAAGCTATATGCAAATAACCTAATGCAAAGCAGTGGAACAAGTGTTAAAGTGGAGACTTTACAGTCTCATTTTTGGTTAAAGATAATGTGAATCAAATATCCACATATTATTAAATAAGACCACCCAGACAGTGCTAGCAAATGTGTTGGTAAGATACTGGGTTTGAAACTTGATACCTTACCCATTAGAAGTTATAAAAGTCTCAGAGTTGAAGTAGTCAGAGAGTTGGAGATTCAGAAAGAAAATTTTTGTAAGTGCTTCAGTTCATTTCAGGTCCACAAATCTCGAGAGAGCAGCTTGCATGTTTGGGTAACTGATTTGTGTCTCTTGAACTTCAAGGACACAATAGGTGTGTTGGACTCAAATTTAAGTAATTCAAAGGCTGAGAGTTCAGGGCTGGTAATTGTTCTATAAACAGAGTACATAGAAATTGCTTGAGTGTGGTTGCCTGCTTGTCCAGCATCTATCAGAACAAGGAATGAGTGAATGTTTTCCAAGGAACCTTGAGAGAGGGACACCCTAGGTTATTGGAGGATGGCTAGGAGAGATCAGTGGAAAGCAGGTAGGAGTGTACCCTGAGTTGCTAAGAGTCTTTAAAAGGATTTGTGGATTTCTCTATGGAAAGACATATGTGTCTGTACAGAGGAATGTGCAGGTAAGATATCCAGGTGATTTTAGAGCAAAGGAAGACACTGAAGAATTGACACAGTGCCACCTGAGAGAAAAAGCAAGTTTCAAAGACCATTCATGCCTACAGAGTACCAATTCTTTTTTTTTTTTTTAATTTTTGTTGGAGTATAGTTGATTTATAATGTGTTAGTTTCAGGTGTACAGCAAAGTGAATCAGTTATACATATAAATATATCCATTCATTTTTTTTTAGATTCTTTTCCCATAAAGGCCATTACAGAATATTTAATAGAGTTCCCTGTGCTATGCAGTAGGTTCTTATTAGTTATCTATTTTATATATAGTAGTGTGTATATGTCAGTTCCAATCTCCCAATTTATCCCTCCCCCCCTTATCCCCTGGTAACCATAAGTTTGTTTTCTACAACTGTGACTCTACTTCTGTTTTGTAAATAAGTTCATTTGTACCCCTTTTTATAGATTCCACATATAAGTGATATCATATGATATTTGTCTTTCTGTGCCTGACTTACTTCACTCAGTATGACAATGTCTAGGTCCATCCATGTTGCTGCAACTGGCATTATTTTGTTCTTTTTATGACTTAGTAATATTCCATTGTATCAAAATATATGTACCATATCTTCTTTATCCATTCATCTATCATTGGACATTTAGTTCCTTCCATGTCCCAGCTATTGTAAATAGTGCTGCAGTGAACATTGGGGTGCGTGTATCTTTTTGAATTATGGTTTTCTTTGGGTACATGCCCAGGAGTGGGATTGCTGGGCGATATGGTAGCCACTATGGAGAACAGTATGGAGGTTACTTAAAAAACTAGGCACAGGGTACCAATGCTGAATCCCTGGGAGAGTGCCAAAGCAGACTTTTCCTGCCCTTCACTTATTATTTCTTTTCCAACTTTCATCCTCTTTCCATCTTTGCAGGTGTTTAGGGAATTTGGATGTAAAAAGGAAAACGTTTCAGTTAAAATTATTTCTTATGATTTGTGTTTTGTTTTGTTTTACACAGGACTGGATATATTGATTACAAAAATAGATTGAACTAAACTAAAATTTCTCTTGACTAAAGTAAGCAGAAGTTTAAATTATATAAAAGTGACCAGAGGAATCCTTGTGACATGCCTTAGATTTCATCAAAGGAGACGGAAGGAACGAATCCCACAGAACAGGCTCACTTGGGCAATGTCAGTGGAGGATGAGAGGATAGAAAGCTGTATTCTGATCATATCCTTTCTGTTTACCTTGGTCATCCTGTTTATTAAGCCCCAGGATTCAATCTCACTTTTACCCTTATTCATTTACTTGGGAATGTTAGTGTTTTGTAGGGTTAATATCTATTCATTTTCCCAAACATTCTCAAGAGAGGATTCTGAGATAGTTCTTTGTGTTTCCCATGAATTGATTGTACTCTATGCTACATCTACAGAAATTACATGAAGTATTTGCAGCAGGTGTATGAAATTCTTTCCTTGTTTCTAAAGCTAATTTACATTTTTTACATTTAAAAAATATTTTGTTAATTCAGTTGTCTTCTTAGAGTGACTGAAGTGTCTTTGACTTACACATTTCCATTAAAAACAGCATTTTATTATTTAGAATAATATAACTTCTAAATATTAATTTTGAAAAATAATCAGTCAAATCTTCTTGAGAATACAGTCTACACTGCATATAATTAGTAAAATACTTTAAAATGTAACATTATTTTCTTTTAAAAATAATTTGTGTTTGTTATTTTACAAAAGAAAACTTCTGTGATATATTGGGAACTAGAAAGACATTAGCAACATGAGTTACCTTTTAAAAAAGAAGAAAATATGGCTTTCATTTCTTATATTCTTATGGAAATGTCAGTATAGTATTTACTCTTCAGATAATATATTTTATTTCTGCTTATAAAGGATGATGCCCAATAGTACAGGACCTATTTCTAAATTGTCTTTTTCTTCTCTTAAAATTCTTTTCATATGGAAGGAAATAGCTGATAATATTGAGAATAGTGTATTTAACTTATAGTTACTTAAATCATTATCTGAAATACTCCTCAAATGGAATTTGTTTTCAGTAATGTATTCTGCTTAAAAGTCTCAAAATAAACCGCTGAGTTAAGCAACTAAATTAAACAGGTCTTTGGAGAATTATAGTTTATTCCCACTTTACCCAAGTCAGTTTCTCAACTTGAAGATTAAAAGCTCTTCTCAAACCAGGTAAACATGTTTTCTAAAATTTTACTGGAAAAAATTGTTAAAAACTATATGACAGCATCAGCAATTTTGATGGATCTTTAGGAATAAAGCAGGATGGCATGTTGCCTTTTTTTATATCATTCAGTCCCTTTAAGGAGAATATAGTTTTCATGGAGATGATAGATATTTAGCATGAACAATGTTAGCTTAATTATACAACTACAAACTAGAGCAAAATTGTCCCTGAAATACTTTTTTTTCTTTGAGAATTAATGTTTTTGCACATGGAAGCAGCAAAGGAAATATGAAATATATGACAACGATATTCTAAGATGTGTGTGTGTATTCACAGCAAGTAACTACCCAGAAATCATATTTGTGTTTCAGTAAAATTCCAAAATGAACTAAATTTAAGATAAAGTTGCAGATTCATATTATTTTTATTGCATAGTGTTCATTTTAGGAGTTGTGTGATTTTAATTGGTTATTTTAATTAAAAATCCCTATTGTCAATCATCATTTTAATCTCTTATAGCTCTTAATTTGCCTTGAGAGCTGGTAACAATTCAATCCCATCATTGTTCTTCTAAATTTTCTAGAAATTATTCAAACCTTATATCCTCTTTTTACATGTGTTGGAATCCTGATTTGCATTTAACACACAGACACATATACGTATAGATGCATATATTACATGTGTATGTACATGTGTATACATACACACGTATCTGTATGTGTGTGTTTGTATGTGTGTGTATTGTAAGAAAAAGATAGTTTGTTATTTCGGAAAACTAATACCCTTTAGAACCAGAAACACACTTGGAATATAATCCTTTTAAACCCCTCAGTTTATAGTTAATGTCAAATTAACTTGCATTAGTTAGTCAGGTTGCAGTTTTTCTAGTAAACATTTATTGATGCATACAACCTAAGTGGGATGAATATAATTTTGCTTCATTCCAATGTATTTGTAACATCGATTGTGATAATTTGAGAATATATTTTAAATCAAAGGCAAGCATGGAATCAAAATCACTTTATATTTTCTGGTCTGTGTTATGGAAATTGAATGGATTAATAAAGCTCCAAGGCTGCTTTAAAAGTCTTATGTTTACAATACGCCATGTATTTGACCACTGTCATCTGAGACTTCTTAAAAGCATCAACTCTTATGATTGGTATGCTACTTTTTATTTGCGTGATAGTTTTAGAATTTAACAAGTCACTCTGTGCTCATTTTACATATGACATCCTAGTATTGCTTAGACTTAAACAATTTGTTATTAATTACCAAGGCTGCTTTGAACGTCTCTACAAGATGATTCATCAGTGGGTAGCCTAGTGAAATTTTAGTGTTGGTGTGTTAGTCTGAATAGAAGTCTTTGAGTAGGAAACAAATCATAAGAAAATCATTTGAAATTGAGTGATACTTTTCAGCTAGACTTCTATTTCAAAGTAGAAGGTTGTTCCTGTAGGCGTGCGTAGATGTTAACTAACATTGAACTTTTCCACTAAATCTACTTTTGAGTGTGTGAGCATTGCTTCAGGAGTGAAGGAAGCCAGATGAATAACGTTCTGCTCAAATGAACATGAGTTAAAGTTGCCTATGCAATGCCTGTGTTATTACTAGACACTGAAGAGAAAGGATCTGAAATTCTGTCTCATCTACACGATGTTTATAAATAAATTGTTTGGGGGATTTTTTTTTTTTATATATATAACTAACTTAAAAATGATTAGACTGGTGATTCAATTATGTCATATATACCCAAGTTTGGAACCAGGAGCACTCTTTAAACCTTGAATTATTCTCACCCACTCCAGTCAGTCAAAGATAATCTGTGATAAGGCTCCAGGCTCTGTGTCCATTGTCAAGACTCCTGATTTAATCATCCTCACAACTTCCTCTCCTAGCGGATGGCCACAAACGGAGTGTAGTTTTATGCTGAGTCACCTCAGCATTAGCACAGCAATATTAACAAAATAAAAAGCAGGAAGATCACAGAAAGTATCTAGTATCACAATAAAACATAAATACAGGCCACTGAGACCTCAGTCAGATTGGTGCCTCATGGTACTAATATTGCCTATTAACGTGCAAAAACATAAAAGGAAAAGACAGCAAAAAGTGAAGGGTGTCAAAGTGGAAAAATGTATGAAAAGAAGGAAGAGTCAGCAACACCAGTGCTAAAAGGTAGTAATATTATAGATTACTGTTGTCCCTTTCTTTCATGTACCTGTATTGTTTTCTCTACTCAGTCTTTTATTATTTAATAAATGAAGATAAAATAATCATGAATAACATACTATGAGAAGAATTAAGTGACATTTTAAATATAGTCATTCAGTCTGTCACTTAGAATCATTAAAAAATAGCTATTCTTGTTACTTTTAGACCTCCTGGGAGAAAAGAGCTCTTACATTTCCTTTTTCTACAGCCATAAACTAAGCATTTAAACTTTCACCACTAACCCACAACTATAAATAAAAATATTTCTATATTCAATATCACAGTCGTTCTCAAACTCATGCTGACTAAAAATTCAGACCCTACTTTTTACAGCAGTTCCATTCTCAAGAAAATGTACACATTGAGATGTTGGTACTACTTAATCGTTGAAAGCAATAATTCATCATTCCTTTTTTTTTTTTTTGGTGGGGGTTGAGTTGCTTTTTTTTAACTATGTAATTACTTTGCTATAAGAATGTTTAATAAGGAGATATTTTAAAACCAAAATTATACTTGAAATCATGGAAAACACAACATAATTACTTGGGTTTGAAATCATACTTAGAAAACCAGAAGAAAACTGTCCTGATCCTCTAGAAAGACATTCACAGGAAAAATGTAAAGGTGACAGTTAAGTTATTGACTTTT
The DNA here is from genome assembly GCF_965194825.1 of Balaenoptera physalus. Taxonomy (NCBI): domain Eukaryota; kingdom Metazoa; phylum Chordata; class Mammalia; order Artiodactyla; family Balaenopteridae; genus Balaenoptera; species Balaenoptera physalus. The sequence continues at coordinate 158,495,226 of NC_138890.1, forward strand.
GAAGGTATATCTGGACCGTAATTCTTTTTCAACAAGCTTGGATTTGAATACTGACTATAATTAACCGTGTTCACTTTGAACAAATTATTCAAAATTAAAATGATCAATTTTCACAATGATAATTATTATAGGAATTGTTTTTTTTCATAATTAATTTTCCTGAGAACATAAAATGTTTAAGCTTTTAGCGTTTTTATTGTGGGACCGTGAGTGAAAACACAGCTATAATAAACCACCCTTTATCATAGTAGCTGTGATTTCATTCTCTATGGGAAACAAATTGATTTTCTTAGACTTTTAAATTAGGTGGTAGGCATCATCGCTTAAACTAATCTGCTGATAATATTCTGGAGGTATCAGATGGTGAATTGAAATATTTAAAAAGAACAAATATTTAAACTATTTCTTTTTATTAAAGCAGTAAAAGACATCCATGTTTTCATATTGACATCTGGATTTTCTGTAGTTTATACTCCTTTCAATTATTATTTCTTCATCATTCTGGGTTACATTAGAATAAAAATAATGAAACATAAATAATACATTTATGATTTTACCAACAGTTGTGTGTGTGCTTATAATAAATGGAGGAAAGTAAAAAATGTGTTAATTCAATGAATGTTCAGTTGGAATGATTAAAAAAGAACAATATATTACAAATTAAAGCAATTCAACAGTTTTAGATTAATGTAGTCAAAATTCACGATCAAATCATTAGAATAATGTAAAAGAATTTTAAGCAATTTTGTAGATTTTCAATCACCTGTCATCCCATGTATCACCACACACCTCTTATTCTAGCACTTGTATATCTGGTATACAAAAAATGCTATCAATGAAAGATTATACAAATTACTTCCTGGAGCATACTTACATATAAATATATCAGCCTATTGGCTTTAAAACTAGCTTTCCAACAGGGAGTTGCTATCAATTACCTCCCAACAGAGCCTGAAAAAGCAAAAGCAGAATAATTAAACATACGTGTATATATTCACAAATATTTATAGGTAGATTTTAGAGCAAGTAGCAGATATTATCATATCAGTCACATGATAAATAGTAGACTCACCATACGTGGATGTGCTCTTTTAGTCCTGCGAGTGCAGCCTAGCGAGTAAAGCAGCCTAGCGTGCAGCCTAGCGAGTAAAGCACCAGCTGCCGCCCAATCTGTGCTCTGCTCACCAGGACTTGTATGCCTGTAGTTGTGCCCACCAAAATGAAACTTATTTTTCTAAAGCACCTTTTTTTAGCAGGCTAAATAATTCCCCCCCCAAATGTCCATGTCATAATCCCCATAACCTGTGAATATTTTACGTTACATGACAAAAGGGAATTTGCAGATGTGATTATTTAAGGATCTTGAGTTGGGGAGATAATCCTTAATTATCCATGTTGACCCAATATAATCACAAATGTCCTAATAAGAAAGAGGCAGAGGGTCAGAGTCAGAGAAGGTTATGTGAGGACAGAAACAATGGTTAGAGTGAGTGATGTGGGGACATAAACCAAGGAATGGGTGCAGTCTTTGTAGAAACTGGAAAAATTCAAGCGAGCAGATTTGCTCCTAGAGCTTCCAGAAGCAACACAGTTCTGCTGACACATTGATTGTCATCCAGTGAAACTGATTTTGGAATTCTGACCTCCAGAACTGTAATATGATGAATCTGTGTTATTTTACATACATTGTTGGTGGTAGTTTGTTGTAGGAGCAACGGGTTCAAGAGGATAATAAGGCCCAGTTTTAAAGAAACGGTGGCGATCATAATTAATTGTGGATAATATCTATTCCAGAATCTTGCATTAAAAGCCAGTAAATCTGGATCAAAAAACATCATCTTGAGCATTAATTCGTACTTTGAGTTTCTTATTTACTGTAGTTCAAGGACAACTCTGTTTCTACTTCTGTATGACGTGTTTCTACTATTTGAACAATCTGAAATAATCTACATGAACAAAATTCTTTTAAATTTTCTTTCTATTCCATACCACACATACTTTGATGACATACCATTGCACATATCCTCTACCAATTTCCAATATACAAGTCTGTTTTTAAGAACCCAGTCTCGTGTTCATAAAGGTGAACATCAGACTAAAATTCCTCTTCTATCTGATACAGGTTTTAACTTCTGAGCAGAGCTGGTGCTCATCAATACTATAATGATGAAGACAGTATTAAGAATTATTATTTTGCTGGTGTCTCAATGGTGACAGTTATAGGTGTAAATGTATATAAGAAAAGGATGCAAGAAATTGTCTTCAGAGAGCTCCCTATCACATCAGTACATGTTCATTAATAAACAGAATCTTCAGGCTCCCTAAGCACTCAGATTACATTATCTAATTCAGATTACATTTAGGAGCCTAATAAATTCTTTAGAAAACCTGACTCTTGACTTTTTCATGGGGATTTTAATATCCTGTTCACCACCCCTAGTACTTTTGGAGAATATCTACCTTCCTGCATGCTTATTTGATGTGTGCAAATGATAACCCCAGATTTTCTGAGTGTTTATTTTCTGAGCAGGAGATTCCAAGGCCAGTTTCCAAGAACACCACGCTCTAAACAGGATCAGGATTTAGGTCTCCCTGAGATCTATTTTTGGAATGATGCTTCAGTATTTTGAAAGATAAAATGTCTATATTGTATCCATGGAGCTCAGCAGTTTTCAGTTTTGAAATGTTTTTAAAAATTCTCAAATTTGTAACATAGAAACTGGTGCAGTTGATTGTTCATTGTTTTCTCACCCTGAATTATTCCCTAAATGAAATAAACTCATTTCTACCCATTAAAGCATTCTTACATTAAACAATTAAAAAAGCTATGTAATGATTTAGAATGTCATAAACATTTTCTTAAAACAGAATGAATTTTAAGAGTATTTTCTTAAAATGTAGAGAGTAACATTTTCTTGTTATTTATGGTTTTTTGTTTTTGTTTTTTGTTTTTTGCCAAAGGAAGGAGTCAGTTTTTATTTCTGTATAATATACCTTGCCACTGTCCTAACGTCCTTGACTTTAACTCTACCAATTTTAATAATTGTTTGTATTAACCAGATAATGGAGTCAATTTATATATCCCAAATTAATATCAAGGTCATAATGTATTTCTTTATTTTGTCTCTTTACTTGGCTTATCCATCATGACCAAATTAACCTGACCCTCAGTTTACATTGTGCTTTGTGGACACAAGCAATGTCAAATTATTTGTCTTAATTAAATTTCTCCTATCAAAATGAACCTAATTTCTTACTGTCTGTCATCAGCATAGATGAGTCAGAGGCTCATTGTTATTTTGGCATTACCATGTTTACATTTTTTTAAGAAGTATATTAAGCCTATTAAATTTAAGTTTACTTCTCAAGTTGAATTTTGGATTTTTTGTGGATTTTTAAAACATAACTCTTTATGAATAAGGAATTCCAAGCTAGGTATAGTACTGCAGTAGAGATAATTAATATTTAAGATCTGTGAGAGAACTAATCACACTTTTTTTTTTTTTTTTTAATTTTTTTTTTTAATTTATTTTTTATTTATTTATGGCTGTGTTGGGTCTTCGTTTTCCTTGCGAGGGCTTTCTCTAGTTGTGGCAAGTGGGGACCACTCTTCATCGTGGTGCGCAGGCCTCTCACTATCGCGGCCTCTTTTGTTGCGGAGCACAGGCTCCAGACGCGCAGGCTCAGTAGTTGTGGCTCACGGGCCCAGCCGCTCTGCGGCATGTGGGATCCTCCCAGACCAGGGCTCGAACCCGCGTCCCCTGCATTGGCAGGCAGACTCTCAACCACTGCACCACCAGGGAAGCCCTAATCACACTTTTTTGATAGAGTCACGTAAGAACAATGATGTCCAGTAGAAGTTTCTGCAAAGATGGAAAAATTCATCTGCACTCTCCAGTGTGCTTTCCATTGACCACATTGGACATTGAGCATTTGAAACGTGGCTGGTTTGAATAAGTCCCTAACCTTTTAATTGTATTTAATTTAACTAATATAAATTCAAATTCACATAGACAAAAGTGTCTTGTGGCTACCATATTGAAAAATGTAAGACTAGGAGAAAGAATTGTGAGTTGTGTTTTAGATCTTGCTTAAACTTGCCCCTTAACTGGTTCTATTGGAGATAGTCACGTCACTTCTCTGAGCATCCATGTCTTCATCCAACCAATAATAGTTTCTTATTGAGCAATCTGTCAAATCCTGTGACCTAGCACAGGACACAATGGATACAATGATTGTTAAGTCAGAATTTATACCTCTTCCCATTCTGTAGGGAAAAATGGTGCCAATGATACCATAATTAATTGTTTTGTTAAAATTGTGATAGGGGCTCTGGAACGAAAGTAAGAAGCTCAATGAAAGCATGTGAGTCAGGAGACCTGACCAGGACTGATAGGTCTGGAAAAGCTTCCTGGAGGAAGTGATTTTTGAATTTAGCTTAAAATAAATGTTAAGAAATTTCTAGGTACAGAAAAGTACTGGTAATTTGCCCTGCAATCTGCCAGTTGCTAAAGATTCAAAGAGATTTTACTACCCTTAAAAAATTTATGGGGTAACAAACGATCTAAGTATGGAGCTATCATCAATTCCAAACAAGTGTTCCATTAAATAATCTTTATGACAAAAAATATGATTTTTATGTTCCAACATATTTGGAAAAGATAGATTAGACAAAAATAAATTTCTATGTGCTAAAACTTATTGGAAACTTGGGTATATTTAAGGTAAAAGGTATTGGCACCTTGGTTAATTGGAATCTTGGGTATTACAAATCTTGGAAAACATCTTAACTAAGAATTCTTTTCCGAAATTTTTGTAACCATAGAGTTTTTTTTTCTATTACTTTTCTTCTTTTTTTCTTTTCCCTACTCCTTCTTCTTCTTTTCTCCCCCTCCTGCTTTTCTTCTTCTTCTTCCTCCCCCTCCCCATCCCTTTCCCATTCCCTCCTTCTTCTCCTTTTTCTTCTGTGGGCATTCTTGGCAATATGGCTTCTATCATGTAGTTCTCTGAATACAATTTAGAGACCCCAATTATATTTATAGTTCAGTTTCCTCCATTATCAAATTCTGTAAGACTACACTTTTAATTTAGTTTGATATTGTTTTTAAATTACTGACCTAGGTACAGTCTACTTTGAATCTTTCTGTTATATTATTTCTTACTATTTTCATTATATAATCATTTCTTCAATAAATAACCTTAGTTGACATATGGTCAAATAAATTTCAGGGGGCATCTTGTCAGACAGTGCTCCTGTTAGATTTGCTGGAAGTTTTTGCTTCCTAACAATTTGCTCTTCTTCTGCAATATTTTCAACATTTTGACAAAGCCAGATTTTCCAATCTACCACTGGTCATTTAATCCATCCTCCCTGGTCCAAGATTGCAGGGGGAGAAACTTGTCATGTTTTGGTGTTTCTCACCTGGCTCCATTTCTTCTTCCTGTGCGATGCTCTTGTAGTATCCAATGTAACTGTCAGATGGAGGCAGCTACAATGGCATTATTGTTTAGCCTAAAAATGCCTTTCCTCTGTGGTTTGTTTGTTTCAAAAATGTCTATTTTGAGAGTATTACTGGCTGCATTTATTAACATTTATTATGCACGAGGCCCTGTGCTAAATGCTTTCAGCATTATCTCTTTTAATTTTCATAATAACCTCCCCAAATAGGCTGCTTTGAGGAAACTGGTATTTAGAGGAATGAAGTCTACCCAAGGTCTATCTGTGTTTTCTCTACAACATAAAAAAAAACCCAAAACAAAACTGAGTAATACCCATGTGAGTTATCTGTGACATTTTTTTTAAAAATTGAGATATAATTGATGTATAACATTACATTAGTTTCAGGTGTACAACATAATGATTCAATATATGTATATATTGTGAAATAATCACCAGAATAAGTGTAGTTAATGTCCATTGGTTTTATTATAATGTATTCTGACTTGGGGGATAACAACTGATGAAATACGGCCACTCAATCAGACTAGTCTCTGTGTCTTGATTGAAAAATTATTTTATATTAAATAATATTATAATCAAAGATAACTTTAAAATAATTGAGAAAATCTGTTTCCTTCACAAATTCCTGGTGTTTGTCAATAGACTGACTTAAGTCAATTATCCTATTACCTTTGTTGTGCTAAATCTAACTAGACGAAATTTATTTCAACCATTTGTCATTTGGTGTATTTAATTTAGGTAGAAATGATTTGAAATAGGTTTTGTATGTGGTTTATAAGATTAACAATTCACTTTAACACTTGGAGAGGGAAGAATTTATGTCTTAAATATATACTGGATAGAAAATATTTCTTTTCTGGAGATTTAATAATAAAAATGTTTTCCTTATGATGACTAACTGATAGAATTAAGATTCAAGCTCTCTAGCCTGTCACTTTTTGTTGTCTCTTAGATAAGAAAAAAAATCAGTTTTTAAGGAAATTATAATTAAAAGGTATAACTGACATTAATTTTTACATTGAATTAAAGATTAACTTCCCTATTTTTTTCAGATTTTTAAAAAGTGTACCATGTACTTGTACATACTTGTAGTTGTACATGCAAATACAAATGCTTGAGAGAACTCTTGGCACCATCTTGGTTCTGATTACAGGAATAATCATTGCCCACACTTGGCCTAACATATGATGGCCTTCTCTCTGCATTAGCATGCAAGCCATACATGTAATTTAATATGAAACAATTACAGAAGTGAATTATTTTTCTAAAACAATAAGAACAGCAAAAGCAACAACAACAATGTTGCCACATTTTTGCCTTAAAATAATTACTAACAGCTCTAGGATCTGAAAATTTTTGGTAGAGAGGAGGGAAAGAAGCTGGGGTTAAGAGATAGATATTAATATGCCTTAAACAATGCAATCACAAAAAAATAAGTATTTTAGTTGTGAAGTATGTAATTTTAAGTTGGGCCATGGAATTGGAGATGTGAACAAGATTTGGTAATAGATCCTGCGTTAAATGACATTATGTACAATCTATGATATTGTGTGGCTATTATGATGACAGGATGCAAGGAACATGAGAGGCGGGTATTAAGATAGATTATGTTGATGATTATCCTATATAATTGAGAAGAATAGAGGTAAAAGATTGTTTTGAGATTAAGATGGTGAGGTTTATTTTTCCATTGTATTATTTAATATTCCCAAATGGGAAATACCTAGTAAGTCAATGAAAAAACTAAGTCAGTTTAGGGCTAGAAAGAAAACTGAAATGGAGGAGGAAATCTGTGAGTATTGTGTCACATATTAGATGTAGATAAAAGTGTGTACGTAGAGAGAATATGTGAAGAAAATTTTCTTGTAAACATCAAAGTCCAAGATACACAGACTTATAATAATGGTTTGAGGGACAAATTCTCCACTGATTTGACTTTGCTTTTCTTTCTTCTCTCTATCCATTTTCCCAAATTCTACCTACTGTGTCCATGTTTCAACAAGTCTTAACATTCCATATAGATTACGTATTCTGAATAGCTCTATAAATATTGGTGAAGCTATTTCTGATGCATCTGTAATTCTTTGGTCCTTTTGATAAGCAATTATTGACAGCTTATCGTAAAAAAGGTGATATTCTGGGGCTAGACATACTTAGATATATGAGAAATGATTTGTGACCAGAAAGACTCAGAGAATTTACAGAATGTGTATTCTAGTTGGGTAAACAGTTTCCTTTACTAGATAGCAAGGTAGTATATTATTTAAATTCCCTTCTAAATTTAAAAGGCTATATTCTGAATTCTGAGTTTTAATCCTCATGCTACAATTCTGTAGGGGAAGAAAACTTGTTTTTTTTCCCCTTTAGGTTTTTTGGCTGGCCTAATAATTAAATTGACATAAGACAGATTTACAGGAGAAAAATGATTTTAATTTTATACACACATGAGAGCCCACAAAAACATGAACGGCTATCAGACAGTGGAGCCATTGAGGTTTATATACCATCCTGAGCTAAGGAGAAGGGGGTGGGGCCTGGGGCTTCAAAGGCAAGGAAGACAATTCAGAGAAAGGTGGGAAGAGCATATGTTTGGTAAACAAATATTTGCCATGCCATGCCATGCAGAGAAGTCTTATGTAAAAAAAGTTATCTTTGGTAATAGCTCTCTTCTTGGTGTGGACTCCCTATCTAAATGCCTTTAGGCTATTAAGGGGGAGATAAAAATCTCTTCTTGAGTCTGTTGTGCCTTAATCACCTTCATCTGGAAACAATCTACTTGCCCAAGTGGCACATTCTGAGTCAAACTGCCCTGAACTCCATCAACTTGTTATCCATTTGAATTTCAAAAAACACTTCCAAATGGTAAAATATGTGCACAAATAGTTAGCTGAAGGACACTTGAAATGTGTGAGTTTGAATTACTACTCAGCTAGTAAGTATTGGGTTTCCTTGGGAAAGTACTTAATTTTCTTCACTGATTATTTGCAAAACAGACTACCATAACTTATTTTATAGCTTTATTGTGAAGTTTAAACTATATTTATTAAGTGCTCTGTGCAGATCTTGTCACATGGTCTGGAATGGTGATATAGAATTGATAAATGGTGGTATGGAATTGATAAATGTTAACTATTTTTATTTTATAATTTTATTATTATGCTACTTATTATATTGTAATTATTTATGTACATATCTGTTGAGTCTGTAAGATTGTGAATTCCTTAAATAATGCATTGCTATGAGCTTTAATATTTCCAATACAACCATTGTATCAGATACTAACTAGGAATTGGATGAATGTGTGTTGAGTTAATGAATGATTACACAAACATATAGCAGAATGATAATGAATAAAATTTGAATGTGTAATTATGAAAAAAAAAACTTTTATTGAAAGAAAGGTGAAAATGTGAGCTTATTCAAGGCCTGGGCCTCAATTCAAAAGAAAATTCATCAAGAAGAGTGTAAAGAGAAATGAGTGGGAGAAGAAATCTAAACATAGGAATAGGGGGCAACATAACAGATGTCAAAAACAGAAGAAATATTTTTCTCTATATTAGAAAATGAGAAGAATAAATTATTTGATAAGCATCCCATATCTGTCTATTAAAATATTTTTGAATTTCCATCAATTAAAACAATAACATATGTCGACTGAAAAAAAATGCACAACCTAAAAGCTGAGAGTTATGTTTTATTCAGTGGATATTCTGAGGACTTCAAGTCTGGGACACAGCAACTCAGATAACACTGAGAAAACTGTTCCAAAGAGGCCAGGATATACAAGAGTTTTTGCAACAAAAGACCAGGTAGTCAGAACATCAAAAGATTACTGTTAATCAAAGAAAACCAGACATCTCATATTAATGAACTTAGTGATTTTCTATGTATGGGAAGATGCAAAAGTCTGGGCTCACTGAAATCATTCCTTTGATATGCACCTCAGCTATCTGGGCCAGTATCCTGAGTTTCCTCAGGGTGAACCACTGGGGAGGCTGTAATGTGATGTCTTGATGGCTGTGACATCCTTTATTTAATGATATGGTAGGCAACAGTTTTTTAGTTCACACATACCACTACACACCTATTAAAATGGTACACTGGTATCACCAAATGCTGGCATGGAGATGGAGCAACAGGAACTCTCATTCATTGCTGGTGAGAATGAGAAATGGTATAGCTACTTTGGAAAACAGTTTGGAAGTTTCTTACGAAACTAAACAGACTCCTGTCATATGATACAGCAGTCACGCTCTTTGGTATTTGCTCAAAAAAACCTGAAAACTAGGGACTTCCCTGGCAGTCCAGTGGTTATGACTCCTCGCTTCCAATGCAGGGGGCGTGGGTTCGATCCCTGGTCGGGAGAACTAGGATCCCACATGTCGTGTGGCGTGGCCAAAAAAAAAGAAAAAAAATTGAAAACTTATGTCTCACAAAAACCTGCACACAGATGTTTATATTAGCTTTATTCATAATTGCCAAAACTTGGAAGCAACCAAGATATTCTTCTGTAGGTGAATGGATCAATAAACTGTGGTATTTCCAGACAACAGAATATTATTCAGTGCTAAAAAGAAGTAAGCTATGAAGTCATAAAAAGACATGAAGGAAACTTAGAAGTATATTAGTAGGTGAAAGAAGCCAATCTGCAAGGCTATGCATACTGTATGATTCCAGCTATATAACATTCCAGAAAAGGCAAAACTATGGAGACTATATTAACTATGATTCTAAGACCACTGCAAGCATATAGGCAGAGGAATCTTTCTTAATTTAATATGTTCTTATGAATATAAATGTTACACTGTGATATGACTGGTAAATGTATATGTTTCACTCTCCTTTACTTAAAATAAAATCAACAACATACTACAAAGAAACCTCTAAAGTATGTTTAACCTGCAGGAGATTGACAGTGAGCCACTTGCCAAGAAAAAAAATAGTTTCTAAATTTAGCTTCTCGGTAGGCAAGAAGCACAAAACCAAATCATTGTGGGTTGTCCCATTACATACAGTGATAAACAATTCCATACGCCAATATTTCTACTGTGTCATAGCCTCTTATTCCAGGTAGTTTCTCAATTGCTCAGTTACAGTTTATTTCAGTATACCTTTCAGAGGTAACATGTGCTATAAAAGATAGGAGGAAAGACAGATAAGGTTTTGCAGGTGACTTTCAATAACTGCAGTACTCAGTGAAGAAGAAAAAATGAGAAGAAATATGAAAAATGCTAGGTAAATAAAACTGGACTTTTAAAAATTCCCATGAATTTGCTATCTCAGTTTGCTAACTACTCAGATGAATCTCAATTCTTGTTCATTTTCCAAATGACTTTTCTAAAACCTTCATATTTATATGAATGATGTATTTCTTTTCTCTTTACTCTTTCATTTGCATAAAGTAGCCATCAGTCTCCTGCTTCTCTTTAGCTGTTTCAGAAATGTATCACTGAAAATTCTTTTATCTCTCTGCCATAAGCCATGAGGTGCAAGTGATCCTCAAGAGGTTTAGATATCCCCATTATTACTGGGAGCACTATTAATTTGAACAACTGAAATAGCTAGCGTTTCTGGAGCATGCAAGGAGTACACTGGCTGTCAGTGTAAGATTACTTCTAACAAATTAATTTAGCAGAAAATCACCCCCCCACCACTAGGACTGCAAGTATTTAAGGTATTTCCTTAAGTAGTAAAAGGGTCTTGGGTATATGTAAAAGGCAAATGGAAAAGTAGTCACTCTTGATCATGATAAACGGTACTACTGTAATTGGTATATTACACTAGGATAATTGTGGAGGTATATTTGCATTGAGTTTTATTAGTCTCTTTTAGCCTTTATTACCTTATTATCTGGCTATCAATATTAATTGGGTACTCTTCATTGCTCATTCAAAGATGCTATGACTTTGAACAGTCCAATTAACTTTAGAGACTGATTGTTTTGATGTCACAAATACAACCTAGTAACGTGCAAGTTTTTCATAAGAGCTTTGTACAGATGTTGAAAAGATCACAAAATTCAATGGATCCTAATATGGATAACATAGCATAAAACATTTCTACTTCAAAAAAGAGTAATCTCTATGGAAAATACTTTTGTTACATTGGCCTAGTAAATTCATATTTAGTTTATAGAGTGTTTACTGAGTCTGGATGCAATACTAGATGTACAATGTGCAAAACCTAGTGATAGCTAAGAATTTCTTATTTTTTTGAGAAAGTTTTCCATGGAGGGTGAGTTTATAGTAGTTAAAAGAAGGTTGGATGTTGATTAACAGAAAGAAAATTTGGGGCTAAGGAAGAGGTAAATCAGTACTTCCAAAGATTATACTAAAGATAGTTTATGTGAGGATTGGTGAGAGGTTGGAATTGAGAGATTGGAATACAAAAAGGATAAGGAGAAAAGAAAAAAAGAGCAAATAAAACACAAGCTCTGTAAGTGGTTTTAGTTCTGTAACTAAGTGGTCTGGTTCAGATAGAAATTATTCCATTTATTCTCTGAAGAGTAAAATCTTTCTAGGAGAAACTTATAGTTACTTAATATCCATCTATGTATCCAGATATCTGTCTCTAAAAGGGAGAAGAAGAGGAAGAGAAGGAATAACACAAGGGAGAGAAGAGGGAGAGTGGGAGAAATAGAAGGAGAAAGAAGAAAATGAAGGAGTTGCAGAAAGGATGAAGTTGAGGTGGGGGTGGGAAGAATGAAGACAGAGAAAAGAAAGGTTCATTCTATAAAATGTCAGGATGAGTTTGCTTAATCAGGAGATACATCAGGAAAACACCCAACCCTGTAGTGTAGTTTTATCTAAAAGTCCCATTTTCTCTTGTAATGGTGGAAGACAGTTATCCAAGCACAGGATGATTTACTGTAAGTAAATTTCCATTCATCCGAATGGCCAGAAAGATAAAGAAATTCATCTTCATATTGATATTCATATCATTTTCATATTAGTACTTATTTATGTCAACAAATATTTAGTTATACTTGAGGCTTACTTTTTTTGAAGGTAACTAGAATATTTGTGATCTATTGCCCTATCATCTTGTGCTTTATTTACCCCGGTAACTTTCCATCCTATGAAGTCAAATATCAAGGTTTTTCTAAATATAAAAGTAATATAAATGGACCATTAGTATGACTCAATATTATATGTATTTAAAATTTATAAGAACTCATTTTATTTTTTGATAGCAAACAAATAACAGTGTGTAAAAGAAAATAGATTTGAAACAGTGGTGGGACCAAATTGAAACGTTAAGAGGATAATGGCTTCTGTTTATCTCAAACAGTAGCTTTGCATGACACCTGGTATCGTTCACAAAATTCTTAACAGAAGCGGGAAAGAAGACAAGCCTCAGTCTGCATCTGCTGCTTACATCCTGTTTACTGGGATCTCTTTGAATACAGCAAGACATAGGTTCAAGCCCAGACTCAGAGTAAGACCCCACTCACAGATAGATAGCAAGAAGGTATCCAGTGTTTTAATATACTGTGTGATGAAATGGGAAGTACACATAAAGATATCTACCCATTTAAGTGCTACACTTGTATCAAAGAAAACCACATACATGGGATTGAGTGGCAAACTGAACTAGACTTTTTTTTTTTTTTCATGAAATCGAATTTTCACTTGAAAGAATAACTGACAAAGGTAATTCAGACTGGTTTATTTGGAGAATATTTTATCAGAAGTGGAAAAAACAAGCCTGTAAATTCAGGGAAGACAAGTGACTGTACTTGGGACCAATGACAAAATGTGAGCTTTCAAGCACCTGTGAGAATTGAGAAAACTTGTATCTGCCACCACAAGCTTGACAGCTTCCCAATACATAGAGTTGTTTTTTTTTTTTATTATATCAGTAGTGATAGTTACAAATGTTATTATATATTATATAATGAAACATGTCAACATTTAAAAGATGTGAATAACTTGATTACCACTGTGCTTCAAGTGACCAGTGTATGATATTATAAAATCATGAATGGATAAATATCCATCCAAACTATAAGATAATGGACTCAACTTTAATTTTTTAGAAGCTCTGAGTTATCGAGTTTTGATAAGAAAGATTAATAGAAGAAAGAAGAATATTCCCAATTATCTGAAAAGGTTATGAAAATACACTTCTATTTGTCTGAGGCTGAATTTTCTTTATCTACTTCAACTACAGTAACATATCACAACAAACTGAATGCAGAAGCACATATGAGAAGCCAGCTCTATTCTATTTAGCCAAACATAAAAAGATTTGCAAAAATGTAAAATAAGGCCATTCTTTACAAATACTGTGTTTTAGAAAATAGAGTTGTTTTTCATAAAATATGAGATGTTAGTGGGTTGTTTATTATTATTTTAAATAAGTTGATTTTAAAATTCACATTTTTAATATTCAATTAGTAAAAAACAGGAGATATAAATATATAAAGAAAAGCTCTTTGAGGATTGAAAATTTTTATGGGAACAGAGGTTTGAGGACTAAGTTGTTCACTTGAGGACTATATTGTACTTTTTTGGCCCATGGCTCGGACCTTTTTTTTTTTTTTAACTTTTATTGGGATATAGTTGATTTGCAGTGTTGTGTTAGTTTCAGGTGTACAGCACCTGATATGTGCCATCATTTTTCAACCTGCTATAGCAGTTTACTTCCTGCTTTTATAGCCTCAACTGGTTGTTGTTTTGTTTTGTTTTTATTTTTTTGTACATTTTAAAGTCTTTGTTAATAATTCCATTGATTCTTTTCCATGGCCATCTGAAGCCTGGTCCCAAAGCTAATGCCAAAAGTTTTAGAGTTTTGTTACAATAGTGCATAACACCTAGAACCAAGTTCTGTGTCAGTAAGCTTATGCTGCCTAACAAAATATTTTTGCAGCTTTTAATTATTTGCATAGCTATTTAGCCTGGCTCAATGGTTTCATTCATTTGTGGGCTGTTGCCCTCAGCAGAGCAGCCCTATTTAGCTGGGTACCTAGGCCATTTGTCCTCATTCTTTAGCAAGTCAACCTGAGTTTCTTGATGGTATTGGCAAGAATCCCAAAACAGCAAAAAAGAACAAATCACACTGTGTAAGTTCAAGTCTTTGTTACTGTCATTTTCATTAACATCTCATTGAAGAAAGCAAATCATACGAGTGGAACCAGAGTCATAATGAAAATTAAAGTTTTACACAGAAGGATATGGACACAGGAAGGGGAAGAATCTGTGACCATCTTTGCAATCTACCAAGAGTGATACTGATTTTGAAAGTATTCCTACCATCATTCTCTAACGTTGTGGACAGCTTGTTCTTTCTAAAACTGTGACTGGAACCACTTCCTATAGTGTGTTAATTTTTAAAAACAAAAGTGAAGTGTTAATTTCTTCTTTTCTGTTATTTCTTATGTGTTTAACTAAAAAATCATAATACATAAGAATATCATTTATTATCTAATATACTTTCAAATATAATTTGTTTTATGCACTTCAAAAATACTACATGAACTACTTAGAGAATGGGTGAGAACTCTAAACATTTTTAAAATTTTGCAATTTTTATATTATTTTCATGGAAACTTATGTAGTCTAAAAAACTCAGATTATATTTGCAAGGGATATTTTTATATGTTCTGTATGTGAGCTAAAAGATATCTTAGTAATAGAAATGGCTATTCTGAGATTTGTCTGCTGATGCTAAAACAATGTATTAGTTACTTAATAAGCAGGCTTCATTTTTATTATATAGCTCTAAGTGATGTTATTAATTTTATTAAAAAATATTTTAGTTAACTCAGAAAATATTTTAAAATAGTTTCCTAAAGTTTTTCTTTTTACTCTTCTATATCTATTAAAATTTTTATTCTTTGAAGAAGTAAATTCAGATAAACTGCATTCCATTTGACTTAGAAAATTTAATAATTGAAGTGTAATAATTATGGTGGAACTCTAATGTTAGAATTGTTAATATGCAGTGTGCCTTTTGTTTCTTTACTGAATCAGTGATTTAATGAAAAGATCATATGTATTGATTATTTAGACTTATGTCTGCAGACTTTAAATAGATTTTAATTCTACATGTTCTTGCTACCTATTAACTCAAATATTCTTAGTTTGAAACAAAGCATATAATTATAAATGTGAAGTATGTTCATGTAGGTACACACATAAATTATATACATAAATTATCTGAGTATAAATTATCTTGTTTGAATTTTGGAACTAAATATAATTAATCACAAACCTTAGGAAATATTTCATTAAGCAGTATTCAAAAATTAAAATGTATAATATACCAGGGATATATGAAGAGAAAGAGTAAACATTCAAAATTAGCTATAAAAAACCCAGAAAACTGAGATTCAGTTGGCATCATTTTTCCAAAAGAGTGCCATCAACATATCAAAAAATTCTGAAAAAATTAACAAACTAAAAAGTAAGAAAGGAAAAGTTAAGTAAAATACGGGAGCACTGATAAGATAATGTGAAGATATGTGTTTGCATATCTATATGCTAGGCTAATGTAAAGAAATATTACTTTAAAGCACAGCTTTGCCTTAAGCTCACATGCCATAGCTATTATTCCAGGACTTTCCATCACAAACAGATTCCTTAAAATAGAAATATGAAAATATTCTATCTGCATCTTCACTGCCCATTTATTCACCTTTCAAAGCAATATAATCTTCTTTCTACCCCTACCCTTCCAGGGACGCCTCTGTGGACAAGTTCACTGTGACCTTCTTATTGGTAAATCTTACCCCTTGTGTGGCTTTTTAGATGTTTGAGCATTCTTTTCTCTTGTAACTCTGATCTCTCAGGATTCTTCCTAGCACTCTGTCCTAGTTTTCTTGAAACTTTTCTGGGCAGCCATGCTTGTTCAAGTTCTCTGCATTTGTTCTTCTTAAGCCCCAGTGTACTTTGAGTTCAATATTTTCTCCCCTGTGTTTTCACTCCATACATCATCCCTGGGGGATATTTTTCCCTCATGTAGTTCCAAAAATTACTTAAATTATGATGATTTCCAGGTCTATATCTCTAGCTTCAAAATTTTCTCAGTGTGAAACTACTAACTAGATAGGAGTAGTAGGCAGAGTTAAGTCAATAAAATATTGAACGAGATATTAAAAAAACAGCAAGAACAATGAAGTAATTATCTTTCTAGAAGAACTGCTGTTAATGTAAGACAAAAGCTAGAATGATGGCTGATGTCTATAGGGATGTAGGCTTGGAGGAGGATTATTTTGATGATAGAGTAATATCAAGCATTTTAGTATTTTTATGAAAACAGCTGGAGGGAGGGAAATATTGAAAATATAGTAGACTGTACTTATAAATGGAGCAAAATCCCTACAAAGGAAAGAAAGAATAGGAGAGTATAACACAGCTGGAGAAACTGGCCTTGGGCACAAAGAGGCACATCATTTTCTCAAAGACAGAAGGGATTAAAATAAGAATGACTGTTTACATAAAGCCTTTATTGTACACCAAGAGTAGACATGAATTTCTCATCCTCAATATTAGGCATATTTTTATAATGTGATTTTTCCCTCATTTAGCTATGCCCCATTTTCCTTCTCAATAATGAATATAATAAATGTGTAATTATTTTCAATTATTGTTGCTAAGATTATAAAAAAAGGGAAAACCTACAAATAGTAAATATATTTATAAACAATGTAAGCCATAATTAAGCAACTGCTTTGGTAAAGAAAATGTAGACTTTAGCTTATATTTTTGAGATAGCTTTGTTATTCACCAAATTATTTTTATGTGCTATAATCCTATTCAGAATAAGTTTCTATGAAGATAAAATAGCAAAGTACAGATCAATATCAATTTAATTTAAGTATTACTTTAATTAAACACATACTTATTTGTAGAATATGACTCAAAATTGTTTTGGTATTACAAACTTTTAGTAATAGCTAACTCTAATGGTTAACTATCAGTGGTCCTGTAAAAAAAACATGCACACATTTCTGAATTGCAACAGAACTTTGAATTCTAATTCAATTGGTTATACCATATAGACCCAGGCTGAGTTATTATAGTAATATTATATGAATATGGTCACCAATATTTAATTTTAAAACACAACAGTGTATTTTTGTCCCTATTGGAATTAGAATTGTGGAGGCTAGCTGTTTCTATACATAGTAAAGATTGGAAAACATTGATCAAGGGAATACTGACTTATACATAGTAAAGATTGGAAAACACTGGTCAAAGGAATACTTTTCTTGGAAAGTCTATGGAAATTTCACAGTGTTGATATGTGTCTACCATGGGGATGAAGAAAAACATTTTGACTTAAAGACAACTAAGGTTTAAAAACACACAGTACATTTATCTGCATATTCTGTTGTCAGTTGTTAACTGAATAAATTGAATGCCTATAGAGAAGATACCCAATACATTTCAATTGAGAAAACATTGGAATACAGTATTCAATCATCATCCAATTAATCTAACCCAGTTGTTGCCTCAACAGATAGATTGATGAGGTGTTTTCCTGAAGTCTTCATGAAAATTCGCATAAACCTATCCTCTTAAAGTCATGATTTTCCCAGGAAGCTATATAAGAGCCATGGCTATTGTATTAAGGATAACATAAATTGAAGCTATTTTGTCTGAATTTCTAAAATATATCAATAAAAATGTTAAGTCAAAAATATGTAAGTTAAAAAATAAGCACACTTCAATAATATAAGTGAATAAATCACATTGATTTGAACACTACAACTTATATACTTTTTAATTGTCATCTGGGGGAAATAATATTTAAAATTAGTGACATAGATGAATCTTTTGAGCTTAAATTATGCCACTATATCCTTATGGTTTAAAATCACCTGAGGAAGTTTACCTAGATGATCTGCAGATCTCATGGACGGTCAGAAAGGTGAAGGTGTGAAGCCTATCTCTAACCATTTGCTAATCATATGAGTTGAGCAAATAACTTAAATGAACCTCAGTTTATCATCTATAAAATTGAGATAATTCCCACCTTGTTGATGCATTATGATAATTACCAGTAATACATAGTCACTGGAATATGGATTGTCAAATGTTAAAATAAATCTATTAATAAAGAAAAGTTTATACTATAAAATATATTTCATTTATTTTTTTGTTATTGTTTCTGTTTTATGTTTCTTTGTTTTTTGGCCACGAGGCATGTGGGATCTTAGCTCCCTGACCAGGGATCAAACCTGCACCCTTTGCATTGGAAGGTGAAATCATAACCACTGGACCGCCAAGGAAGTCCTATATTTTAGTTATTGTAAACTGATTTTTATAAATGAAATTCAGTAATTTATTTTCTCCTTTTTTATCTTTTTTTCTATTACATAGCTTACTTTTACTTTTCTGACCAATTTATTTCCAGATACTTCTTCAAAATCGGAGGCATCAACATTCCCCTTTTACAGAGTACCTTTATCTTGCTCTTTAAATTCCATTTTTCCTATGCTGTATTCATTTTCTTTCTGTTTCTTATCTATTCTATTTTTCTCATAACTTTGGCCAACTGGAAAGGCAGGTTGGTGTGGCATATTCAAAGTCTGGCACCTGTTATGCTACTTCTTCCCTCATCCTTCTTTTGGGCAGCTGCTGTCTCTCCTCTCTCAGAACTTTATTGCATGATATCTAACATGTACCATCTCTTCTGTATCCCAAATGTATTTTTTAAAATCATCATCTTTAAATCTAGCATTAAACCTCTTCATTGGAAAGATATACACTCTTTCATATCCTGCCATATTTTACTAGTCATATTCCAAATGAAATTTCAGTTTTACTCAACTATTGAACAAAATTTAAACAATAGTAGCAATAATCATATTATCATCATTTTTATAAAGTTATAATCATAGTATACATCTTTGCCATACTTACTATGTATCAGTCACTAATCTAAGCATTTAGCTTTCATTTGTGAAAGAATACTGATTGACCTAGACATCCGTCCCCAGAACTACCACATTTCAGCCTCAAAACCTTTAATAACACCATGATCTAGGCGACCACTACCAATAGCTCAGCAATAGTATGCAGGCTTTGGGCTCCCCTCTCCTCCAAAAATTTAAGCCTGTTTGCTCTATTTCAATGGTCCATCACAACACTGAGCTTTCACTAATTTTATGTAAGAAATATCAAGTAGAAACAATAGATTTGTCTTCAATTATAGAAAAAAAGGAAATCCAAACCAAGATTAAAGCAGAAGACGTTTGCATTTGGCAGTTAACATGGATTTTGTCATGAGAGAGAAAAGAGTCATGACTCTCATATTGTCCCTTAGCATTTTAAAATCACTATGCCGTGATATTCTAAACCAAACAATAAGTCTCATCCTTAGCTCTGAAAACAGATTCGTTTTCAATCCATTTTCTACTGGGGAAATAAGAAACATAAATAAATAAAACATGGGGTATAGTTCTCTTTTTTGTTTTGTTTTTAATTTACAGACACTCTTTTGATATCTACCTAGAGCCTAGGAGCAAGCTGTGTTACAATTGTGTGCCTCAAAGAAGCAAACTAACAAACAGAAGAAGCCATATGTAAGAGGTTTTTCTAAGAGGAGGAGAAAAACACAATTTTCTAAAAGTCAAAGAGTCTTAGCTGCTATGGAAGGCTTTAATACAGAGAACAGAGTTCCAAGACTGTACTTTCTTATTCTTTGAAAACTTACATAAGAGACTTTACTCTGCTTTTTCTTGCACAAAAGATGCCTTGAAATATTTGTAGGTAATCCCTAGAGATGTATTTTGGGTACTGTATGTGTAAGTAGTTTTTTGGAACTTTAAGTTAGTGTATTAGTATAAATAACCTAGCCTACAGTATATGGTTTAATACTTTTAGTGATAGGTAATTCAGTATGGCATAGTGTGGAATACCGCTAATAGACATTGAGAGAAATTATTAATTTCTGAAAAAAATTACTACATTACTAATTATTATTTACTGAAAATTAATTACTACATTACTAATTATTAATTACTGAAAAAACTTTACTACATTATTTAATGGAGACAAGATCTATTACCATTTTGGGGGGAAAATAAGGTGAAAGTAGAAGAATAATTTTACTACTGCAATTGGTCATCATTTTAGGGACTTTCTAGAATGAGGTAGAATCTGCTTCTTCTAGATATTTTGATTTAAATGATGTTGGGTTTAATTATCAGTATGGACTGCAGTACAAAAACGTGCATGTTAATTTATATGCAAATAATACATTTATATATAATATGGGTATATAATATACATTTTCATATATGATATAATACATAATTATAAGTAATCAATCCATATTGTATGTAATATATAGGATTTGTTTATATATAATATATGCATAATATACAATTCAAATCTTACAATGCTCATTGGTAGTCAGTTGAAGTTTCCAACTACTTCTGTTAATTCAGGTCATAAGGTTGACAGATATTTTGAAGAATGTCTTAAAAATGATTTTGACGGCTAGAAACTTGCACATTGGATAGTTTGCCTGCTCTGAGATCAATTATTTTGAAAGTAAGCAAGGGGAGGAGGACATTTATTAAGCATCCTTCTATACTAGATTAGCCCTTATTGTAGTGGTGGAGACATTGATTTCAGTAACAAATGCCACCCCCAAAATAAAAATTATCTCTGAAACTCTAAGCAATCTGTGGTTTCTTACCTTTAAGGATTTAGCTTGTTTAATCCTTAACTTTTATAGACAGATATAAGAGTTGAAATCACACCACTCTGCTATGGATTTTTCTTACCTGTGCTCACTTATTAAAGAACACAGTGTTCTACCTAGTCCACATGACTGTCAATACCAATAGCTAATGAGGTTTTACATTTAAAAATGTATGAAAACACAAAATAAACTTATTGAAATAGGTAGATTTTGAGGATACAATGGAGGACAAAAAATTATGATGTGCCATCCCCAAACTCACAGTCTGGTGGAGAGACAGAGAAGGACAGGCAATTTCCATACAGTATGGTAAGTGGTAGGTAGATATATTAAGCCTGTCCTACATGACAAAGTGACTGAATGAGGGGTCTAATTTTAACAGAGAAAAGAAAAGGTTTATCAAAGAAAAGACAAGTAATTGTGTTGGTATGTTAAGTGGAAGAAGAGAAAGTATGAGAATTATAAATAGAGGGAACAATAGGAACAAAGGTTTTGTAGAACAAAGCAAACCAGTGGATTTGGTACTGTTAAAGTGTAGTGTGCACATAGTTTGAGAAGAGGTGTTGGTGACTAGTGAAGGATGATGCAGACAGGTGAGCATAGAAAAGGTCTTGACAGGCTCAGGCAGAGGACCATGAGGAAAGATTAAAAAGGATTTTTAATAGGTAGTATTATAATCAGTTTGGTATTTAGAAAAGTCATTCTTACTGCATAGTGCAGAAATAATTAGAAAGGAATAGAAAGCTTAAGAGTCGGGGGATATTTTGGTAATACAAACAGGGTATGTTAATAGTATTAATTGAGATAATGTAAGAGTCGGGGGATATTTTGGTAATACAAACAGAGTATGTGAATAGTATTAATTGAGATAATGATAGTTAGATGGTCAAGAGTAAGTGGATTCTAAACTACTAAGACCACTGAAGATAGAATTTGGTGATTCCTTGGCTATGGGCTGATATGGGAGAACGAGAGATAAAGGGGGCCATAATGGTGTAGTTTAGGAAATAGGATGAATTGTAATGGTGCCTCTCACTAAGAGGGGATGTTCTGAAGAGACCAGACAGATAATTAATTCAAATTGTAAGTTTTGAGTTTGAGGTGCCAACGGCTCATTCAAGGAGAAATAGCAAGAGAATGTTGAATATATGTGCATTTATGTGAAAATCTGCTGAGCGATCAAGGCCAGATTTTTTTTTTTTTTCCCCTAGAGGAAGTCCCTAAAACAGGAATAGAATTGAAGCCAAAGTTTCTAATTTCCTGATTACTTAGGGTTAGGTGAATGACCATAACCAGATATGATTCAAATAATAGCATTTAATCTGATTTATATTCTTTCATATTTGCTGCTTTCCTTTCCAGTATGAGTTTGTGTAAGTTTGTTGCTGTATTTTCCCAAGGCTGTGCTCATATGCTTGTTATAAGTTCATTATAGGTGTATATTCTTTCAACTCTATTGCATATTGCTCCCTTTAAATATACTTTTCAAAAAGCTATTTGTTGAATAATAAATACACAATAAACAGGTATGACTTTTCTCAGTGTTACTACACAGTTTCTACTATCAGTCTCTCTAATCTTGTTCTGAATATCTTCTAAATATGCTCATTGGATCATTGTTTTGCACAAAGTTGACTTTTTAAATCTCATTACCTTTTAATGGAAATAATAATATCTTTTGGGGGGGCCTCAGCTTTCAACAAATCCCCAGATTCACATTATAAAACCTTTCAATATATTCTCTGTAAACTGTAGCTCATAAAATTATAATTAATCAGTTTACCTTTCATATCACATAGGTGGCATTTTGATGCCAGTAACTGCAGATTAGGGTAGTGGGAAGATTAAGGAACCGAGGAGACCTAGTGTTGAGTGGTGACTCTCACTAGTGCCCTTCAGCTGGCTATTATGTGGACAACATTAACTCCTAAAGGTTTATTTTCTAATCAAAATAATAGAAAAACAAACTAACTCTTGACTTTCCATCCTGATAAGGCTATTGTAAAGATTAAAATACAAATACAAATACAATTATATTTATGAAAGCACTTGTATTCTACAAATATAATTAAATGTAAAAAAGTGCTATTACAGTGTTGATTTCGCTTTTGTTTTTGTGAATTTATGATTCATTAGTTTGATTTGTTTAATGAAGTTGGAAGCCTTTCTCACTATTAAATTACATTGACTGTAACTATATTTATTTTGAAAACATTTTATTTCCCACTCTGCCTACCATTTTCTCTATCTCAAGCAACTTGATTAGGATTTGAGCTATTTTTTTTTTCCACTGAGTTTCTATTATTGGCCTGATAGAATTTTGACTGGAGACCAGTCCTTTGCTTCTCCGTTGTAATATGTGAGAGCTTTTGAGATTTCAGAAAGACGTGCCAACAAAATATTTTCAGAAGGCTGAATTAATATTGTAAAGATTCTGAAGAGTTTTGCTTACTGTTAAAAGCATTTCTTTAAATATACATTTTTTCAGTATTGATTCCTAGTGCCACAGAATCAAGTTACTGAGGAGGTAAAACAATGAAGCTAGTAAGTTATATAAGCTAACCTTAGAAAATAAATTGCTACTAGCTTGTAAGCAAAATAATTGTTATATGTTTTTGACTCATAAAATGATGCAAGTTATTTAACTTTAAAATATTCTTCATAGATAAACACTCATTATCACATTTAATAGTTTATAATATCTTACAATTGTTAGAATGCCGTGCTGGTTATTGAAAATGCACGGGGCACACATAGAAATACCGGCATGCCTCTAATTGCAAAGCTGTTTTCTCAGACACAAACTTCCTTTGTAATTATTCTTTCCATGCTCATTTCTACAGGTATTGCACTGTACAATACATCATGTTAAAGGTCTAGTCATTACCTTGATGCATGAGATTCATTTTACTGGTTAGAAAGGCATGGCTGTTATAGCAATTTTAATCAAATACATAATTTAAGCAAGTATGCAAGAACATTTTTTCTGCACATTAATGTCCTTCCACGATGTTGCTTCTGTGTATTTTAGCTAATAAAACAATCAGAAATGAACAAAAAAATGGCAGACTGCTTGATTAGAAGGATAAAATTAATTGGGAAGTACAGTCAAGTTTATATTTTTATATCACTAAAATGAATATGGAACATAAAAAAGGTACAGAGATTGCAGAGTGTATAGAAAGCAGAACTAAAAAGAGAATCAAGGACTTTTATCCTATTCCAAGTTCTACCTTAATCTGGGTAGGTGAGCTTTGTATGCCACCAGTCTGAATTTCCTCAGTTCAAAATGAGGAATTAGATTCCCAGATTTCAAAATCCATTCAATTAAAAAAATTATATGTTATGTGTATACATATATATGTATATATACACACATGTATACTTTATGTCTATGTACATGAATATATATTTTATAGCCTTTTATATAAAATACAGAACATTGTAAGACATATATTATTTCTAAGGCTAATCATGCACCTAGGTACCCCTCTGACATCAGTAAGATTAAGAACAATAGTAGGTACCTACGTCTCAATCATGATATCTTACCACTGCAACATATTTTCTAGTTTCTTTACTTATTTTGCACTAGCAATGAAAATCTAATGATGCTGATTATAGCAAGCTCATAGAATTACTAAACTCTTGATGTAAATGGTGAATTACCATCCTGTTTCTTGGTCTTCACATGGCCGTGTGGACTGTAATTCTATTAAGGTAGTGCCATTTATGGTTGAGGTTACTCTGCAATCTTTTATTGGTGATATCTTTGTTCTAGTCATATATACTATGGTTTGTACCTTGGTCACATGCATGTTGGAGCTCTTATAGGGATTGAGGTTGCCTAAAAATTCTTTGTCTAGAACACACTGGAATGACTACAAACTGAATGAATTCCTTGATTATCTGTTCAGTCCATTATTACATGTTGAACTGATCAAAGAAAGAAGTGTAGTGTCTTTCTAGGGATTGCATTGAATAATTAATTCTCTGGAAAGGACTCCTTGGGTCCAAAAGCTTACTTTATTACCTAATAGTTGTGTGACCATGGTGGTGTTCTTTAAACTGCTCAAGGCTTCGTGTGCCCACATGTGAAGTGAATATCCCATGTGTCAGCTTTCTAGCATTGCCATAATGAATCACCACAAACCAGTGGCTTAAAAGCATTCACTCACAGCCCTAGAGGCCATAAGTCTGAAGTCTAGGTGTCAGCAAGGTTGTTTCCTTCTGGAGAGTCTTGTGAGCGGACCTGTCCCATGGCTGTCTTACCTTTGGCAGTGGATCCATTGCTCTCAGCATCTTTGCAGTCATTCCTTCTTTATTTGAAGGTTAGCACGTGTTTTCAGCCTAGTAACTGTCTCAGCCCATTTCCTCACTGTGGAATCCTAGACTGACAACCTGCCTTCATTCTATTCCATCTCTTTCCCTTTCAGTCAAAGTTGGTGGTTTTTCTGCTGTATAACATTCTCAAAAATTTGGGGTCTCCTTTGTATGTTGAGAGGAACTATATCATGAGAAAGAGGACTGTTCACAAATCCTTCCTAAATAACCCTGTTTCTATTCCTGGCTTCTACTAAGATGGTTGATTGGATCCATGAATCATACACCCAATCTCTTCCAAAAAGGTTACCCAGCCACACCCTTTGCCCTATCTCCAGAGCATCCTTTACAACAGTGATTTCCTAATTTTAGCATCCTTTGCAATCTGGATAGGCTAAGTATCTTCCAAATCAAATGCTGGCTCCTTCTTGCCAGCACTTCCTTCCTCAATTTATGTCTGTCCTTTCACATTTTATCAATACTATAAGCAGTAAGAGGAACAAGGCTTCAGCTTCAGCACCTTCCTTAGAAATCTCTCAGATTAATATCCAATCTCATCACTTATATCCGACCACAGAACACTCAACAGTAGAAAATAATTCGGCTCAATTTTCTGCAACTTTATAACAAGGATCACCTTTCCTCCAATTTACAATATCATGTTCCTCATTTCATTTCGGTACTCGCCAGAAGCAACTTTAATGGTCATTATTTCTACCAACATCCGTTCATGACAATCTGTGTTCTCTGAGATGATAGAAACTTTCTCAACAGTGCTCTTCACTTCCTTCTGAGTTCTCACCAGACTAGTCTTTAATATCCATGTTTCTACCAACCGTTTTTTCAAGACAAATCATGGCTTTTTTAATGGTGTGTCTCCAAATTCCACCGGCCTCTATCTATTACCCAAAAGCAGTGCCACTTCTGCATTTTTAAATGTTTTAGGTATTGGTTACAGCAGCATCCTACTTTCTGGTAGCAAAATCCATTGATATATTAGTTTCCTAGGGCTTCCATAACAAATTGCCACAAATTCAGTGTCTTAAAACAACAGAAATTTGTTTTCTCAATGTCCTAGAAGTCAGAAGTTGAAAATCAAAGAATGTGAAAAAGAATGAATACATGTATAACTGAGTCACTTTGTGTACACCTGAATCTAACACAACATTGTTAATTACCTATACCCCAATATAAAATAAAAAGTTTAAAACAAAGAAAATCAATTATTTGCAGGATTGGCAAGATTGGTTCTTTCTGGAGGCTCTGAGGTAGAATCTGTTCCATGCTTCTCCCTAGCTTCTGCTGGCTGAGGCAACCCTGATATTCCTTGGATTATAGACCCACTGTTCTAATATCACCCTCCATCTTCACATGTTCATTTTTGTGTCTCTACCGGCCTTCCCCTCTGTGTGTCTCTAGCATCTTCTAATCTTCTGTCTCTTATAAGAAAACTCTCATTGGATATAGGGTCTATCCCCATCCAAGATGATCTCAACTTAAGATGCTTATTTTAATTAGATCTCAAAGACACTTTTTCCAAATAAGTTCACCCTCACATATTCTGGGAGATAAGAGTTGGACATAAATTTTAGGGATTCAACCCACTACACACTATTATTACTTACTTATGTGATAGTTTGAAAATTGATTGAAATATTATAGTATTTGGCATACAATATACCTCAATAAATGGTGTCTATAATTAGTGTTTATCACTGGTTTCATTTAGTACTATCATAGCCTTATCATAGCTGTCATAAAAATGTAACAAAAATATTATGAAACTACTACAAAATATAATTCACTTGTGTTGTGCAGTAACAAAATGCATGCTGCAAAACATAAATGCTCAATTTAGAGAGAAAAGATAATTAGTGAAAGATGACTTTTTTATGGTGAGTGAAGATGCTTATAGAAATAAAAAGTAAGTTCCATAAGCTTTAGTGAATTGGGGAAAAATGTTACTGTGGTGGGGAGCTCTAAGTTTTCGATCTTAGATGGCAAGTATAGATGTGATTATCAATTTCAAATTATAGCTGTGCTATTGAGTGGACTCCATGCACAGGAGAAAAGTTCCAGTGGTGTCCAGAAAAATGAGAAAAGGATAAAAGAGTTGTCTGACATTTTGTCTACTTAGTAGCTTACTTGCCAGATCTCTTAGTTATGATTAGGCTTGACTAGAAATAACAAGGATTACAGATAACAGTAGCTTTGGCAAATAGAGCTTTATTTTTTTTCATGGAGGAATTGAGATGTACAGAAATTTAGTGCAGTATGGTCCTTTGGTCCACAAAGCACAAAATTCATTACTTTTATCGTGTCCCACCTTATACAGCCTCCATCCCCAAGGTCAACTCACTCCCTTGTTGGCCAACCCACCACAGCCATCTCATTTGCATTCCAGTCATCAAGAGGGAACAGGTCAAAGAAGAAAGGACAAAAGTGACATGCTAACTATCATTTAGAGAATGTTCCTGGAAGCTGAATATAACTCTACTTACTTCCCAACGGTCAGAACGTTTTTGCACAGCTATTGCCGACTTAAAAAAAAAAAAAAAAAGCACAACATGAGAGTTGTGAGTTAAGTTTTATTTGGGGCAAAATGAGGACTATAGCCCAGGAGACAGCATCTCAGACAGCTCTGAGAAACTGCTCCAAAGAGGGGAGAAGTTCAGTATATATGTGATTTTGGTGAAGGGGGGGTACATGCAATCAAGCAAGTATTTTTTGCAGGTTTCTGCTGGTCTCATGAAGGTTACTGCTAGTCATGAGAAGCAGACATCACCATGAAAGATTTTAGTGCTTTTCTATATATGAGGAGATATAAGAATTGGGCCCATAAAATCTTCTCCTGAAAATATCTAACTATCTGAAGGCTTGCTCTCTCAGTTTTTCCCAGGGCACAGAGGGCCTCATTCCTGTTCTCCACCCTGAACTCCTTTCAGTGTGTGTTGAAAGTCAACAGCTGCAGCAGCTCATGATTTAACCCTTGTAGAGGTAGATGACAAGTGCCAATGGAAAGTGCCAATTTGTAGTTGGCACTATACCAACAAGGCTAAAAAAATACCACACAGACAGCAAAATATCTGACAGTCTAATGATATCAAAGAAGGGAAGGAAATATATTGTTTTTGCCAAAAGCTGTCTTAACTACATAATTATGCCATTCATTTTTGTATTGTATACGTTCAATCTCTTTCCTAGGGGGAAAAATATCTTAAAATCACAACAGGTTAATTCATTCAACTCAATATTGAAGATTCTATGTGATACATTCTCCTCTTGATCAGGTCCAGATATAGCTTTTTGTTGTACTGTGATCTCTGTAAACAATGGCCTCCAGTAATCTTTAAAAACGTACAGTGCAAACAACAACAGCAAACTGAATTTAACTTGCCAGGCAAGGAGACATACCAGTGGAAAAAATTCAGTCAGGGCAAATTAGAGATGTCTAACTGCTAGAAAGGGTGAAAAGTACGTTATGTTATTTCTCCTAGTTATGCTAATAATATTGAAAAGTTGTTCTTTGGTTAGGAAGGAATAAGTCTAGGGATGTGCATACAAATGATTCAAACGAGCTGTTATCATTGGTCAGTCCAATGAGGTTCTGACATAGTGAGGTCAATCAAAGATCATTGTGTTTTTAATAGCGTTTGCTGGTTATAATGGTTGTGATAAAACACAGCAGTCAGTTTTAACATTTTCCATTCAAGCGCTGCTCTAGGTAGAAAAATGTACTTTATACCTGTAAATTAAAATTCAAGTTCTATGTCCCTAACACATTCGATATGCAATTGTACGGAGATAATGAGTAACCCATTTCACAACCCGCATTCAGGAAAAAAGGAAGAATGGGAAACACAAGGCAGTCATTAGTCGGGGAAGAAATTGAAGGCTCCTTGCACTGGCAGTACAGTTAATTTCTGTTAGACCATCTGTTAGTGGCTGGATTTGTTCTCTGGCATGAGTTACCTTTTTCATTTTTCTCTATGTCCTCTGGATCCTTCTTTCTGGAAGGTTTATTTTTGTCCATTATACTCTGTCCGCCTGTGAAGTTGGCAGTAAAACAGGTGTCCGCTTTAGAGGCTGAATGGCTTTAAAATGACAGTTATATTGATGTAGGTTTGTTGGCCTAGAAGGGTTGCAGACTAGGTTTGCAATATTTTTTGTTTGTTTTTTGTTTTGTTTTATTTTTTGCAATACAATTCTCAAAAACGACAAAAAAATATTTAGAACACTTCTTACACCTTTGCTGTTTGTGATAATCATTTGACCATATGTATATACCTGGTATGTCTGAAACTGAAGAGTTTATGTTACCCTATTTGTACCATTAAATAGATAGATAGATAAACAGATATATAGATATATATAGATATAGATATGGAGATTGGAAAATGGATAAACAGATTGATAAATACACACACAAACACACACATGTTAGCAGAAACACCAGATACTGATCAGAGACAAAAGAAACAAAGACGAAAAAAAAAACAAACAAACAAAGCCTATTTTACTTATTCACAGAATACCTAGTACTGTTGCTATTTCCCTCATGGGGCTATGTAATGAGAGGCAAATGTTCCGTGAACATACAGAGTGGTCTGCACCACAGGGGAGGGACTCCAAAATCATGAACCTTGAAGCTTATATAGGTGTAGACACATCTCCTCCTCCCCTCTGAAGTTAAGAGAGAGAGCTTATCTTTTATTCTGGAATGTAAACAGATCTCCCCCTGGGGGAGAAGGAGAAATTCTCCAACCAGGAATGTAAACCTTGGCTCCCGGAGAGATAAGAAGGGCTTTATTATCCCTTGAACAGGAGCAGGTGTCTCTGGTGAAAGGAGTAAAAAAGGCTCCATATATCAACCACCTGTAGAATGCAAAGAGCATACGGTACTGGGGGAAAAGAAAAGGAGACGTTCTCTATCATTATAACATGCAAATTTCTGTAAAGGGTTGCCTTACAACACCAATCACCTTACTAGATGAAATTTTTAAGTCTGAAAACTTACATGATTTGGGTTCTATTCACAACCCCTTCTTTTCTAGTTTTGTGACTGATATCTAGAAATAATTTAAAAAGTGAGGGGTGAAGTGTGGTGTGAAACAGCAATCCAAATCAGATGTTTTACCCAGGCTGGTTTCCATTGTTTGGCTGAGAAGTCATAGTGGCAGGCACTGGAAAAAGACCTGAGTCACAGCCTGATGTTTTGCTAAGGCTTTACCTTGAGAGCTGGTGCTTAGGTCTGCTTAGGACTATAAGATGAAGCAGCAGCTGACTTTTCAACCCAGCCATGTGCCACATTACTGAGCTGCTGTTAATAAATACGTATACGCTGCTTTACAGAAGACCTTCCTTAACGCCGTAGCGTTCCTCTTCATCCCTCTCATCTCTCTTAGCAGCTTTCTCTACATGCTAAGTTATTCTCTTTCTTATCAGACTTTCCTAATAGTGGCAAGGATAGTTAATACACAATATGTTTTGATTATCTCTGTATTCGTTTGCCAGGGCTGCCATAACATCATACTACAGCCTGAGTGACTTAAACAGCAGAAGTTTATTTTCTCACAATTCTAGATACTAAAAGTCCAAGATCAAGGTGTCAGCAGGACTGATTCCTTCTGAGGCATTCTTCCTTCCCTTAGAGATAGCCATCTTCTCTCTGTGTCTTCACGTGGTCATCCCTCCCTTTGGGTCTGCCTCCTAATCTATTAGAAGGACACAAGTCATTGGATGAGGTGCTATCCTAATGACCTCATTTTAAATTAATTACCCATTTAAGTACTTTATCTGCAAATACATTTACATTCTTAGGTACTGGATTAGTACTTCAACATATGAATTTTGGAGAAACATATTTCAGCCCATAGCAATTTCTTATAACTTCTTATTATAAAACCCACCTGTACTTGATCTGCCTTATGAGGGAAACAGGGGATTTTTACCATATTTTGCTACTGCATTATAAGTCCATGTGAGTCCTTGCCATCTGCTGCTGGACAACTTTCATTAAGCCAGTGACACATGATCTGTTACTTCTAGCAACCCAGTTCCAAATTACAAAAAAAAAAAAAACAAAAAAAACTGTGTCAGTTGGGGTTAGTTTCATATGTGAATGACAAAGATATCCTTTTAAACTGGTGTAGATACAATACACAAATCTCACTTAAATGGTCTTAAGTAGGCGGGGCAGGCTTGTAAACTGGCTTAGCACCTTGTTTCCCAAGGGACACCAGGTCCTTTCAATCCTGTTGCTCCTGTACTGGTGGTTCTACTTCTAAGGTTGACATCATGTCTGCCTTTCAACCACTGGGAAAGGATGAGGGGTGAAAGGAGCTTCGCATTTACTCTTTCAGAGAATATTTGTGGAATTCGCCACATGATAATTCTACTTGTATTCCAGCGGCTATAACTTAGTAACAAAGTCACACCCAGCTACAAGGGAGGCAGGGGAATGTTGCCTTTCTTCTTGGTGACCAAATGCCCAATGGAAGAAGAAAAGCGTGAATACTGAGTGTTGGGAAGCAACCAGTAGACTTTGATAAACCAATGTTTATATACATGTGGGGAGAAGAGTGAAAAACAGTGATTATTTATTTTAATGCCACTGTGACCCAGAGAGAATTTAAGTCAATTAAGAGAGAGGATATGAAGTTGTCTAACAAGACAAAAACTAGTGGAGATATTTTAGGATGTGTGGCGGAAAGTGACAGTGACGGGAGAAACTTTTGATTCAACTAGATTTCCGGAGTCCTCATTGCCTTCTAATGCTGACCTCTCCAGCACACCTCTATGCCCTCATCTTCCTTTTGTATACCACAAACAAGGAACAGGAAAATGTCACTTTTTCTAACATTATTCGTATGGTTATTTTGGGGTTCTATTGATATTTTGACACAGATCTTTTGTGAAATATTTCACAAGAAATTTTTTCTAGAGAAAAACAACAGTAAATAGCTTAAGGAAATCCTACAAAAGGTGTAAACTAATCATCATCAGTACAAACCAGCCTCATCTTCTGTGAAGATGAATCCAGGAGGAAGTGGAGGATAGAGATGAAGTAAGGCTAAGATAGGAGGTAAGAGGTGAGGTCAAAGATGAGAAAGGCACTATCTGGAAGACAGACCATATAACCTCCCTGCCTCTTCCTTCTTAGTCTCTTTCACTAGCTCATCTTCCTCTGATAATATGTAAAATGTGGGATTATTTCAGAGCTTAGCCCTCTCCTCTCATTTATTTACACCATTTTTAACAGGATACCTCAAAGAGTTCCTCTCTTTAAATATCATCAATGTGTTAATGTCTCCTATATTTGTTTCTCCAGGATTGGCATCTCCACTGATCTTTAGACCCGAACTGCCTGCATGACCTCTCACTTAAATATGTTTGAAACATCTTGTATTTAATATGTCCAAAATAAAAATATTGATTATCAGCTCCAGATAACAAAATATTCTATCTCAATTGTGTTAGTCCATACCCTCAGAGAAGCAGAAACCAATATGAGTTTAAATATGCAAGGATTTTATTAGAGAGTATTAGTTTCCTGTGGCTGCCATAACAAATTAACACAAACTTGGTGCTTTAAAAAAAAAAAAAAATTAAAATTATTCTCTAACAATTTTGGAGGACCAAAGTCCAAAATCGATGTGTTGGCAAGGCCTTACTACCTCCAGACACTGTAGATAAAATCCCCTTCCTTGCCTCTTCCAGTTCTTGGTGCCCATTGACAACCCTTAGCTTCCTTGGAATATGGTCACATCACTCCAGTCTCTGCCTCAGTGGTCACGTTGCCTCCTCCTCTTTTCTATATCTTTTTGTCTTTGTCTGGCTCAGAGATTCCTCTTCCTTTCCCTTATAATGACATTTCCTTTGGATTTAGGTCTACACTAAAAAAGTGTACATATCTTAATTTAAAAGACTTTATTGCTAAAAAAATACTAACCATCATCTGAGCCTTCATCAAGCAATAATCTTCTTGCAATAGTAACATCAAAGATCACTGACCACAGATCACCATAACAAATGTAATAATAATGAAAAAGTTTGAAATATTGTAAGAATTATCAATACGTGACACAGAGACACAAAGTGAGCAATAGATAATCTAGCATTATAACTTCTTCTCAAACTCCTTAATATAATTATATCTGCAAAGACCATTTTCCCAAATAAGTTAATATTCACAGTTTCCAGGGTTTAAGATGTGGATTTATCTTTATGGGAGCCACCATTTAACCCGCTACTGTCTACCTCTGGCTCCTCAAAATTTATGTGCCTCCCATGTGCAAAATAATTCAACATGTCCCTCAATTCACCAAAGTCTCAACCTACTACAACATAAGCCCTATGTCCATAACATCATCTACATAGCATGAGCTTAACAATCAAAATATTATCATTTAACTCTTAAATCAGATATGGGTTAGACTCTGGGAATGATCCACCAGGAGACAAAATTGCTCTCCATTTGTGGAACTGTCAAGCTGGAAAATAAGTTATCTGCTTCCAAAATACAGTGAGGGAACTAGCATAGAATAGACATTCTCATTCCAAAAAAGACAAACTGCAAGTAATAAAAAGGTCACCAGTCCCAAGCAAATTTAAAATCTAGCAAAACAAATTCTATTAGGTTTCAAGGCCTGAGCATAATTATTTGCTACTCATAGCTCTACTGTCTGGACATTTGTCTCCACTGTTTGGGCCTGAGGCTCTACTTGTCTCTGCCGCAGAATCATTCTTCCTGTTCCTTGAAGGATCACACATGTTTGCAGCTGAGTAGCTGTGTATTCCTGTTGCTTGTCTTTAGAATTTTGGAAGTCCAACAGTTTTCTGTAGTATCCTCCTAACAGGCTGCTTCCAGTCTAAGCTGGCCTTCTTCCTGCTGATGTAACATCCTCAAGAAACTTGTAGGTCTCTTGTGTATGTCACAGTAATCCAGCTCATTAGACAAGAAGGTCCTCCACACATCTTGCTTGGATAACCCCATCTCTATTCCTGGCTTTCATTAAAATCTTGAATTGATCCATAATTCATAAACTTTCAGTGTAAGGTTGTCCAGCCACACTCTTTGCTCTGTCTCTGTAGCACACTTTCCAGCAGAGAATTTTCTAATTTAACATTCTCTGCAATTTGGATAGTCTGAGAACCTCTCAAGTCGCCAATTGCTGGTTGCTTTTTACTTAACTGTTCCTTCCTCAATTTATCTTTCTCTTCTTGCCTTTTTACTATGAGCAGGAAAAAAGAAAAAAATCAGTATGCACCATAAACACTTTTGTTTGGAAATCTCCTCAGCTAAATCTACAAGCTCATTACTTAAAAATTCTGCTTTCTGTAAAACAAGAAAACACAATTCAGCCAAGTTTCTAGGCACTATATAACAAGGATCTTCTTTCTTAAGTTTCCAATTACATATTCCTCATTTCTTTCTGAGCCACCTCCAGAGGTGCATTTAACATTCATAGGTCCATCAATATTCTATTTCTGACAATATATTTATTCTCTAAGGAAATAAACACTTCCTCTATCATGCTTCTTATTTCCATCTAAGCCTTCGCCAGAATTGACTTTAGCACCAACAATCTCTTCAAAAGCAATCCAGACATTTTCTATTATGCTTCTCCAAATTCTTCCAGCCTTTTACCATTACCCAAGTCCGAAACCACATCCACATTTTTAGGTATCTGTTACAGCAATACCCCACTTCCTGTTACCAAAATCTGCATCAGTTTCCAATGGCTGTTATAAAAAACCTACCATAACAGATTGGTGGCTTAAAACAAAAAAAATTAATTTTCCTACAGTTTTGAGGGCAAAAGTCTTAAAACAATGTGTCAGCAGAGCCTCATTCTCTGGTAGACTAGTAGAGTTTCCACGCTTTGCCTCTTCCAGTGTCTGTTGACCATGAGGACTTCTGGCTTCTTTGACTTATGGCCACATCACTCCAATCTTGCCTTTTTGGTTAGCATAGCCTCTTCTTCTTCTCTGTCTTCTCTTTGGTCTGTCTCAGATTGCCCTCTATGTTTCTGTTGTAAGGACACATTGTTGGATTTTGGACTCATATAATCTAGGATAATCTCCTTATTTCAAGATTCTTAGCTTCGTTAAATCTGCAAAGACCCTCTTTTTTTTGTTTTTTTTTCCCTAATAAGGTGACATTCATAGGTTCCAGGGATTAGGATGTGGAGAGATCATGTTGAGGGCCATCATTCAACCCACTATCTATAGGAAATACCTGTGTTAGGGAAAATGGTGAGCCTACCTGCAGGTGATTGTGAAAGTAATCTGACCGCAGTGAAAATTTCTGCCTAGTGATGGACAGAGGTTGAGAAGTTTGTGTGGAAGTGTTATAAACTGCAGAACAGTATTAAAAAGGTTTTCCAAAGCAATCTCTCTGCCACACTCAGTCTGTATCTGTAAAATTGCTGTCCAAGTTTATATCAGCCTCACCTCTCATCTAGACTACTGCAGCTAGCTCTTCTTCTAGCTTTCCTGTTGTGCTTTTAATCAATTCCAATTGTTTTTTTCCTTTGCTCAACAAAGACCTGAATGACATGAACTAGGTACCTTTCTGATCTCACTATTGGAGTTGTAAAGGGACAAATAAATAATGTTTGTTTATTTATTTAGCAACAGTTAAAATAGTGCTCACTAGTGTCAGATATAGCTAATCACTTTAAAAATATTAGTAGGTTTAAGTTAGTCTTCAAAAGACATTATCTTCATTTTCCGGGTGAGTAAACTGAGACTGATTTTTAGTGTCTTGTCCATTACAAAGCCAGTAATGGTGCAAAAGCAGTTGAGAGATAGATTCAGGGATCATACAGGTGGAGATCAAATGTCAGCTTTATTAATTACTGATAAAAGCTTGGAGGATGGAGTGTAAGTATAATATATAATTTACTAATATTCTCATTAGAGTAAAATGAACCAATATAATTTCAGACTTCTCAGTAGATGAGAAGGTACCCTCTTTTCAGGCAGGTTGATTACAAGAGAATAAAACACAGAGGAGTTAGTCATTCATGTTCAGGTTCTTCCCAAAAATATTTGATGAGTCTTTCTTACTTTCCTGGACCAGACTGAATGAAGAAGTAGGACAAGAGGCCTGAAATGATACCCAAATAGATGTCTCTTCACCCGGAATCATGAGGAGAGAACAAGTGTTTCCATCTGACTCTCCCAAAACTTGTTCAGTTCAGTCCTTTACCTCTTTGGTGCCTTTAATTGTTGCTGAATTCTCAAGTTATATGATTATATTCCTTAAATTGTTGGTCACCATAGTATTTATTTTAAAAAAGAGTTGCTGATTAATAAAAAGTGATTCTGTTGTCAATTTTAAAACAATACTTATAATATGGACACTTCTGCTTTCTTAGGTTTCCTGCTATTGTTAGTCTTAATTGGTTGGTTTATATTGACAACAATATTTATGAGGTAAATGTTTGAGCCCTTATATGATGTCTTATTTTCATCTCTGAATTGCAAAGGGAAACTTCAGAATATTTTTTTCTGTAATAAATAAACAATTTTATTGATTATTTAGAAGGAAACCTGATTCCATTCGCAATGTATTTTATGTAATATATTTTCTATTTTAGCATGTAGTTATAAAATATTTAATTTACGGGCATAAAAATGCAAACAAAAGTGAACTCCTCCTATTATTGCTGTGGGGTAAGAGGAGTAAGAGTCTAGAACTTTTGTTGCCCATTGTCTCAAAATAGTTCAAATCAAACTGGTGAACCCAAATTTTGATGGGGTTTCTTAGATGTATCTGCACTCAAATGGCTGGTTTTTAATATATATTTGTTGAACAAACATATACTAATGAATGAGTTATTAATGAATGGTAATAAATTACTTGGAGTTATTTAATTTTGTCTATTTTATTTTGCCTTTGGGTTTTGCACAATCAGTTCCTGCTACGTGGAATGACTTTCCCAGATTCTCCCTGCGTGCTCTTCAGGTCTCACTTTAAATGTCACCTCACATGTAAACATCCCTGACAATCCCAGGTCCTCTTCTACAGCACCCTGCACATAGCTCTGTCCTAGAGAAAGACTCAGTGACTCTTCCCAGCACCACTGCAGAGTGACATCATGCTGTTCCCAGCTCTCTCATAGAGCTACAACCCTCTGTAACTCTATCATAGGATTTAGCATCGTCCCAAAGAAACAAGGTCTAATCCAACTCTGCCTCTTTAGTAACTAGACACGTGTTCCACATTAACATTTGAGCCATGTTTTGGCTTTTTTTTTCTTCCAATTTTACTGAGCTATAATTGACATACAGCACTGTATAAGTTTAAGGTGTACAGCATAATGATTTGACTTACATCATGAGATGATTAACACAATAAGTTTAGTGAATATCCATCATCTCATATAGGTACAAAATAGAAGAAAAAGTTAAAAAAAATAGAGACACAGATGTAGAGAACAAACGTATGGACACCAAGGGGGGGAAACTGGCCGGGGTGGGTGAGGGCGGTGGTGGTGGGATGAACTGGGAGATTGGGATTGACATGTATACACTAATATGTATAAAATAGATAACTAATAAGAACCTGCTGTATAAAAAAATAAATAGAATTCTAAAATTCAAAAAAAAAATTATTTTAATGAGAACTCTCAGAATCTACTCTCTTAATGACTTTCATCCACAATGTATATCAGTGATAATTATATTTATCATGTTACATATTACATCCCTAATACTTTTTTTCTTGTAACTGGAAGTTAGTACCTTTTGACTACTTTCATTCAATTCCCCCTCCCCACAACCCACACATCTGGTAATCACAAAACTGATCTCTTTTTCCATGAGTTTATTTGTTTGTTTTTGAAATAGAATTGACCTACAACACTATGTTAGTTCCTGGTGCACAACATAGTGATTCAGTATTTCTATACATTTCAAAATGATGACCATAAGTCTAGTTATTATCTGCCATCATATAAAGATATTACATTATTATTGACTGTATTCTCCCCATCATACATTTCATACTCATTTGTTTTGTAACTAGAAACTGGTATCTTTTAATCTCCCTCACCTACTTCTCTCATTCCCCCACCCTCCTCCCTCCTGGAAACTACCTCTTTGTCCTCTGTATCTATGCTTGAGTCATGTTTTAAGGTCAAGAGATTAAGGCTGCTATATTTAAGTCCCTCAGTCTTTGGGCATAACATATATTTAAGATTGTAGATTAAACTGTACTATGCTGGAATGATTTTTTTACAGCCTCATGTGATGCTTTATATGCAAGTAAGGTTTGCCCTTGCGTTCTTGGCCACGGTTCTGTCTTTCCCACTGTTAATATTGCAACTGTCAAACCAGCTGCTGTCCTAAACCTAGAGGAAGCCATTTTTTTAACAAGTTAAAAAATTTTATACACACACACACACACACTCGTACGTGTATATATCAGAGCTTTGGGAATTTTCAAGGTAATATTATATTACAAAGATTTGCTTTAGGTGTAAAATGTCTATAATCAAAATATTTTAAGAATTATAGTTATACATAGTAATAGACTAATTTTACATCAGTCCTTTAAAATTTCTTTGAAAGAAGCTAAAGAGATTTTCGTATGCTCTCACAGAGAAAAATTGTGAACTAAATTGAATTGCTGACATAGACCTAGTTTTATAGTTACTTGCTATTGAAATAAAAAGGGTTGGGTAACACAGGTTTTAATTTGGCTAATTTTATTATTGCAAGTTCAGAAATGCTAAGTCACATTTCATCTGCTAAAAAACATTTTTTTAAAGATAAAGAATCATAAATCCTATTTG
The DNA here is from genome assembly GCF_965194825.1 of Balaenoptera physalus. Taxonomy (NCBI): domain Eukaryota; kingdom Metazoa; phylum Chordata; class Mammalia; order Artiodactyla; family Balaenopteridae; genus Balaenoptera; species Balaenoptera physalus. The sequence continues at coordinate 158,534,475 of NC_138890.1, forward strand.
ACAAGATTTCTTTTTAGATTTCTACTTTTGAGCCCTGATAATAAGTATCAAAAAATATTTGCTGAATTTACGTGTTAGCAGGTCTAGAGTCTTGACAAATGTATACTACAGCCAAGACACCCATTTCCTCTGTTAAGAGTTTTCCATAATTTTTCAGTGGCTTTTAGACAAGCATATTTACACATATATTTAGAAAAAGACTAAATGGTTTATGTCTCCAAGGATGCTTGGATATCTACAGATCTATATCAATAACTGTATCTATGTTTTTATATATATGGTCTTTAATATTTATTTTAATCTTACAAGTGTTTCTGACTATTTACATTATTTATTAATGTTATAAGTCATGGTATTATGTAGTATTCTTTTTACATAAACTTTCTTTATGTAAAGAAATAAAATTTAAGTCAGTCTTCTCACCTACATTTTATTTGCATACCAAAGAGTGCATTCATATTCTTGCCTATATTGATGTTTCAAGTAAAACTCACTTTTACTTGGATAAGAGTATTGTTTATCTTTTTACTTAGGTAAAATGATGAAGAATACATACTCTTCAAACTGGAATCAGAGCCTCAGTTTGACCATATACAGATTTCAACTTCCTAGTGTATATACAATACACGTATACATAAAACTTGGCAATACATCATCTATTTTGTAATACATAATCTATTTCAGCTTGTTCTTATCCATTACTTTTTTTTTTTTTTCCTTACTTGAAAAGTAAAATGAAGCGAAGAAAAGATGGTATTGTTAAGGTCATATTAATCTATCATAAATTAGCTTTAACGTGCCAAATAGTAAATCCACCCCAAAAGCTCATCACTTTTCCTTTTATGTGTTCAGGTAAATGAGTCTGGGAGACTGATAGCTACCTGAGAGGACATCACTCTTGAAAGCCCAGATGTAGCGTAAAGGAAACGGACATTAGTTAGAGCTAACAGCAATCTCAGAGGATCTTTATGGTATCAGCTTAGTCATAAATTGACAAAGAACCTTGTTTGCCCTCGGCTGTCAAGAATCATAAGAAAAGATGTTTAAAATGCTTTGAAAAACTTTAATGGATGGCCATTTGTTTAAACTCCAGCTGTGGTACTTTGCTTCTATTATTTCCTTTTCTTGGAAACATTATAAAAAATAAATATAAACCCTCCAGCGATAGATTTTCATAGCTAGTCAAAGCTTCTCTTGTAATCCCAAATATTGATCAAATTGCATTTAAGAGTTTTCCAAAGAATTATATTTAAGGTAACATTTAGATCCCTTTCTAAAAGCATCTCACATTTAGGTGGTGATATTCTGTGTAGAATTAAAGCTGCTGTAATTTTAAGAACTTTTAAAATTGACTCTATTTTGTAAACAACAAGGCTGTTATATACAGTGTGCCATAAAATTGTATTTTGTTGAGATGCTTCAAATTGGGATTTATAAATACTGATTTGGCATCAAAAAATAATTAGTGAATACATTAAAACATCCCTTTTTCTTTGTCTTGCCATTTGTAATGTTGATTAATGTCCTTATCGATCTTAATGTGAAATATTTTTTATTCTTTATAATCTCAGAAAATTATGTTTATATGTTAACCTTTAATTATTTTTTATTCTCAGATGAATTTTTTATATAATCTCTAGCTATTTAAACACCTCTTAAATTACATGCTTTTACTTTTTTAATAAAATGCCTTATTATAAATTAATAGAATTTAATTGCAAGATCTCTACCTATGTTTCCTTTACATGTGAAAAGTACTCTTCTATTGTATATATTTTGATACTATAGTGTAGAAGTAAAACTCACATCGATGGAGAATACTCATTTTTTAAACAAATTCAGACTTCCTATGTGTTCTAGAAGTCTGATCCCACAGTCATGTCAACTCCCTAAAATCTCTGTAGCAGTGACACTCCTTAGATGCATGCAGTTCCTAGTGGAGTCCCACTGTTATTAATCAAAGTTAAATTTACTGGAATTACCACAGAAAGGAAGAACATCACCTTAAACAGTCAGTGTTACTTATTTCTTTGAATAGATGAATTAGGGAAGGGTATTTATAGGATTGGCTTTACAGCCTGGATTGTGTGATTTTAACACTGATATTTCAACCCCAATAATTTGTTGCATTAGGCAGAGGTTATCACACAATGGCTTTGTATTTCTAGGCAAAGGGCGAGGTTATGTTTTTGAAGTGAATGTTTTGAAGCATGTTGTTGGTCTTGTAGATTGGTTCACAATCTATAATATAGGAGCCAGTGGTTCTTCAAGCAAAGGACTTTTGTTTTTGTTTTTTGTTTTGTCTTTTTTCCCCCTTTGGTCTCAGGATTGTTTAACACAAGGACAAAGCATTATGTTGGTGTCAGTTATGAGCCCCTCCCTAACAACTTTGATTATTCTTTAGCTGAGGCTTAAACATATAATATTGTAATGAGACATTATCAGTGTAGGTCTCCACCACTGTATATTGTATGTGTAGTGTATACAGTGGTCACGTGATAAATTTTTGAAGGTGGTTGTTCCAACATCTGTGTCAGGGTTTTCTATTCTCTTTGCTGAAAGATCATATGTTGGATCATTCGATCAGCTAAAAGTTGCACAGAAACATTGAATTCTTTTGGAGTCATTCATTTGAACATTGTAACATCACGCATCCAAGAGAAGGATTATAATCAGAATTGCAGTTCACTTCTAAGGAAGGAGACAAGACCTTAAATTAAAGTACAAGAACATATCCAATCCACCAGTCCAAAGAGCCCATAAAAGTCCATTAGGCGGTGTTAGCCAAATTACCAAGTTTTATGATTTTTCTTTCCTAATTGTTTAGTAATATTCCATATAACATATAAGTCTATAAGAATGTAAATGCAATAATCTTACCCTAAGGCCATATAATAAACTATACCTCAAACAGGCACTATTATTTTTACAATTGCCCTATTTGAAATTCTGCCTATTCAATTTCATGAACCTCTTTGATAAAATGTCTTATCTTAGTGACAGTATCTAGTTCTGCTGTTTTCTGAACTATAGCATGATATAGTCTACTTACTTCCATGACTGCTATAAAACACATTAAAAAAAAAAAGTTTTGGGGACAGAAAGTGCCATTGCAAAATTTCCCTTCAGTGGCTCAAATGGAGGTTGTTTTCCTCCTTTAAAAGTTAAATTAGCTAAAGAGCTATTTTTCTCATTTCTGAGAAGGAGGGGACAAAATTAATCCTTTTATCTGGGATGATCTTGGGGCAGGCATCCTCTACTGGGATGACAAACTCCCATGTGACTTTCAGATGGCAGCCATTAGGCTCTTGTGCCACACAGTCAATGCCAGTCATTAGAGCCACCAAGTGGTCTGTTTTCAGTTAAAGCTATTCCAGCAAACCCAAAGATAGTTTAGGTTTAAAGGACAACTGGTGTGAATTTTTGTGAAAGGAAATCAAGAGGGGGTTCAGAACCAATAAGCCATACAACCAAAGGGAACACATAGTTACAGATAATACACATAAAACACGCAGTAACTTTTTAAAATGTAACTTAAGGTAATTTTCATCAAAATATTTAGGAATTGCCAAAAGTTCAAAGAATTAATGAATATTTTGGTGATAAAAGGGAACCTCTGTTATCTAGACACAGAATGAACACTTTATGGAAAGTCTAATTCTAATTTTTATTTCTATAAAACATCCAATATTTGTAGTGACGCCTTAATAATCATTACAAATGATTCTGTTCATATTGAGTGGACCTTGTTCAACCCATCTTAATATAACTCTTTGTTTCTTTTAAATTAATAATTGTACATTTTATATTTTTAAGTAAAATAATTCACATTTTAAGCTTTTTACAATTACAACATGCCATCAAATTTGTCTTTTATTATATTTTAGCTATAAATAATATTTTTAATTAACCTCAAAATTCAAATATACCTATATATTTAAACATACAAAAGTTTATAAGTATGCAAATTGATAGCATAATTAAAAATTTTAATTCTAACTTTAAAGTATAATTAAGCTTGTCACCATATTAAACAATACAATGTATGTGCTATCTTATAGATTTCTCACATTAGTAAAGAATAACAAAATATTTATTATCTTATATACATATTACAATTTCTCTGTGAAGATATATATTAATTACCATATACAAACAAATTAATATAGTTTTTTCCAGATACAAAAAGAAACTAGTGTACAGGAAAAAAGGAATCGTTCAGATAACTCTGCTAAGTGAACACATTTTATATTACTGTATTTTGTAAGGTGTCAAAGCAAAATTGCACTGGACAGAATTAAATAGGCAAGAAGGGCTGTATTTAAGACTTAAATTAGAAGTCCAGACTATTGCAATAGAGGAGAGTGATTGAACTCCATTCTGCTGAAGCAAATGGCTGGAGAGTTTTTAGGAACTGTGGTGAGCTAATAGAAAAGTACGGAAGGACATTAGCTGGGAGATTGGTCAACAGCGTTCAGCTGTCTGTTTATGGATCTTAGGCTCCTGTCCTCTCACAGGCTTGATCCTCTTGATGATTACATTTAAAGGGATGACTCCTAGGTCCTTGAAAAAGACACTCCTGGGTTGTTAAATCTGCAAGAGAATGGGAGACGATTCACTTCACCAGGAGGCAGAGAAAGAATATTCAATTCAAAGTTTTCTGAAGTAGATGATCCTAGCAAAGGGAGGTCAGGAGCCTAGAATCAGAAATAAATCTATCTAAAGCTTAACCAAGCTGAGAGGAACATTAAAGCTATCTTGATCAAAGGTGGCAAAATAAAGAAAATTTCATATATATATATAAAATTTGACAGAAGACCTGGAAGTAACAATTTGACTCAACATATATATTATATACTAAATTTGACAGAAGACCTGGAAATAACAATTTGACCCAACATAGTAAGTCCTTATGATTTGTAGCATTGTAAGAATTCGTAAAATGTCAGCCTTTTAAAAGATATCCATTAAAAAAATGACATACATTATTATAACTGTATTTAGTTTAACACTATTTTGTTTTGAAATAAATCCTATTTATTGCTAAAGTTATCCAATTTGTAGAAATAGTGATAGCATATAGAACCTATACAACTATTTTAAAATGTTTAAATCATTAGAAATTAAATCCAAGTTTTATTACCTAACATATATTCTAGTAACATTATTTTAACATTGTACTCCCATAACAAAGAAGAAATAGAGTTGCCTTAATCTAAAATTCAGTCACTCCAATTTGCTCAGTCATGTATTAATAACTATCATATGAACTGTTTTTAATGTAAATAAACCTCTGTACTCATATGTCAAAATTTTTGAAGACCTGTGAATTCATGTCAAGATCTCTAATTGACTAGCTGTTCTTATTCAGTAACTTAGGTCATTACCAAACTCACAGTTAAACTCTTTCTTCTGAATTTGATAATGAATAAAACGACCAAAGAAGTTTTCTTTTGGAAATTCTGTAGTATTTAGACTACATATCCTTATAGTGTGCATATAGTAACAGAACAAAGTCTCCTAATAAAGGACAAAAGAAAGCAGAGTAAAAGAATTGAGAGCTGTTTTCAGACAGATATGAAATAATTACCATAAAAGTCTAATTGAGAGAATGTATACAGATGAAAGAGAGAGAGAGAGAGGTCTTCAAATAATAAGATTTTTTTTTTTTTTTGGTTATGATCAGTCTATTAGATGAAAAACCATGTTCATGTAAAAAGTCTCCCAAACTAACCAATGGAATTTCATATTTTTTTTGGTTGACTTATGCCAGTTAGAGAAATATACACATGAATTAAGAGATTATTTTGGACTGGAAGGTTTAATTGTTTAAGAAAAACTTATGAGAAGGAACTGTAATGCCCAGTAAGAAAGGAGCAGAACTTGAAATTCTACCAGCAGTATTTTTCCTTCTCTCCAAGTGTGTTCTAGGCTTTAACCAAATTAAACTCTTTAGTGATGTCAAACCCACAAATGCCCTCTTGACATGACTTTGCTTATGTTCTCTCAAAATGACATCCCCAAGCATGACCTTCCCCATCTCTACTATTAACTACGACTGTCTTAACACTCTCATAATTCATCTTTTAAAAAAATTTTTATTTATTTATTTATTTTTGGCTGCGTTGGGTCTTCGTTGCTGTGCACGGGCTTTCTCTAGTTGCGGTGAGTGGGGGCTACTCTTTGTTGTGGTGTGCAAGCTTCTCATTGCGGTGGCTTCTCTTGTTGCAGAGCACAGGCTCTAGGCGAGTGGGCTTCAATAGTTGTGGCACACGGGCTCAGTAGTTGTGGCACACGGGCTCAGTAGTTGTGGCACACGGGCTCAGTAGTTGTGACGCACAGGCTTAGTTGCTCCGTGGCATGTGGGATCTTCCTGGACCAAGGATGGAACGTGTGTCCCCTTCATTGGCAGGCGGATTCTTAACCCCTGCACCACCAGGGAAGTCCCTCATAATTCATCTTGATTGACACTTCTTTCCTAAGTTGTTTTGAATTATTTTAAATGCATATGTTATTTTATGCAACCCATTGGATTGATACTGGCACATTTCTAATGTCATTTTCCTCACTCTTCCTAACTTCCTAGTCACTTTGTAGTAGTTATTAAATCTCCCCATAGTACTAGTCCTCTGAGAGCAAGGACTCTTATGCACTTTCCTATCCTCATACAATTTTTGCAATTATATTTATTCAGTTGTGAGATTTTAATACTGAATTTAGCCCAAGGTTGACGCACTCTCAGCTCAGTTATATTTTTAAAATATAACCTTATAATGAATTCTGATTTCACTACATTTATAAAATAAAGGAAAGCTTCTGGTTAAAGATGTATATAGACGTACTAACACTCACTTCCTCCTAAGAAATCTATTAACATGTTTTATTAGTGTTATAAACCAACTAGCAAGGAATTTTGAGAGGACACATTATCAAAAACATTCTTGAAGATGAAATGCAGATGCACTAACTAAAACTTATCCAGTGGATCTGAGAAATCTAAGTCTTGAGATGGCAGAGGAGAAAGCCAAGAAGCCTTACAATGCAACACGCATGATGCAACCCTGTAGGACCTACTGACCTCTCAGTGATTGGTGTCATTGAGTGACCCTAGAAAAGAAGTGACAATGAGCTTACAACAAGAGGACAGAGGACTGAAGGTTTAATTCTTTGGTGAAGTTTCTTAGATGTCTGACTTAAAACCAGAAAGCTTTGAGGATAGATGTCCAATGTAAAAACAAAGGAATAAATTAAATATTTACACAGCAAAAGTTGAGTCCCCCAAATTCATTCCTTATCCAAAACCAAGAATTCTGATAGAGTATTATGGTCTCCATAGGAAGAATTTTTGATTAAGATTTTGACCAATTCTCAACCAGAAAAAAAGGGGACAGTTGCCCAGGATGCCCAATATCTGAATAATAAGAGATCCAATAAAGGAAAATAGAGAAAGTGTATAGGAATAAAAGATTTAAGAAAAACAAATAAATATAAGAAAAACAAATAAATACAATGTCCCAGAAGAACATGAGTTTTTATTTTGAATGAGGTCACTAAATGGCCAATCCAAAGTTTGAAACTGCTCTTTTCATTAATACTATCATGTAAATATGATTTTATTTTATTACTGTATCTGAATATAGTAATTTCAACCCTTTTGAGATATTGGAAGTTTTTACTTTTCAGTTTTTGGTTTAGTTAGTTTTTAAATGTTTTTTAGTTTATAGACCAAAGGCATAATTTTTAATTGACGACTGCTTGGTATTTGGACATGTGCATAATAGTTTCACATATTCTGAGAGAGGAGAGTCAATAAGTACACTTTTATTCCAATTCAACTTTGATAAGCACTTATAAGAATGACATTTTCTCCAAGGGAAAGATGGAATAGATTGCAATTATGATCAAATATATCAATTTTTATTCTCTTATGCTAAGATCAATTACCTTTTTTTCCTATTCAAATGAATATTGTCATAATTTGTCTTCTTTATTATCATAGAGCAAAAAAAGGGTGACTCAGTATCATATCCTCCAGCATTTCTTATATAAAACCTCCTTGAATCTCATTTACATGCTTTATGAATATGTTTATTGTACTGAAAGGTGATTACCTAATGTTTTCTAAGTTGTTCAAGGCAGTAAGCCAGGATTTTTCTAACTTATAAGCATATTGATTTTGACAGTTAAGAGAATTTGAGATTTCTGTATTAATTACTCTGTTTACATAAAAATGAGCTTTATATCATTTGTGCATTCTTATTATGCACATTTTCAAAATTATAGGGCAATTACATGAATTGCTAGAACAGTAAGATATGCCTGATTTAATTTAACAAGATGCAACTGTATCATTATTCACATATCATAAAAATAGATATATTAGACTTGGAAATTATAATAAACTGTTTTAAGAATGTATCTAATTCTTAATATATATGCCTTTCTGAAAATAATTACTTTATGAAATGTATAATAGTTTATATTTTATTCTATTCATGTTATATCATATTATTAATTAAAGTAATAATAAGTACAAAATACTGTGACAAAGTTAAAAACTATTAGATAAAACTGTATTACAAATAAGGTAGGTTTGAAAAGGCATTTTGAGTTGACCTCATTCTTTTCAGGTATTTCAGAGAGAGAAAGATTAAAAGAGCATTTGAGAATAAATAATTTAAAAGGGCCAAAGAAATTTGGCTATGATAAGCCTTTCTGAAGAAATAATTTGTATGATATATGCTAAAAGATCCCCAGTGGGGATTAATCAATTTATTTTAATGTTGCTTGAGGACTAATGATTTTGCCACTTTCTAAGTTTATTAACTCAAAAGTCTCTTTGTGCCTCAGCTCCTCAATGAGTTTTTCCTTCTTTTTCTCTGTCCAGCTGTATGTCTCCACTACACTGTAATATTGCATTAGCATTAAAATTAGCATTTCTAAAGTTTGAGTGAGGCTTCACAATTTATCACATGTATCAAATACATTCTGCCACTAGAGCCTCACAATAATCCTTCGAAAGGTGTGTTAGTATTCCCCATACATTAGTAAGGAAAGAAAGAGGACCAGAGACTTAAGTTTGTGCAGCAGATAAATGGAAGACATATATTTTAAGCGCAGATCTGTTAACATTGATTTCAGTACAATTTCTATTATTTTACAGGTGTCACTATTTCATAGTACCCAGGTAAATGGGTCATTTAATCATACCAACGATCTATTTGTTTTTTGTCCAATGGATGATCCAGAGTTGGATCATGACTTCGGGTGATCCAGAGTAACTTGAACCCTTGAGATATGGACATTTTGGAAACATTCTTTGTGTTTCTAGCTAGAAATAGCTAAGGTGCTAGCTCCGTATCTACTGACCATATTTTCCAATACACAAAGTAACTGAGCATTAACTTTACCCCAAAACAATTCATCCTAGAGCACAAAGTCTTTCCATCAGTCATATTTTGCCACAACTTGGTTTTTTTTAAGGCAGGAAAATAGTTTTTATGTTTTCCCAGGACGGCACTGAGTTTTTTTTATAACAATTCTATAACCCTCCATGACTAATTTTTTTCTAGATTCTGGACAACTATCTGTGTTTCTCAGACTCTCTATGGTATTTACGATTACAATGCTAAGTGGCTTTTTGTATGCTGTTTTTGTTTGTTTGCTGTTATTTGTCAATGTGATATGAAATAAACGGGCAAATCTATATAATAGTTGGACTTATTAGACAAAAAGCAATCAGCATCCATTCCATTGTATTTGACCAGCTATACAAGTTGCTTCAAATAAAATTATTCATTAAGCAATAAATGTAGGCATATATTAATCATTATACTCTGTGACCTAGAAAAACAAATATCATTTCTATAGACAGTGTTCTTAGCCCTAAATAGTAACTCTACAATAGGCGGATATGGATCAAATGCTGTGTAATTCTCCAGTCGTATAACGTAACTTTTAAAATTTTGTTGCTACTGATTTTATTCTTAAGTTTAAGAAAGATTAGTGACTCGTATAAGGAGACGCTACTCAAGGGCATTAAACAGCAAAATATATACAAGAATTTTTTTTGAGCGTAACTACGTATAAAATAATCCCCCTTTTGTTTTGGGAATTTAGATTAGTGGTCATTTTAGGTGATTTAAATCCTAATTCATAATTCTTTATTTATATCCATCTGAACCAAAAGTTTATTTTTCTCCACTCTATAAATTATATGATTTTACTTATCAAAACTACTTTTGCTACATATTTCTACTGTAGTTGAGTTATGACACTTCTTCTTCAGTTAATGGTAGCATTCTAAGCCATTCATCATTAACCAAACCAAAATATAGTGCATAAATGTTTGCAATGGAATAGTTTTGTGGCAGGCTTATAGTAATAATTGTGATCTATATTTATCAGAGAAAAAGTATAAATTTTAAGAATGAGAAAATAGTCCTTCCTCTGATTCCCTTCCAGTACATCAGTGCATTTTAACTTGAATTTCAATAGCTTCTGAAGAGCAAATGATTCTGTATATACACCCAGTGGTTGTACCTGTACATTTCATAAGAACCTCATTCTGGAATGAAAATGTTCAGGACCAATACTTAAGATATTAAAATGTAAACCTAAAGCACATTTTTGCACTACAAGTAGTGTGGGAAAATTATGTTAGTAATCACAAAATATAATTTTCTAAACCTTAATAAATGTTATATCTTTAAAACTATTTTTCTCCATGAGTGAATAAAATAACACTTGCTTGTAAATTAAATCTTCACAAAATTTCCAGCAAATTTTAGTAGATTAACAATGCGGTATCATAAGACTTTCCAAATGCAACATATCATCTTTAGTATTATCATGCCACTAAATTAAGTGAGGCATATATGAGCTCTTAGTGTTAGGAATTTAGGGTGCCATTCACCCCTCCTCACTTACGTTTTAAGGAGATATGACACGTGTCAGTAGTCAAGTGAGAAATGAAATCTGACTTTATTAAACTGTCATTGAGAACTGAAAGTGTAATATTGCAAATTTGATACAGGAATCGAGGTGTGGAAAGAAATAGACTCTATCAGAAATAAGATACACAGGAAGGGAAGTGAGGGAAATCTTGGCTATGCAGTTGTGAAACATTTAGTTCAACCTAGTACAATATAAGAGTAAATCTCATGACAACTTTCTACTGCTGTCCCTGCCCTCTCTCTCAAACTGGATACAAGTGAGGAAACATTTAGCCCTCACTGCACTAAAAGCCATTCTATTCTACCAGGAAAGCTCTTGTTTGTTTGTTTGTTTATTAAAACAACAGAAATTTATTCTCCCGCAGTCTTGGGGACTAGAGTTCTGAAATCAATATGTAGGCATGGCCATACTCTCTCTAGCTTCTGATGTTTGCCAGCAATCGTTGGCATTTATTGTTTTGCAGGGGCATAATTCTAATCCCTGCCCCTGTCATTTCATGGCCATCTTCCCTTTGTGTCTTGATGTCATCACTTGGTGTTCTTCTCTGGGTGTCCCTGTCTCTGTGTCTGTCCTCTTCTTCTTCTTCTTCTGTTTTTTTTTTTTGATTGAAGTATAGTTGATTTACAATATTGTATTGGTTTCAGGTGTACAGAATAGTGATTCAGTCAATTTTGCAGATTATAGTCCACTGTAGGTTATTAGAAAATACTGGGTATAATTCCCTGTGCTATACAGTATATCCTTGTTGCTTATCTAGTTTGTATATAGTCATACTCCTAATTTGTCCCTCCCCACTTCCATCTTCCCTTTGGTAACCACAAGTTTGTTTTCTATATCTGTGAGTCTGTTTCTGTTTTTCATATACTAAACTTTGTATTATTTTTTTAGATTCTACATATAAGTGACATCATATAGTATCTATCTTTCTCAGTCTGACTTATTTCACTAAGCAAAATCTCTAGGTCCATTCGCGTTGCTGCAATATCCAGTGGTAGGTCTAGAGTTTATAATAATTTATTAAATTAACTATTTCAACACGTTTGACAATGACACCATTTATCTGTGTACACTGGCATTAAGAGTGCTAGCTTTAGCCTAAAATGAGTTCTCCTAATCTCATCATCTTACATGTGCCTCCCTAGTTTTCCCAACATGACTTGCTGAAGACACTGTCTTTTCTCCATTGTATTTTCTTGCCTCCTTTGTTTTAAATTAATTGACCACATGTCTGTGGGTTTATTTCTGGGCTCTTTATTCTCTTCCATTGATCTATGTGTCTGTTTTTGTGCCAATACCATGCAGTTTTGATTACTGTAGCTTTGTAGTATAATCAGAAGTCTAGGAGGGTTATAGCTCCAGCTTTCTTCTTTTTCTCAGGATTGCGTTGACAATTCTGGGTCTTCTGTGGTTCCATATAAGTTTTATGATTATTTGTTCTAGTCCTGTGAAAAATGTCCTGGGTATTTTGATAGGGTTTGCATTATATCTGTAGATTGCTTTGTGTAATGTGGCTATTTTAATAATTTTAATTCTTCCTCCCCAAGAGCATGGGATATCATTCCAATTCTTTGAATCATCTTTAATTTTCTTCTTCAATGTTTTATAGTTTTCAGAGTATAGGTCTTTCTCCTTCTTGTTTAAGTTTATTGCTAGTATTTTATTTTTTTGATGTGATTTTAAACAAGATTATTTTTTCACTTTCTCTTTCTGATATTCCACTAGTAGCATGTAGAAACATGACAGATTTCTGTGCATTAATCTTGTATCCTGCACCATTGCTCAATTCATTTATTAGTTCTTATGGTTTTGGGGTGGAGACTTTAGGGTTCTTTATTTAGAGTATCATGTCATCTGCAAATAGTGATGGTTTTACCTCTTTCCTTCCAATTTGGATACTTTTTTTTCTTTTTCTTGTCTGATTGCTGTGGCTAGGACTTCCAATACTAGTTTAAATAGAAGCAGTGAGAATGGGTATCCTTGTCTTGCTGTCAAATTTAGTGGGCAGGCTTTCAGCTTTTCACCACTGAGTATTATGTTGGGTGTGGGTTTATTGTAAATGGCTTCTATTATGTTGTGATATATTCCCCCTATACCCACTTTGAGGAGAGTTTTTATCATGAATGTATTTGCATTTTATCAAATGCCTTTTCTGCTTCTATTGAAATGATCATGTGATTTTCATCTTTCCTTTTGTTAGTGTGGTGTATCACATTGATTGATTTGTGTATGTTGAACCATCCTTATGACCCTGGAATAAATCCTGCTTGCTCATGGTGCATGATCCTTTTATGTATTGTTGGCTTTGGTTTGCTAATATTTTGTTGAGGACTTTGCATCTGTATTCATCAAAGACATTGGCTGTAATTTGCTCTTTTTATAGTGTCTTTGTCTGCTTTTGGTATCAGGGTAAACAATAAAATTAGAACATTCTCTCACACCATATGTAAAATAAACTCAAAATTGTTTAAAGACCTAAATGTGAGACCTGAAACCATAAAACTCTTTGGTTTTTGAGAACACATTTTGACATAAATTATAGCAATGTTTTTTTGGATCAGTCTCTTAAGGCAAAAGAAATAAGAGCAAAAATAAACAAATGAGAACTAATTAAACTATTTTCTTGAGCCAATAAATACCTTTTAATATGTACTTTTTCCTACGTAAGGGAAGCCAGTTTATGATGCACCAAAAATTTTGGACAGAACTATAGTATTGAAAGAAGAAAAAAAAATCAATCTCTTCTTGATCCTAAATTGCTGCATAAACCAAACCAACATATTCACTTTGGGAGCACACTGTATACTTACCTAGGATACAGCATTAAGGAAAATTTTAGGAAGTTGTACCTTGAGGTTTCTCATTGTCTTCAGTAAGGTCCCATAATACCTCTAGTGGTAAATTATAGGCCAATACATTTTCTTTAATGATTCAGCCAATTCAAATGAGAATTTGTGTCTACCTGCAAACCAGGACATCTTTTTTGTTGTTGTTCCTATAGCTTTCTTTTTTAAAAAATTTTATTGAAATATAGTTGATTTACAATGTTGTGTTAGGTTCAGGTGTACAGCAAAGTGAATTAGTTTTATATATATATACATATACATACATATATATATATATGTATGTATATATATATATATATATATATATACACATATGTATCTCCAGTCTTTTTTAGATTCTTTTCCCATATAGGCCATTACAGAGTATTGGGTAGAGTTCCCTGTGCTATACAGTAGATCCTTGTTAGTTATCTATTTTATGTATGGTAGTGTGTACATTTTAATCCCAAACTCTTAATTTATCCCTCCCCCCCTTTCCCCTTTGGTAACCAGAAGTTTGTTTTCTATGTCTGCAAGTCTCTTTCTATTTTTAAATAAGTTCACTTGTATCATTTTTTTAGATTCCACATTTAAAGGAAATCATATATTTGTCTTTCTCTGCCTGACTTACTTCACTCAGTATGATAATCTCTAGGTCCATGAATGTTGCTGCAAATGCCATTATTTCATTCTTTTTTATGTCTGAGTAATATTTCATTGTGTATATGTACAACATCTTCTTTATCCATTCATCTGTTGATGGACATTTAAGTTGCTTCCATGTCCTGGGTATTGTAAATAGTGCTGCAATAAACACTGGGGCATTGGGGTGCACATAGCTTTTCGAATTAGAGTTTTCTCTGGATATATGCCCAGGACTGGGATCACTGGATCATATGGTAACTCTGGAACCTCCATACTGTTCTCCATATTGGCTGTACTAATTTACATTCCCACCAAAAGTGTAGGAGGGTTCCCTTTTCTCCACACTCTCTCCAGCATTTATTATTTATAGACTTTTTGATGACCCCCATTCTGACCAGTGTGAGGTGATACCTCCTTGTAGTTTTGGTTTGCATTTCTCAAATAATTAGCGATGTTGAGCATCTTTTCAGGTGCTTTTTGGCTATCTGTATATCTTCGTTGGAGAAACGTCTATTTAGATCTTCTGCCCAGTTTTTGATTGGGTTGTTTTTTTTTGCTTATTATTTTTGAATTGAGCTTTAGAAATCTATTACATTTCTATACACTAACAATGAAATAGCAGAAACAGGAATTAAGGAAACAATCACATTTATCATCACATCAAAAAGAACTGATGTGAGAACAAACCTACCTAAGGAGGCACAAGACCTGTACTCTGAAATCAAGAAGACCCTGATGAAAGAAATTGAAGACAATACAGATGGAAAGATATACCATGTTATTGTATTGGAAGAAAACATATTGTTAAAATGATGATACTACCCAAGGCAATCTACAGGTTCAATCCCTATCAAATTACCAATGGCATTTTTCACAGAACTAGAACAAAAAGTTTTAAAATTTATATGGAAACACAAAAGACCCTGAATAATCAAAGCAATCTTGAGAAACAACAATGAGCTGGAGGAAGCAGGCTCCCTGACTTCAGACTATACTACAAAGCTACAGTCATCAAAACAGTATGGTACTGGCACAAAAACAGACATATAGATCAATGGAAAAGGATAGAAAGCCCAGAAATAAACCCACACACTTATGGTCAATTAATCTACAACAAAGGAGGCAAAAATATACAACGGAGCCAGTTTAGGAAAAAAAAAAAAGCTTGGCCCATTATAATCTATAAGCTTACAATAAATATAATTGCTTTTAAAAGTCAGCTAATTCATCTAATGCATAGAGCATAGAGATGTTCATAAAAAAATTAATGCTCATATAGATTAATTACCATATTGATAAAGTCTCTATTCAAAACCTTAGTCAAAATAACTGTATTTAAGACTAGTTGGTAATAAAAATTAATTAGATGGGAACATGAGGCAGACCCACTGCAAACTCAGTTTATTGTTTGAAAGTAACATCTCAAATTATATTGCTCTACTGAAAGAGAAGTAAAATTATATTATTTTACAATTTAAAGACAGAATTCTTTCTTTCTGCTAATTTCAGTTATTAAATATTACATTATATTATTTACAAACATATTCTGTTAAAATTAATGTAATTTTGTTTTGCTTTAGCTTTTAATATTTATATGTACAAACATATATATAAAGTTTGCATTCATTTGAGATATTTTCTACTTTAAATCACAACTATTTTTATGACATTTCTGTGAGTTCAATAGGTCATCAAATATTTTAGTTATGTTATTAAATTATCACCTAGAATAAATTACATTCATTAAATTATCCAGCAATTAAAAACTAAACTCTTGGAAAAACATTTTAACCTGCAAATAATTTTCTTACTTATTTATAATACCCTGACCTATATTATCAAGCTTTACTGTGAATTATTTTCTAACTGGAATATTACTTTCTACTATCCTTTTTATACTTCTTTCCAAGTTCTTAATATATTTTCCAAAAAGAAGTCTAATTTTTCTGTGTGTGTTTACACCTAAGATTCCCAGCATGGAACATCTCTTTGTTAATCTTGAGGACCTTATTAATTATTACATCTTATAGAACTTTTCCAGTTGTTTGCCTTTGAGATATTTTTCTTGTTGATGGCAGAGAAGGCCAGGTTTACTAGTTCTTGGTCAATAAGTGCTATCCATATGACCTACCAGTTTATAGTTCCTTTATGTTTAATTTTTCCTCAAGTACAGTAAATTTTCCCATTGAACTTGGCCATATTGTATCTATAATGTACATATAATCTTGACTAACACAAGTGTAGGCACATAAAAGATGGCAAGATTTTGTGTTTCTTTTTTTAATTTTTGAAAATGAGATATTTTTCTCTTAAGAAAATACTCTAATAAAGATGATTCAGGATTCCATAAAATGTATGGTCTACATTTTCTTGATGGTTGTTGGCTGGTAAATGGGCACATGGTACAGTGAGACACACTTTTCAGTAATAGAAAGCAATCAGGTCTTCTGAGGTGGAAAGTGTTTAGAAGTAATTTCTCTCTCTTGAAAGGGGGCATAAGACAGTAGTACTTCCTTTTTTCAGCTCGTAATATTTCCATCTGATTGTGATGTAGCATTTTGATGCATGAAGGTGGCCAAAGGTAAGACATTGAGGTCTGTAGAGTGGAAAATAAAAGGCTCTGATGATATGATAGAATCACTGGAACAATGTACCTGAGAAAATGTTTTAAGTACATCACACATTCACATTGCTGAGGTCATTTTGTTTGGGTTTTTTCTGTTATTGTATCTGAAGCATCTAAACTGACATATCACACATTCACATTGCTGAGGTCATTTTATTTGTGTTTTTTCTGTTATTGTATCTTAAGCGTCTAAACTGACACAGGGTTTTAAGGAAAGTATGATTGATTACAAAATTTGGTTAAAAGTTAGTGATTAGTAACTGGTAAATAGTAATAGTTAATTTATTCACTATTTTACTTTCACATATCCTGACAGTCACTGTGAATAATTTTGAGTGTTTGAAAACAGCACAATGGGACAAATTTAATTTTTAATCATCAAATTCAGCAAGTTGACTGATTGAGATTTCATATGTTTGAAGATTTTAAAAGAACACCATTAGCACTCAGATTATAGTAAGATGACGGCATCTCTTCATCCTTCAAAGGTACTGATGCTCTCATTTTGTTTGGCAAAATTGATTACATTAACTTCAGGGTATATTTAAGAAGTCAAATAAAACTTCTTCCTTGAAATCTGAAATTTTAAAAGCATGTATTGATTTTTTTCTGTTTGCATTCTTTTAAAGAACCCTATTATGCATGGAATTAAATATGATACCCTCTCCAGAGTGACACTTTAATGGAGATTTTCTAGAAAAAAAATGGTGGGAAAAATGTGTTTTAAGTGTATTTAAAGAAAGACTAATTTTTCTTCTCAGTTATAATTTTTATCAAATGCTATTTACATATTAGAAAATAACATCACAGTATTTTCTAAAAGAAAGTTAAGCAAAAGAGTTTTCGTCTTGTCAGCCTTAGCCTGTGAAGCAGAAGACAATGCTTTGCCCTTAGATATTTGTTAACACAAATTTGAAAGACATCATATTCCAAAAAAAAAAGAAGATAAATAAATAAAAATATCTCAAGGAACTGTTTTAGAACTTCAGTCCTGTAAATGATATAAATATGTGAAGAAATATAAAATTTAAATGTAAACAATACTTTGAGATCAAATGTTCATTTAATTAGTGATTAACAATGAACATGTATTTGGTTTTAATTTCACAAATATAATCCAATTTGTATTAACCTGTTTCTATAGAAATAGAAGGCTGAAGGAGCTATATTCACTTTTTTTCTTGTGGCATCAGCATAAATGTTTGATGATTATGATTAATTTCATCTTTCTAGTGACAATGCATAGAGAAATAAGAGGCTGAGCTCATTGTACATACATAGTTCATGTACTTGTAGGGAAAATAATGTGTTAATCTGTCTCATTTATAGAAATATTCATTTTTGTCTATATAGTATATTATATGAAAACAGTGGTAAAAATATTCCACAAGAAACCCACAATATTTAACACAATTTTCATTTGTTGAATCCATCTAGAGAAGTCATAATTTTGCAAGTATATATGAACTTTCAAGTAAGTGAAAAAGTAGACAAGTCTTGGAATAATAAAAACACCATGGTATAATCTCTACTTTCATAGAGAAGTAGATTCCTGTGTTTGCCTGATATGAACATTAAAATATGAAACTTAAATACACACCATAAGCCTAACAGAAGTAGGAGGAAAAGGAAACCTCTGATTGTACACGAAGTATGGAAAAACCTGTAACTGAAAAGATGACTGAGAGTCCTTGGACAATCTCTACTGTCACAAAGTACATCTGCCTTGGGGTCAGACTCAGCAGTATGTTTTATTTCAAGCAACGCAAATCCAATTCTAAGACTATAATACACTAATGAATGTTATATTAAGTATTTGTGGGAACACAGAATGAGGGAATATATGATACTCTGGACAGAAAACCATCAAATATCCCATGCAGACATTGCTGACCCCAGCTTTCTCTTCTCCACTGCCTGTTACTGAGTCTGTTTTCCCATCAACATCTCAACTCTCTTGAGAAAGAAAAACGGAGCTGGAGGAATCAGGCTCCCTGACTTCAGACTATACTACAAAGCTACAGTAATCAAGACAGTATGGTATTGGCACAGAAACAGAAATATAGATCATTGGAACAGGATAGAAAGCCCAGAGATAAACCCGTGCACATATGGTCACATTATTTTTGATAAAGGAGGCAAAAATATACAATGGAGAAAAGACAGCCTCTTCAATAAGTGGTGCTGGGAAAACTGGACAGCTACATGTAAAAGAATGAAATTAGAACACTCCCTAACACCATATACAAAAATAAACTCAAAATGGATTAAAGCCCTAAATGTAAGGCCAGACACTATAAAACTCTTAGAGCAAAACATAGACAGAACACTCTATGACATAAATCACAGCAAAATCCTTTTTGACCCACCTCCTAGAGCAATGGAAATAAAAATAAACAAATGGGACCTAATGAAACTTAAAAGCTTTTGCAGAGCAAAAGAAACCATAAAAAAGACGAAAAGGCAACCCTCAGAATGGGAGAAAATATTTGCAAATGAAGCAACTGACAGAGGATTAATCTCCAAATTTACCAACAGCTCATGTAACTCAATATCAAAAAAGCAAAAACCCAATCCAAAATGGGCAGAAGACCTAAATAGACATTTCTCCAAAGAAGATATACAAATTGCCAACCAACATATGAAAGAATGCTCAACATCACTAATCATTAGAGAAATGCAAATCAAAACTACAATGAGGTATCACCTCACACCAGTCAGAATGGCCATCATCAAAAAATCTAGAAACAATAAATGCTGGAGGTGGTGTGGAGAAAAGGGAACCCTGTTGCACTGTTGGTGGGAATGCAAATTGATACAGCCACTATGGAGAACAGTATGGAGGTTCCCTAGAAAACTAAAAATAGAACTACCCTATAACACAGCAATCCCACTACTGGGCATATACCCTGAGAAAACCATAATTCAAAAAGAGTCATGTACCACAATGTTCATTGCAGCTCTATTTACAATAGCCAGGACATGGAAGGAACCTAAGTGTCCATCAACAGATGAATGGATAAAGAAGATGTGGCACATATACACAATGGAATATTACTCAGCCATAAAAAGAAATGAAACTGAGTTATTTGTAGTGAGGTGGATGGACCTAGAGTCTGTCATACAGAGTGAAGTAAGTCAGAAAGAGAAAAAGAAATACCGTATGCTAACACACATATATGGAATCTAAAAAAAAAAATGGTTCTGAAGAACCTAGGGGCAGGACAGGAATAAAGATGCAGATGTAGAGAATGGACTTGAGGACATGGGGAGGGGGAAGGGTAAGCTGGGACGGAGTGAGAGAGTGGCATGGACATATATACACTACCAAATATAAAATAGATAGCTAGTGGGAAGCAGCCACATAGCACAGGGAGATCAGCTTGGTGCTCTATGACCACCTAGAGGGGTGGGATAGGGAGGGTAGGAGGGAGACTCAAGGGGGAGGAGATATGAGGAATACATGTATATGTATAGCTGATTCACTTTGTTATAAAGCAGAAACTAACACACCATTGTAAAGCAATTTTACTCCAATAAAGATGTTAAAAAAAAAACAACTCTCTAGTACTTCCTCCTGCCCATCCGAAACTGCTGAATCAGAGGACATAGTTATAATTAGATCAATTAGATCACTAGGTGCCTGCAGTAAAGGTAGCGCAAAAAGGAGAAGGACAAGCTTTTGGAAGGACAAAATGAGATTTCACCGTGTGAAGGTTAAAAACAAAATTGAACGAACATACAAACTAATGAACAAAAGTGGTTAACAGTTCCCTTTATATTATTTTCTGGAAGCTGTTCATTCAGTACCATTTTCTAGATAGATGGACTGAGTATTATGAACTCATTTTTCCAACTTCTTTGATTAAACATAATTACTGAATAATTATAAAATAAAAAATTAAATGTTCATGCCTCTCTTTCTCCCCCTCCCCCCCCTTTTTTTCCCCTGCTAACCAGTACAGTAGCTAGACTAAATTTTTGTTTGTTTCTCCACTTGGATCTGACAAACTGAAATTAAATGGCAGGATGATGACATTGAAGCATTTTCCTTGGTGAGGGAAGCAGTTAAAAATAGGAGATACAAGGGAATTGTTGAATTTTTAGATCAATTAATTTTGAAATCAAAGTTATGCTGGATTTCATTAAGAAGATAGCTTTTCTCCATGGAGATTTAATTAATCTGCCCAGTTAACTTTCTCTAATTTGTGCATTCATAGACCTTCTTTCCGTTTTCTCATGTTGTGACATTTATTAGTAACTATCATATGCTTATTTACATCTATTATTGAACTCCTTAAGGAGTATAACCTCTTTGAAAATGATATAGATATCTGATTCATCTTGTGTAATCCAGGAGCTGGGCACTAGAATTTATTTAATAATAGCATTGAATGAATGTCTCTCAGGGACAGAATTACTTTTTAAATGTTACAAACCGAGTGTATCGCCAAAAAACTAGAGGTAAGATGAATTTAATAGAAAAGTAAGTAGCATTTATCAGGTAGACTCAATTTCTGAATGTTTTCAAGAGATTAGATCCTGAGCTTCACTATTTCTTTTTCAAGTTATCATCCATTAATAAGGAAAAACAAGATTTTCACCCTCAAAACTGTGTATGCTTATATCCTTAGAAAATTAATCACTGGCCATATCTACCCCTGGAGAGAGAAATATACCAAATGTGATTAAAAATGAATACTCAGTTATTGTTAAACGAATATGAATATTTGTGTTTGAAGTTGATTAAACTCAGTCATAGTGAAGAAAGGGAATCAGTTCCACTGTTAGTATACCCTTTAGTTTAGAATGTTGCTTAATATGTTTGTATTTAGTGAGTAAATTAGGATTTTTCTATTGGTGCTTTTTCTCCTTGATGAGTATTTACATTGATGTCATATTTAAATCCTTGGATTTTGTTATTGACCTAAGTTCTTCTATTTTAAGTATTCCATTTGCCCCAGATACAGTCATGTTCGAATTCTGCCCCATCCTCACATTCACAATATAGCCATCTGACCACCAACCAAATTCATAAAAGTATTATATAGAGATGGCATGATAAGTAACATTGATGAATTATTCTTTTATAAATTTCTCTGAAGCTGTCCATTCATTCACTCACTCAATCAATTATTAAGTTACAGCTATGTGACGCACTCTTCTAGGTACCAAGATGACTCAGTCATATTTCTTCCCACCTCATGATTATGTTACTACTATGCCTTGGTTTGATCCACCCATTCTTCTACACTTATTTTTCTCACCTATAGCTTTCTTCTACTAATGCAAGCCTCCTTATTTCCTGCTGTAAATTACCACGTAGGAAAACTCCCATGTGGAACCCTAATTGCTGAAGGTTCATTACAAATCTATCATGAGCTAGGTAAGTGATTTCCCAGGAGATACACAAAATCAGATTGCATATCAGATCTTCTTGTGTTATATACGATTCACGTAGAAAACTTTTTGGTTAATATTTTAGTCCCTTAGACTGCACCATTTATTAAAGCATAGTCTTTCTTCCCTTCACTTTTTTTTTTAGTTTTATTGGAGTATAGTTGATTTATTATGTTGTGTTATTTGCAGGTGTACAGCAAAGTGATTCAGTTATACATATGAATATATTCATTCTTTTTCAGATTCTTTTCTCATATAGGTTATCGCAGAATACTGAGTAGAGTTCCCTGTGCTATACAGTAGGTCCTTGCTGGTCATCTATCATATATATAGTGGTGTGTGTATGTTCATCCCAAACTCCTGATTTATCCCACCCTCCACACTTCCCCTTTGGTAACCATAAGTTTGTTTTTAACATCTGTAAGTTTGTTTCTGTTTTGTAAATAAGTTCATTTGTATCATTTTTAAAAATTAGATTCCACATATGTGTGATATCAGATGATATTTGTCTTTCTCTGTCTGACTTACTTCACTTAGTATAATTTCTAGGTCCATCCATGTTGCTGCAAATGGCATTTTTTTTATGGCTGAGTAATATTCCACTGTATATTTGTGCCACATTTTCTTTATCCATTCATCTGTCGGTGGACATTTAGGTTGCTTCCATGTCTTGGCTATTGTAAACAGAGCTGCAGTGAACATTGGGATTCACTCTTATTAAGGGCACATGGGCTTGCCTTCTCCCTCCTTCTTTTCCTTTCTTCCCCAACCTCTGGAACCCATAATGGATAATATACTGAAAAAAAAAAAAAAAAAAAAGCTTTATAATTTCACTTCTTCTGGGTCATGCAATACTGTTTTGGCACAAAGCTTTACATTCTTATCTTTTAAACCTGAACTTTATTAAATTGGAAACTACAGATACCTTTCTTGGTATCATTTCCAACATCTGCTTTACTGCTAACTGCAGACCCTTTGGCAGCCTAGTGGGGTAGGGGAGAGAAGAGAGAGGAGCATGAGGGCAACACCTTTATGAAGCTGCAGGAGCAGGCACTGTTTATGGCAACTCTAAAGGGGCAGATTGGGGACTTCCCTGGTGGTCCAGTGGTTAAGACTCCGTGCTTCCAATGCAGGGGGCTCACGTTCGATCCCTGGTGAGGAAACTAGGACTCCACAGGCCACATGGCGTGGCCAAAAAAAAAAGACAGATTGATGGTTGGCAGAATATGAGGAGCCTCGTAAGGAATATCTATTTTCTTTTGTCTAATTTACTCTCTTTGTTATTTAATAATACATGATCAGGTTTTACTAGGTTTGATTAAAATGATACTGGTGTTAGCTCTATTTCTACTCAGTACATTTGCCTAAATCAACATAATATCTTCAGCTCCCAAAAGATGCATTTTTTTTAAAGCTTTAGATCTGTGAGGTTCTTGTTTCACTGAAGGATTATTCATACAAGTGTATGTATACATTTAAATGCAGTAATTATAGATTGAATATTTGTTCCACCAAAAGTCATATATCAAAGCTCTAAGCTCCAGTTTTTGGTATTTGGAGGTGAAGCCTTTGGGAGGTAATTAGGATTAGATGAGATCATGAGGGTGGGGTCCTCATAATGAGATTAGTTTCCTTGTAAGAAGAGGAAGAAACCAGAGCTCTCCCTCTGCCCTGTGAAGCTGCAGTGAGAAAGCTGCTATCTTCAAGCTGGGAGGAGGATCTTCTCTAAGAACTGAATCTCCTTGCTCCTTGATCTTGGACTTCTTAGCCTCCAGAACTCTGAGACATAAATGGCTATTATTTAGCCACCTAGTCTATGGTATTTTGTCACAGCCCTAGATGAACAAGATAGCAATCAAGGTTTTCTGCCATTAGATACTTTAGCTTCCCATGGACATGGCCATTTGGAGGAAGAAAAAGTAAAAGAAAGAGTTTATTAAATCTCAATGTTTTAATACTTGAAGATAATTTCAGTCAATAGATACTAGCTCTGAGAAAGGCTTTTTAGAGGAGCAGAAGTGTCTTCTTCATGTATTTAACAGACATCACACAAATATTTTTCATATTCTGCCTATATAAGTGGCCCAGTTGGCATATAATTTAATGGTTGCTTTCATTCCCTAAGTTCAATGTTTCTCAAATGAACTGCCATTTACAGATCAAAATATTTAATAAAAATTTCAATACACCTGGAAAAACATATGCCAATAAAGCCCATCTGCATTTCTCCATTAACTTTGCTTGTTGATAAATTTAAGAAACTTGTGAGGATGTTTCCATTATTCATGTACAGATTAAGTGTTACATTTTAAGTATTTTACTTTAGTTATTAATTTTCTCTTTACAGTCACTAAAATTTTTCATTTGAAAATGCGTACTTATTTATCACAGCTTCATCTAGTTCTATATTACACTTTTCTAAAAATTCTTTAAATGTCTTCCAGGTGGAAACATAAATACATGGAAATTTTTTTCTGAATATTTATTTATTCTCTACATTAAATAGTTGCTTTGTTAATTTGGAATTTTATGAACCATCATCAGTAGAAGTAGAATTCAGTGAATCAATTTATTGGCATGGGAAAGCAGCATATGAGAATCTTGCTTAATTAGTCTTATTGTTCCCACTGGCAAGACAAAAAATATATTTGATTACACTGTAAATGAATTTTCTCTGTAAATACTTTTTCCTTTTTACAACTTTACCAAATTCATTAATTCGGTACCAGTAGACTCCAGACCACATCATATTTTATTTGAGAAAGTAATAGGAGATTGATTACTTTTATCAATTTTTGTTTTGATTCACTTATGTGTATTCTGTTGCTGAATTATCCAGATTCATGACACTCCAGATTGTCAGGGAAGTATTAAACATAGACTAGATCTGAGAACACTGAATTTGGTTGAGTCTTCTCAAGGTGGAGTCTGTCCCTCTGCTTTTAGCATTAAGTAAATCTACCCAACGATGGGCATATAGACAACTTGAGAAAATGATTGATGTACCAGAACAGAAAAGTAATGCTGTTTAGATTTTTCAATGCACTTTAACAGTATGGAAACAGCTGTAGTTAACAACATTGCTCATAGCTTCAAAGCCCATATTTAAAGAAATATGCATTAAAACAAACAGAAATGCTCCTGAATTTGTATAAGATTAGAATGTTTTTACAAGAAAATATGCATTTTAAATAGGAACTTTTATCAGGACAAAGCCTGCTGTTACAACCATACTTTTCTTCTGCCCGTTTTGTCTATTTTGTCTTCTGTATATGTCTCATATTGAAATGTAAGTAGTATGAGTTTTGTGTTTGTTCTACAACTGAAGGAGAAATTGCTCAATGTTTACTTGCTAATAATAAACATAAAGTTATTAATTGCTTACTGACTTATATATCCCCATTGGGAATGGGGCACTTTCTTGGATCAATCCAAAGCTTTTTGCTTGAATTAGTATGACACTAATCTCTTCTTTTTTTTCCATTGTACAATACAAAAAAGGAGTAATGTGGTTATAAATTGACAATATTGACAATGATTTTCCCATTCCTTTATTAAACTGAGGGCATTTTTATATTAATTGGAGTCTCTTTCTTTTTTTATAATTATGGTGGTATCCATATTATTTTATGGATTATGTTATCTTCTATTTGAAATATTGAGTTCATACTTAATAAGGAAGCTCTGTGAGCAGACATCTTCGAAATCTATGCAGTCACTTTTGATATGTCAGTTTTAAAATAGTTGTCAACTGTCCACCTAGATAGAAACACAGGTATAAATAAACACCAGAAATCAGAAATAATTGACAGTAGCTACAAAAGTAAATAATGCACTCATCTCTCATGGGAATACCCAATCTAGACAGTTTTGTAATTCTGCTTATTTTATCTGTTTCTGCCATTCTCACTCTTGGCTTATCAGAAATAACTATGTTATCAGTTTGTCTTATTTTAAATTGAAGAAGAAATATAAATAATATATATATGTACTTATCTTTCTATCTACACATAGCTACATATTTAGAAAAGACCCATTAAACCAAAGTCTCCCAATGTTCAGAAATTAATTATAAAATAATTCCACTGAAGTTATTCTTCTTAATTATTTTACTTGCCACTGTTATTTTTCTCCACTAGAAGCAATCTTTATTTTTTCCCTCATGCCATCATTTGACACATATGTAATCTCGTTTTTATTTATTTGTGTATACAGTTCATATTACCAAATGAATCATTTGGTCCTTGAGGTCTGAAATTCCATCTCTTATTTAAAACAGTATTGAAATTGTTAAAAGTATGAAATATATACCAAGACAATATGTTTGGGGTTCATCATGGTTGGACACAATTTGCAATATACCAGAACCAACAAACCAATATACGTAAATTATATAAGACCCAGTCATATATATGTATATATGGGAGTCCCCTAGAATTGCTCTGGGGATTGAAGAAAATGAAAAAAATCTGGGTAAAGTGCTTACTGCAGTCAAATATAAGAATTTTTTTTGAGTAATCATTATTAATTTTATTATTTTCTTTTCCTAAATGTTATTATCTCTTGATATAGATATTCAATAACTATTTGTTAATAAGTGATAAAATTTTGTGTATATTTGCCCAATATAGATGGTGCTTCATAATAAATAAATACCATGTGCTTATAGCAGGTAAAAAATTGATGACTTTAACATTTGGGACCAATTATTCAAGAAGTCATATGGCTTACTTTTAGGTGAGCCATTTAATGGTGGCAGATGATGACCTGAAAGCATAGTTTGGCTGAAGACAGCAAAACAAGGGAAGGAGATGGGAAATGGATAACAAAATATGTGAAGAGAGTTGCAGTTATATAGTGGGACACTGGTTCACAAAAATAAGAATACAGACAAATGGTCAGTGATAAGTGGTCAAAGGAATTTTAACCACTAGCAAATCTAATATTTAATTTTAACTTGTTTGTTTTTTTTTCTTTCTCTTTTTTTTGAAAAGTCAAAATTTCCTCAGTGTTTTTTTTTGTGTGTTTTTATTTTTAATTTTAATTGGAATAGTTGATTTACAATGTTGTGTTAGTTTCAGGTGTACAGCAAAGTGAATCAGTTATACATATACATATATCCACTCTTTTTTAGATTCTTTCCCCATATAGCCCATGTAGCCTTCATCATCCATCTCCCCAGATAGGTAAATTTTCCTACATATCAAATATGAATGTTTTTCATCTGGTTGGTTTTTTAGAAATTCTAGATCAATCGGGTTGAATGGCTAAAAATCATTATGTCACTGATATGCTAGAGATAGAAGTGAGATTAGGAGCTCAGCAGTTGCTGTGATTCAGAAACATGAGTGACCATGAACACTGATGAGTCTGAGGATTTATGAACATATCACGGAGGCCTGCCCTAGCTACTCCAGAAAATGAGATAGGAGATTCAAGACAGTTCCACTTAAATCCCAAGGACGGTGTGAATTCAGTCCACATTCAGGTTATATACCATTGTAAAGGGAATGATGAAATATTTTAAAATGACAACTTCGCTGGCTTTGAATCCAGGTAAGCAGTATAATGAAACATGTGTTCACCTAAATGTTCTATGAGCTGTCTTTTTCTGATTTATAGTGTCATGTAAGTAAAGTTTTCAAACCTGTATGGTTTCATTGACCGTTACTATGGGATTTCATATTTAGGCAATATTACTACTCTCCCACCATATTTACATAAACAGCACAAATAGATTTTCTTGATTTTACTGAGCTTTAAACAAATATATTCTTGGATATGGCTTTTGTTTATTCAGTTAACCCTTGAACAAGGAGGGGTTTAGGAGAGCCTGATCTCCGCAAAGTCTAAAATTCACCTATAACCTTACAGTTGGCCCTCTGTATCCAAGGTTCCACATCAGGGGATTCAACAACCTCAGATCATGAAGGACTGTAGTACTTATTCAGTGAAAGAAGTGTATAAGTGGACATGCACAGTTCAAACCTGTGTTGTTCACCTGACTATGTTCATTCTTAGGCTTTGGGCAGGAATGTTTTCCCACTTGACCATGCTGAAAAAGTATGTTTGGTCTTTCTAGTTCCTTTTAATTTTTATTTGGTTAATTTAAAATTCAAAGAATGATCAATGTTTTGCTTATTTAATGGGACATTCTCACTAGGCCAGTAGTATGATATATCGACTGATCATCTGTTTAGCTAATGGGATAACCCACTCCAAAGATTATTCCTGTACCTTTACATAAAGATATTCATCACTTTCTATTGTTTAGTCATAGAGAATCATGATTCCTTTCAAACTATGAAGTTGTGCCTATGTATGTTTATGTACACATGTAGGCATTAGTACAAGATTGTGCTTGTTGTTTGATTCACATCCAAACCCACAGGTGACACTCTAAGGGATCCAGTGAGGTGCCAAGAATACCATGATTGTGGGAGATAGGGCACTAAATGATGATTTGGATAAGACCGGGAACCAGGATCCTCTTTCTGACCACAGATTTTACAAACATTTCCATGTGAGAGCCAGTTCATTTAAAAAGATAGTGTATATTTTTATTTTAAAAGATACCAAAATATAGTGAAAAAGATAGTGTCTTTTTAAATAAAAAGGCTGGGTGGATACCAGTATTTAATATGTGAAATTTATAGAAAAAACACCCAACAACTTAACCAATATTTACTATCCTTTAATTGCTTTTCTCAGGACTTCAGAACATCAGGACTGTTCCTAGGTGACAATTTCAGTTCACTG
This sequence comes from Balaenoptera physalus, assembly GCF_965194825.1. Lineage (NCBI taxonomy): Eukaryota > Metazoa > Chordata > Mammalia > Artiodactyla > Balaenopteridae > Balaenoptera > Balaenoptera physalus. The sequence continues at coordinate 158,563,683 of NC_138890.1, forward strand.
AAAACAAGCTAGATTCTGATTTCCAGCCAGAGCACACTTAAAACATTATTACTGTATAATGAAAGAATCCTCCCTTAGTAGTAAATTACCCGCAAAAAGGAAAATATTATCCATGTCATTTCTACTTCAAAACGCAAATGTGTTTAGTAATGAAAGTCATTATGATGCCCAAATGGAGCAGATATCTAAAATCCCCTACAACAATGAAATTAATCATACTCAAAATAAATACCTGGCTGTAAATCATTGCTCTCTTTACAGGTTTATATAGTATGGAAGACAGCATGGTTCATGGACTGAGTAAGGGCAATGAGACTGGGATGTCTGTGGTGTGAGTTCCAGCTCTGTTGGAACTCAGATGGCCTCAATTCAGTTAAATTTCCAGTGCTTCAGCTTCCCCCTTTGTAAAATGGTGATGTTATTAACCCTAGTGATAAACATCAAAGAAATAATGCAAGTGAAAGCTGTTTGAAAATTATAAACGATTACATAGATGATATTTGTTTGTTCTCTCTAAGACTGTGAAATATAGTGGGCAAATTAAAGGGTTTTTAAATACCTTTAGTAAGCATCTATAAACATCTCTTTCTTCTTATCTCTTAAAAAAGAGTTTCTCCCGACATAATTCATATGTCAGTGCTGCCTTGGGAGCTGGCTCTTATCAGTGTTATGAAATATGGGTACTGTTCAACTCTTTCACTACTCCTGCTTTCATGGTAAAACTCTACCATGTCCTGGATATCCCTAGACTCTGATGTTGACATCCAGGCACCTTCAGGCAGCTTTGCTTACCTCCAGGAGTAAGGGCAGACATGCTGTTCTGCTGTCAGGCGTTCTCTCCTAATTTATATGTGCTTTCTGAAATCACCTGCTATCTTCTCTTTGGGTGCTCAAACATTTATATGTAGTGGATAGCAACTTCTTCAAACTACTGACTCCAAACTTTCTTTTCCAGCCGCTGGTGCTAGTTAATGGTGGTGGTTTGGTAGGGTATAGGGAGTGGGTATGAGGGGAGGAGTGGCCAGAGACAATTTATTCCCTTTCACTGAAGACTCCTTCAGCTCTTTGACAACACCCAGCTGCTTGGGTCTCTGTGCTTAAGTACTGAAAAATGTTTTCCTACTATATTTTGCCAAACTCATTTCCATTTTTTCCCTCATCTGCTCTCTAGGAGACTACTATACATGATCCAATTTTGCCTTTGATGATCTGATAACAACTATTCTAAACTCCTGAATCCAGGAACATAGTTCTCTTTCAGATAAAATTCATTTCAGAGGACAGTGCTTTCCAGGACTTGAATGTGAATGTCATCACTTCCCAAGGGAACTTGCTTATCGGTTTCTCCTCTGTGTTGGTGACAGGGCATGAAATAAAGCTTTCAGCATCTGTAACTTTTCCACCATTCACATTTTCATTTCCTCCTAAATTAGTTCTGTCTCTAGTCAAGCAATTCATTTAAAATCTATATACCCAGGGTTGTAGACGTGTGACGCATTATGCTTCTCAGAAATATCTGTAGTTTAAATGTGTGTCACTGATGTAGTTTGATTTTCCATAAGAAAAACTTTTCCTACACATTTAGTGTAGAAAAATTGGAAGATTGTGATAAGCAAAATTGATAAGTGAAATACAGAAAATAACTATCAAGTTTTTGGAGTATACTCTTCAGAGACTTTCCTTTTGCATATATGAATATGTTTTCTTAAAATAATAATGGGTTCTAATAGTATCCACAATTTTGAAACTTGCCTTTGTGGTTAGTAACATGTAACATGTATGCATTTAAAATAGTAAACTCTTAAATAAAAAATACCCATTTTAAAGATGGAATAAATCCCACTGTTTGGATATATGATAATATATATATATATTTTTCGCAGTTGCATTTAATTAATTAATTAATTTATTTATTTGTTTTTGGCTGTGTTGGGTCTTCGTTTCTGTGCGAGGGCTTTCTCCAGTTGCGGCAAGCGGGAGCCACTCTTCATCACGGTGCGCGGGCCTCTCACTATCGCGGCCTCTCTTGTTGCGGAGCTCAGGCTCCAGACGCGCAGGCTCAGTAGTTGTGGCTCACGGGCCTAGTTGCTCCGCGGCATGTGGGATCTTCCCAGACCAGGGCTCGAACCCGTGTCCCCTGCATTAGCAGGCAGATTCTCAACCACTGCGCCACCAGGGAAGCCCCTATATGATAATATTTTTAACAAATCCCATAATGTGGGACATTAGGGACAATCTATTTTGCTTTTATAAGATCATATCTTTGTTTCCATAAGTTATAACTGTTATAGAAAACCATTAGAACATACAAGTAAGTCTTAAGAATTGTTAAATTAGGGTCTTTAAGCAGATTTCAGTGGGTCCATTCACTCCCTGTTGATTATGTGGAAAACTTTTGTGTCTGTGCATAGGTAGTTTATTCCTAGACAGGAACTCCATATTTCGTCAAATTTTCAGATTTTTAAAATAAATTATGTGTTTTTGTTTTTCTAGAAAGGGCATCTATTTGATATAATAAGTATATAAACACTATTGGGGTCTTCGTGATGGTGTAGGTCTTTTGATGACTATAACAACCTTTATTTTCCAACTGTGTTATGGCACTTTGGAACCATCTACACACTTCATCCCTCTAAATAGCATAAATGAGAACCCGTTTTGTACCCAGCTTTGGCAATACTACTCCATAATGTGTATTGTGTGGCTGGCAGGTTTGCTTTGGAGCTCTAGTTTATGTTGGGCTGTTATAATCACTATTTTCCTTGATCTAGTCCTAGTCTTCATTTTAATCCTCAGTAGATTGTGTTACTAGTTTTCACACTAAAAAGACTAACTCACCAGTTTTCAAATGTCTATCTACAGGCAATTCCAGTTGCAGTTAGTATAATGTCCAGATGTCAGAGGGGATAAGAGGTACACATTGTTCTCCTGGAGGTGATGTAACTATTTCACAAAGAGCTCCACCTCCAGTTTCTATTAATCTTGAACAGAGAAGCAGATGGCAAACTGATTGTCTTTTGTGACAAACCAAACATTAATGGTATCCAGAACTTGATTTTATTTCCCAACTCTCAGTGAAGAAATCTGTGGGTAAGATTTATAACATTGTCTTCTATCTTCTATTTTTTCTCTCATTGGTATTCTTTACAGGACTCATAAACTCAACAAGTCAGCAGGCTAATCCTGTCAGATTTCAACTTTTTTTCTCTGTAATTCTATTGCTGCCAGAAAGCAACTTCTACAGTGTAGTTTTCCTTTCCTTTCTTCTTATTTTATTATGTTTTACAATTTTCAGCATCACTGTGTCTCCTAATGCTAGGCAACATATAAGAAGAAAAAAGGGTCAAAAATATGAAAGGAAAAGTGGATAAGCAACTACTAACACAAACCATTGAGTAACAGAAGACTAGTAGACAAGAATGGATTTAATTTTATTAAACTTAAAGGGAGAGCTAAATAATGGAGAAAAAAAAAAATCTGCCAGATTTACAAGTACAAGAACATGCCTAGAAGTATCATCCCAACCACCTTACAGGGCTTTAAATAGCAAATATTTTGGATGAATTTAATTTTTAAAATATGCTTTTACTTGTAAAGTTGGAAAGAAAAAAATGACATCAAAAATCAAATTTGATATGGTGGTGAGATAAAATATACTCTATTTTATTCAGAGAATTAACTATCTTTATTTCCCAAGTGAAATGTTTTATTTTTCTCTCCAGTTAGTACTATCTAGGACGCTGAATCTGGTAGTAAGAAAGGATATTATCTGTCAAAACAGTCTAGAACCTTTCGTTCCTACCATGACTATGTGTAAATGGCACAATTCTAAACTGAGCACATTCTTTAAAATAATTTACACACATTAAATTACTGGAGAGGACAAAAATCATTGCCCTCATGGACCATATATCACTAAATGACCATAGTAGAATTCAATAGGGGAAATATTTTAAAATAATATTTTATATAAGTATTAAAAAGTCATTGCTAACACTTTAAATTTCACAATTTATGCAATAACTGTTGTCAAACCCAAGTTTATGTGCCTGATGCACAGTGAAGCCAAACAAACAGTGAAGCAAAGGAGAACAGGTGGCTCCATGATCAAAAGACACTAACTCTAGGGTGGGTCTTCAGGGAAGAATTTTTAAAGGCAAATATGGGGGGAGGGCTGCAGGGTATGTGACCTTCTTCTGATTGGTTGGTGGTGAGGTAACTGGGTGGTGCTCCAGGAATCTCAGTCATCAGCCTTCTGGTTCCAATGAGTCTGAGGTCCATGTGCTTGGCTCAGCCTGAAGTTACCATCCTCCACCTGCATCAGGGCCTTAGTTCCTTTATAAGAACTCAGAGATATGTGTCAGATTGTTATACATATGTCCCTTCAGGAGGAACTAGGAGTCCTGTGACTCTATAGTTCTAATTATTAGCTGTTTGAATCTGCCTTTTGGAACTCAGGGAGGGTCTAGGAGGCTGAAGACTTTTTCCTACAAACAAGAAATGGGGTACACGGAAATGCTTTTGGACTCAGGAGGTCCCCACAGGATCCTGCTCACTTTCATAACGATTATTTTTACAATGTGTATAAAATGGTAATATATTTATGTATATATATACACATATATAATTATAAACACACACTGTAACCTTAAAGACTTGCATTTTAGAAAGTATGATGGCATTTTATTAAATTAACTAATTTCAAAATGGCAAATGGCATACCATTTTGAAACATTATTGCTGTTTGAGGAAGCTACATGCGTAGCTATTTCAGTTGAGTTCATTGGCTGGGCAAGGACACCATCTTTGGTTCACTTCTGCATCAGTGCTCAAAGCCCAACTGTAGCCTATCCCCATTACTGCTTTTTCTTTGCTTTCATTGACTATCAATCTAACGTATCTAAAGACCTGTCCTTACCTATTTCTATCTTTATTGGTTTGTGTTTTTCTTCATTCAAACAAATCACAATATAATCTTGGGAAGCTCTTCTATTATAGGACACGCAGTAATATTTCTGTGAAGTTTTACTGCCACTGAGATTTTACAACTACTTGGACATAATATACCTTTAGGTTAGAGGATGAAAATGATTGAAGCTGAAAACATTACACCATAAAGCCAGACTCTGCCTAAACTCCATTGACTCGAGCCTAGTATTAAAATTTTAACACATAAGTTAGGCAAAGCTTCTTTTGAGACAATAGGTAATAGCCTTCAGAACCTATGATACTGCCCTGTAGAAACCCGACCCTCTTCTGTCTAGATTCCCTCACCATTGCCTATAAATGTAAAAGTTAAAGCAACTTAAGTGGATAATCCAATAATAGTAAATTGGATTTAAATTAGATTTAACAGTAATCCACAATATTTTGACTATCATCTTGCATGCATGCCTAGCCACTTGCCTGTCTGCATTTTGATTGTCAAATTATTACAACTGTGAATGACTATCAATAATTGTATAAGCAAATGTGGGAGCATATTTACCAAGAAGTATTTTACAGATAAGATGAATATGATGTTTTCTTCAAATTTTCTTAGTAAATAAGGTCACATTATATAATATTCAGTTGGACACTGGGTAAACCTTGTAAAGCTACTTGGCTACTGAATAAAAATGTGCAACTAAGCTGTCTTACGATATTACAATTAAAAAGAAGAAAAGGAACAAGTAACCCCTTCCTGCTTTTTTTCAGTATCTTTTATTACTCATGAGTTTATTTCTAGCACATTTGTCAATCCACTTCTAACTGTGTAGTTCCAGTCTGACAGACATTTCAATAAAAGTAATAGGATTATTATTTGTGTGTAAATAAAATAGGTCGATGTCTTTTTTAAAACTGTTCTAACTTCTACAATCTTTAAGAATAATATTATCAATAAATATTTTTGTCAATTAATAAATTTAATTCCCTTATTTTGATACCTGTGATTTACATATTTTGTTGAATAGAAACATTAATATCAAGTACATCAAATGTCTGGAATCATAGAGTTTACTATTTTCTCTTTATTTTTCACCCATTGTTGAAACGATAAACTTAAACTGAGTTAACTAATACCTCAATTTATTTGAACTAAATTAATTGAGAGCTTACAATGTATAAATCATATATATGGTAAATATACCCATATGTTAGAAAAATAATAATACGAGAGCCCATGGTCTTAGGAGGTTCACAGTATAGAGCTGTGCACATACTTACCTCTTTGTTCATTTTGTTAATCTTTTATTGTGCTCCTGGTTTACAAATTCTATAAAGATTAGCTGGATTAGGTCTATAGTGAGACAGAGATTCTAAAATAATTACATGCAAGTGAAAAAATGCAAAGTTTTAGGACAGCAGTGAACAAATTTGGGGATGCATAAACCATTAATTTTGTCCAGTACAACAGGAGTAGATGGAGAGATACAAAGAGCAAAACAATTGAGAAATGCCTTGAAGGCCAGGCTAAGAAATCATATTGATGTCATTTTTAACTGGGAGAGAAGGAAATTAAAATTATGTGTAAGAATCATATTCACCGAGTAAAATGTAATTTAAAAATTTGACACCAAAGGAATAAGCACTATAAACAGAACTGAGATATGAATAAGGCATATATAAATAGAGAAAAGGAAACTATAATTTCAGATTGCTAAAGATTCAGGTATAATATGTTTTATGGCATTAACAAGAGATTATGATTCTTTTAATCTCGTAGTGCCTCTACACGTTGGTTCAGTCCAGAGGAGAGAAACTGGCATTTATTGAGTACCTGCTATTTGCCTTACTCTATGTCAGTTATACTCCCCTGATTTCCATCACTGAAATGTAAGGTCCAGGGCACGTCTGGTCACTGCTGAATTCTGTGTCACTGATGAGTGTCTAGCATAATGGATATCCCATGTATATCTGTTAAATAAGTGAATTAATTCAATCCATATAGTATTCTGCTAGTGTGATACCATTAGTACAGTTTACAGATGAGAAAACTGAAGCTGAACACAGGGTAATAGAGTTAGCAAATCCCAGAGTAATTATTTCATTCCAGACATCCTTGCTTTCAAGTATAAAATGCTATTTCTTCACGGTTTCACATGCATAAAATATATAATCCATATTTATATGAAAAAATCATTTAATGTTTTCAGTCTATTCCCACACTATATAGTCTCATGAAAAAATACATTTCTGAATTAAAACTTTAAAAGTGAACAGAACTTAATTTAAAAATAAAGCCCTTTCTATTCTAATGAAATTAGTGTTGCACTACCTTGATTCAGCAGACAAAACAACTTCCCACACCAGAAATAAATGAAACAGGATACATGATTTCAGGAAATTGACAATAATCTTCATGCCATCCCTAAGGCTTTAGAGTGGGGACTTCATTGTCTCTCCTCTGCGTTAGAAGCTCTCAGGCTTAAAGGAAGTCATAACAGTTATTTCAGCAAAATGACAGGAGCCTGTGCTGGGGGCAGCCAGGTGATATTGCCCAGATCTTTACTCTTTTGGGGCTGTGGTAGTTTCTGGCGCCTATAATCTTAGTGCCAGATTTAACAGCATTGCACGAATAGCCTTCTCCATAGTAACAGCTTTCAGATTCTGCCCCTCACATTGAGTTTTCCTGGGCATGAACTTCAGTTTTGGTTACCGGAAGATGACGCATCCTAAAGAGAGCCAAAAGGTCCCACAGGCAGAAAGCTTAACCCAAGTCCAGGATCTCCACCTCAGAAAAGCTTACTGTTAAGTGATTGAAATCCACAAGGGGTACTAATTCTGATTCCATTATGGACTGCATCATACATTATATGACTGCATTTTATGACTGCATCATAAAGCATTTATCATGTAATATTAGTACTGCTACTAGTACTACAACTAATACTAATGGTAACACAAATGACAATCTATTGATACTAATACTATAAATAATAATAATAATCACTACTATATGTCTCAAATAATTTGTAGGTTGTAAATAAGCAATAATAACATTAAATATTTATCCAATACTAAACATGGCTTTTACAGCCACAAATTTTTTTATGCTTTGGAAAAAATATGTATCCTTAGATATTAAGGTCACTTTTTAAATGAGGAAATTCCATTAGAAACTGGTTTTTCTGTATTATTCAAAGTAAGATAACTGGTAAATGGAAGTGGGTAATTCAAATCCAGCTCTCTTCAGTTCTTTTTAATCTATATTTTTACCTATCCATCCATCCATCTAGGTTCCTTCCCAGTTACCTATAGGTGATCTGAAGTATTCACACTCCACTCTGTAGTGAGTAATATTTCAAAGAATCACTAAGATATAAAACTCCCCAGCTTTAAGAGTTTTGACTTTTCCACTGACCTTTTCCAGCAGGTTGTACTGTACATGAATAGATCCCTTTAAAAAGACCTCATCGTGGGCAATCAACCCCAGAACAACTTTCAACTACCAAGCAATGTCAAGGGCCCCTGTAGTGAGTACTCCTTCATTTTCAACTTTCATGTGAGGCACCAGTTCCCAGGTTGAATTTTCTTGCACAAGTTAATTTCAATACATTATTGAATTATTATTTTTGTATTATTAAAACCTGGAAACTATTTCCTGGGGATTGCATTCACATCTTTTGTGTGAAAAGTGACACATCTCTGACATTTCTAACAGTCATTGAGGTGACGTTCTCTCTCAAAGCTAATGATAGGAACTGTTTGTTTTAAATTTGGACCACAGTGAGCCAATAACTGAAGTATTTGAGGGTAATTGGGGAGAAAATAAGCTTGGCCTTTTAGAAATTCTTTAAGAAATTACGTAAACAAGCCTAAAGATGAAAATGATACCCTTTTCAAAAGTGAAATAAAAGGGATTCTGTGAACTAGGGATAGTGAAGATTGATGTTAATCAAAGGCAAATTTCCAGAATGGCATATTTTTTTAAGGTATACATAAGAGTTTAAGAAATAGTGCAGTCTTTAAAAAGTTTTTTTACTTTTATACAATCTTTAAAGTTTACTTTCCATTTACCGTTATTACAAAATATTGGCTCTATTCCCTGTGTTGTACAATACATCTTTGAGCCCACCTTGCACCCAGTAGTTTGTACTTCCCACCCCTCCACCCCTATAATGCCCGTTCCCACCCACAACTGGTAACCACTAGTTTGTTCTCTGTACCTGTGAGTCTGCTTCTTTTTTGTTCTATTCACTAGTTTGTTGTAGTTTTTAGATTCCACATGTAAGTGATATCATACAATATTTGTCTTTCTCTGTCTGACATATTTCACTTAGCATAATGCCCTCCAAGTCCATCCCTGATGCTGCAAATGGAAAAATTTTGTTCTTTTTTATGGCCGACTGTATTCCATTGTGTGTGTGTGTTTATATATATACCACTCCTATTTATCCATTCATCTGTTGATGGACACTTCTGTTGCTTCCATACTTTGGCAATTGTAAATAATGCTGCCATGAACATTAGGGTGCATGTATCTTTTTGAATTAGTGTTTTTGTTTTTTTCAGTTATATACCCAGGAGTGGAATTGCTGGGTCATTTTGCAGTTCTATTTTCAGTTTTTGGAGGAAGTTCCATACTGTTTTACACAATGGCTGTACCAACTTACATTCCAACAGCAATGTACCAGGGTTCCCTTTTCTCCACATCCTCACCAACATATGTTATTTGTGTTCTTTTTGATGATAGCCATTCTGACAGGTGTGAGGTGATATCTCATTGTGGTTTTGATTTGCATTTCCCTGATGATTAGCGATGCTGATCATCTTTTCATGTGCCTGTTGGCCATTGACATTTCCTCTTTGGTAAAATGTCTGTTCAGATCTTCTACCCATTTTTTAATCAGGTTGTTTGTTTTTTTGATGTTGAATTGTATGAGATGTTTATACATGCTGGATATTAATCCCTTATCGGTCATATCATTTGTAAATATTTTCTTCCATTCAGGAGGTTGTCTTTTTATTTTGTCGATGGTTTCCTTTGCTGTGCAAAAGTTTTTAAGTTTAATTGGTTCCCATTTGTTTATTTTTGCTTTTATTTCCTTTACTTTAGGAGACGAATCAAAAATTATATTGCTGCAATTTATGTCAGAGTATTCTGCCTATGTTTTCCTATGTTGCCTATGACTGAAACACATTTTAAAAAGAGAGAGAGAGATGCCTAATTTTGTTTTCCGAAAAATTTTCCTGGACAAACTTTTATAGAAACAACTATCAGTATGGTAAAGATAAAATCAAAATGGGGGGTGCATCTAGTGTTGCATTAGGGAAGTCCTTTTAGAGGCAAAGGAAAGGTGATATTAATTTAGAAACATAGAAAAAGTTATTAAGGGAGTCTCTTCAGTCAAAATTTACTTGAAAAAAAGGAATGTGATTCTCCTTTTCTTTTCTTCTATTGCACATATTTAAGTCTATATCAATTTGGGAATAAGGAAAAATTTTTGTGACAAGGAAGATAAGAAATGCAAGCAAAAGACATTTTGAGGTAATGAGTACATTGTAACAAGAAAACTTTCAAGTACTAATGCTACTATCATTGGCAACAAAGCTAAATTTTGCTTGGTAGTATTTCTCATGAAACAAAAGCCCAGTTACAGGGCAAGGAAGTAATATAATGAAGATGAAGCTTTTTCTACAGTGCATTGACCATTAAGTGGCAATTTAATGGTAATTCTCTTTGGTCAGCTGTCCTGAAAATTTGTAAATAAGAGACAGGCAGCTTTAGTTTTTCTTTAGTTTAAGGAGAACCATGGTTTCCTTAAGGTCCAGTCAGAGATGTTGTTAGATGTGCACCAGATCAAATGGGACAAACTGTACATGCTATACCACGTGTGGAACAATCACAGGCATGTGAGAGAAAGTATTTTGTAATGGATACCATTCACTTAGCTTTGACAAGGACCTAAATGCACACAGCAGCAATTACAGAGAAATCACCACTTCATTTCATCAATAAAGCCAATGATCAGTTAAAACTTTCCTGGAAATCACTTGGTTTTACCAAAAGATCATACTTAGAGCTAGGTGAACAAGAACTCTCAAATATCCGAAGAGCAAGAAAATGGCAGTATAAAATCAATTTTAGCAAGTTAGTTGCTTTCTTAGTAAAAATGCCTCTCCAACCAAATGTTTAGGTAGCAGTTTTTCTCCTTGTTTCTTGATTTATATTTAAGAAACATGTTGTGACCTTATTGAACTAATTTGCTGGTAATTATTCAACAGTCACTGGTAACTCTCTTTGGTGTGCCAACAAGCTAAATAAAAGAAAGATTATAACCTTAAAAAAAAAAAAAAAGACAAGCCACAGTAATCACTAAAACCAATCTTGATGTCAGAAGAACAATATGACAACTAGACCCATTTTCCCTTTTTATATAATTAGGAGATCATACAACATTAAAATTGCTGTGGTTCTATGTAGTGTATCTTGATTTCAATAAACCTTTGTCAAAGTTTACTTCAATATTCTCTTCAAAAAAAAAAGAGAGGAATGTGAACTTATAATAGTATAATTAGATGGTTTTAATTGGTTGAGCAAGCATATCGAAAAAGAACCAATTAATGAAATTCCAGTAATAAATCTGTTAATAAACTATTTAATAGATTCATATTTATTAATGTTAAATAATACATTTAGTATTTGTATTAGCAACTTACGTCAAGATGGCAGTACGAGTTCAAGAATCTGTAGCTGACACAAGTCTGATTAGGAATCTGGTTCCTTCGATTTTAGAATTGTAATGTAGAAAATAACAGGGCATGAGAGAACTGTCCGTATTAAATTTCAAAAGGTCTAACTTGACAGTTACAGGATAGGAAAGAACTAGTTTAACAGCATTTCCTGTGAAAAAGCACTGTACAAGTACTGACTTTAATTGCAAGCTCAATGTAAGCCAACAGCTTACATTGAGCTTGCAATATGAGTGTCAGACGAAGCGGAGGGAAAAACTACAGTCATTTAGGTGGCATTAATGAAAGAATAATTTAATTGTCAGAATAGGAATGTCATGAACCTTTACACACTGTCCTCATTGTGGCCTGGCTAGAGTGTGCTGCTAAGTTCAATATCCTGTTTTATTTTGAAATTAGCAAATTTCAAATTTTGAAATTATATCAGTTAGATAAATAAATTGTCTTGGGAAAGATCCTATTAAAAGAGTCTCGATAACTTATCTAAGTGACTCTCAGAGTACCTGAGTGAGGAAAAGATGAAAAGGGTTTAAATTTGGGTGATCCATACACACACACACACACACACATATATATATATATATATATATATATATTATCTATTTAGGGATGAGGTAGCACAGTACCTTGTGAACTGTTTGTCCCTGAAAATATCTACAAAGATGATTGACATTAATGATATATCTTTACAATTATATGGTATTTTTTTCTAGAGTCAAAATAACCCCAGGAAATACATACTGTTTTTCATGGGTCTTTTTTTAAGTTAATTGAGCTATATTTGACAAATAAAATTGTAATATATTTAAAGTGTACAACATGATGATTTGATATATGTATACAATGTGAAATGATTCTCACTAACCTCACATGTTTACCTTTATTGTGGGGTAGGAACACTTAACTTCTACTCTCTTAGCAAATTTCAATTATATAATGCAGTATTGTCAATTATATTCACTTCGATACACATTAGAGCCTCAGAACTTATTCATCTTATAACTGAAAGTTTGTATCTTCTTGTCAACCTCTTCCTATCCAGCCCCCATCCCCTGGCAACCACCAATCTATTCTATGTTTCTATGAGTTCAACTTTTTAAAAAAATTCCACATATAAATGGTACCATGCAGTATTTGTAATTCTCTGTCTAGCTTATTTCACTTAGCATTATGTACACCAGGTTTACTGTGTTCTTAAAAATGGAAATTTTCCTTCTTTTTTTAGGCTGAATAATATTTCATTCATATATGTGTGTTGTATATACATATACATACACACACACACACACACACATATATATATATATATATATGTACATCACATTTTCCTTATCCATTCATCCATCAATGGTTACTTAGGTTGTTTCCATTCATTGGTGATTGTGAATAACACTGCTATGAACATGGAAGTATAGATAATTTCCTCAAGATAATGATTTCATTATATATACTCAGAAGTGGGATAGATGGATCATATGGTAGTTCTCTTTTTGATTTCTTGAGGAGTCTTCATACTGTTTTCTGTAATGTCTTTACCTGTTTATGTTCCCACTAACAGTGTACAAGTGTTCCTTTTTTTCCCCACCCTCAACACTTGTTATTCCTCGTCTTTTTGATACCTTTTCCAACAGGTGATAACTCATTGTGGTTTTGATTTGTATTTCCCTAATTTTAATGATGTTGAGCACCTTTTATGTACCTGTTGGATGTCTTCTTTGTAAAATATCTATTCGGGTCCTTTGCCCATTTTTTAATTGGGTTGTTTTTTTTAATTGAGTTGTATAAGTTTCTTGTATATTTTGGATACTAACCCCTTATCAAATAGGCAATTTGCAATTATCTTCTCCCATTCTGTAGGTTACCTTTTTTGTTGTTGATAGCTTCCTTTGCCGTACAGAAGCTTTTTAGTTTTGATGTAATCCCACTTGTTTATTGTTGCTTTTGTTGTCTTTGCTTTGCGTCAAGAAGATTATCACCTATGTTTTATTTTAGGAGTTTTACTATTTCAGGTCTTATGTTTAAGTTTTTAATGCATTTTGTGTTGATTTTGTAAATGGTATGAGGGACGAATCCCGTTTCATTCTTTGCATGTGGATATTCAAATTTTTCAACCTCAACATTGTTGAAGAAACTATCCTTTCCACATCGTACATTCTTGGTGCCTTTGCCAAAAATCAATTGACTAAATATACATTGGTTTATTTCTGGGCTCTCTCTTCCATTCCATTGATTATACATCTGTTGTTATGCCAATACCATACTGTTTTGCTTACCAGAGTTTGTAATATAGTATAAAATCAGAACGTGTGATGCCTCCAGCTTTGCTGTTTACTCTCAGGATTGCTTTAGCTATTTGTGGTCTTTAGTGGTTCCATAGGAATTTTAGAATTTTTTTTTTATTTCTGTGAAAAATGCCACTAAAATTTAGATAAAGATTGCATTAAATCTGTAGATTGCTTTAGGTAATATAGACAATTTAAAATATCAGTTCTTCCAATCCATGAGCACAGAACGTCTTTCCATTTATTTGTGTTTTGTTCAATTTGTTTCATAAATGTTTTATAGTTTTCAGTGTACAAATCTTTTACCTCCTTGGTTAAATTTATTCCTAAGTATTTTACTGTTTTTAATGCTATTATAAATAGGATTGTTTCTTAATTTCTCTTTCTAATATATCATTGTCAGTGTATAGAAACACAACTTATTTTTTGTATATGAATTTTTCATACTGCAACTTTACTGAATTTGTTTTTCAAATCTAATAGTTTTTGGTGGAGTTTTTAAGGTTTCTATATAGAATATCATGTCATCTACAAAGACAGTTTTACCCTTTCCTGCCAGTATGGAAGCCTTTTATATCTTTTTTCCTGACTGACTCCTCTGGCTAGGACTTCCAGTACTACGTTGAAAAAAGTGGCAAGAGTTGACATCCTTGCCTCTCTGATTCATCGAATTCCACTGCCGTGTCTTTGAGTTTAATGATCCTTTTTTCCACTTGACTGTCTTGTGTTGAACACCTCTATTGAATTTTTAAGTTCAGTTATTGTATTCTTAAGCTTTGACTTCTGTTTCGTACTTTACAATATTTTTGCACCTGTGTTGAAATTCTCACTTTGTCATGCATTGCTCTTCTGACTTAGGTGAACATTCTTATGACTGTTATTTGGCTAAGTCAACAACTCTCTATTGGCTAAGTCACATATCTCCATTTTATTAAGATTGTTTTCTGTAGATTTATCTTGTTCTTTTGTTTGGAACGCATTTCTTTGTTTCTTCATTTTTCTTGTATCTCTGTATTGGGTTGTATGCATTAAATAAAACAGCCACTTCTCCTAATCTTAACAGATTACTTTCATATAAAAGATGACGTTCTTTAATCATCCCTATCCAAGCTCCCGGTTGACTCTCAAACCTTTGTGATTGTCTAAGCCACTGTCGTTATTCTTAGTGGCTCCCAGGAGTTGAGAGTGGGCCAAGACCCATTGACGTCCCAAATAGGAGGATCTCATTGAGCATCTAAATGCACTCCGATTAGAAGCCAGACTCTCAGTCAGCAGGTGGGAAAGTATGCAATTAGACCTTGCCCAGGAAAGACTGAGATGGGCATTTTGCTGAGCCCTGTTAGGAGAGGAGTGGTGAATGCTTCTGTGCCCATATATACTGTGGGACTCATGAATGCATGCCTCATTGGCTATCAGAGTTAAGTGGTTTGGAGGTCCATTCCTTGGGTGGCAGCCTTAAAAACTGGTGTGTCTGATGTGTGCTCCAAACCCTTACTCTTCAGAAAGGAGATGGGAGATTTTTGTTTGTTTGTTTTTGTGTTTTTCTGACTGCATGGCATGGTGCTGGGGTGGGGATTAAAGGAAGAGTATTTCTCAGCTTTTCCTACCTGTTTTGATGTGGATATTTTCTCAGTCACTCGATATGCAGGGATCACTCAAGTACTTTCTGCATTTCTTTCAAAGGGAAATGTTCAATGTGTACCTGTATATTCCGTGTCCTTGGGAAGAGGGAAATTCAGGAGCCTTCCTTATCATCATCTTAATCCAGAGCCTGAATGAATGGAATTTCATGCTTACTTTTAAATGAAGTCTTAGGGTATAAGAAGTTAAACTATTTTCTCATGATGACATATCTAGTAAGCAGTTGATCTGTAACTCTCTTATCTGCGACTCTCACTTGCTAGTACATAGCTGTCATAGCTACATAACTGTCAGCTATGCGTGATTATTGCTATAGATTAAATCTGAGTCTCATGCTACTTTAAAATCCAATAATGAATGGAAACATTTTAAATTTTATTACAGTTTAAGTGGCCAAATTAATTTCATTATTGATTTTGAGATTAATCAGTACATTAATATTATCCTTGCTTTATTATTGATTCACATACAAATTAGTCACAATATATGACATTTTCATCATTGGAGTAAAAAAACAATAATTTGTTTTTAAATTTTTTTTCTGTAGCGGTCAAAATATTTTCATGGTGTAGAGATTTAAAGTGATTATTATGTATCATACAACAAGAAAACAAACATTATTTCCTTGGGGCTCATAAAAATAATTGAAAATGTATATGGTAACTATATATTTGTGAGTCAGCTATCTTTGATGTCAAGGACCTGAGGCTCAATTTTTGCTTATGACAGGGCAATTAGTTTTGGATGGCTTCCTCTAGACATTTTCCCCTGTCATAATATATTAGAACTTTATTTCCTTCAAGCAAAAGACGATAATCCATTTTTCAAGCCCTTCAAGTTGTTTCTTAGGTGATTTCTTATATTTGGCCTATCCCAAATTAACATTTCTTTGCATATTTACAAAGTATAAAGAGTTTCAGCTTGTTATCCTCTTAAATGAAATAAAGATTCAGTACATTTAGGAGAAAATGAACCTACAACATATGCCATGGTAAATTGAGCAATTAACACTAGATTTTGGCATTGAGATATTACTGTGGCTGGATATTCCTGAAAAATTGGAAGTGATTGGCAAGTATGTCCAAGATATGCTTTGAAAAGACTTGAAACTTATATATGTATAGTTAGGTTTTCAACTGACCAGTAGCAATTCTCACCAAGAAAGAGAGAGGTATGCAGCTTCTTTCTCCTCTCATTACCCTTTATTTTATTTATTTGTGTGTTATATTTTCATTTTAAACTAGTTTCTGAGATTTATTTTTTGTCTGACTGATACTTCTTAAAAGAATTCTGATGGATGAAAAAGTGAAAGCATATTGAAAACTTCTCATTTTAATCTACATCCTACCTTGAAAATACTGAGATGTAGAAATTTGATAAAACTCAGAAGTAGCAAGGCTGCTTCCTGAAGTCTCAAGAACAAACAATGATAAATTTTACTGAGTGCTGTGGGATTTGTTAAAGTCCTAACTTCCTATAGGATTTGAAGAGAGATGATGTATTAATTAATAATATTGCTTAACTCTCTTATATACATTTTAGAGTTTCCGAGTGTTCTATAGCAGTTCTAAAAGATTTATGATACAATATTAAGGAAACAATTCTCTTCTTCTCTCTCCCCAACTCCTGCTCCCAAACTCAACAACAATCCCTCTGTCTCTGTAGAATGAAAAGACCCAGAGAAGAAAATGCTAATGTTACATGAAGAATCCTGTGTTTTGGTTCTTGGTTCTACAGAGAGGTGTGATTGTCTTACAGTGAAAATATCTTATCAGTAAGTTTTTGATGTGATTAAAGGTAAAAGCTTCATGCGTTAAACAACTTCTATCTAAAATTGTAGGCTCATCGGTGTTCAGGATATTCATTGCCCCTGCTTAGTAAACACACCCCACTACTGCTCACTGAAGGAGCCACAGGGAGACAAATAAGTGGTAACTATTATAATAGCAAGCCAACACCTACTCTTAGAAAAGTTTATCATCATGGCTTTTTATTCTGGGTTCATACTGAAAACCATGTCTTTTTGCCATTATATCACATTTTAATATAGCCAGCACCATCCTATCTACTAGAAGCCCAAAGGACAGTCATTATATTTTAGTTTTGCTAGTTCTAAAGCATGCTTCTTTATCTTTTCAGTAACTACTTAAATCCAACATACCCTATATTATCTATCATTCTCTAAATTGAAAGGCCATCTGTTTTTTTCATGGACAGAGAGGGACATACTATAATTTCTGATTATTAAGAAATTAAGCAGTTCTCAAAAAAGGAACAATTTATATTTGCTGAAGCTCAAAAAGTATACAGGCTATAGTAAGAGTCATCCATTTAGATTAATAAAATGTTTTCAGGTCTGTAAACCAGATGACAGGCTGTATGAAAATCTAGACCCAAAACTTACCCTCAGATAAAATCTCTCATTTATATCACAATTGTAAGGAAACCAAGGAATTGACTATTAAGACCACAACAGATTCTGAATAATGGTTTTCTTGGAAAATTGTAGGTATTTTTCTTCAGTATCCCAAGTCATTCTGAAGGGTAAATGAAACAGACACTTAGCCTTCAGTAAACAGAGATGGAAAAGCTCTCAGAGATATTTACTATTAGCATCTACAATAGATTAAAATGTTTTAGAAAACTTTATAAGACTAAGATACAAAATAAAATTATTGTCTATAGAATATATGACTGAGTTTCTCAGAACAGCCATGGTAGGTTTTCAGTGAATATTTGGTAATAAATGAATAAGTAAATATGTAATTCCAATAAATGAAGATCCTTCGAAGAACATTTTCTAGTTATGAAATTCACTAGAGTTTGAAAACCAGCATTTTCAGAAAATATCATGAAAGATACCACCCCATGGATCTAAAAAATTTAGGTTTAATAACTTAAGGAAGACTGAGGGAAAAAAACATTTTTCCTTGAAGTGTCTAATGCTTAATAAACATATAATATTCTAATAGTCCCAAATAATTTGCTCAAAAGACACTCTGTAAGTATTAAAATTCTCTAGTGTAAATTCATTTTAACATCTTTCCTTCTTGTGTTTAAAAGAGGATAATTGAACAGATACCTTTATATTTTTATTTATTTTATAGTAGGTCCTTGTTGGTTATCTATTTTAAATATAGCAGTGTATACATGTCAATCCCAAACTCGCAATCTATCCCTCCTCCCCACCCTTACCTCCTTGTAACCATAAGTTCATTCTCTAAGTCTGTGAGTCTGTTCCTGTTTTGTAAATAAGTTCATTTGTATCATTTTTTTTTGATTCCGCATATAAGCGATATCATATGATACTTGTCTTTGACACACACAGACGCACACATTCACCTATATAGAGAATATAAATGATAAGTAAATATGATATAAATTGAAATTTTAAGAAATTCCGAAACATTATTAAGAAAAATATTTTCTCTCTCTCTCTCTATATATATATATGTAGTGTTTATCTGTTGATCTTCTGCTCTTTATTTTGAATGAAAAATAAATGCTGAAAGATGTTCTGATACTGGCCATCTGTTTTCTTTCCTCTGTTTTTTGAGAAACTGTGGGAGGCTTGTGAACTCTGTTCACTAAAATCATTGAATTATATTGTCACTTTTCAAATGAAGTAAACCAGAATATGTTTTTTATCGTTACCTTTGTTTACCTCATTCATTACTTTGCGTGTTCTCTGGATCCAATTTCTTTCAGGGCTATGCTCTCTAACAGTCTCTTCTCCTGAATCATTAGTTCCATCTCTCCCTTTGTCTCACTCTACAAGCTAGCTCAATAATTTTTTTTTAAAGAAAAACAAACAAAACCACCCCAAACCAAATATTTATAAGCATAACTCATATTTATTTGAGTACTTACTAAGTGTCGAGCATTTAACCTGAATTAAATCCCTTAACCTTCACAGCAATCCTATGAAATAGATATAGTATTGCCCTCTTTGACCAATAAACTCATTGAGATACAGAGAACTTAATTACTGCTTACAACACTAAAAATTGTCAGAGCCGGGATTGGAAACCAGGCTCAGGTGCATTTTCTGTGTGTTGAGTCAATTAGCTCCTCTGTCCCCAATGCAAAAAAAAAAAAAGAAGATTCCTTTCCAGACTGTCTTATTTTTAGACTGTAGTATAAAATAAGAAACATTTATTATGTCATACTTTTCATGGGTCAGAAGTCTGGACACAGCTCGGTTGGTTTCTCTGCACTAGGCTGCAAGGAAAGTGTCACAGGACTTTGTTCCTTTCTCAAACTCTATATCCTCGTCCAAGTTCCCATGATTGTTGGAAGATTTTAGTTCCTTGCTGTTGTAGGATTGAGGCCACTGCTTTCTTGCAGGCTGTCAGCCGAGGGTTTCCCTCTGCTTCTGGAGGCTCTATTAGCCATTACTTCCCTTCCACATGGTCTTCCACAGGCCCTCTCACAACATAGCTTATTTCTCCCAAACTAGCAAGAGAATTTCCCTCACTGGTCTGCTAAGACGGAGTCATATACCTTAACATAATTATAGAAGTGACATCTCATTATCTTTGCCGTAGTCTATTGGCTAGAAAAAGCACATGCACTTAGGGGAAGGGGATTGTATAAAAGTACAACCCGTGGGGGGCATCTTAGAATTCTGCCTAACACACCAACCTCTCTGTCCCCCAAAACTTTGTGCTTTCTTGTTCTGTTTTTAGTTCAGCCTCTTAAACGAAGAGCCACTATTTGCAGTCTTGAACTTCTTGAACATCTCTGTGAGTTTCCTCCTATTTAAATCTAATCCCTACTCTCAGTTTGGTAGCATGCTCTGTTTTGTTTTTAACCTACATTCTATTTAACCTCCTCTAGTTAATTTTGTGATAGTATTTGACCATGCTATAGAATTGATTATCAAGGTCAATTTTATTCTAAATTGAATGTTAACTTTCATTGATCCTGGAATATATTAACTACTAAGTTTTATTTATTTGAAAAGTTTTTTCTTTAAATTCTCATCTCTCTTATCTTGGTTTATCTGCCCTTCTAACACTCCTTTGTTTTCTTTACTAGCAGGCTGGTGTGCTATCTAAATATCAGTGGACTCAAGTTTTCTTCCCAAGTTTCTGTGGCTTCTCACTCTTTTTACTTCCTTGGAACATTCCATATGCAATGATTCCTGAAATGCAAGCTCTAAATTCAGATTTCTTAAAAGTCCATGGCAGAGCTCATCCCAAATCCAGTTCAGCGTCTTCTCTGTTTTCCTTCTCACAACCTACTCCTCTCCTGGAACATTCCTTGATGGGCTTCTGTTGCCAGAAGTAGATATTCAAAGCCTTCCCCATTTTTTCTATTTCTCTCCTATTTACATTTATATAGACATCAAGTCCAATGGTTTTACCACACAAGTGGCTCTTCAGTCTTCTCCCATGTCATTCAGAGACTTCTGCCTTTCCCATAAACTTTCACCTAGTACATACAAACACGACGTCAAAAAATGCTAGACATTTTTGTCCACATTTAAGTATTTGGTTCTGTTTTTAGGACATGAACATAAACAAAAGTCTTCCCCAATCATTACTGACTGTATTTATGGCTCTCTAGGACTGTATATTGATATGATACATCCATGAGTTACTTTTAATAAATGCGTTGAAGAGATTCCTACATAAGCTCCTCATTTATATGCCTGATATGTCTTGTAGAAACAACCTTTAAAAGCATGCATTGTAAAACTTAAATAAAACAATATGACAATAACTAGTAACCATGTATGAACAGTAATACAGCTGAAAACTCTAATGACATACTAAAAAAAAACAAAAAAGGTAGAAGCAACCACTTAAGTCTCAAATCTCAAACTGAAGTTTGGAAAGTATAGAGTCTGTGGGCCTCTACATTTTTGTGATGCAAGATAATCTGTGGAAAGCAATGCTTGTTAAGCCTTTGTTCTTTTCTCTGTCTAAACCCAATACCACCACTTCCATTTCCAAGTACCATAAATTAAGCTATAGTGACTATATTCTTAGATCAGGCACTCATGCTTTTCCATTTGGGTGTGTAAGTCTACTTTCAAATGTACATACAGCCAGCCATCATATTAAACCATTATAATTCATCTACATTTATTACAGAAACATATTTTTGTAATCTATTGATCAGATTAGAACTTGCAAAACCTCTTAAAGGCAGATCACAGGACAAGGTCATTTTGCTTACGAAAAAGCTTCTGAAGACTCGGCATCTGATGTGTGGCCTGGGGAGAGGGAATGATCCAAGGAATTTTAGCAGGAAATGACTCACAATAGAATAGTCAGACAGAGAAGAGTTATAGGATTTCAAAACTTGAGAGGTAATGAAGTGATAAGAGGTAAAAGGAGAAATGGCAACACCTTTATTTTTGCCTAGGATCGGCCCTCTCTGACCCTCCAAAGGAATAACTTATTCCACATGGATAAATCTTATGGATATATAGGAAGTGTCATTCTATTTTATGTAAATCACCTCCAAAACACAACTGTAATTTTCAATAGAAAACAGACTTTTGCTTTACAGACTCACAGATACACATATAAACACACATAGACACACATATTTTATCTCCCAATTAGTAACCATCTGGGTCTACTGTCATTTTAATACAAAATAATAAAATATTGACTGTTTCATGAAAACCATTACCATTTTAATGAGTGTCACTTTTTTTTGCTTATTTTTATAATAAAAATATGACTTATGTGTGTATTATGGGAAAAAAATACAATTCTTCCATGGTAGGTTTAGAGACATTACATGTTGACCTTTCATTTCACAGGTGTCCCTGATTGTGGGGACAAAGTCATATGACCTTGTGACACCAATTAGACATTTCTATTGTATTAAGTGTCTCATGTCAAACAGAAAATACATTTTTCTCTATTCTTTTCTGCCCTCTAAAAGAATGATGTCCTTCCTACAAAATGAGATATAAGCACTATGAAATGAAATGGTCCTTAATAAAAAAAGGTTTTGTTTTCCCTGCCTCAGTGTATTTTTTTTCTCTCTTCACTATTCAGAAAGAACAAGATTCCAAGATATCTTAGACAATACAATTTGCCTTAACTCTTTTGCTGCTTTGCATGCTTGAAAATCGCTTCCACGGTCAGGCTTTGAGACAATGAATACATAGCTGGAATAAGTGAAATTCAGCATATGTTGCAGTGTCTTTTGAATATTTTGAAGTATTAAACCTTGCCCATTTGTACAAACAGTATCACTGATGGAGCTAGAAAAAAATGACTCGATATGCCGTATATTTTCACTGTCAAATATAGACACAGAATTTGACAGGGTTTTTACACGTACAATTTTTCACAACTGAAAAGGAAACATTTTTCCTTATGTCTATGTTCTACAAGCCAGCTTGTCTAGGACACTTTTGAGCATGTATTTGATGCAATGTGTTGTTAGATGCTCAGTATGTTAATGCAGTTATTCTTTGTAGTTTCATGAGATGTAAAGCCAACTGGGAAATTAGAATACAGCAGAAATAGATAAATCCTTGATTAAGAGCATGAATTTTCTTTTGCTTTGTTTCCAAATACTGACATTAGGAGTGAAAGGGGATAATTTTTTTCCTAAATGCATTTAATATCTTGAAAAACATGATATTTCACAGTAGTATATGTGATATTAACCACTTGCAATTGAATTTATTAATGCTCATTCCCTTGTAGGATAATATTCACTATGAATTTCACACTTGTTAATTCAGTTTGTGTATCTTGATGAGCTCAATTGCTTGTGATTACCACTGTTTTGAAGTTAGTTATACATGTGAAATGCTTCACCTAGATTGGAGAGTTTAGTTCTACCTTTCCAGGGTTCTGATCAGTGATACTGTAAATTTACTTCTTTCAGTTTGTTTTGTGTAGTTAATGTAATATAGTGGAAATATAAATTTAGATTCCTTTCCAAATAAAAATATATTTTTTCATGACAGTCATATGAAATCAACATAGTAAAAGTCTCATCATTTTTATTTCTAAGTATCATCAGACTGAACTTTTGTCTCCTAAAAGCAAATATTCCAATACACTTTCTAGCTTTTTTGTTGTTTCATATTATGATTTTTATTTATGTCATAACATCAAATGAATACAGGTTTCAGTACAATCAAAAGAGGGCTATATTTTGGCTATGATTTATATGTTAACATTATTTGTGTATACAAATTTTTTTCTGAATTTTGCCAAATTCTAAGTGATATAATTTTTAGGGCTTCAGCCAGTGTGATTCTCCCACCTACAAATATAACATTACTATTTCCTTGAGGGTTAATTTCTGCTGCTGAGGCATGTGCCCTGGTTTTCACTGACATTGAAATATTACCTGCAGCTATAAATCTTGAGTCAATTTCCTATGAATGGCATTCTACAGGTACAGCATATATTAAGCCTGCCTCCCACTTAGATATTGGTCTTCCCACCATGCTTTATTAAGTTACAGGTTTGGTTTATGCTGTTTAATGTAAACTGACCTCTAATTTCCTTATAAACTGTTATATTTGATCACAAGTTAGAGTGATGGAAACCTCATTTTCAGATTTGGGATGAAGAGACTTGCTGTGTTCTGTTATTAAAGGACATATCAGACAAAAGAGAGCATTGTGATAATTATAATTGAATATAAGTCCATTTATTTCTTTTTAAAGCCTTATTAAGCTGAAAATAATAAATATAAACATATGTATTTCTGAGGTCTAAAATTAAGTGATCAGATAAAATATTTAAATATATTTTATGAAATAATATTTGATTATTTGTTGCAATATGAATATTTAAAGTTTTTCATATGTATTCTCTTTTTGGTTAGATTGGAACCTGAGATCTATTCTTAGTAAAGGTAATCTATGGTCTTGATAATTTAGCAACTTTTCAAAATCTGGGTTATACAATTCTATGTTATACATTCCAGTTTATAAGTATCACCCCATGATGAGTTATTATAAGCTAAGACTACTCTAAAATATTGCATATGGGGACATAAACCTACCTAGGTTATGTTTTTCTCATAAAGTATAGATGGTCTTACTTTACACAAAAAATATGTTCACTTCAATTTTATATATGTGTGTGTGTGTGTGTGTGTGTGTGTTGATTAACCAATAAGATAAAAATTCTATAATCTTAAACAAAATAGTGGAATTCGTTGAAATACTACCTGTTTTCCTTTTTACCGATAATTTTTTAGTAAAATTTGCATCCCTGCTTCTTTATGACCTATGATTTAGATAGCATTTCTTTATTATAATTAAGATCAACATTGCAAAACTTGTTTTCACTGACATCATCTGCTCATTATTGTGAAATTTTGTGCTTTGTATTGAGAAAATAAATGCATTTTATGGCTATGCAAAAATAGCAAAGTGAGAAAAACACCATTTAATTTGACTACTGGATAAAAAGTTACAATAATAGCATGCTTTACTTGAACTACATTACTAGGAAATTTCTTTCACATTTATTAATATGGTGAGCCTCATGACTGAGCTAAGTAAAGTATTATTTATGTACATTTACAAATGAAAAAATGAAGGTGGCCAGAGAGCAAGTAATTTGGCCAACGTAGAGTAATGCCCTGAGATTTAGACTCTAGACTATGATGTATAACGTGTTTCTGCTCTCTTTCCTCTCCTCTAAAGCAAAAACAAACAAAACACATTCACTCTGCAACTCTGTCTTCTCATTTTAATTCCACTTCTTTATTCCTTCACTTTCTGCCTCTCCTGGATCTGTACTTACAGAACACCACCAACCATATGGGGGTATGTCTCTTGATTCTTCATATGGAAACCCATTTCAATTTTGAGCCTTTACACCATTATTTTCCATGCTTCCTATTAAGTAACTTACGCCATAAGCAAAATTTATAATCTTCTATATGGATTTCTAATAAAAGATGAGCATTTTATAGTCAAATAATGGCCGATGGATAAAATTTACTTGATTTTTCTGTTAAGGAAAAAGTCAGTGTTTGTGAACCTAAACTACTCTAAAAAATGTCTTAATGAGAAAAAAAAAATCAGTGTAAAGAAGTAACCATTCTTCAATATTGCCCAAGGTGACATTTTTCCATGTCATGAGTGGTTTGAAAATATTTTTATAGGAGTAGCAACACACATGCACAAATGTGTGCATCTAATATAATTTTTAATTGTAATACAGTGAATAATATGATGATTGGAAGTAGATCTAGTTTAATTTCTATATTTTTAAGGGGTAAAAATCATGAAACGTATGGAGTATAGAACTGTTCTAATTATGAAATATTTGCAAATTTGAGGCTGAATGCTCCACTCTATAAGTTAAGCTTTCTGAGATGGTACACATCTCATGAATGATAAATCATCACACCGTTGCTGATCAATTACAGACGTGACTGTATTGCAGCAAGCAATTGTCTCTTGCCTAAAACTGATTATTCTTATTACCTGACAAGTCACTTCACAATTTTAAATGAGAACCGAGGACCAACTATACAGATTGGTTGCACTCTTAGGGTGATTGATAAGGATTTAATTATAAATCATATTTTAATTGAGTTACTCTGTTCAACCAAGTATAACTTATGAAATTTAATGTATAAAATATTAATTCATGCTGTAATTGAGTTTGTAGTTTCACAAGGGCTCACTGCCCCAGAATGCAGTGGGTGACTTCAGAAACGATAGCTCCCTAACCTGCCCAGTGAATGAGCCTAATAAATAAATCCTGCATCATCAATATAAAAGGTCTGTGTCTGCAGTTTCTTCATTTCTCATCAAAATATAGCAGAGACAAAACTGAAATAAATCTGATTTCAAGTTCTTTAGAAAGACAAATTCAAAGTGAAAATGCATATGGGTTTAATAACTGATTTTTCAACCTGTGTGTACATCTCAGAGAAGTTATCATCGTCATCATCAATTTATATTTACTGAGTTCCCACTTGGTTTTTGGCACTGGAGTAGACTAAGCAGAGCAAATAATGATATAAACTATTTCTAGAGTGCTAACCTTCACGAGAGTATTATTTCATGCATTCATAAATAATATTAAATCAAAGCAGATTATCGTTTTTTTTAAACTAAAATACATTTATGAAACTTCCAGTATTTTTTAAAGAATTTTTTTCTGCTGCTTCCAATATTTTTGCCTTTTGAAAAGTGGCCTCAGCTCCATGAGTGGAATCCTAAGCTGATGCCTTTTGAGAAGCTTTTGAAGGCATACTGCTATGCTTCTCTTTCAGAAAACCTAAATGGCCTTTTTAGTTTTCATTGTCTGCTATGGTTTTTAAGTGCTTTGCAAGTTTTCCTGACTTGCATCTTCCCCAGGAAGCGTCAGTGAATACGGGAAGTGTGGTTGCAGTCAGGAAAGTCACCCTCATTAAAGTGATGTTCTGAGGTTGCCCATTTATTTGCTGTTTATAAAATGCACACTGTATTTGCTTACTGTGTAAAAGTCAAAGACTGATTGTTCTGTCAGGACTGGAGACACAGCTTTTGATCTGATATTAGGTTCTCTACACTTTTTGTCTCTGCTAATCATCATAATAAGGACTTTCTAATTCTGTGCTTAACCTACAGGTGCTTTAATGATAGTTCACCACTTGCTATTCTATACCAGGAGGGCATGTGAATAAAAGATCTGCACTGAGCTACCGAAAAAATAAAGTGAAAATTTTAACTCAGTCTATAGAACAACAAAATGCTATTGAAATATTAAAATGCAAATAATGTAGTAATGCCTTTTGTATTGAATGCTTTGTTTTGAAAGACAATGAATTTCTTCTTGTCCCCTATCAGTTGTGTGGCCCTTTTACTAAAATTAAAGTTTCATAAAATGAAAGTTATTTTATTATGAATCATTGGTCAAAAATATTTACTTACTATTTATTTTATGCCAGCTACTATGGAGCAGCACAGAAGTATTCAGAATAATTTTCTTGCTCTCTGAGAACATATGATATAGCTGAACTATAATGCTTTATTTTACTATTATTCAAAATATGATCTCCGTCCCTTTATGCACTAGCAACTTCTTAGATGGAGACTCTTTCACCAGCCTGGAACCCGGAGTGAGGAGATAAACAGGTGCTGTAAGCAGCAAATAAGCCTTGGTGGTGAAAAGCCCCAGAGATCGTATAATTTAGCCTCAGCTAATTAACACCGGGAGAAAAGTTAAAGAGCTCATGTAAAAGTTTTCACTTTAAATCTCTTTCTCATATGGAGTTGAATACTAAGTACATGAATAGTCAGCAAATAAACATAATGGATTTTATTCCTGGGGTTTTGCTTGTTTGTTTGCTTGCATTCCACCTAATATGATTTGCTTTAAGAATATTCAACATATAGTTATTCTAATTTATAAATAAAAACAAAGGACTTCTATTTTATAGTATGCTTCATTAAGTTATATTAAATAGAAAAAAAGCCAGGCAATTTTTAACACAATGAATTTATATATTTACATGAACTGCAATTTTTCCATCCAAGGTAGTTAGAGTGACTTTGATGTATAACATCTCTTAATTATTTTAAAGATGCATATTATTTTTTAAATCTCCCCCATGTGAAACATAAAGTTACTTATAGTTAATTTTCTCAACTTCATTATTTTATGGTTTCTGGTTTCTTCTCAGGCATTGGTTGACTCTGTTTATTGTATTATACTTTCTCTTTTCATCACTTTTCTCCTTTTTCAGGTCACATGTCAGAAACTAATCATGGGGAAAAGAACTCAAAACTCTCCTCCTGGGTCAGAATAAGGGAGGACCCAAGTGGGTTTAGTTCTGAAAGAGTTGCTTTAGTTTAAGGCTGAAGGCGTGAGAATCTGGTCCCTCAAATATCTTCCTACTTCTCAACAGATATAAGCCTCAGTTTCCCTTCCCTCTTCCTCCTCCTCTCTAACCATATCTCTGTAGGAACCCTAGAATGAGCTCAATGAAAAGGTGATATTTTATTAGTCTTAATAGTTCATATGCCCTTTATTTTCATATGAAATTAAAATTAAACTGAAGGATTCACAAATAGAGCTTGTATATATTTTGAAGAACATTTTATTAGCCTGATCACATAAGTTTCTATTAATTTTCATTTCCATAATTAAACTCATGATTTTATATAGTTCTCTTGATCCACAATCATACTGTAAGCTATTGCAGCACACCAAGCAGTGGAACCCTGTGAAGCCAACTATATTCCTAGCAATTAAGAAGTTGAACATTCAGATACAGGAAAGTAAATTTCCACAGAGTACTGCTAATATCTGTGTCAAGTCTGTTCTCTTTCATCCCTGCCTTTCCCAAGTAGAATTTTGGCCCTGAGGTATTTTGTGAGTCCTACTGTTCCCTTTCTAAAAAGGTAAGAGAAATCGATGGCCTAGCTTTCTAGTGAAACTTTTGCTTCTTCTATATTCCACTCATTGTTTTCTCCTGCTTC
The DNA here is from genome assembly GCF_965194825.1 of Balaenoptera physalus. Taxonomy (NCBI): domain Eukaryota; kingdom Metazoa; phylum Chordata; class Mammalia; order Artiodactyla; family Balaenopteridae; genus Balaenoptera; species Balaenoptera physalus. The sequence continues at coordinate 158,592,708 of NC_138890.1, forward strand.
TAGAGTGTCACCAATGATTCTATTTCTGTTCTAATTCATATAATTGGAGCATCCATCTGCATTCCTTAGCTTTCCTTTAACTCACAGGGCTGAATTTAGCATCTTTAAAATATTTCCTGACTTTAAATCTAAAATCTAAGTAGCTCTAATATTTCCATGACTTTGCTACATAACACAGACTGGATTTGAGGTGAAAAGTCCATTTTCTCTTGAAAACTGAGGTTATAGGAACTCACACTACATAAGATTGTCATAAATGGTCATACATTTTTTTCCAGAACCTCAAAAATTTAAGAAAATTTTTCCCTATGCAGAGACATCTAAGTATAAAATTAGTATGTAAAGCCATCAACAAATCTTTCCCTACTGGATACATATATTTCATGATTGATTTACACAGGCCTGAGGATTTTCATCGATGAATAATTAAAATAGTTTCAAAATTTGAGAAATATTCCTGTATAAATACAGATGTAATTATACAGGCATATGTGTGTGGACAGACAGGAAATACTGAAAGGGATTCCTTCTAAAGGCAAATTACAAGGGTGGCCTTGCAGGTCGCCTAGAAGAAAATCTACCCTGGGTAAAAATCAAATCTGTCATGACCTGCCATAGCCTGAGGGCTGAGAGGACAATGGCTTCAGGTACAGCATGACACCTATTACTCGGATTGCCTCAATCCAGACACATTCAACTTTTGTAAGCATTCGCTGGAGAACAAAATTATAATACTTTGGAGGCCATGCAATCTTCACATGGAAATTTGATAAATAATACTCATAGAGGACTAAAAGACCCTCCCCTTACACATGGGGGTAATGAGGTTGGATTCCGAGCTGACAGTTTGAGGGCAGCAGGACACCTACCTTCCTGAATGGTACATCAGCAAAGCCATGGGCTAATCATTGCAGGAGGCAGGAAGTCAGGAGCTGGTGATATCAGAGGCAGCCTGAGAAGGCAAACTGGCCAGGTTTATTAGTGCCTTGTGATTTCTCTGCAGACTGTGAAATACCAGCACCAAAGGTAGCTGTACATACATATTAACAAGAATTTCTTTGTTCCCACTGGCAAATGAGCCCTAAACTCACAAGCAGTGCTTTTCAAAGTGACTTGATTTGACAGTCTGCTTGGCACATAGAAGTTACTCTGCTGATTGTTTTCAGAATGAAGGCTATTTCAGTTCTTTGATTTCCTCAAAGCAACTGAAACGACTCTTCCCTATTAAGGCATGCTGGACACAGTAAATTAAGCTGGGAGAAAGAAGAACTTGTAAGGACAGGTTCAGAAAATGCAACATTTGCCTTAGTTTCTTGGATGATTATGGGACTTATTATCTAAACACTGAGGTGCAGTTCTGACCAAACACACTGATTAAAAGTGAATTTTCTGGTGCCAGCTCACAGCTGTCTTAAGTACACTCACTGCTTTGTGTGTAGAAACCAAATTGAAGTGTATGCCTTTGCATCTGGACATATTATATAACATTATTAATTTTATTATAATTCTATTATTAGTGTCATCAATGGCAGAACGAGGCTTATTTATTGCCCAAATGCTTATTACACTGAGTTTTTAAGTTAAAATGACCAGAATTGTAGGGAATTCTCATCTAGATTTTAATCAGTTTAAAAAAACAGTACAAATGTGTGACATTCTATGACTTTCTTGGTATTTGTGGCTATATTACTATTTTTTTAATTATATGTGTGTATATATGTATGTATGTATATATATACTTTCATTGTGTATATATATGCATATATATACCCATACATAAATATATATATCTGTGGATTTGAGTTTGTTTCCATTAAAAGGTGCAAATAATATTTGTAATAAAATATTTTTTAGGTTCTCGTTTACTACTTGGTCTATGTCCTGAAACTGTGCACCAAACCCTTTAAGGTGGTACGGGTCTCTTCCATAGTGTAGCAATATGCTTCCTGGCATCTGGACGCATATAATGTTCCACTAACATTATCTTTAAATTAAAAAACAAAATTGAATATCCCAAGGAATAGGGAATAATAATAAATTATATAATTCACCCATAGTATCTGGCACATATTATTTGTTTAACTTCTGTCTGTTTCCCTACTTATACACAATTATGTATCATGATTATAGAAAATAACCCAATTATAGACTTTGCACAGATCTATATAGTGGTACATCATTTCTTTGTCCTTCTTGTTTTAGTATGTTTAAAAATTGAACATCGTTAGGGTCAATTCCATGGAGTGTGATAGATACAGAATTAATTTCTGAAATCTGAAAACATGAAGTATATTTATAGAGTAGTGCACTGGTTTCAAAAGTAAATAATGAGAATCAGTCGCATTATATATTAGATTGCTATTCATGAATCAGTCTTTTAATTTGATAGCAAAATTCCCTTTAGTTCAGTGAAAGCATCATTCAGTCAGTCTTAAGGGAACAAACTAAAATGATATTGGAGTTAAACTGAGCTAAGAGATTACATTAGAGCTAGTAAGATAGATGAAATTAATGCAAAGATATATTTTTATAAATTTTTCAATGTAAAGAAGTCCTTCTGCAAATTATCCCATTTAAATATATTCTACGATGTTTATATGTATTTGGTTTTGTGTGTGTGTGTGTGTGTGTACACAGGCTCATTTGAAAATTGATTATTTTTTTATGTGAACCTTATGCTAATGAGTTTGTGAGTTATTTCATATATTAATAGTAAAACTAGAAATTCTTTAGCATTTGCTTAAAATCTTAATATGTGAGTATGTGTTGGAGATAGTTTAATAATTTTGGCATCCTCAGTTCATGTCATTCATTTCTGGCTGGTGCACTTTCCGATATTGACCTACTTGTCTAAAATGCCTTAAATAATTAATAATAAGATCTGGCGGTGGCATACATCACGTTCTTTTGTCAGGACATTGTCTTTTTTCACTCCTAGCTAGAAAAGAGCTTTAGAAATGTAACCTCCAGGTGGGTGGTTCTGTGCCCACTTAAACCCTAATACTATGGAAAGAAAGAGAGATTAGCAGTCTTCAACAGGATTTGAAAAAATGGAATTTTAAATTTCTGTTTCAAATCTCATTCATGGAGTTTGCAAAAGATGCTTGGCAATGCAGTCACCCAGTTCCTTGAGCGCAAAACCTGAATGACGTCCTTGATTACTTCACTTCCTGTTTCCCTACCAACTTGCAATCTTTCCCATGACCTCAGTGACCTCTTATGCTTATGATCTTTCTTCACCTCTTCTTTTGGCATCTACATTCCCTAGGTTTCTATTTCATCTCATCAGGTGAAACTTTTCAATCCTCTTAGGCAACCTTTGGCCCCTATTCCCACTGTGTACACTTTGGAGTACCCTTTTCTCATCCTCCCATAGCCGCAAACTCTCTCTAGATGGGATACCATCCAATACCATCTATATCAGTTTGCTAGAGCTGTCATAACAAAATACTACAGACTGTGTGGCTTAAATAGCAGAAGTGTATTGTCTCCCGGTTCTGGAGGCTGGAAGTCCAAGAGCAAGGGTTTGTCAGGGTCGGTCTCTCCTGAGGCCTCTCTCCTTGACTTGGTACGTGGCCACTTTCTCACTGTGTCCTCACATGGCCTTTCCTGTGTGCAAGTGCATCCTTGGTGTCTCTTCCTCTTCTTATAAGGGTACCAGTCATACTTGATTAGAATCCCACCCTAAAGGTCTCATTTACCTGAATTACCTCTTTAAAGAGCTTATCTCCAAATATGCTTGTATTTTGAGGTACTGAGGGTTGAAACTTCAACACATGAATCTTGGGGGGTGGAGGGCACAATTCCACCTATAACACCGTCTTTTTTGAAAAACCTGATTACTCTCAAACTTAGGTTCAGATTTCTTAGCTCCAGATATATACAATGTCTTTTGGCTTTGCAGGTGTGATGTGTATTACATATCTCACTTACTGGGTAGAGACTGTATTTTCACCAGTAGAATGTTCAGTGTTTGGAACAACAGGTACCGCAGAATAGGTGCTCAAGCAGTATCTGCTGAATATATGAACTGAGACAGAAAGGGTACAGTGGTGTTTGGTAGAAATCAGAAAATAACATTTACAAAGAAGTAAATACAGACGTTTCCCCTCTAGCTTGACAAGACACTGTATATAAGTTTATCATTATTATTATCAGTGTGTGATTCTTGCAGTGTTCCAAATGGATAATAAAGCACAGTGAATGAAATAGTCCCAGTGAATAAACTTCATAAAATACCCCTTTTCAATCCACACACCTATAAGTAGAGTGAAAATAAAACTAAAAGCCTAAGAACACATCAATAAATGAATAATAGTGAATGTATATATTAATTAATAAATAGGAAATTAAAATAAGGAAACAAAAAGTGAAGGTCTGTTTATTTTTTTAATTCTTATTTCTTGGAGTCATCTAACTTTTTAAATTAATGTCTTTATTTTGAGATGATTTCAGATTCACATTCAGTGTAAGAAACAGTACACAGTTTCCATGGATCCTTTACCCAGTTTACCCCAGCATTTTGCAAAACTACGATAAAATATGACAATATATTTTGATACAGACAAGATTCAGAACATTTCTTTCACCTCAAGGATCCTTCGTGGTGCTCTTTTATAGCTATACTCACTTCCCACCGGCCCCCCATTTCCTTAGTCAACCCCTAGCAACCACTAGTGTGTTCTCCATTTCAACAATGTTATCATTTTAAGGTTGAAGATCATTGTCTAAATGGAATCTGAAATATGTAAACTTTTGGAAATGGCTTTTTTTTTTTTTTCACTGAGCATAATTGTCTGGAGATCCACCTAAGCTGTGGCATGCATCAATAGTCTATTCCTTTGTATTTCCTGTGTAATATCTCATCATTTAGATGCACGGTATTGTGTTTAGTGATTCGTCCTTTGCAGAACATTTAGGTTTTGTTATAGTTTGGGGCTATTACACATAGAGATGCTGTGAATGTTTATTTGTAAGTTTCTGTGTGAATGTACATTTTCCTGTCTCTGGCACAAATGCCCAGGAGTGCAATCTCCAGGTCATAAAACAGTTGTATGATTGGTTTGGTTTTGTTTTTTAAGAAACTTGCAAACTGTTTTCCCGAGTGTCTGTACCATTTCACATTTACACCAGCAATGTTTGAGTGATTCTGTTTCTTGGGAGACTTGCCAAAATTTTGGTGTTGTCAATATGTTTTATTTTATTTTTTATAATTTTATTTTTAGCGTTATTGAGATATATGAGAAGTTGCACACATTTAATGTATACATTTTGATGAGTATGGATATGTATAGATACCATCACCAGAATCAATGTAATAAACGTAGTCATCACTGCCAGAAGATTTATTTTGTCCCATTAGCTTTGTGTGTGTGTTAAGAGCACTGAGCATGAGATCTACCCTCTTAATAAGTTTTTAGGTGAACAACATTGTATTGTTAACCGCGGGCACTATTTTATGTGGCAGATCTCTAGGTGTTATGCATCTTGTATCACTGTAACTTTATACCCCTTGAACAACAATTCCTTTCCTGATAGTTGTATAGTGATAACTTTTGATTTTAATTTTCATTTCCTAATGAGATTGTGAATGAGTGCTGCTTTATTAACATTTGTTGTATTTCTCCACCGAAACTATCAGATATTTCTTTTTGGGAGAGGTTTCAAAAGTACATTTCAATTGCCTTAGAAATGTAGAGGGCTATTCAAATTATCTGTCCCATGTTGGATGAGTTGTGGTGGGTGTGTTTCTCAAGGAAACCATCCATTTCATCTAAGTTTTCTAATGTATGTATTTAGAGTTCATAGCATTTTCTTTTTTTTGATGTCTGCAAGTTCTGTTGTGATATCCCCTGTTTCATTCATGATACTAATAATTTGTGTCCTTTCTCTTCTTCTGTCAGTTTTGCTAGAAATTTTTCAGTCATATTTGTCAATCAGCTTTACAAAGAATCAGCTCATTGCTACATTTGTTTCTATATTTTTTTTCTGTTTTCACTTTCATTGTTTTCTGCTCTTATTTACATTATATCCTTCCTTCTGTTGGCTTTGGATTTATTTTACTTTTTGTACTTTTTTGAGAATAGAGCTTGGGTGATCAATTCAAGACTTTTCATTTTCTTTAATGTTTTTATTTAGTGCTACAAATTTCCCTCCCAGCAATGCATTAGCTATTTCTAACAACTTTTGATATGTTGTATTTTTATTTCAATTCAATTCAAAACATTTTATTATTTCCTTTGGAACTTCCTTTTTAGCCCACAGATTATTTAGAAGTGTGCTGTTTCATTTCCATATGTTTGAAGCTTTTCTGTGATCACTGTGTTCTGAGGACACACCCTTTATGATTTTAATTATTTTAAACTAGGTGAAGTTAATTTTATGGCCCAGAATATGGTGTATTACTGTTGTTACATGCCATGCTATACGAGTTAATTAGATCCTGTTGGTTGATTGTACTGTTGAGTTCTATATCCTTGTTGATTTTCTGTTCAGATATTCTATCAACTGTTTAGAAAGGAATGTTGAATTATCTAACATTAACTGTGGATTTATCAATTTTTCCTTTTGGTTCTATCAGATTTTGCTTCACATATTTTGCAGCTCTGTTGTTTGTTGTATACCAATTTAGGATAACTACGTGTTCTTGTTGGATTGACCCTTTAGTCATTATGTAATATCCCTTTGTCATTTGTAACTTTATTTGCTCTGAAATCTTCCTTATATGATATTAATATAGCAATTGCTATTTTATTTTGATTAATATTTACATGATAATTCTTTTTCTAGCCTTTTAATTTCTACCCACCTAAATCATTATATAGGAGATTTCTTGTAACATATATGCAATGTTTTTAAATCCATTCTGCCAACCTCTGTATTTTAATTAATGTATTTAGGTAATTTATATTTAACATACTAATAAGTATAATATTGTTGATATGTTAGCGCTGCCATTTTATTTTTGTTGTTTGCTTGTTCTCAGGTTTTCCTTCTTTCTTTTAGTTTCTTGCCTTTCTATGGGTTACTTGAACATCTTTTACAATTCCATTTTTATATACCTACAGTGTTTCTGAGTGTGTCACTTTGTATAGCTTTGTATTGGTTTCTCTGGGTATCTCACTATCTATCCATAATTTATCACTGGTGTGATATTTCATCAGTTCAAATGAAGTGTAGAAATCTTCCTTCATGTGCCTTAGTTTCCTCCATTTATAATTGTCTTAAATATTTACATGTAATAGAACTACACCAGACAATGTTATAATTTTTGCTTCAACAATCAAAGATGCTTTAGAAAACTAATGAGGAAAAGGTAAATGTGTATTCATGCGCTCTTACCCTTCTATCATGTATTCTTCCTTCATGATGTTTGAAGATTCCTTCTTCTATCATTTATTTTCTATTTGAGATGTTTCTTTAACCATTCTTTTAGGATAGGTTGTTGGTGATAAATTCTCTTACTTTGCATTCATCCAGAAATGTTTTGATTTCTCTATAGTTCCTGGGATATATTTTACTGGATATAAAATTCTGAGTTGACAATTGTTTCTTTCAGTACTTGAAAAATATTATGTCACTTTTTTTCTGGCCTCTTTGGTTTCTAATGAGACACCCACTGTTATTCATCTTGGTTTTCTTTTATAGGTAAAGTATAATTTCTCTTTTGCTGCTTTTGAGATTTTTTGTTTGTGTTTGTTTGTTTCTAGTTTTTAGAAGCTTGGTCATGATGTGTTTTCAGGTGGATTTATTTGGGCTTATCTTGTATGGAGTTCATTCAGCTTACTGAGTCTATAGGTTTATATTCTTTGCCAAATTTAAGAAGTTTATAGTCGTGTTTGAGCAATTTTTCAGTTTATCCTCTTTCTTCTCTTTTTCTGGGATTCCAGTGACGTGGATGCTAGATCTTTTGTTATAGTCCATGGGGTCTTGAGGCTCTTTTCACATTTTTTACTCTATTTTCTCTTTGCATTTCATTCAGATAGCATAATTACAACTGTTCTGTGTTCCAGGTCACTGATTCTTTTTTCTGTCCTCTCCATTCTGCTGTTCAGCTCATCCCCATTAATTTTTTTTTTTATTGTGTTTTTCATTCCTAAAATAGCAGAGGTTTCCACTGAGACTGTGGGTGGAGTAAAAGTCAGTTTCATTACCATCAGTGAGGATGAAATCCACGCTCCCTACTTGACCTTCTCTGACATAATTGTGCCAGACGGGTTGGGGCACCTGGTATAGCCTGACAAGTGTAGATGTCTTGAATACCCACTCAGCCTTTCCTGGGATGAGTGAGATGAGGCAATAACTTTTTTTCTGTGGTATTTTGCTGAATTACAGCAGTTTTTACCTAAAAGTTTCTCTCTTGCTTGACCCTTTTCTGGTCCTTTGGTTGGAAAATGCAGGCTTTTGCTGAGGATTTTTCTCTGTACCCATTGGCACTTCTGGAACACCAACTCCCTTAGCTCCAGTCTGTAATACAGAAGGCAAAAAGAAAAACCTAGAGAACATAGCACTGTGTCATTTTGTGGGTCTGATATCCCTAGTTTATCTTGCTTTTCTCTCCACCCTTCAGAATCTTCTATGTTCATTTTGTATATAAATGCTTGGGATTTTTAGTTGGTCTCAGTGGGAGGAATAGGGAAATACACATCTACTCCACCTTTCTGGAAACAGAGGTCTGATCAAATCATTTAATTTTAAAACTTGACATCACTTTAAAAGTTCAACACTCCAAAAGCTGCAAAAGGTCATTTTATACTTTAGAAAACCCAAGCAGTAAAGTGAATTGTCTAGTCCCTGTCTCAGGGGAACTTGTTAACAGAAAAGATCATGACATTGTTTAATAATTTTTTTTCTATATCATCCTGTTTCTTTAAAATTTAAGATAAAGCTAATTATAGACAATGGTGCAGTTTTATTAAAGTCACTTTTCATTGCACAGATTCATATATGCCATCTTTGTTTCTCTCTCTCTCTTTCTTCTTTTTAGTCCTCTTCATCATCGCTTAGAGTAGTTATGTGATGCAAACAACTGATTACTAAAACCTTTAAGAAAACTGTTAGTCCTGCAATCCTGGGTCCTGAAACTAGAGAATATAAAGCCAAGCTTCTAGTGTTTCTTAATCTGTAGGAAATAAGCAGTATCATACAAAGGCATTTACGTTTACTGGGTCAACATAGCCCAATTGGTTTACCCCTTCAGATTCTGGAAGCACGGTATAGAAGGTAGTGTTGTCAGACTTGGATTTTAGTTCTCATTCTGTGTGGGGTTTAAACATGGCTGTTGTGCAGGCTATGAACTCCTCTTCTCCATAATGTTCCAGTAATGACTGTCTTCAGGATTATTAAAATGATTAAATGAAATGATGTTTGTTAAGCCCATAGAAAAAATTACAAATGTAATAAATGGCAGATATCAGACATTATAGTCATTTTAGGGGTTTTTTTTAATTTGGAAAGTGAGATGATACATAATATAAGAAGCTTTTGTTTGACTGTAAGATGTTTGTAACATTTTTAAATAGTACATTTGGTTGAATCTGTATGTGCTTTTGCTATGAGAAGTTTTAAAAATTTTCTGGATTCATTAATTGGCAGAAGTTAATGATACGAAGTCACCCTGAAAAAACGTTTTTTTCCTCAGCATTGATTTTCTAGGGACTTATCATAATGGTAAGAAAATGTGGTAACGTGATAGGTCACCACAAGGCACTGACACTGACCAGCTGTTCAGCTTGTCATTAAAAAGAAATTACAATGTAGAAATCCATCCTATCCATTCATTCAGGGTGTACCTGCCCCATAAACCAGTCAACATATTTGTAAAGAGCATCTGATTCCACAGCATATCCACTCAGAATAATCTATGTTATCTCATGATTTCTAAACATACAGTTTATTTTTAACTACAATATATAATATTTTAGCAGTGATGTATTTCTGAATGAACTCTCTTCCTCCACCCCCCCCACTTTTTTTGAGAAAAGGAGTGCATATCTACTTCTAAATCCAGTGTAGTTAGGGAGCCATTCTTAAAATGTTTCAAAAAAGAAACTAATCCAGTTATTTGTGTATTTGCTCTTTTTCGCTTACATCTTCTAAGCTGGCCCTTCGTGAACATAAAATTTTTAGGGACACATCATATTTGGATGTATAGACACCACTTATAAGTCTTGTAAAATGAATACAAAACAGGCATGTATTTTAAAACATTACAGCCTGCCTTATTCCAAAAAGAATTTCAGGCAAATTTAGTATGTTTTAAAATGTGACAAAATAACATAAACTAGGGAAATATTTTAAGAAAGTTTAAAAAAAGACCTGGCAATAAAGTTGAGGGCTTTTCAGCTATAAAATATGCAAATAATCTAAGAATTACATCCACATAATTAACCAGAATACCATCTGAGTTGCCAAGGAAAATAATTTTCATTTTCATTACTGGGTAAGAAGGAACATCTGAGACTTCAGATGGTGAGTAAGGGTGACTTTGCTCTAATTCATGAAGATCAGACAGCACATTTCAATATGATCCAATTAAAAGGAGCCCAGGGAGCATCTATGACGATAAAAGATGACTACGATTAAAACTTGTGTTATTTAGACATTGTTATTGGCACCATAAGTATCACCATGTGCTCTGCAAACTGCAGTGTGCCCTCAAGGTGGTCATATGGATCACAAGATCAAATTTTTTCTATTAGATGCATGCTATGGGACAGGCTTGCTTAAAATGAAAGGAAATTTCAACATGTCGAAAAGGAAATGTCAAACTGGGGTATTACCAAATTAGATATAAAAGTTTTGGTGAAATGAGACACTATACCATGATTTATTATATTTTGGTCTGTTGTTTTTAAGTCTTGATATTTATTTTTGTCTGTTTGTTTATTAATGGGAGGACTTGGGAGCCAGAGCATTTATGATAGCTTTTTTATTTGGTTCAGTCTCCTCAAATGAAAAATCTTGTTGAAATGGCTAATTTTGGAAGAATGTTGACCAACAGAAATTATCTAACAAGGTACTTGTTGGTCTTTGGGGGAACTCACTTCGAAAGAGAATTCCCTGATGACCTGCTCTAACCGTAAATCATTGTACATTCAAAAACTATAGTTTAAGGCTCATTGGTTATATCTGAAAGCTTACTCACATTTGTGTTTTAAATATTCCAAGATTTCCATACTTTTATGCACTATTTCTTGTATTTTGCTCTCTTTTCTCTCCCTTTTCACTTTCTATTATATATCTGTGACTCTTAAGCATATACATTTTTGTTTTTGTTTTATTAATCCTCTAAATTCTTGAGATATTTAGAAACATGCATTGTCTTCTGATTTTTGCTAAACTGATAGGCTTACACAACAACTTTAGAGAACAGGGAGATTTTTTGACTACTCTGTTTGTTACTGGAACTATATTTTCAGGCCAACCGCAGTACATAAACGGCAGTGACCTTTGTATTTCCATGTGAGTTACGGTGTGGTACTATAAACCTTGTTTGTTAAGTGACTTGCATCTCTCCCATTATTGAATATGTTCTATTATATTGTATAATATAATACTTTTTCTGTATCCGCTTTTCTCTGATTTAGAAAATATTTTTTTGTGTGGGTGTGTGAATATTTGCACCTAGGGCATTACGATAGGCTGAATAATGGCCTCCCTGATATGTCCATATCCTAATTCCTGGAACCTGTGAATGCTACCTTATTTGGAAAAAGAGATTTTGCAGATGTTTTTAACTTAAGCGTCTTGAGATAGGGAGATTATCCTGAATTATCTGCATAATTAAAAAGCTGAGTCAGAGTTGGAAAAGAAGGTGGTGGGATAAGGGAAGCAGAGATTGGGGTGATGTACTCTGAAGATGCAGGAAGTCAAAGAATAATAGTGGCCACTAGAAGCTGAAAGAGGCAAAGAAAGGGATTCTCCTCTGAGTCTTCAGAAAGCATCCTCCTTGTTGACACATTGACACTAGCCTGGCAAAACTGCCTTCAGACTCCTGCGCTCCAGACCCTAAGAGAGCAAATGTCTGTTGCTTTAAGCTACTAGGTTTGTGGTAACATGTTATGGTAGCAACAGGAAACTACTGCAAGCATAATTTTTGTATAAAAGGAAAAAAGCCTTTATTGAAATTTAAATAAATATTACATTTAAATATAGTATATTTACAGAGTTGTGCAGTCATCACCATAATCTAGATTTAGAACAATGCTATTACCCTTAAAAGAAATCCCATGCCTATTCTGAAGAATATGGTTTTTTTTTAATCAAAAATAACATAACTGCTGCTTAACATAGGTGGTGGAATCCCATGAATAATTAGGCAAAATAATTCAGCTTTTGTTAGGAATCGAGTAGAGAAGGGTATGGAGGTGAAGGTGAATAAAAACCTTTAGGGAAATCCCTGTGGTCCTGGGCCACTTACAGTAATTCTCTTTCATCTACAACACCCACTAATAATTATAAATCCAGTTTAATCTTAGAATAGAAAGTAAATTTAGGCAACATCTTTTTCTATACATCTTGCTTGTTTCAAAAAGAATCTCAGATGTCTCCCAAGGAATCCAAAATAAAAGCAGGAAAAACATATAGAAATTAAAATTTCACTACAAAGTGTGGCAGGGACTCAAGCTGAAACTTCACACCTTAGTGATCCATGTTAGTTACCTGAGTTGGAACAGAAGTTTGTCACCAAACTTTTGAAAATTAATGTGAAAGGGAACTCTTTTTCATCACAGTCTTAAATAACCTAATATAAAAATAAGCTAATTGTCCAGGGAAAACATGATACTTTTTGGTATCATAATGAGAAAAGTATTTATTCTGAATGCTCACCTGATGAAGGCACTGTAATAAAGTAGAATCATTCATCCACAAATATTTATTCAGCCTACTATGTGCCAGACATGGATACTAGGTGCTTGGGATGCATTAAAGAAGATGCAGATAAAGTCCCCTGCACTCAAGGCCCCCAGATCCCTTCTGGCGGCCACTGTAAAGTCCTTTAAAGAGATTTGGCAGAGTCACCTAAAGCTGGCAGCACCACCCTACAATCACAACTTAGTAAAACCAATTATAAAGACAGACCAGACTGCGTCCTTGAAAATCATTTAGCGTCATAATTCTTTTAGTAAATTTTGGCCGACATTGATTTGAGATTAACTCCTTGGCAAATGCCAGAAATAGAGCTCTTTTATGTAGCCATGGGAATTCAGAGCCATGTTCCTTAGAAATAGTCAAGGTGGGGTTAGGGTTTTAATCCTTTTATGGAGGCTTAAAATCTCAGTAAAGCCATTTGGGGTGAGCCGTGGGGTGTCCACATTCAGAGCTCAACTTCTTTTGAGAAAATTGTATTGAATCAGCTTCACCCATAGAGCTGTGGTGAGCAAGGATTCCAGATCCATTCATTAAAGCAACTTTGTTTCGCTCAGAAATAGTATTTAGAGTAGTGCATAACTAAATATGCTTGAATGAAAACAGCACCTTAATAAAACACCGACAGAATTTCACATTAAAAAGTGATATTTTTCTTTATGAAAAAATAGCCAAATTTAAAAATGTGGCTGAGATTTTAAAACTCTAAGATTTTTAGTGCAAGTACATTTCAAATTGTTTTCCTTACCGTCTTATCCCTCATTTTTAGCATATTGTCTTATGTAGCAGTGAGGTACTTGATTTTTCATATAAATCTTTGAAATAACTTGTTTAAAACAGGTTAATTATTTTGCCAGTAGGTAAAGCAGCCAGACGTCTCAGTTATCTGACCCCACGAACCAGAGTTGTAATAATTATAATTTACTGAGTACAAACTGTGTGCCAGAAACTGTAAATGACTTGAATCCCCATTTAATTCCTATGATCAGCAACGTTTTACATGTTTGGTAAATAAAACTCAGAGAGGTAAAGTAACTTTGTTGATGTCACACAGATGGTTATTTGGCAAGCAGATTATTTAACATTTTTCAATGACTAAAAACACCTCATTTGGGGGACTTCCCTGGTGGTTCAGTGTTTGTCTCTGTGCTTCCACTGCAGGGGGTGCAGGTTCAATCGCTGGTTGGGGAACTACTGAGATCCCACATGCCACGTGGCGAGGCCAAAACAAAAACAAAACAAAACAAAACAAAAAAACCCACCTCGTTTCGAACCAGTTGATTTTTTGTACGTCCGTTTCCAACCTCCTCTCTTTCTCCCTCTCTCTCTCATGCTCTCTGAATCTCATTTTCCTTAAGCCTCAAGTCATGTCAGTGCCCACATATACCAGGTAGTTCACTAGGCATTGTTCACATAGATGTTACACTAGTATTACTAAAGAGACAAGTTAACTTGCTGAAGTTTTCGCTTGGTATGGAGCTGTTTCAGAGTTGAAAACTGTAAACTATAACTGTTGGGCGGAAGTGTTCTTATAAGAGAGTCCACCTTTACCAGGCTGATGTGAAGGTGGCATGAGAAAACATTAGTGTCAGAAGAAAGAGCCTGAACAAAAGGGTGAAGACCTTGAAGATCATGGCACAGAGACAGGATTAAAGTTCAACTGGTCCAAGAACAGGTGTTTAATTAGCTGAAGCCAGTATGGACCTATCTAAAAGGCAGGGGGGCGTTGGCATGTAATTTAAGAAATGCATCAAAGAAGATCTTCCACGCATAAATGAGGGCAAGAAAATGGGCACAAATACCAAGAACAAAGAAAAAAGACAGCTGAGATTAAGACAGCAGCAGCGAAGCCATAAAAGATGTAGCAGAAAAAAAATTAAAGCCTCAACATTTATTAGACCTAGTGAGTGCATGCTTGGATATGGAGTGAGGTGTAAATTCAGTAGACTTGGTGACGTGTTCCCAGACTCCCTTCAAAGAAGGACTTGCTGTAGACTGCCTGCAGCTGAGAGCCCCTTCAGTCTACCCTAGCTGCACAGAACATTCTTCCCCTGAGATCACGCCCTTCCCAAGGGCAGCATGAATCTAGTGACTAACCAAAGAGGGGGTAGAAAGGTCCAGACATTTGAAGCTGGCTGAGAACCATTTGATGCTATTCTAGATCCAGAGCTTTGCCTGAGTCTCCATCCACCAGCAAGGCATGCCATGCTTCTCCCTCTGCCCAGTGCTGCTTTGTTCCTTTCCTTTAACAGAGGACCATCCTTTAAAAAAAAAAAAAACTCACACCACAAACACCATCTCAATATCTGCTGTCAGAGAACCCAACCTGTGATTCTGCCCAGGTATCTGAACTGAAGCTTCCTTATCAAAGGGGAAAGTGGTGAAAAGTAGTACATTCAGTTTTAATATATTGTGTTGGAGGGAAAAGTGGATAAACTAGGTGAAAATCTCCTGAGGGGAGAAAGATATTCCGGACTGTAGCTCAGGAGTTAAGGGTGAGTAGAAATTTGTACATGGGGAAATTTTTTATAACGAATCCAAAATATCTTTCATGTTTTTCATATGTTGTAGATATATTTCAGAGCCTATTTTCCCCAAGATTCTAATTTTAAACTAAGAAAAACTATTTTGTTTGTAATATGAGCAGATTTTAGCAGTCATTTTATTGTTTGGCTATTTGAACTGATACTTCCAATCAGTTCTGCTGTAGGACTTGGCATCTTCTAGGGATCTTGAAGACTTAGAGCAGGCAAGTCCAAATTGAAGTCAAGCTTCCATTCCCTTAGCAGCTTTCTTAGAATGTGGCATCCCTATGTCAAGCTATTTTCTTTATTGCCCAATTTATACATAACTGACAAGGTGTCCCAATTGCCTGGTTATGATATCCTGGCTTCTTCTTTGATGGGAAAGTGATTATGTTTTAAGGGGCTTTCTACACACACATTTGTCAGCTTTTAGCTGTTGCTTATGTCCTCAGTTTGGATATAATTGATGCCCAAGGGTAACTTGCACATTTAAATGGAAACACTTAGTGATTATTCACATCATATCGTCTATACACACAGGAAGAGATACAAGAAAGTTTATTTCTTCACCTTCATATCTCCCACATATGTATTTGAATGCTGAATGCAATCATCAGGCTTCTTTACTTCCCTTTAGCCCTTTTATGCTCTTCTGATTTCACATTTCATTAGTTAATAGTTCTGGATTTGTGCCAACTAAGTAATATATACACATATGACTTTGGAGTTAGACTTAAGAGGGCATCAAAAAAGAGGCATCTACTACTAATAATCAAATGAAAATGAGGGTGTGCACTCACATACACACGTGCACACACACACACACACACACACACACACACTACATCCTTTCTGTCTTAAAACTGGATATAGAGAGGTTGCTCCCATAAAGAACACTGGTAGTTAAATATTTTACAGAAAGAATTAATGTAAAGAATGCTATGTTCTCTTATATTTAGTAAAACAGGCAAAGATATTCAATTGAATGTGCTCTGTATTTAGGAAGACTGTATCCTAGTTTGCCTAGAACAGTCCTGCTTCATGCCTACCATGGTTCCCACACGGTCCTTTATAGCATTTCATTAACTCTCCAAAATATCCTGGCTTGCAAATCAAATCACGTGGCCACCTTACCAAGAGTACTTTTTAAAAAATTAATTAATTAATTTTTATTTATTTATTTATTTATTTATTTTGTAATATCTTTATTGTAGTTTATTTGCTTTACACTGGTGTGTTAGTTTCTGCTGTATAACAAAGTGAATCACCTATACGTATACGTATATCCCCATGTCCCCTCCCTCTTGCATCTCCCTCCCACCCTCCTTTTCCCACCCCTCTAGGTGGTCACAGAGTACCTAGCTGATCTCTCTGTGCTATGCAACTGCTTCCCACTAGCTACCTATTTTACATTTGGTAGTGTATATATGTCCATGCCACTCTCTCACTTCATCCCAGCTTACCCTTCCCCCTCCCCGTGCCCTCAAGACCGTTCTCTACGTCTGCATCTTTATTCCTGTCTTGCCCCTAGGTTCTTCAGAACCATTTTTTTTTTTTTTTTTAGATTCCATATATATTATTAGCATATGGTATTTGTTTTTCTCTTTCTGACTTACTTCAGTCTGTATCACAGACTCTAGGTCCATCCATCTCACTACAAATAACTCACTTTCGTTTCTTTTATGGCTGAGTAATATTCCATTGTATATATGTGCCACATCGTCTTTATCCATGCATCTGTTGATGGACACTTAGGTTGCTTCCATGTCCTGGCTATTGTAAGTAGTCCTGCAATGAACATTGTGATACATGACTCTTCTAGAATTATGGTTTTCTCAGAGTATATACCCAGTAGTGGGATTGCTGGGTCATATGGTAGTTCTATTTTTAGTTTTTTAAGGAACCTCCATACTGTTCTCCATAGTGGCTGTATCAATTTACATTCCCACCAACAGTGCAACAGGGTTCCCTTTTCTCCACACCCTCTCCAGCATTTATTGTTTGTAGATTTTATGGTGATGGCCATTATGACCGGTGTGAGGTGATACCTCATTGCAGTTTTGATTTGCATTTCTCTAATGATTAGTGATGTTGAGCATCGTTTCATGTGTATGTTGGCAATCTGTATATCTTCTTTGGAGAAATGTCTATTTAGGTCTTCTGCCCATTTTGAGATTGGGTTGTTTATTTTTTAGATATTGAGCTTCATGAGCTGCTTGTATATTTAGGAGATAAATCTTTGTCAGTTGCTTCATTTGAAAATATTTTCTCCCATTCTGAGGGTTGCCTTTTCGTCTTGTTTATGGTTTCCTTTGCTGTGCAAAAGCTTTTAAGTTTCATTAGGTCCCATTTGTTTATTTTTGTTTTTCTTTCCATTCCTCTAGGAGGTGGGTCAGAAAGGATCTTGCTGTAATATATGTCTTAGAGTTTTCTGCCTATGTTTTGCTCTAAGAGTTTTATAGTGTCTGGCCTTATATTTAGGTCTTTAATCCATTTTGAGTTTATTTTTGTATATGGTGTTAGGGAGTGTTCTAATTTCACTTTTAACATGTAGCTGTCCAGTTTTCACAACACCACTTATTGAAGAGGCTGTCTTGTCTCCATTGTATATTCTTGCCTCCTTTATCAAAGATAAGCTGACCATGTGTTCATGGGTTTATCTCTGGGCTTTCTATCCTGTTCCATTGATCTATATTTCTGTTTTTGTGCCAGTACCATACTGTCTTGATTACTGTAGCTTTGTAGTATGGTCTGAAGTCAGGGAGCCTGATTCCTCCAGCTCCGTTTTTCTTTCTCAAGATTGCTTTGCCTATTCAGGGTCTTTTGTATTTCCATACAAATTGTGAAATTTTTTGTTCTACTTCTGTGCAAAATGCCATTGGTAGTTTGATAGGGATTGCATTGAATCTGTAGATTGCTTTGGGTAGCATAATCATTTTCACAATGTTGATTCTTCCAATCCAAGAACATGGTATATCTCTCCATCTCTTTGTATCATCTTTAATTTCTTTCATCCGTGTCTATAGTTATCTGCATAGAGGTCTTTTGTCTCCTTTGGTAGGTTTATTCCTAGGTATTTTATCCTTTTTGTTGCAATGGTAAATGGGAGTGTTTCCTTCATTTCTCTTTCAGATTTCTCATCATTAGTGTATAGGAATGCAAGAGATTTCTGTGCATTAATTTTGTATCCTACTTTACCAAATTCATTGATTAGCTCTAGTAGTTTTCTGGTAGCTCTTTAGGATTCTCTATGTATAGTATCATGTCATCTGCAAACAGTGACAGTTTTACTTCTTCTTTTCCAGTTTGGATTCCTTTTATTTCTCTTTCTTCTCTGTTTGCTGTGGCTAAAACTTCCAAAACTATGTTGAATAATAGTGGTAAGAGTGGGTTCCTGATCTTAGTGGAAATGTTTTCAGTTTTTCACCATTGAGAACAGCGTTGGCTGTGGGTGTCATATGTGGCCTTTAATTATGTTGAGGTAAGTTCCC
Organism: Balaenoptera physalus; assembly: GCF_965194825.1. Taxonomy (NCBI): domain Eukaryota; kingdom Metazoa; phylum Chordata; class Mammalia; order Artiodactyla; family Balaenopteridae; genus Balaenoptera; species Balaenoptera physalus. The sequence continues at coordinate 158,611,594 of NC_138890.1, forward strand.
TCTATGCCTACTTTCTGGAGGATATTTATTATAAATGGTGTTGAATTTTGTCAAAAGATTTTTCTGCACCTACTGAGATGATCATATGGTTTTTATCCTTCAGTTTGTTAATATGTTGTATCACATTGATTGATTTGTGTATATTGAAGAATCCTTGCATTCCTGGGACAAACCCCAGTTGATCATGGTGTATGATCCTTTTAATGTGCTGTTGGATTCTGTTTGCTAGTATTTTGTTGAGGATTTTTGCATCTGTGTTCATCAGTGATATTGGCCTATAGTTTTCTTTGTTTGTGACATCTTTGTCTGGTTTTGGTATCAGGGTGATGGTGGCCTCATAGAATGAGTTTGGGAGTGTTCCTCCCTCTTCCATATTTTGGAAGAGTTTGAGAAGGGTAAGTGTTAGCTCTTCTCTAAATGTTTGATAGAATTCGCCTGTGAAGCAATCGAATTTGCCTGTGAAGCAATCTGGTCCTTGGCTGTTGTGTGCTGGAAGATTTTTAATCACAGTTTCAATTTCAGTGCTTGTGATTGGTCTGTTTATATTTTCTACATCTTCCTGGTTCAGTCTTGGAAGATTATGCTTTTCTAAGAATTTGTCCATTTCTTCCAGGTTGTCCATTTTATTGACATATACTTGCTTTTAGTAATCTCTCATGATCCTTTGTATTTCTGCAGTGTCAGTGGTTACTTCTCCTTTTTCATTTCTTTTCATTTCAGTTCTATTGATTTGAGTCTTCTCCCTGGTTTTCTTGATGATCTGGCTAATGGTTTATCAACTTTATCTTCTCAAAGAACCAGCTTTTAGTTTATTGATCTTTGTTATCATTTCCTTTATTTCTTTTTTATTTATTTCTGATGTAATCTTTATTATTTCTTTCCTTCTGCTAACTTTGGGGGTTTTTTGTTCTTCTTTCTCTAATTGTTTTAGGTGTAATGTTAGGTTGTTTATTTGAGATTTTTCTTGTTTCTTGAGGTACGATTTTATTGCTATAAACTTCCCTCTTAGAACTGCTTTTGCTGCATTCCATAGTTTTTGGGTCGTCATGTTTTCATTGTCATTTGTTTTTAGGTATTTTTTGGTTTCCTCTTTGATTTCTTCAGTGATATTTTGGTTATTTAGTAGTGTATTGTTTAGCCTTCATGTGTTTGTAGTTTTTACAATTTTTTTCCTGTAATTGATATCTAGTTTTGTAGCTTTGTGGATGGAAAAGATACTTGATACGATTTCCATTTTCTTAAATTAACCAAGGTTTGATTTGTGACACAAGATATGATGTATCCTGGAGCATGTTACATGAGCACTTGATAAGAAAGTGTATTCTGTTGGTTTTGGATGGAATGTCCTATAAATATCAATTAAGTGCATCTTGTTTAATGTGTCATTTAAGTCTTGTGTTTCCTTGTTTATTTTCATTTTGGATGATCTGTCCATTGTTGAAAGTGGAGTGTTAAAGTCTCCTATTATGATTGTGTTACTGTCGATTTCCCTTTTTATGGCTGTTAGTGTTTGCCTTATGTATTGAGGTGCTCCTATGTTGGCTGCATAAATATTTACAATTATTATCTCTTCTTCTTGGATTGATCCCTTGATCATTATGTAGTATCCTTTTTTGTCTCTTGTTATAGTCTTTATTTTAAAGTCTATTTTGTCTGATATGAGAATTGCTACTTCAGCTTTCTTTTGACTTCCATTTGCATGGAATGTCTTTTTCCATCCCCTACTTTCAGACTGTATGTGTCCCCAAGTGTGAAGTGGGTCTCTTTAGACAGCATATATACGGGTCTTGTTTTTGTATCCATTCAGCCAGTCTGTGTCTTTTGGTTGGAGCATTTATTCCATTTACATTTAAGGTAATTATCGATATGTATGTGCCTATTACCATTTTCTTAATTGTTTTAGGTTTGTTATTGTAGGTCTTTTCCTTCTCTGTGTTTTCTGCCTAGAGAAGTTTTTTAAGCATTTGTTGTAAAGCTGGTTCGGTGGTGCTGAATTCTCTTAGCTTTTGCTTGTCTGTAAAGGTTTTCATTTCTCCTTCGAATCTGAATGAGATTCTTGCTAGATAGAGTAGTCTTGGTTGTAGGTTTTTCCCTTTCATCACTTTAAATATGTCCTGCCACTCCCTTCTGGCTTGCAGAGTTTCTACTGAAAGATCAGGTCTTATCCTTATCGGGATTCCCTTGTATGTTATTTGTTGCTTTTCCCTTGCTGCTTTTAATGTTTTTTCTTTGTATTTAATTTTTGATAGTTTGATTAATGTGTGTCTTGGCGTGTTTCTCCTTAGATTTATCCTGTATGGGACTCTCTGTGCTTCCTGGACTTCATTGACTATCTCCTTTCCCGTATTAGGGAAGTTTTCAGCTATAATCTCTTCAAGTATTTTCTCAGTCACTTTTTTTTTTTCTCGTCTTCTTCTGGGACCCCTGTAATTCGAATGTTGGTGCATTTATTTAGTGTTGTCCCAGAGGTCTCTGAGACTGTCCTCAATTCTTTTCATTCTTTTTTCTTTATTTTGCTCTGTGGTAGTTATTTCCACTATTCTATCTTCCAGGTCACTTATCTGTTCTTCTGCCTCAGTTATTCTGCTATTCATTCCTTCTAGAGTATTTTTAATTTAATTTATTGTGTTGTTCATCATTGTTTGTTTGCTCTTTAATTCTTCTAGGTACTTGTTAACGTTTCTTGTATTTTCTCCATTCTATTTCCAAGATTTTGGATCATCTTTACTATCATTACTCTGAATTCTTTTTCAGGTAGACTGCCTATTTCCTCTTCATTTTTTTGGTGTGGTGCGTTTTTACCTTGCTTCTTCATCTGCTGTGTGTTTCTCTGTCTTCTCATTTTGCTTAACTTACTGTGTTTGGGTCTCCTTTTTGCAGGCTGCATGTTTGTAGTTCCCTTTGTTTTTGGTGTCTGCCTCCATAGGCTAAGGTTGGTTCAGTGGATTGTGTAGGCTTCCTGGTAGAGGGGACTGGTGCCTGTGTTCTGGTGGATGAGCCTGGATATTGTCTTTCTGGTGGGCAGGACCACGTCCGATGGTGTGTTTTGGGGTGTCTGTGAACTTATTATGATTTTAGGCAGCCTCTCTGCTAATGGGTGTGGTTGTATTCCTGTCTTGCTAGTTGTTTGGCATGGGGTGTCCAGCACTGGAACTTGCTGGTCGTTGAGTGGAGCTTGGTCTTTGTGTTGAGATGGAGATCTCTGGGAGAGCTTTTACCATCTGATATTATGTGGAGCTGGGAGGTCTCTGGTCGACCAATGTCCTGAACTTGGCTCCCCCACCTCAAAGGCACAAGGCCTGACACCCCGCCAGAATACCAAGACCCTGTCAGACACACAGTTTTTCAGAAGTCTGACGTCTTCTGCTAGCATTCAGTAGGTGTTCTGTAGGAGTTGTTCCACATGTAGATGTACTTTTGATGTATTTATTGGACGAAGGTGATCTCCACACCTTACTCCTCTGCCATCTTGAAGGTCCTCCTGAGAGTACTTTTTGATTATTAAATAATTTAGCTTATCAATATGCTGGGTAACATGTGACCTGTCATAAAACTTTTATTAAATAATTCTACTCGATTAATCAATTGTTAATCCTAGGAGGATATAGTGATTTGAATACTTTGGGGATTGTTGTAAAATGTTTATTATAGTTAATTTTATATGGAGTTTTTCATTTAAAAAGTAGAATGGTCTTAAAATATATCAGTTCATGAATATTGTTTCATCAACATGGTGTGATAACATGATCTCTGATTTGCAATGTGGGATCCCTGATCTCAGCAATATTATAATTTACTATGTGGTATTGATGAGGTCGTGGACTTCAGTATGCTCTAAAAACATGATTAAACATAGTCGAAATACTATTTTCTAAAGTAGTGTCTAGATCCAAAAGGTTATATATCCATTCGATAATCAGCTATGAGCTGACTTTTGTTGCACAAATCCCTTCAAAATATCCATGATTCTAGGAGTACTTGGATAATGAAGATATGGGTGATGATAAATTTCATTGCTTTTCTGAACCTATATTGGCTTTCATTTTTGTTACTTCTGACTTTACTATGTAGAAATCATGATATTGGTAATAAAAATTTTATCTTTATCATATATATTTATTCACATTTCTTCCATTAATTATATAGTCATCACTTCCTGGAGAGAAATATGCTCTATTTCCAGACAGTATGTGTATTATAATTTTCTAAATTTTAAAATAAACATTGCATTGACATTATAAGCACTCTCAGTGTACTATGATGGTAGCTTCATGTTGTTATCAAAATAATGTGAATACAAGCAGTTGCTTAATTTACACATACCCAATAAACTTAGGTAATAGATATTTTTAGTGAATTGATTTTTATACTGAAATAATTATAGGTTTGTCATTTTGTAGACAAAAGCCATCTGATCGTTTTCTCTCGGTATACATCTTACTGAGAAATTGTCCTGTGACAATAGTTTTACTTTTTATAAATTATCCTCCTTTAAGGATTTTATATATTCCAATGACTTGAACTTCTATGTAGATGATTCCACACTTTTTAGACCCTCCTAAAACGGGAATTGCATTCTGACTGTTTCCTTGACATCTCCATCTGGAGTCCCTGAAAACAGCTTTAATTCAACACACCAATAATTCAATAAATACTTCCTTCTCAGAAAAATGTATCCTGGGATAACCCTGCTGGAGTAATGTTTGATGACACCTTCTTTCTCACACCCTACATATACTTGGTTGCCAAGTTATATATATATATTCAATTTTTGCAGTGTCTGGTTTAAATATTTCTAACTTCTTGAAACATGGACAGATTTGCCTATTCTCATTTGTGTATGTGTCTGTGTGTGTGTGTGTGGTGTGTATTTCCCCCTCTACTTATACACTCTATAGAGAACTTCGTAAATTTCTTTTTTACATTCTTTTTTACTCTTGTTTTGTTCATTTTTAATTTTGAGTCTCAATTGAATTCCCTTTTTTCAAATTCAATCACAATCTTTATGTATAAAATAAAAAACTCACAAGATAATTTTTGTATTTTATGAATTCAATTATTTAAATTAAATAAATTATTTTAACATACACACTTGCAAAAAGTGAATGAAATATGTTTAAGTAGTTAATAAATTCCATTATTGTAAAATAAGAGGTACCAGTCACATCTCTATGTTCCACTGGAATTTTGCAGCATATTTTGTCACTGGCTAAACTTTAGTTGACTGTTTTATAGAAAGTGATTTTTTTCATCATCTCTTAATGACACTTTCTTCACCTGGCACTTTAGTTATTTTTGTTTATGCATCAAACACTACATATTTGATGATAGTAAATGCTTTTTATTACTCTTGTCATCAAAAAGAACTAAATCTGTTCTGGGCATGGCATTGTACCAGTTTCAGGTGCATGGGATGCCCTTGAAAACTGTTTGTGGAATAAGTGAATGAATGATGTTTTTCTTCAGAGAAACTCTCTTGAGGACAAGGTCAGTATTTTTACATGCCATAATAGTCCCTATATTCTAGCACCTGCCTAACAGTTTTTTAATAGTCATGTGTAGAATTTAAATAGTCCTGATAGAAAATCTTGTTCAATAAAATTATATTACTGAACCTAATCTCTGAAATAAAAGGCAAAATTTATGAAATCTAAACAAAATTTCTTTAAAGTTTTCTACCTGCTATTGTGAATGAAATGAATTTAAGTTATCATTTTATGAATATGATTAGTGATGCCAAAATACTATTAATCCTATGCAAAATATTAACCAGATTTTGTTATTGGTTCATATAAAAGGTATTACACAAGTAGTATTTAATTGAATATATATATATATTTTTAATCTCAAATTCTGTACCTTGGAAAATAACTTTTGAGAGAAAATTGATAAAAAGTCAAGAATGCTATTAGTTTTCTATTTCAGTTCTATACATCAGGACAACACTAAACCTATTTAAGAGATAGATGAGTTTTGTACATGACCATTATGGATTCTGTATGGAAACAGCATTACACATGTGAAATACAGAATCAGATTCTTAATGGCCACATTCTTACATTTGAGAAATGTTTCATAACATTTCACAACATTGTGATAAAATATGGTGTACTGAGAATTGAGCTTTATTGCAGAAAGTTAAAAATGTATGCCTGCAAAATTGTTATGATTCATGTTTTTCAATTGAAAACTGGAATAAAACAGGCTGGCAATCAGTTCTCCAAAAGTGACAGCTGTAATAACCTGGTAGGGAATTCTCAGAGTAGTTCATGATTTTGACCTTTGGAAGGTATAGATTTAAGGTGGGATTTAATTTGGAACCACAGATGGAAGAAACATCTTCTTTCCTTGGCTAATATTACACAGCCATTTAAAAAATCCAGAGAAGCCAACTCTAAGTTTTGCACAGAGAGAAGAACCAGTGTATACATGTTGTGGGTTCTTAATAAATGTTGTTGTCATAGCTGTAGCTTTTACACAGCCAAAGTGCATACCACAGACCCAGTAGCACCCAAACTTTTATTTTGTGGCTTCTGGCTGTCCACATGTTTAATGCAAATAGTTGTGCATTTTAGACAATGCTATTTTTGTGGGGAGCAATTTCATTTTCACCCAAATGTCATTCCCTTCAGCTTTTATTCACTCCTACTACTGTTCTATATTATAAAAGAATGAATTCCATCTACCTTAGCTTAAATGAATTATATATATATATATATATATATATATATATATATATATATATATATATATATATATATATATATGGATTTTAAAATGTGGGATTATAACCTCTCAATCTATTACCATTCTCAGTACCTATGCAGTTCAATGAAAGTCATCTGTAAGCTTTAGCTAATTTGCTTGGGATTTAATTTTCTGAAAAAGTGTGTGAATTTGCAAAAGAGCAGAAAGAAGAAATAAAATGACTATCTAAAATTATTACTATACCATCTCCTATTACCAAACTAAAATTGTTTCCTAACCTAGTGTCAAGAATTTTAAAAAAGCAAAGAAAAATGCCTTTTTCCCAAACAACAAAAGATAGTTTGACAAAGCAAGTAAAATACAACTACTGATTTATCTGTCTAACAACTTGAACAAGACATAGGGATTTCAGAGTCATAGAAATTTAGACCTGGAAGAAACATTAGAAATCACACCTGGCAATCTCTTTCAGCCAATAGAAAGCTGAGGTCAGAGACGCTTAGTGACTTTTTAGGGTTCACAGAACTAATTAGTGTCAAACATGGCAATCCCCTGGCAAAAATTTCCAAGCTCTTTTAAGGAAGTTATTTGCATTACACTACATGATGATTTATATAAATAATATTTAAATGCTTCCTTAGCAGCAGCAATTCATATTTTTTATTAATTTGTCCATAAGTAGCCTGAGTATTCCAGAAAATTTCTGTCTGACCTTACCTCTTCTTTGCAATAAACCATTCACTGGCTCCCCATCTTATTCAGATAGAGCCAAGGTTTATCCAGCGCCTACATGGTCTGAAGGGAACCATTCTACCCCTGCTCTCTTCTACCCCATCTCCTATTTCTCCCTCTCATAACAATTTGCTCCAGCTGCATTGGCTTCCTTAGTTCCCAGCAAACAACTGTCTCATGCTCCCACTCCTAGGGTTTGCATTTCCTCTTTTCTTTTCCTGGGATGCTCTACCCCCATGTATAGGTATGATTCAGTCCCTTACCTTCTTTAAGTCTGTTTAAATCTCACATTCTAAATGCGTCTTTTCCTGACCAGGCTACTTAAAGTGTTTGTTTTGTGTGTTTTCGTTTTGATTTTTTAAAAAATACACTGCCATATCCCTACCTTCAGAAATGGTAACTCAATCATATGAGGTCATCAAACATTTTGTTGCTGAATTCATAAATAAAAGAATAAAAAAACTATTAACTTTATCCAAAGAATAAACCATAAATTATATAAGGCTAAGTGGGAGTGTGAATCAAATACTTCTTTGTAGATATGCCAAAGATTATATAGTGAATTTTTAGCAAAACACAAAAAAATCTTGGCATATTTGAAACCTTACCAATATTATTTTCCCTGAATAAACTGTTTCCTGTTTCATTCCATTTTATAGCATTCCTGCTTCCTTTAGTCAATAATTTTAGCAGCAAAGTGATATTCAAATCTCTTTGTCATCACTAGTATAATCAACTAGTGGTATGGATGAGACAGTGAATACTTAAAGAAATCTTTATTCTTAAGAGGACACTAGTTATATCTATATTTAAAAACTAGATGTACTCTGTGAAATTTAGGTTGATATTTGGAGATAAAAATAGCTTCAAATTTAATTCACATCTTCCATCTATAGTATCCATCCCTGGAAGAAGAGTAAATAGACAAAATGTGGTAGCCACACGTAATGGAGTACTATACAACAGTACGGAGCAGCAGATCAGCTGTGCCCCTAGATGCACAGAAACATGGGTAGAACTTAAACAAATAATAGTTATTAAAGATATAAAAAATAACATTATACATACATATGTATATATGACATGTGTATATATGTGTATATACATACATGTGTACATATGTATGTAAACCCATAGTGCTTACTGGAAAAGTAAGAAAGATCATTATATATACGTGTGTGTTTGTATACATGCATGTTTAGCAAGCATATGTACACATTCATATAGACAAATATATAGATATGTAACCTTTATGCATATCAATTAAAAATATGGATAACGGGGGCTTCCCTGGTGGCGCAGTGGTTGAGAATCTGCCTGCCAATGCAGGGGACACAGGTTCGAGCCCTGGTCCGGGAGGATCCCACATGCCACGGAGCAGCTGGGCCCGTGTGCCACAACTACTGAGCCTGCGCGTCTGGAGCCTGTGCTCCGCAACAAGAGAGGCCGTGACAGTGAGAGGCCCGCACACCGCGATGAAGGGTGGCCCCTACTCGCCACAACTAGAGAAAGCCCTCGCACAGAAACGAAGACCCAACACAGCCAAAAATAAATAAAATAAGTAAATAAATTTATTTTAAAAAAAAAATGTGGATAACAATCAGAATTTATATTTTGAAAAAATATATACAAACAAAATATAGTGTTAAACACATGAAAATGTTTATCAATGATTAAAGAAAGAAACAGAAAATGAGGAGATAAATGAATAAGCAAATGAACAAATGAAGAAAAGGACATTTCAATAATAAATGATAATAATGTGCCCTGATCCTATGAGAATAATTAACTGAGATCAGTCAATAATCAAGGTTTCTATTACAATTAGGATATTTCTATGTCTAGGAGAGAAAATATCAAATGTATATTAATTTTACATTGTCAAAGCCATTTCTATTAAAAACAGTACAGCAAAACTTTAATAATATTTTTCATTTTTTTTGACACATTCTAATTGAATGAATTAGATGTGTATTACACCAAAGTTGCTACTAATGTAGATTTTGTAACTCTTTTTATTAATTTATTATTACTTTGTGATTAAATACTTAACATAGACAATGACTTCCAAATTTATTGGTGCTTCCCAAAAACAAATGTGGGAAGTTTCCTGTCCTTTTTTTTTTTTTGAACTACTGGTCCATACACTTTAGTAAGGTTTCAAAAAGAGAAATAGAAAACAAAATTCTGGGATCAATTTAGTTTAAGATTCATATATATATGACATCTGCCCATACTGGAAAATATCATTTTGTAGGGAATATTCTAAACAGCTAGGGGAGTGGGGACAGGTAAAATAGCTCAGGTGTTAACCTTATGCGCCACTGTTTATTACAGACATAATAATTTAAAAGGAAAAGTTTTACCAGACTATTGTTAGAGGAAGAGGTAATCTGAGAACGGAAGTGATGTCCCTCACTGCTAATTATAGCAGTAACATTCTCGTCTACATGTTGAACTCTTCATTCATTCACACAATAAACAAATATATATTAAGCACTTTTATACAATATGAACTCAGGTTCTAGGCACTGGAGATACAACACCAAAAAAAAAAAAAATTTGCAAAATCCCTGCCCTCATAGAGTATGTCTTATGAAAGTTAACAAAATAGAAATATACTTTCTGAAAAACAAAAGTAAATTCTTTTTGAAAAGTAAATAATTTAAGTCAAATTATGGTATATAGCTGTATATAAAAAGAAAAAATATGTAAATCTTTTGTATTTGGTTAGTTTAAATGTGTCTCTTGAATCTAATCATTTGTGGAGGAAATAACTAAATAGGCTTGATTCTTAGGAAACAAGAACAGAGGTAAAAACATCCTGATTCCATTAAAGTTTCTCTATCCTATAAAACTCTTGTCTTAGGAATGGTATATTTCCTCCATAAATTCTCTGGTCCAGCTCTCTGTAATTCTAAGTTTCTTCCTATGGATATAGGTACACCATGTTGAAAAGGTTATGGTTCTGTAAAGAAACTCCACATTATTTAAGTTTGTTGATAATTTCTAAGCACTAAAACTTATTCTGGGAGTAAAGATTCTAACTGTTAGTTTTATATTAAATAATACTATGAAATACAAATTAATCAATATTTAATTAATTTTATGCCATTATTTTTACAGAGAGAGATGTAAAGCTAGGTAACCACATACAATGGAAGTGTGGCCAATAGACACTGAAGAGCAATTAACTAGGTTTTATCTTATTTACAGTCAACAACCAAGGAATAATTACATTGTTTAAAATCAACATCTCCCATCTATGCTTGCATAAAGGATTTATTTCAAAACTTGAAGATGAGAAACAGGAACTACACAGAGATTAAATTATTTAATTTAAAATCAGCAGTCTGTTATCTCCACTTTAAAATCATTTTCCATATTTAGCTTTAATCCAGCAATCTAAAATGATGTTTGAAAAATATTTTTATCCCATTTAATGTACTTAATAACTGAGCATAAATTATGAATGCAAATATAATTTGCATGTCATAAATCAGGTTTAGAAGCAGCTGCAAGACAGTAAGGGAGCACTTTTCACCATATACGTTATGGATTAACAGATCAAATCTAGGAGTGTGGAAGGAATGCATATAAAGTACTGAATTGTGATTGTACTCTAATCAGATATCAACATAAATACATATCTTTTAAAAGCTTCAGGCAATTTAAGTATATGGTGTCATTTAACTCATTTAGAAATACACATACTAACAGATGCACATACGTCCCTCACTTTGCAATTAAAATATAAATATATGTGATAATCTTTTGCTTTTTAAAAGAGAGTACTGCCATCTTGCATGCTTTCGTAAAGCTCTGTGTTCATGCTTTAATAGTACTGTACTTAGGAGTGAAGATAGGCTGCTTTGTCTTCAATATTTAATTGTTTATTGAACAAGGTGGCAAAACTTTATTGCTTAGAAGGGTTTACAGAGAAAGGTTTGCCGAAGTCATTTGGAAGCTCTTAAACGAGAATGAACTTCACTCTTCAGATTAGCACAATTGAATTTCCTCTATTAATAAAAACTCCATTTCTATAAAATAAATAAATAACACATGTACTTGAATCTATAGAAATCAAATTAATTAGGACACTCTAATATCTATTCAATAGCTCTTTTTTAGAAATATTTCATACTTAGTAGTTTTAATACTGTTTTACTATTTTGGAGCTTAATTATAGGAGCTTGTAGTAAACTACAAAATAAAGTTTCTCTCTAATTTGGTTAAGTATCCATCACAAATCGAAAATCATTACATCTAAAAAATATTTACTTTAATATTCATCATCATGTTTGAATCATATGATTCAAAATCATATTCAATTGATCCTGGTTCCTAATAAGTGCTTCACAAGCATTGAGGAAAGTTAATACAAAATGGCCATTACGTGATACCCTCACATCTTTCTTAATTTAATGGATACATAAATTAAGCATTTAACTAATAGGTCAATTTCCAAGGATATATTTTGGAATAGGATTCTAGTTTCTGAGTTTCCTCTGAGATGGATTCTCTAACACAGATGAGCAAATTAGTTCATGTGCCCTGTAGTCTCATAAGTTATTAGTTTGATATTTTGCTACTGTTATGATGAACAATGAATTAGATAGTAGGCTGTGTTATGAAACAAACACATATTACAACTTTTCATATATATTTTTATAAAGATATACCTTGTTGGTTTTTTCCCCCTTTTTAAGCCCAGTTTTCTCCTATAGGTATCATAAACTTAATTTCCATTAAATATTCCCATATTTTACCCAACAAAATTGGATTTTCATTAAAAATGTTTTGTGATATTTTAAAAAAATATGTGTTTTGCTATAACTACAGAAGTTATACAAATTTTTATTAAAAGATGCAATTATTACTTGGTCCTTCTATTGTTTCCCTTACTTCTCAATGCCTTAGGAAACCAGTATTAACTTTCTGGTATCTATCCTCTATACATCTGTAGAAACATACATAGATATTCTTGTATAACTTGACTAAGTTGCATATAACATATAACATGCAGCAATTTATTTCTCTGAATATTTCATTTATCCCTCCAGATCAGTTTTTAGTATTTATTTTTTATCAGTGTACCAAACATCATGTTATTTTTATTAGCTTCAGTCTATCCATATGTAGATACAATGCATATTTATGCAAAATATTGCCATTGAATGGAGCAGTTAATTTACATGTTCTAGCCACTAAAATAACATTTTAATAAATATATTTATATATATGCCTATAAGCATTGAGACTTTTATTTCTATAGCCTAGATTACTAAATGCGGTATTGCTGAGTCAATGAGTGTGAATCGGTAATTTTGATATATAGTGCAGATTTATTTTCAAAAACAGTGTAGCCGTTTAGACTCCATTCAGTGATGCCCATTTCCCTACATATTTGTGCACCATAGTTAATACTCGAATCTTTAACCAATACAATGTTTGGAAGAAGAAAACTTGTGATTTTAATTTATATAGTCTTAATTAAGAGTGATGTGAACTATAATATCACTCATTATCTTCATGAATTACGATACTTGCCTTGAAATTTATTATCAATTAATAAAAAGAAAAAATTGCACCAGTTGTAACAGACAAGGAAGACTTTATTCAATAGAAAAGACAGATTGAATTCAATTTTGCTGAAACAAAAGGCAGGGGACTTTTCAGTGCTGGAGTGAGCTAATTGAAAAGTATTGGAGGACATTTCTAAGGAGGTTGGTCCATGTGGTTACATCATCTATGTTTACTCATTGGTGCTTATTGAAGTTAGCCTCCTACCCTCCCACAGAGACTGGGAAGTCAGGCCTCTATCTTTCTTGATGATTGCATTTCAAAGAAATGGCTCCCAGGTCTTTGAGAAGAAAAAAAAAATATTTGCTGGGTTGTAAAACTGGCAAGAGGCTGAGAGAAGATTTATATCTCAAAGGGGTAGAGAAATAATTTACAGGTGCATGTTTTCTAAAGTAAATGCTCTCAGAAAAGGGAGGTCAGGGAGTGGATAGTCAGGAAGAAGCCTGTCTAAAGTTTAGTCAAGCTGAGGAGAACCTTAAGGCCATCTTGATTTCTACAAACAAAGTAACTTGTGCCTGTGGCTACCTCCTCCAGAGACAATTTACTTGCCTAACCCTCTCCCCTCAACTACCACCTGCATGAGAAATTTGTAGCTTTTAATCCTTGCCCTCCTTCTGCATTTTGCTGAGATTATCTATCGATCCATCATCTATCTATCTATCTACCTACCTATAGCTCTATCATCTATCAATCATCTATTTAACTTATTCTCTCATAAGAATTTAATTCTGGACTATTATGTATTTACTAGGAATATAACTCATCTAGCTCAATAATTTTTAAATAACACATTACTATTAACTAAAATGTATGTTTATAAATATATTACAAAATGTGTTTGCTATATTTTCTTCTTTTTATTTTCCATTAGAAAAAAAAAACAACCAACAACTGTGTTCTGATTCTATAACTCTTTGTACTTTCTCTAGAATCGTCCAAAGGCACCCAGGAGGCAAACCTCTGACTTTTCACATGTTTGATACTATCTTACTTTTTATGTTAAAAATGGAACTGTAACAGTTGGCAGTATTTAGCGTTCTTGAACAACAGATACCTTCTCTCCATCACCCACAGGGTTTTATTCCAATGCCCTTCAATTTCTACTGTGCAGATGAGAAGTTCTATGGTTGGCAGATTTTCTCTTCCTTTTAAGGGAAATTTTCCTTCTATTCTGAAGATTATAAGATTTTCTCTTTTTTTTTTCTGAATTGAGGTTTTGTATCAGGGTATTATGAATTGTATGTGATTTTTAAATTAATCCTGTCTGGGACTTGATAAGCACTTTAAATCTCCAGGCTCAGAGAAAATGCATCTCTTATTTGGTTCTCCTTTTCTTTAATTCTTTTTTCTTTCTGGAGCTCTTTCCTCCATCCCCTGTTATTACATTGGCTTTGTGGTACAAGTCTCTTAGAATTTCCTTATGGCTTTCCATTCCTTTTTATATTTCTTCAACATTAAGTGCTATTTCTTTTCTCTGACTCTGCAGAACATCATTTAGCTTTTAGCTGTGATTATCCTATATTTTCATTTAAAGGTACTTTAAATTCAAAGTTTATTAAGACTAGATATCACATTTACATACTTGGTCCATTTCTTCCAGGTAAAAATGGCAGCCGCCTCCTAACCCCCAGGAATGTAGACAGTTTAGTTCACCATCTTAGCACCCGGCCAGCAAGATCAGGAAAGTCTCCCAGAGTCCCTAGTGTAACCAACTGCTGTTCCACAGGTGGCAGTTCTCACCCCCGCTGTCCTTAGAAAGCATGAGATTGTTCTTTATACCTTCAGAAAAATCCCCTCCTCTCCTTCTGATTTTCAATCCTTATCTGGTTCCAGGGAGAACACTGGTATATACCTTTTATATTCTGCCACATTTCCCACCAATAGAAGAAAAGGGAGTCACCAATATCTCACTCCATCCTTTACCTTCTGGAAACCAGATTACCATTTTAATATTGGAAATGTTTACTGGAGTGGGGTTGGGAGGATTTTTCTTGACTAATGTTGGAATTTTCTTGTAAAGCAAGGCAAATAGAGTGGTCAGCTTTTTGTCATACGGGTTCTGTTAGTACTATAAATGGATGTGTGATAGTTTTCAAACAACTTAGTATAAATGCAATAGGGGTATTTCTAATACTCAGGGTTATATTAGATCTTTAGTTTAAACCACGACAATTTTAAGCTGGAACAAGACATTAAACAGCAAGGTTTTCTCTAACAGCTCCTGTCCTGTATATCTCAGCATCTTGCTCAAAAACACAAATTGTGCACAAAAAGGCAACTCATTCAGATTTGTCATTACCTTATTCTCTTTCTCTTTTCCCAAAAAATCCAATCTGTCGAGCCTAACTAATAATATAGAGTAGAAAAGAGATACAGATACAGACATAGATATGAAGCTTCATTTTTCATCAAACAAGGTATGGTGATACTGTTTTTTTGTTTGTTTGTTTTTTAACATCTTTATTGGAGTATAATTGCTTTACAATGGTGTGTTAGTTTCTGCTTTGGAACAAAGTGAATCAGCTATACATATACATATATCCCCATATCTCTTCCCTCTTGCGTCTCCCTCCCTCCCACCCTCCCTATCCCACCCCTCTTTTGAAGAGTCATCTGGTGAACTACAGTTATATAAAATGCATTCAACATTAATAGCTGTATATTTATATTCACATATAATTTTTAAAATTGTCATAGATATTTTTTCACTTCCCTATTAACCAATAGATTTTTCCTAATCCTTCCCATCCTCAAGTCAAGACAAGTAAGGTTCCTACAGGAGATGTAAGGAGGCATATTTGTATGTGTTGTCAATGAACCAGAGCATGGATCTGGCTTTTATCCAACAATCAAACATTTTAATTATGGAATCCAAGGAGACCGTCTTATTGCACAATAAAATCTGAAATTACCCAGAGTCATAATTAAGTATAACTTACACATAACACTCTGTGTACCATCTAGAATGCATTTAGTTGAATATTGAGTATTCTACCCACTCAACTAAACATTCAAACTAAACATTCAAACATGCTAAACTATAGAGGCTGAACACAGGCAATAGCTATATCCTAGAGAAGGAACTGAGCATGGTTCTCTGGAAACCCATTACTAGTCATTATCTTGATAACAGTTTTTCTCAGAATATAACATTGTAAAGAATCTCTTTTTGTATTATTTTTTACTGAAGTGTAGTTGATGTACAATATCATGTTTAGTGTGTACAGCACAGTGATTCAGATATATATACATATGTTTATGTTCAGATTATTTTCCCTTATTACAAAATATTGAGTATAGTTCCCTGTGCTATCTAGTAGGTCCTTGTTGGTTATCTATTTTATATATAGTAGTGTGTATATGTTAATCCCAACCTCCTAATTTATCCCTCCCACCAGCCTCCTTTTGCTTTTGGTAACCATAAGTTTGTTTTCTCTGTCTGTGATTCTCTTTCTGCTAAGTAAATATGTTCATTTGTATCATTTTTTTAGATTCCACATATAAACAATATCATATGAATCTCAAACCCAAATTAATTTGTAAGTAATTTATTTTATATTTTATATAGTATGGTATACTTTATATAAAATATTATTTTATATTATAAATTGTTTTAATTCATAATTAACAAAACAATTATAATTGTTTTAATTTCATATTTATTAATATTATGCAAAATTTATATTTGGAAATATAAATTGCCATTTATATTATCAAATGTAAGCCTCTTTCTGAGTTAAACCAAAATAATGTCAGAACACCTAGTGGAATGTTAATAAAACCTATTATTTAGCTTCCTTTGGGCTGTAGGTGAAAGGCACCAAAACAACCAGACTTAACAGAAGGAAAATACTATTATAAGGACATAGGGATGTGTTACAGGATCCAATGGCAGGAATGTGGCTAAGTGTCTGAAAGGCGGAGCAAAACATTAGAGGTAGAACCAGACTGTTTTTCACTTGCACTACTGTCTGTACCTCTACTTCATTATTCTCTTGTAGGGAATTGACTTCATTTGTCTTCTGATCTACACAGTGAGAAAGATAACCTCTGGGACCAGTATAGGGCCTCCTCCACTGTAATGCTTGTTCAATCTTCAGACTTCTCTTGGGGGTCCAAATGGTTATTAAAACAAATTGAGGGACTTCCCTGGTGGCACAGTGGTTAAGAATCCGCCTGCCAATGCGGGGAACACAGGTCCGATCCCTGGTCCGGGAAGATCCCACATGTCGCGGAGCAACTAGGCCCGTGCGCCACAACTACTGAGCCTGCGTTCTAGAGCCCATGAGCCACAACTACTGCCGCCCGCGTGCCTAGAGCCGGTGCTCCACAACGAAGAGTGGACCCCGCTTACCGCACCTAGAGAAAGCTGGCGCGCAGCAATGAAGACCCAACGCAGCCAAAAATAAATAAATAAAATATAAATAAATTTATTTAAAAAAAGTTTAAAAACATATAAAACAAATTGTATTTTTGTTTTCTTTAATGTCTAATGAGTCACCAATGGACTTTCTAACTCACAGAGACAGCAAGGCAAAGCGTCCAGTACAAACTGCATTATGTCACGAATGTATCAGTATCACCAAATCCAAAATATATATAAACAGTGGTTTTGTTAGAACTGATTCAAATTATTTTCAAATGACTATGTCAAATATGTGGTCATATCAATTCAAATGTTGAAGTTAACCCTTGACTGCCAATCAGTGACTCACCACTCAATGTAAGAGCGAAAAAAGAAAAAAATCGTGTGATTTATTTGTTGAAAATGCTGTGTAGACAAACTTCTTCCTATGAGAGGATTTCTGTTATATTCATCATTCTTGACATTCTGCTTCACATTTCCCTTTTATTTCATGAAACAAGGATATTACTTTTGTTCCTCACCTTGACCATTTAACATTTCTGCAGAAGATGAAACCTGACTCGGCTTTTCCTTAGCCTTGTGTGTCTAGAATTTCATTTTATACTTTTAGGTTTATATAATAGAAGTGCTGCAAGGTAAAGAATGGTCCATCTACTTTAGGTGCCAACCAAGACGGATGGCTTGTCTTCGATGATATATACTTTTTCAAGCCAATTGAGTGTCTGATTAATTGAAGAGGGAAAATTATTGCAAAAATTGCTACTATGCCATTTATTCTCTTTCTGTTTTACGTGACTTGCCTTTGTGAGAATTATATTTTTGATTTAATTTCTATCTGTATTGTTTTGTCTGGAACATTGCATCTACGACATTTTGATTCTACAGAAATTGGGAAGTGATGTATAAGATAAAATCCAGGAAGAAATCACTTAGGCTACAAGAAATCAGTAACTATCAATGTTATATTATAAATCAAACTAAGAATATTTATATTGCCAAAATGGTATAAAACTGCTTTTTTTTTTTAAATTTATTTATTTTTATTTATTTTTGGGTGTGTTGGGCTTTCGTTTCTGTGCGAGGGCTTTCTCCAGTTGCGGCAAGCGGGGGCCACTCTTCATCGCGGTGCGCGGGCCTCTCACCGTCGCGGCCTCTCTTGTTGCGGAGCACAGGCTCCAGACGCGCAGGCTCAGTAGTTGTGGCCCACGGGCCTAGCTGCTCCACGGCATGTGGGATCCTCCCAGACCAGGGCACGAACCCGTGTCCCCTGCATTTGCAGGCGGACTCTCAACCACTGCGCCACCAGGGAAGCCCAAAGCTGCTTATTGATGTTACATAATAATTGATAATTAAAATTATAAAGGTAAAGATAAATGTATAAAGATAATTCCGAGTGTGTAATGCGTTTATCCCATGCATGCCTACGCATGTACACAATGTCATCTCCATGAGACAGCGCTTCCTTTTTCTCCTTTGCTTTGTCCTCAGAAGGCAGCCTCATACATCAACCAGTAATTAGTGAATACATGAAGGACCTGACAATCTTTTAATACCCTTTCCAAAGTTTTCAGCTATAGCAAAAGAAAAAACCAACAAATTAAAAGAATAAAAGTTTTTCACAACTGAAAATCGACTTTGAAACTAAGATTGAGATTTTAAAAAACAAAATTTTCCCTCTAATTCAGTTTGATATGGGGTTTATATAACTCCATATAATACTACTTTATTCATTCAACAGATGTTTAGTGTGCATCACTTAAGTGTTCAACAAACTTCTAAGTAGTTTTATTGTTAATTCTCATAATACTCTGAAATCGTTTTTGATTTTCATTCTTTAACATTAAGGAATAAGGCTCAGCATATCTTTTCCAAAGCTTCACTGAATTCATCAATTACTTGCAAAGAATTGTGTAATTAAAATATTGAGAAAATGCATGTATAGCCTTCCTACAATGTAGCTATTCATGCACATTGAATTCTGACATTGAGTTAGGAACAGAGCACAAATATATACCACTTGCAAATCTTCACTTATTTTATAAATTTTGGTAAAAGCTATTATTCATGTAACCGTGACCAAAGATTTTTTTTCCAGGAAAAATAATTTATTTTTTCAATTTTTAAAACAATGGTCATGAGAGGTCGTGAGAGGTATAAAATACGTATCCTTTTCTCCATTATTATTCAAGTAGAGAAATATTTATCCACTTATAAAATATTCTCCACTGCCTCTCCCCTCTCCCATTTTGAGTGAGGACTAATTGATATTTTGGTGGCTTTATTCCATGACCTTGTAAGATATTTCTCAATGCATGCTATTTCAGTCTCAATAGTAGACTTAAAATTTAATGAATCATTTTTTTTCTCTGTTTAGCTTTAATTGTACTTCCTTCCATTCATTTCGTTTTTCATTTCTCCTTTCCCTTTTTTCTCCTTTGCCTTTATTCTTTTCATCTTATTTTTCTATTCTCCCTCAATTCTCTTTCTCCTGGCCTTTAATTTTTTTTTTTATTCCTTGTTTCTTTCTTTTCTGTTTTTCATTACTTAAGCAGATCCTTAAATAGAATGTGCTTAAGTTATAGCAGGCAGACACTAAGTTGTCTCTCAATCATTCCCACCTCCTGAAACACACCTTTTGTGGAATCCTCTCCTTGTGAATGTGGACTGCGTTGGGACTTGTTTCTAACCAATAAACTATGGCAAACGTTTTGAAATGTAATTTTCATGGTTAGGTTACATAAGACTGTGACTTACACTTGCTAGCAGACGCTCTCTACTGCCTATTTGGCTTTCATGCATTAACGAGGCAAGCTGCCTTGCTGTAGGGGGCTCATGTAGTAAGGGATTGATGGCAGCCTTTAGCTAAAAGCAGGTGGAAACTGGGGCCCTCAGTCCAATATCCCTTGAGAAACTCAATTGTGCTAAAAAGCTTTAGAAGTAGATCCATACCCAGTTCAGACTGAAAATGAGACTGCGTGTTTTGATTAGAGCATGTAAGAGGACCCAGTTAATCTGTGCTTAAATTCCCCACCCAAAGAAATTGTGAGGTAATAAATATCTATTGTTTTATCCTAAGTTTTGCAGCAATTTTTAAACAGCAACAAATAATAAATATATATGTTTTCCTGTGCTACTTGCTAAATTTTTTTCTCCTGTCATCTTTTTAAAAGATAAACAGTCCTTCAAAGACATATTTTAAAATATGTCCTATAGAAGCAAAGAGAGGAAGTTCGTTGCTCTGTCATGCTCAAGTTTTAAGTTTTTAATTTTTTGTACTCAACATTAGTTTGAACATCAACTTTGTAACCATTAAAAATGTAGTCAGTAGCTCAGTTTATATATTAAAACATTTATGAAAGTAGCAATGGCTTTTACTTTGAATGGCAGAATATATAAAATAATATTAGGTATGTTTGCCATGACATATTGAATTTTTAAATTTTTCCTTTGGTACCATGCCCTGAGTGAAAATATTGAAAACTTATTGGAATTAGCAATTTTTTTTTTTTTTTGAAGTATATAACCACCAGAGCTGAGACTTGTGTGAGACAAATGAGGTGCTTTAGGGCATAACATCTAAGGAGACACTTGCTCTAAGCATCATGCAAGTGTTGACTCTGCATAAGCACATTTGAGTGAGATGATCTTTTTCTATTATAGAGTCTATAATTAACTTCCATTGCTTCAGCATTTGTACATGTATCAGAAATCATGAAAAAAAAAACAGTGCATTTAATTTAGAAGAAGTATTTATTTAGTAAAATACAGACTCACTCACAAAGCAATATATAAATACATCTTTTGTGGATGCACATTTTAAATGTAGTCTTGGGGCATAATCTTCTTAAAAATAGCCAGTAACTTTTAAGTCGATGTTAATGGCTCTTCAACAAATGCTTAATTTCAATTTTCCATGTTACATTATTATCAAACCCATGGCATATACTGGACAAATATTTTGTGCAAGTTTTTTATTCATCACCACCTTGCTTAATAAATAGAAATTTAATACTTAATTTTTCACTGGACATGCACATGCTTAACTTATTAAATGGCAAATGGCTTATTATAATTTTTAAAATGTGGAACCAAGCAATAAAACACATACAAATTTCACACTTTGCCCACTGACTACTCCAGTGAGCACCTTGGCTGCTTAATTTACCTGGAAGTTGTTGCGTGGGTTGCAGGATCTGTCTGTAGGAGCATCAGATATCTGCTCACCATCATTGGAGACAGAGAGAGTACCTATCCGAGTGTATTTTGTTTTATCAGCATGTGTCCTCCATGCTGTCCTTTAAAGCCCAGAGCATTTAGAAAGGGTCAGGAAAAGGAGATGTGGGTTAGCATGGGTCCTCATTCACATTCAGCCATGTGTTAAGGTGAGAACTCTTCCTGATACGTTTGTCTCACGGGCTACTAGACAAGCCCATGTAGAACCTGGAAGTACAAAGTTCATTTGTTCATAGGAGATGCAAACCATTCTAGATTGTTTTATTGCAATTATTACCAATAATCCTTTGTTTAAAAACCTGGTTCAAATATGCTAAATCAGACAGGACACCATGACAACAGGCAGAAACAAAGATAGACCCAGTCACACAAAATGTACTTTATGATGTTCATGAAAGTGAGTCTTATCATGCCTATTTTACAAGTAAAGCAAGTATCTTAGAGAAGCCACACATCCATCAGATAATTAGTAATAGAGCTAAGAATTGAACTTAGATTATCTAGGTCCCGAACCCACATTTTTTTTTAACATTACACTGTTCCATAAAAAATGGAAAACTCTTTAGGAGATGAAAGTTTATTACTTACTAGTTTTCTTTAACTGTAATTTCCTTGTCTATAATATCATGTTTTCATAACTTTTCACTGATATGCATTTAAAATTATGATATACAGCATATGTAGCATATGTAATGTGTTTTGTGACTATTTTTTTCCATGATGAAATGTATAATAATCAAAATTATGTCCTTTAGGAATTAATGAGATGTAATCAACATATTTTTTTCTTTTTCTTTTGGATTTAGGATAATCATATACACTAAATTCATACTTTAAAAGGTATAGAAAAAACTATTCTTCATCACCTCAATATAATAGAATAAATTGTAGTAATTTACCATCCAAATTAAGTTGACTCTACTTTAGTTCATAGGAAATGAAAGAAAAATAAATAGAAAAAAACTAAAATTATTAAAAATAATGTTCTAAGTAAAATTTTATAACATCAGAGATTACCACATAGTTTCAACAAGTCATAACTTCTACTAACTTTGAACCTAAAACCTGTTGAAGGTAATATGTGAAGCTAACATATCACATAACAGTCCTGGGGCCTAAAATGTCTCCTAAACCCAACTTATTATTATACTTACATTACTTTTCGGTTGTTTACATGTTTTAGTTGGAATGCCTGAATTTCTATGGGTGGTGAAAAACATATGAATTTTAAGTACAGATAAATATTTATACATATTGCAAATGTGTAAATATTTGTCTATAGGTATGGAAATATTTGTCTATAAGTATGGATATAATAGATACCACATTCATATGTGCGATTACTTTTTTGCTGATTATTTTAAATAACAAAAGTTTGGGAACTTTGAAGTGAAAATATTTAGATAATTTTTTTCTGTAATTTGTGCTTTGTAGCATCCTTGGAGATACACTCAAAGATCTTGTTAACTCATCTAAAGAGATTTGAACAATGTTTGTACATTTATTTTGCTGTAATTTTGGCTTACCCTGGTCTCTTTAGTAATGACCTCTACAGCTACCTTCCCCTCTGCTCTTTGGAAAGCAAAGTTATTTACTCTTCAAAAGTAGGACAGGAAAACACACACTTTGAGATTGGGGTAAATGTTAAATAATCCATCCAGAATTATGTATATTAAGATTAAAACCACAAAGAGTTAAGATATCATGGAGTAATAGTGAATATGTATATCATATTTAAGAAAAAAGATATTCTACATAAGTGAATTTTCAGATAACATGAAATTATCCTTTCAAGTGCTGAAATCTGACTAAAGAAAATATGGCTAGAAGATTTCTAAAATGCTTTATACCACCCTACTTCTCTTTCAGCCGAGTCAGGTGATTTCTGTCTTGTCATTTGTGTAACTCAGCATTTTGCAAGGAGGAAGAGTTAGATACTCATTTGAACACTGTCTACATTGTTTCATTTATTTGATTCATTTTTCCCATCCTTCTGGCTGACACAGGTTCAGTAGCTAAGCCAGGTGGTGGAGCCAACAAATCTTCAGTACAATGTAAATGTAAATGTTGGCAAAATCAACAAAGCTCAAATCTTAAATGTCATACCCGTATTTTCATTGACCTGATTTGCTTTATTCAATTAAATGAGAAGTCACTTGGCTTGTGCATTACTGGTATCTGTGATCATCTCTTATTTTTAGTTATAATATATAAAATATCCTCTGCTTGGGACTTCCCTGGTGGTGCAGTGGTTAAGAATCCGCCTGCCAATGCAGGGAACACGGGTTCGAACCCTGGTCCGGGAAGATCCCACATGCTGCGGAGCAATTAAGCCCGTGAGCCACAACTACTGAGCCCCCGTGCCACAACTACTGAAGCCCTTGTGCCTAGAGCCCGTGCCCCACAACAAGAGAAGCCACCACAATGAGAAGCCTGCGCACCACAACGAAGAGTAAGTAGCCCCCGCTCACCACAACTAGAGAAAAGCCCACAGGCAGCAACGAAAACCCAATGCAGCCAAAATAAATAAATTAATTAATTAATTAAAAAAATAAAATATCCGTTCCTCTCAGTAAGGGCTATTGTACTGGTCTATCATTTGCTATTTGGCGATTAAGTCAATAAATAGTCCTTCTTATCTGTTTATAAGTGAAATACCTTGTTTTCCAGAGTTAAGTCTTCAAATTCCCACATTCCAACCATTAGAAGTGCAGTCTCTATTTCTGCAAGGTCATTCCTGTAAGTGTTAATATCCAACTAAACTGCTGTGCTGTTCACTCGTGTCCAGGGTAAGGGAGGGAATCCCTGTGTTGCGTTAGTTGGATATTTTATCAGAGCATCTGTCTGTCATGAAAGTCACTGGCCAAGGCAGAGCAACACCAGGTGTCTCTCGGAGAATCTCTAGGCGAAATGGTCCGTCCTGTCCTAGCCACCCCACCTTCCCAGGATATGTTCAGTGATGCAAGACTTCTACCGAACTAGCCAGGCCCTTCATAGCCCAGGACTTCTCCAGTAGAATGGGTTGAAGAAAGTTCTGGATTCTGCCATCTGAGTGGTTGGGTGACAGCAGAGACATAAGCTCAGCTGGAGCCAGTAGGCTTGCCACTGACAGTAATCCTGGCAGAGGAGTACAGGTCATTGTTTTAGGGAAGCAGAACAAACTTTGGCAGAGCTGTCTGGCAAGGTTCGATGGCTATGGGTGGGAAGCAGGTTTCAAAGTCTATTGTCCAAGTGGGGTTATTGGAATCAGTCTGCTACTTCAGCAGCCAGAACCAGGATTCAGATTAAGGGAACATAGAGACCCGAGTAAGATTATAAATATTGAAAATGGATTTCTTCACTTGAAATTCTGGCTGTATAAATAAGCTGCCCAATCTTGGGCAAGTAATTTTATCTCTTTTTGCCTCCTTTTTCTCATCTATAAATGGGCACACTGTTTGTAACTCACAGGATTATTGTGAGACAAATTATTGAGATAAAGTGTTACAACAGTGTCTGATACATCATAATTACTAAATAAATATAATAATTATTATTTGCTCAGATGCAGCACTCCTAGTGTTAATATTCATTTGCAGAATAAATGATTATTTCTCCTCTAGGTGAATGAATCATGTCAGCTACATGATGCATTTCAAATTGTAGTTCTTTCCTCAAGAGCATGGGTTGTAACTAGTGGATGTGCTATTGCTTCTTTTGACACCAATATTTGTTTATGCCAAAACAGATACCCCATTATATATAATATTAGTTCAAGACATTTTGAGCTGATAAACATATCATGGCTTTTTTTTGACTGTTTTTGTTCTCCTACACTTTAAACCTTTATTTGTATTTAAATTTAAGATACATTATGAGATTTCTCTTAACTATCCCCAGAATCTTTCCTTTAATGCCCTATTGTCCAAAGATTCTGCTTACACTTAACAAGATAAAGGGAATCATTCAAATGGCAGTCAGAAAGTGCAGTGTTGCTTTTTGAAATAATTCAATTTTAGAACACTGAAAGCTTAATACAACCTCAGTTTAAATGACTTAGTTAATGATTAAAAGCAAGGGATGTGGTCCAAACTCTCTATTCAATTCCAAGAATAGTTGTCATACTGAAGATCTGAAAAACAATGGAGAAAGACTTCTCCATATTTCATCATGACACAAGTTAATTTTAGGTATCGAATACATTTGCTATGTAGAATTTTTCTTTATCTTGGTGAAAGGAGCCAAATGGACAAAAAACTAGGGGTAGGGATTTCTCTTCATCTAAATTGGCCTTTCCTTGTCTTCAAAGAACTTCTACCAATTCTCACACCTTTTCTTACCAGCCTCATGAAATCTGATATGTATAGTTCTTTCTATAACTTTAATGGAAGCCACACAATGAAAGGGGTCTCAACATGGCTTTTCCATTACTCAACAACATGAATGAGTTTAAGCTAATTTTTAATTATTGAAATGAAGGGATAAAAACAAACGATCTAAGATGCTTACATTTGGAATATTTTTCAGACCCTGATTCCAAATCTTCTGACACCGATTTTAAATCTTTTAATACAGACCCCATACTTCCATGATTAAAAACTAATTGTACATATTGCTCTTCTCATGGCTAAATATTTTTGTATTTCTTCCATTTCCATAACATGATTGAGTTTACTAAAAAATAAAATATGAGTAAATTCTTAGTTTTAGTGTTTTTAAAATGTAGATGTTATTCAAGGAAGAGTTTTATCATGAGATACTGCTGCATATTAGGATTCAGAAGTTGGTGCACATTTCATAATGTCTAATTTTACTCTTTTACTGAGTTAAAGTAAAAAAAGATTCTTAAGGGATTCATTCATATTGGATTTCATACGATGCACTGTAAAATCTAAGTTTGGCTATTCATTTTGATTAAGACTTATTTTCAAAAAGCACCTGAAATTTAGCTCAAGAAATGAAAAACATAGATGCATATAAATTTAAAGGCTCACTTCTGAATTTTATTGTAATTTATCAGGTAAATTCACTTCTGAGCAGTGAGATGATAAAATCTATTTCCAGACTAAAAGACGCTTATTAGAGTATCCATGTAATTAATCTTACAGATCTATATGGACTTTTGTTTCTATATTGCATTTATATGGGTGTGCGATACATAACATGAAATGTGGATGAATAAGGATGTGTGTGTGTCTGACTTACTGAAAATGGTAACACAAAAAATAGTAAAAAAGAATACACGTAAACTTATATGTATGTTTAAATACTTGCTTTTTGTAGCTCATGCAGCTCAATATCAAAAAAACAAACAACCCAATCCAAAAATGGTCAGAAGACCTAAATAGACATTTCTCCAAAGAACATATACAGATTGCCAACATACACATGAAAGGATGCTCAACATCACTAATCATTAGAGAAAGGCAAATCAAAACTGCAATGAGGTATCACCTCACACCAGTCAGAATGGCCATCATCAAAAAATCTACAAACAATAAATGCTGGAGAGGGTGTGGAGAAAAGGGGACCCTCTTGCACTGTTGGTGGGAATGTAAATTGATACAGCCACTATGGAGAACAGTATGGAGGTTCCTTAAAAAACTAAAAGTAGAACTACCATATGACCCAGCAATCCCACTACTGGGCATATACGCTAAGAAAAACATAATTCAAAAAGAGTCATGTACCACAATGTTCATTGCAGCGCTATTTAGCCAGGACATGGAAGCAACCTAAGAGTCCATTGACAGATGAATGGATAAAGAAGATGTGGCACATATATACAATGGAATATTACTCAGCCATAAAAAGAAATGAAATCAAGTTATTTGTAGTGAGGTGGATGGACCTAGAGTCTGTCATACAGAGTAAAGTAAGTCAGAAAGAAAGAGAGAAACAAATACGGTGTGCTAACACATATATATGGAATCTAGAAAAAAAAAAAAAAGGTTCTGAAGAACCTAGGGGCAGGACAGGAATAAAGATGCAGATGTAGAGAATGGACTTGAGGACACGGGGAGGGGGAAGGGTAAGCTGGGACGAAATGAGAGTGGCATGGACTTATATATACTACCAAATGTAAAATAGACAGCTAGTGGGAAGCAGCCACATAGCACAGGGAGATCAGCTTGGTGCTTTGTGACCACCTAGAGGGGTGGGAACAAGATGCAAGAGGGAGGAGATATGGGGATATATGTACACATATAGCTGATTCACTTTGTTATACAACAGAAACCATTGTAAATCAATTATACTCCAATAAAGATGTTAAAAAAAAAAGAATTTCCATTGATCAACTGGAAATATACAAGGTATATCATAGTTATGGTAAGGCTTAGTTAGTGAGGTTAAACACATACAATTCCCAGAACCTTAAGTGGTATTATTTAGTTTCTCATCCTATATAAGGAGTCAGATCGCCACAGTTTTCATTTACTGCTTGAGGTGTTCACATCACATGAGAAATGTACAAATATTTTGTAAAGCAGTTTATAAAAATTCAGGTAACATAGACTTGAACCAACTAGTCAATTGTGAAAAATTCTTTTCTTTGTGAAATTTTTTTTTTCTCTAAGTTTTGATAAGTGGAGTTTCAGTTAGGGCAAGGATTTTCTCAAGGCCAGAAACTGAGT
Organism: Balaenoptera physalus; assembly: GCF_965194825.1. NCBI lineage: Eukaryota > Metazoa > Chordata > Mammalia > Artiodactyla > Balaenopteridae > Balaenoptera > Balaenoptera physalus. The sequence goes on from NC_138890.1 coordinate 158,639,830, forward strand.
TTACCCAGAATATACACTGTTCTTTACAACTTTCGAATAGGGAAGAATTCTTAAAAGAGCAGAAAGTTTAAACTCTAAATGAAAAGAATAAAAAAAGAGAGAAACACATTTGGCCACAGTAAAAGAATAATATAAAGTGAAGATTCATTAAAATGATAAATTCCTCAATGTAAGAAAACACCATAAACAAATTTAAAAGTCAAATCATCTAGACATGGTTTCAGTATGAAACTTTTCTCCAATTTCATATAGATAATTATGTTAGTTGGCTAGAGCTTTCATAACAAAATACCACAGACTGGGTGGCTTAAACAACAGAAACTTTTTACTGTTCTGGAGGTTAGAAGCCCAATACCAAGGTGGTGGGGGCAGGTTTTGTTTCTTCTGAGACCTTCTCTCCTTGGCTTGCAGATGGCCACCATCGTGCTATGTCTTCATACGGTGTTTTCTCTGTATGTGCATTCCTATGTCCCTATGCATGCCCAAATTTCCTCTCCATATAGACACCAACTAGATTGAATTAGGACCCATCCTTGGGTCCTGATTCTAACTTAATTACCTCTTTAAAGACCCTATCTCCAAATATAGTAATAATCAGAAGTATTGGGGGTTAGGGCTTCAACATATGAATTTGGGGGGAAGGGGTACAAGTCAATCCATAACAGTAATATAAAATGATTCAGAGCATAGAAGTACATTTTATTTCAAAGTTTAAAGTAAACACTGAAAAAAATATCAAATATAAATAAGATAATCATCTAAATAAGGTCTGAAACACTCAACCATATTTTCAGTCCACTTAAACCAAATAAAATTGGTACAAATTCATTTTGTTGACCTTAAAAAAGCAAAAGACCCATTTATTTCACCAGCAAAATTAGTTTATTTTGGGAATAGCAGAGGAATTACAATTTGGGACGTGCAAACTATGATGAACCATAGGCAGGTCCGAGGAGACAATGGGAAGGTCAGCTTTTATGAGGTTTTTGGAGGAAATCAGGAGGGCTGTGGTGGTTCTTGTTGGTTGCAGGTGGTGGGCGACTTGTTGATGGATCAGAAGGAAATCTTTCTTTCTGCTAGGGTCAGTAAGCTGCAGTGAGTGATACAAGTGTGAGAACTTCCTGACTCCATTTTAAATAGTTTATTTTCACAAGTGTCATACTACTACTACTGGGGGTGGGGGCAGGAGGAAATACGTCAAATCCACCAGCTTGTTGCTGATGTCTTAGCGAGTGAAAGCCCAGTCTGCTTCTGCAGACCATGCATGGGTGTTAGTACTATGTCCCATTCTTAGAGACTTCACATGTTCTGAAGTCACCATGGGCTGGCTGTGATATCTTTCTCTCTTTCCACCACCAGGGCACATTTCTGTCTTTTGTATCTGGATATATATTTAAAATTGTATATGTTATATTTTAGTGAGCATGTTCTATGTGTTTTTAGCAAGATATAGATTATATGTACCAGCTAATCTTCCATGAGGCCTTAAATCTGATTTCTCTTCATTTCTTCTGCAGGTTGTTTGATATTCTTTTTTTATGTTCTATGGTCAACTTGCAGAGTATTGGGGAGCAAAAACAGATGTCTCATACCATAATTTGCTCCTTTTATTTCTCCAACTACTTTTCATCTGTTATTCAATATACAGGTTGCCTTTAAATTAAAGAAAGTACTAGTGGAGTTCACAACACCACCGTCTCATTAATTAAAAATACAATGAGTTTTTTTCTCAAACTGAAAACCTGGCCTTGAATCTAAAAGTAAATTCCTCTTATTAAAGAAAAATATGATGAAAAAAATATTTGTTCCCAGAACAACGGGGGTGCTATTCATACAGCAGAGAGGAAATAAAGTTAAAATGAAATTAAAATATTTTCCAAACTATGTTATCAGACAGGAAATATACTTGAAGCCAATTTATAACATTTTTTAAAATTTTAGTCACCAGAAAGATATGAATTCAATGGAAAGAGGACTACTCATGCTATAGTTTTTATCCTGAAAATGTAATGTTGTAAGTGAGTAAAGTGAGATACAGGAAGAGACAAATAAGAAGACGTTTAAACAATGAGCAGAATACCAAATTCCCAGCCCTTCCCACAGATGGCTTTAATTTAAAAGACACCTTTATGTAAATGATGAGTCACATGACATAGAAAAAAATGACTTTAAAATATATGAATATGTATGCAATTATCCATACTGAAATAAGTAGAACCAATCACAATTTTATAATTCTGAAGTATCTTTCCGGGAAATGCTTGTGTCTCAATGATGGTGATTTGGTTTTTTTTTTTTTTAACATCTTTATTGGCGTATAATTGTTTTACATTGTTGTGTTAGTTTCTACTGTATAACAAAGTGAATCAGCTATACTTATACATATATCCCAATATCTCTTCCGTCTTGCATCTCCCAAACACCTTCTCTATCCCACCCCTCTAGGTGGTCACAAAGCACTGAGCTGGTCTCCCTCTGCTATGTGGTTGCTTCGCACTAGCTATCTGTTTTACATTTGGTAGTGTATATATGTCAATGCCACTCTCTCACTTTGTCACAGCTTACCCTTCCCCCTCCCCATGTCCGCAAGTCCATTCTCTACTTCTGTGTCTTTATTCCTGTCCTGCCCCCAGGTGCTTCAGAATAATTTTCTTTTTATGGATTCCATAAATATGTGTTAGCATACGGTGTATGTTTTCTCTTTCTGACTTACATCACTCTGTATGACAGACTCTAGGTCCATCCACCTCACTAAAAATAACTCAATTTCGTTTCTTTTTATGGCTGAGTAATATTCCATCGTATATATGTGCAACATCTTCTTTATCCATTCATCTATCGATGGACACTTAGGTTGCTTCCATGTCCTGGCTACTGTAAATAGTGCTGCAATGAACATTGTGGTACATGACTCTTTTGAATTATGGTTTTCTCAGGGTATATGCCCAGTAGTGGGATTGCTGTGTCATATGGTAGTTCTATATTTAGTTTTTTAAGGAACCTCCATACTGTTCTCCATGGTGGCTGTATCAATTTACATTCCCACCAACAGTGCAAGAGGGTTCCCTTTTCTCCACACCCTCTCCAGCATTTATTGTTTGTAGATTTTTTCATGATGGGCACTCTGACTGGTGTGAGCTGATACCTCATTGTAGTTTTTTTTTTGTTTTTTTGTTTTTTCCTTTTCTCCACATCCTCACCAACATTTATTATTTGTGTTCTATTTTTTCTTTTTAAACATCTTTATTGGAGTATACTTGCTTTACAATGGTGTGTTAGTTTCTGCTTTATAACAAAGTGAATCACTTATACATATACATATGTTCCCATATCTCTTCCCTCTTGCATCTCCCTCCCTCCCACCCTCCCTATCCCACCCCTCTAGGTGGTCACAAAGCACCGAGCTGATCTCCCTGTGCTATGCGGTTGCTTCCCACTAGCTATCTATTTTACATTTGGTAGTGTATATATGTCTATACCACTCTCTCACCCTGTCACATTTTACCCCTCCCCCTCCCCATATCCTCAAGTCTATTCTCTAGTAGGTCTGTGTCTTTATTCTCGTCTTGCCACTAGGTTCTTCATGACCTTTATTTTCCCTTAGATTCCATATATATGTGTTAGCATACTATATTTGTTTTTCTCTTTCTGACTTACTTCACTCTGTATGACAAACTCTAACTCCATCCACCTCACTACAAATACTTCCATTTCATTTCTTTTTATGGCTGAGTAATATTCCATTGTGTATATGTGCCACATCTTCTTTATCCATTCATCCGATGATGGACACTTAGGTTGCTTCCATGTCCTGGCTATTGTAAATAGAGCTGCAGTGAACATTGTGGTACATGACTCTTTTTGAATTATGGTTTTCTCAGGGTATATGCCCAGTAGTGGGATTGCTGGGTCGTATGGTAGTTCTATTTTTAGTTTTTTAAGGAACCTCCATACTGTTCTCCATAGTGGCTGTATCAATTTACATTCCCACCAACAATGCAAGAGTGTTCCCTTTTCTCCACACCCTCTCCAGCATTTATTGTTTCTAGATTTTTTTGATGATGGCCATTCTGACCAGTGTGAGATGATATCTCATTGTAGTTTTGATTTGCATTTCTCTAATGATTAGTGATGTCGAGCATCCTTTCATGTGTTTGTTGGCAATCTGTATATGTTCTTTGGAGAAATGTCTATTTAGGTCTTCTGACCGTTTTTGGATTGGGTTGTTTGTTTTTTTGATATTGAGCTGCATGAGCTGCTTGTAAATTTTGGAGATTAATCCTTTGTCAGTTGCTTCATTTGCAAATGTTTTCTCCCATTCTGAGAGTTGTCTTTTCGTATTGTTTAAGGTTTCCTTTGCTGTGCAAAAGCTTTTAAGTTTCATTAGGTCCCATTTGGTTTTTTTGGTTTTTATTTCCGTTTTTCTAGGAGGTGGGTCAGAAGGATCTTGCTGTGATTTATGTCATAGAGTGTTCTGCCTGTGTTTTCTTCTAAGAGTTTTATAATGTCTGGCCTAACAGTTAGGGCTTTAATCCATTTTAAGTTTGTTTTTGTGTATGGTGTTAGGGAGTGTTCTCATTTCATTCTTTTACATGTAGCTGTCCAGTTTTCCCAGCACCACTTATTGAAGAGGCTGTCATTTCCCCACTGTATATTCTTCCTTCCTTTATCAAAGATAAGGTGACCATATGTGCATGGGTTTCTCTCTGGGCTTTCTATCCTGTTCCATTGATCTATATTTCTGTTTTTGTGCCAGTACCATACTGTCTTGATTACTGTAGCTTTGTAGTATAGTCTGAAGTCAGGAAGCCTGATTCCTCCAGCTCCGTTTTTCTTTCTCAAGATTGCTTTAGCTATTTGGAGTCTTTTGTGTTTCAATACAAATTGTGAAATTTTTTGTTCTAGTTCTTTGAAGAATGCCAATGGTAGTTTGATAGGTATTGCATTGAATCTGTAGATTGCTTTGGGTAGTATTCATTTTCACAATGTTGATTCCTCCAATCCAAGAACATGGTATATCTCTTCATCTGTTTGTATCATCTTTAATTTCTTTCATCAATCATATAGTTTTCTGCATACAGGTCTTTTGTCTCCTTAGGTAGGTTTATTCCTAGGTATTTTATTCTTTTTGTTGCAGTGGTAAATGGGATTGTTTCCTTAATTTCTCTTTCAGATTTTTCATCATTAGTGTATAGGAATGCAAGAGATTTCTGTGCATTAATTTTGTATCCTGCTACTTTACCAAATTCACTGACTAGCTCTTGTAGTTTTCTGGTGGTATCTTTCGGATTCTCTATGTAGAGTATCATGTCATCTGAAAACACTGACAGTTTTAATTCTTCTTTTCCAATTTGGTTTCCTTTTATTTCTTTTTCTTCTCTGATTCCTGTGGCTAAAACTTCCAAAACTATATTGAATAATAGTGGTGAGAGTAGACAACCTTGTGTTGTTCCTGATCTTAGTGGAAATGGTTTCAGTTTTTCACCATTGAGAACAATGTTGGCTGTGGGTTTGTCATATATGGCCTTTATTATGTTGAGGTAAGTTCCCTCTATGCCTACCTTCTGGAGGGTTTTTATCATAAATGGGTGTTGAATTTTGCTGAAAGCTTTTTCTGCATCTATTGAGATGATCATATGGTTTGTTTTTTTTTTTAAATTTATTTTATTTATGGCTGTGTTGGGTCTTCGCTTCTGTGCGAGGGCTTTCTCCAGTTGTGGCAAGCGGGGGGCCACTCTTCATCACGGTGCGCGGGCCTCTCGCCATCACGGCCTCTCTTGTTGCGGAGCACAGGCTCCAGACGCACAGGCTCAGCAATTGTGGCTCACGGGCCCAGCCGCTCCGCGGCATGTGGGACCCTCCCAGACCAGGGCCCGAACCCGTGTCCCCTGCACTGGCAGGCGGACTCTCAACCACTGCGCCACCAGGGAAGCCCGATCATATGGTTTTTATCCTTCACTTAGTTAGTATGATATATCACATTGATTGATTTGCATATATTGAAGAATCCTTACATTCCTGGGATAAACCCCACATGATCATGGTGTGTGATCCTTTTAATGTGCTGTTGGATTCTCTTTGCTAGTATTTTGTTGAGGATTTTTGCATCTATGTTCATCAGTGATATTGGCCTGTAGTTTTCTTTGTTTGTGACATCTTTGTCTGGTTTTGGTATCAGGGTGATGGTGGCCTCGTAGAATGTGTTTGGGAGTGTTACTCACTCTGCTATATTTTGGAAGAGTTTGAGAAGGATAGGTGTTAGCTCTTCTCTAAATGTTTGATAGAATTCACCTCTGAAGCCATCTGATCCTGGGCTTTTGTGTTTTGGAAGATTTTTAATCACAGTTTCAATTTCAATGGTTGTGATTGGTCTGTTTATATTTTCTATTTCTTCCTGGTTCAGTCTCGGAAGGTTATTCTTTTCTAAGAATTTGACCGTTTCTTCCAGGTTGTCAGTTTTATTGGCATGTAGTTGCTTGTAGTAATCTATCATGATCCTTTGTATTTCTGCAGTGTCAGTTGTTACTTCTCCTTTTTCATTTCTAATTCTGTTGATTTGAGTCTTCTCCCTTTTTTTCTTGATAAGTCTGGCTAATGGTTTATCAGTTTTGTTTTATCTCTCAAAGAACCAGCTTTTAGTTTTATTGATCTTTGTTATTGTTTCCTTCATTTCTTTTTCATTTATTTCAGATCTGATCTTTATGATTTCTTTCCTTCTGCTAACTTTGGGGTTTTTTTGTTCTTCTTTGTCTAATTGCTTTAGGTGTAAAGCTAGGTTGTTTATTTGTGATTTTTCTTGTTTCTTGAGGTAGGATTGTATTGCTATAAAACTCCCTCTTAGATCTGCTTTTGCTGCATCCCATAGGTTTTGGGTCATCGTGTTTTCATTGTCATTTGTTTCTAGGTATTTTTTGATTTCCTCTTTGATTTCTTCACTGATCTCTTCGTTATATTGTAGTGTATTGTTTAGCCTCCATGTGTTTGTATTTTTTACAGATATTTTCTTGTAATTGATATGTAGTTTCATAGCGTTGTGGTCAGAAAAGATACTTGATACGATTTCAATTTTCTTAGATTTACCAAGGCTTGATTTGTGACCCAAGGTATGATCTCTCCTGGAGAATGTTCCATAAGCACTTGAGAAGAAAGTTGTTTTTGGATGGAATGTCCTATAAATATCAGTAAAATCCATTTTGTTTAATGTGTCATTTAAAGCTTGTACTTCCTTATTTATTCTCATTTTGGATGATCTGTCCATTGGTGATAGTGGGGTGTTAAAGTCCCATACTATGATTGTGTTATTGTTGATTTCCCCATTTATGGCTGTTAACATTTGCCTTATGTATTGAGGTGCTCCTATGTTGGGTGCATAAATATTTACAATTGTTATGTCTTCTTCTTGGATTGATCCCTTGATCATTATGTAGTGTCCTTCTTTGTCTCTTGTAATAGTCTTTATTTTAAAGTCTATTATATCTGATATGAGAATTGTTACTCCAGCTTTGTTTTGATTTCCTTTTGCATGGGATATATTTTTTCATCCCCTCACTTTCAGCCTGTATGTGTCCCTAGGTCTAAAGTGGGTCTTTTGTAGACAGCACATATATGTGTCTTGTTTTTGTATCCATTCAGCCAGTCTACTTTTGCTTGTAGTGTTTAATCCATTTACATTTAAGATAATTATCTCTATGTATGTTCCTATTACCATTTTCTTAATTGTTTTGGGTTTGTTATTGCAAGTCTTTTCTATCTGTGTATATCCTGCCTAGAGAAGTTATTTTAGCATTTGTTGTAAAGCTGGTTTGGTGGTACTGAATTCTCTTAGCTTTTGCTTGTCTGTAAAGGTTTTAGTTTCTCCATCGAATCTGAATGAAATCCTTGCTGGGTAGAGTTTTCCTGGTTGTAGGTTCTTCCCTTTCATCACTTTAAATATGTCCTGCCAGTCCCTCCTGGCTTGCAGAGTTTCTGCTATAAGATCAGGTGTTAACCTTTTGGGAATTCCCTTGTATGTTATTTGTTGCTTTTCCCTTGCTGCTTTTAATATTTTTTATTTGTATTTAATTTTTGATAGTTTGATTAATATGTGTTTTGGTGTGTTTCTCCTTAGATTTTTCCTATATGCGACTCTCTGCACTTCCTGAGCTTTATTGACTGTTTCTTTTCCCATGTTAGGGAATTTTTCAACCATAATCTCTCCAAATATTTTTGCAGTCCCTTTTTTTTTCTCTTCTTCTTCTGAGACCCGTATAATTCAAATGTTGGTGCATTTAATATTGTCCCAAAGGTCTCTGAGACTGTCCTCAATTCTTTTCATCCTTTTTTCTTTATTCTGCTCTGCAATAGTTATTTTCACTATTTTATCTTCCAGGTCACTTATCCGTTCTTCTGCCTCAGTTATTCTGCTATTGATTCCTTCTAGAGTATTGTTAATTTCATTTTTGTGTTGTTCATCACTGTTTGTTTGCTCTTTAGTTCTTGTAGTTTCTTGTTAAATGTTTCTTGTATTTTCTCCATTCTACAAGATTTTGTATCATCTTTACTATCATTACTCTGAATTCTTTTTCAGGTAGACTGCCTATTTCCTCTTCATTTGTTTGGTCTGATGGGTTTTTACCTTGCTCCTTCATCTGCTGCATATTTCTCTTTCTTCTCAGTTTGCTTAACTTACTATGTTTGGGGTCTTCTTTTCACAAGCTGCAGGTTCATATTTCCCATTGTTTTTGGTGTCTGCCTCCAGTGGCTAAGGTTGGTTTCATGGGTTGTGTAGGCTTTCTGGTGGAGGGGACTAGTGCCTGTATTCTGGTGGATGAGGCTGGAACTTTTCTTTCTGGTTGGCAGGACCATGTCCAGTGGTGTGTTTTTGGGTGTTTGTGAACTTGTTATGATTTTAGGCAGCCTCTCTGCTAATGTGTGGGCTGTGTTCCTGTCCTTCTAGTTGTTTGGCATGGGGTGTCCAGCACTGGAGCTTGCTGGTTGTTGCATGGAGGTATGTCTTAGCTTTGAGACGGAGATCTCTGGGAGAGCTCTCACTGATTGATATTACATGGGCCTGGGAGGTCTCTGACACCCGGCCAGAGCACCAAGACCCTGTCAGCCACATGGCTCAGAAGAAAAGGGAGAAAAAAAATAAAGAAAGAAAAAATAAGACAATCAAAATAAAAAATTAAAGAAATATATTATTAAAATTTAAAAAGTAATTAGAAAAAGGAGAAGAGGGCAAGCAAACCAATAAACAAATCCACCAATGATAACAAGCACTAAAAACTAAACAAGATAAACATAAAAATCAGAAACTAGTCAGTCTCATACCACAAAACCCAGGTCTATAGTTGCTCCCAAAGTCCACTACCTCAATTTTGGGATGATTCATTGTCTATTCAGGTATTCCACAGATTCAGGGTACATCAAGTTGATTGTGGAGATTTAATCCTGCTCCTGAGGCCGCTGGGAAAAATTTCTCTTTCTCTTCTTTTTCGCACAGCTCCTGGGGTTCAGCTTTGGATTTGTCCCCGCCTCTGCATGTAGGTCACCCTCAGACTTCTGTTCCTGCCCAGACAGGACGGGGTTAAAGCAGTGGCTGTTAGGGGGCTCTGGCTCAATCAGGCCAGAAGAAGGGAGGGGTATGGAACGCGAGGCAAGTATGTGGCGGCAGGGGCCAGCATGACATTCAATAGTGTGAGACATGCAGTGTGTTCTCCTGGGGAAGGTGTCCCTGGATCACGGGACCCTGGCAGTGGCGGGCTGCACAGGCTCCCGAGAGGGGAGGTGTGGATAGTGACCTGTACTTGCACACAGGATTCTTGGTGCTGCAGCAGCAGCCTTAGTGTTTCATACCCGTCTCTGGTGTCTGTGCTGATAGCCACGGCTCACGCCCGTCTCTGGAGCTCGTTTAGTCAGTGTTCTGAACCCCCTCTCCTTGCGCACCGCAAAACAATGGTCTCTTGCCTCTTAGGCAGGTCCAGAGTTTTTCTTGGACTCCCTGCCAGCTAGCTGTGGCACACCAGCCCCCTTTAGGCTGTGTTCATGCAGCCAACCCCAGTCCTCTCCTGGGATCTGACCTCCGAAGCCAGAGCCTCAGCTCCCAGCCTCCACCCGCTCCAGCGGGTGAGCAAACAAGCCTCTCAGGCTGGTGAGTGCTGGTCAGCACTGATCCTCTGTGTGGGAATCTCTCTGCTTTGCCCTCTGCACCCCTGTTGCTGTGCTCTCCTCCATGGCTCCAAAGCTTCCCCCCCTGCCCACACCCCGTCTCCACCAGTGAAGGGGCTTCCTAATGTGTGGAAACTTTCCCTCCTTCACAGCTCCCTCCCAGAGGTGCTGGTCTCACCCCTATTCTTTTGTCTCTGTTTTTTCTTTTGCCCTACCCAGGTCCGTGGGGAGTTTCTTGCCTTTTGGGAAGTCTGAGGTCTTCTGCCAGTGTTCAGTAGGTGTTTGAAGGTCCTCTCTGATTTGTGTTTTTTTAAAATGAAAATTAAAATTGGTCCCAAGCTTGTGCTAGACATTTATATGGTACAAACTTCAGTGTTTTAAAGCTATTTCTATTGAATATATGTGGTACCTTTTAACTTTTGACTTAATACAAAAATATAAATTATTCATGCCATATAGCGATGTGTAATTGATCTCATAAGATTCTGTAAGCAGCGTGTTATTTCAGATAAATGGTGAAACTTTGGAGTTTCACATGTCATCAACTAACTGCCTGCCTTGGTCCAATCTAAAACCAATGTATTGGATTCCAATTTGTTCTTTGTGGCTAGTTTTACATTAGCTTGAAATGAAATATATTGCTCTAATATGGGTAATATAAGGAAAATTATATGTAACTGAAGTTAAAAGCAACATGTTCATTTTAGATAAATACTGTATGTTTAAAGAGAAACCCTACTCAGGGTACAAACAACCAGGTTAAATAGATTCAATAACACAAGACTAAAACTACTTTAAAATGAGAGTAAATAGCCTAAAAATGTGGGGAGAGCATAGATACAGATACAGATATCAACAATGTATTCTGTGTTAGATATTTTGAAGAATGGAAGGAACCAAATTACACAAAGAAAACAGATGTGTTTTTGTTTTGTGTTTTCCCAAAACACTGTTTTATTTTTCACCAAGTAATAATAATAGCATCAATTAAAATAAAAGCTAAAATAATAGTATTATTGAACACTTATTCTTTGCCAAGAAGGGTCTAAGCACATTTTTAATCATCCCATACTCTCAGCAAGCTTGCATGGGAGATGCTATTACTACTCCCATTTCACAGATGAGAATGCTGAGACAAAGGCAGGTTAAGAAACTTGCCCAGGGTCACAGAGCATCTAAGTGGGAGAACCAGATTGAGTCGAGGCAAGATGCTCCAGTGCTGATGGTCTCAACTGCTATACTAGCCAATCTTTGTAATATTTGTGTTTGCACCCACTCACTCCATCATAAAAATATTATAAAAAGATCACGGCTAATATAATATGCAGTATGATGTGTAAGAGATACTGAATAATTAAAAACACAGGGTATCACATGAGATGCTCAATAATTAAAGGCTATCATTTTCCTGAAAAAATAGTTATTTTAAAAAGATAGATCTACCTACCAAATAATTCCACCATATATGTTCTGCAGATAATAAAAGTTAAATAATTATAACAATAAGTGCAACATACAATGTACAGCTTGAATAATTAAAACTGGTTTTTACCTCTACCTTAACATCTTACGATAAGCAATAGTTTTTTTTTTTTCTAAAGTTAAATCAGAAGTATGTGTTGAGTTTCATCCTCTTTAATTTAGACACAATAGGTTCTTTTATTTACATTATAATTTGGACTAGATTTATTAAGGTTTTCCAACTGTACAGGGCAACATTTCTGTTTTCACTGGAGTTGGGTATTCTCTTTCTTTTTCCTTTGGTTTATTAACCAGAATTAAAACTGCAATTTTTCTATTTCATGCAGTTTTAGCAAACAATATTGGAAAACTGTCCTTAGGAAATGCTTATCCTCTGAAATATAATTTTCAAAACGGTGTGTGTAAATTCACATATATGCACATATATATATATATATATATATACACACATATGCATATATATGCAAATGTGTGTGTGAGAGAGAGAGAAAGAGAAAGAGAAATAGAGAGAAAGTGAGAGAGGAGAGAGAGGGAGTGGTTGCTTTGAAACCTCAATTCAAAGCATTAATTGGGTTCATTCTGAATAACCATTGGTAGGTTTAAGGCAATGTTTATGCTTCTAACAGACTTTCCCTCATGTCCCCCTCATACCCCTACACTCTCCCTACTTACCACATATATGTTAATCACTCCTAAGCAGTGACTGAGGATTGATTATTCCACTTCCTTAGATGGTTCTAGAAAGTGTCAAATTGATTTTCTGTAAGCATAAATTTCGTGTGTAATGGTTAGGAAGCTTACAACTGCAAGACACAAAATAAATGCAACTTAAAAGTAAAGAATTTTGTTTTTCACATGCAAAAGACCACAGTAAGTCCACCTCCAGGCTCCAACTCTGTATTCTGCTTCTTGGTTTCTGTTTTCTTCCTTTTATCTGCCTTTATATTTTGGTGTCTTTATCGAGGTGGACTTGGCAATGCCCAGAGAATAAAAAGTCCTCTCTTCTTGCTGCCTTCTTTTAAAGAGGAAGGGAACCTTATTCAAAAATCCCCATCTGTCTGTTCATCATTCATTGGTTAGAGCTGTAAATGGGGCCCTCTAAGATTGGTCGATGTTAATCAGAATTTCCCCTGGAGCTTGACACAAGTGCATTTTACCCTGAATCACTTGATGGATCTTCCTTTGAATATAACCGAGGTCTCTCAGGAAAATAAATAAATGAGGATGACTATTTGGCAGGCTGCATAAAATGTCTGAAATTATTCAGTGGTATTAAGAGATTTGAAATAAGGCTGTCTGTATTGATCTGGAGCAAAGCAGTCCCATTGCATAATCATGTCGACAAAATAACCAGTGCATGAATTTTTCAATTTCACCTGGTCCTGCTGAATTCCAGAAGTCATGGCCTATTGCCCAACACTCAGTATAGACTTTGGAGTGCTGAGGAATTAAAACAGATTACTTATGACCAGTTAATCAATAGAACAAAATTGTTCAACTAGTTTCTCCAAGAATAATGGGTTTTCCTCCTTTATTGCTTTTTCAATCTCTCCTTCCTTTCTCTACAAACACAAATACAATAATCATGCATTAGTAGTGATAAGACATGTCACAAAACAAAGCTGCTTTATGTACACTGGAGGAGGTGGTGGAAAGGGAGTTAAATTGACTAAAATGTCCTCACTACAGGTGTCACATTTGCAGTTGAGAAATTGCAGAAATGTAGGTAATTTGTGAGGTTTTTTTTTTCCAAATTGTGTAGGTTAGAAAGGAAAATGCAGAATGATAGATGTGGTTTACTCTGCCTGTATCCTAGGCAGTCTAAAATATGATTCACAGAAATCCAAATTATGTTTGACAAAAGAAAAAAATGTAGTGGCTCTTTCAGATAATGAAATCCTTCTTTTCCCCCCAGAGTAAATGGAAATGTAGTGAGTCAAAACAATTCAGTTTGTAAAAGAAGCTTTTACTTTTATCTAAGTTGCATATAAGTGCTTTTCTATTGGAAATATCCATTAATCAGTAGAATATATAAAATATGTTTTACACACAGATTAAATTGTATACTCTATAATTCAAATGTTCACTTCATTTCTAAGATAAAATGGATATATACCTTAAATATCCAGAGACAAGGTGAATTGCAAGGACTTTTGTATATTTCCCCACTCTAAAAATGGGTGTATGTAGTTGTGACATGCAGGAAAAGATAGTAGGTTTGTGCATATTGAAGTGAATTTAATTCTATAGTAAAAGGTCTCCAATATCCTGTCATTTATAGGCTATGAAAACTCCTGGAACAATACCCTCTCCCAGACAAAACAATAGGCCACCCAAATCATCACTAGCTGTATTCTCATATATAACCATTCCTGAAACAATGTGTTAGTTACTATAACCTGTCTACCCCCACTATTAGAAGATGAGCTCCTTGATAACACTAGCTGTATACTGTTTATCATTGTTTCCACAGCACTCAAAGCACAATATCAGACATATATTATGTTTGTGAAATAAATGTTTGTGCAAGACATGAAAGATGGGAGGAAGAAAAAAGGGACAAATTCAATTAAGAATGACTCATTTTTCATAACGCAACATCATGCGACTTATTAAACGTAAAATAATCTTGGAAACAATCCGATTCAAATATTTTTTCTTCAGTTGTTTTAAAGCCTAACATGAATTTTAATTTGTAAGAAAAGTAAGTTTGGACCATATTTGGGAAATACTAATTCCTCACATTTATTTAAGCCCAGCTACTGAGAATATTTTGCAGATAAATAGCTGCTTACGATTACATTAATTTTAAAAAGATGTATATGGACCATGCTGGATTTTATAGTTAACAATATTTGCAGCTAAAAATCAATAAGTGGGGACTTCCCTCGTGGTGCAGTGGTTAAGAATCCGCCTGCCAGTGCAGGGGATGTGGGTTCGATCCCTGGTCTGGGAAGATCCCACATGCCATGGAGGAACTAAGCCCGTGTGCCACAACTACTGAGCCTGCACTCTAGAGCCCACACACCACAACTACTGAAGCCCATGCACCCTAGAGCCCACGCGCTGCAACTACTGTACCCACGCCCACAACTACTGAAGCCCGTGCTCTCTAGTTCCGCGTGTCGCAACTACTGAGCTCAAGTGCTGCAAATACTGAAGCCTGCACGCCTAGAGCCTGTGCTCCGCAACAAGAGAAGCCACTGCAGTGAGAAGCCCACACATCGCAACGAAGAGTAGCCCCCGCATGCCACAACTAGAGAAAGCCCGCGTGCAGCAACAAAGACCCAAAGCAGCCAATAAATAAATAAATTAATTAATTAATTAAAATAATTTAAAATTAAAAAAAAAATCAGTAAGTGACTAGATTTTTAGATAGTGACGATTCTTCCTTTGAAATTCTCAACAATGCCCTGATGGCCGACAGACTCTGTAGTTTGGCAATTTCGCTGGACTACACATTCCTCCACCTACACAATGTGCCATCTACGAAGCTTTGCCCATGCCCTGGGGTAATGGCGCATCTACTGACAACTCCATAGAATCTCAGAAATCTCAAAGGCTGAATTAAAGGCCAGAGTATCACCATGCCAGCCCTCTGTATCCTCAGATGGGTCTCATCCACTGGGCAGTGCAGGCACAGACGCCTGACAGCTTTGCAAGGGGTAATGACATATTTCATCCCTTGAAGAAGAACAAATTGAAATGGAGATTAATGTTTAATTAAAAGATGAGAAAGTGTAGATAGCATTATGTCACTTAGGTAGTGCACACATAATGTTTAACATGAGATATAATAATATATTAACATGTTTTATGTTTCACTGACTTGGCCTCCAAAGTTAACTCTGCCCAGTGACTAAGAGGATTTTTATGTGGCCCTTTTTTTAAGCTCTTCAAGTTTTAGTTTCACTAATTTTGTTTGTGTGTATTTTATTTTGCTTTATAAAAGTTTATATGGTTTTATGCATATTTGTATCTTACCTTCTGTACTATCTTAGAATTCCTTGAGGGTAGGAAATACTTCTTTTGTGTGAAGCCTGTTGTCCAGAATAAGGGTGACACCAACTTGCATTATACAAGTTGCTTTCATATCACTCTTTTCCAATTGATTGAGAGTTCCTGGAAAAGAGAAACCAAGTCTTCTAATCTACAGCTTGTATCCTTTAAAATGAATAGGTTTCAATGAATTAATTGATTGTTGTCAAAATAGTATAGCCAGATAAAAGAGGCTAAATATTCTCACTATCAGTTCCATTCCTAAATAAGAAAACTAAAAATGAGAGAAAAGATCTTTGCTCTTTAAAGAGAAAGTTGAATGGTAATTATAACAAGGCTAGTATTTAAGTGTTCCCGAAGTTGAGGAAATTATAACTAGATTGTTAAAATATAACAAAATTGCATCTTAACTGATTATTTCAGATTTTCCAGAGGTCCTGATTTCTGCACTAATTAGGAAGAAAAAGTGCTTGTGTTAGGATCAGTCACTATAATTTCTGCTTAAAAAGAAGCCTGTGTTTCTCCTATTTCTGATTTTATTTTCCTCATATATTTCTCCTAAGTATTTTGAACTTCTGCTGATTTATGTTATACAGAATGGATTCCCTATTCATATTTTGTATGTAGCATTTTGTCAGAGGCCAATTCCCATACCTCTGCTGTTCTCTGGCCAGAACTCTGGACTGATTTAATTTGTTGTCCTTGAAGTTGGTGGCTAGTTTCTCAGGTAGCTAAGAAAACTTGAGACTAACAGAAGCTATTCAGAGAAAAGTTACTGTGAAAACATTGTTTTCAGTTCCCAAACTGAGGATCATTTACAGCAACATGGCCTTTACAAATGTCCACAAGTCAAAGAATGTCTCACCATAAATGATTTGGGGTGACAGGCCTATAACACACTGCAGACACAGATTGGATTCCCAGCAGGCCCCATGCCAGCACACACTTCTTGCCTCAAACAAGCAATCCCAGAAATGTTACAGTTGAGGAGGAAGAAATTTCTTTATGATATCAAGGAAGCAAAATCTTGTATTGCAACCAAATAAGTGAAACATAATCTCAAAGTCAAATTGCTATCAAATTTCAGGTCAAAATCTACCATCATATACAACAGAGGGCATTCACTTGTAGCCATGGTATCATGAGTGGTAATATTCTTTGTATAAGTAAATTTCTGGGAAAAAAAGAGCCCTTTGGGAGCTAAGCATGAAATAGGATTGGATCTAGCCTTTTGGAATTAATTAAGACCCCCGATGCCTACTGTGACCTCCTGAACTGACTGGATATCGAATGAGAGAGATATCAGCTCTTGTGCACCCATCAGTCTCCACCATCCCGATACTTCTACCCTGGTCAGGTCCTTATTGTCTGAATTTTATTTAAATCACATACTTCCTCAGGGTCTCTTACCTTCAGGGGCTCCATCCTCTTTTCAAAATAATGTTTTTAAATTCATCAAATGAAATACTTAGTTTTTTTTTAAGGCAGATTTATCTGAAATAAATTCATCAATATTTGAAACATGTGACATAGTAATATATGCATGTCATTATTAATATATATTTTAAAAAACAAGTCCTAATGGTGGGTCTAATAATTACTGCAAGTAAGTATAAACAGTATTTTGAGATATTTACAACAACTGTAGGTGAAATCAAAATAATTGAAATTGTTTTAGTGATTAAAGTCACAGGTATTGACACTATCGCTGTGGTTTGGGACCTAAATATTTAATTGAAAGAAGCACTAAATTTCAGTTGGAGATTGGGAAGAACAAAGATGTGTTTTCCATGCAAATTTATGAACCCCCAATGGTGGTCTGTGTACCCTGGAGTGGGAGGCAAATCCTTTGCATTTAGATTCTCATCTAGAACCAGTTCTCTTCCCCAGTGCCGCCAGATTCACTATTCAAGATCTGAGCTGTGATTGTGTCTCTAATAAGCTCAGTGAGGTGTGATTTGCTATCAAGATATTCAAAGTTCAAAACTACTAGCACATGAAAATTCCTGATCTAGCCATTATGGTCTTTCCCAATCATATCTCCTAATGATGGCCTCTGTCAAATACTTAATAAAATTTAAGTCACCTTACTTAATAAAGTTTAAGCCAAATTAAATTTCTGACTTTTTCTTGTATGCACTGAACATTTTTATACCACTATACTGATTTCTCTATGTATGAATATAATGTTGCCGCCGTTAAATCTAGTAAATTTTACCACAAATGCAAGTTAATTTACTAAAGGTGATATGGAATTAACAGAACAATAGGAAGTTTGGTTATAAGCAAAGTGAACAACTAAATTTACTTAAACGTTTAAAAATGTTCAACTTCACAAATGATTAATAAATGAATGAGGTTCCATTTTATAACTATTCAAGGAGAAATGTGCGCTTGCATGTGTGTGTACACATACTTAATTGTATATTGACAGGGATATAGATTAATAGTTACATGCGGCATGTACACACTGCTGTATTTAAAATGGATAACAAACAAAGACCTACTGTATAACACAGGGAACTCTGCTCAATGTTATGTGGCAGCCTGGATGGGAGGGGAGTTTGGGGGAGAATGGATACGTGTATATGTATGGCTGAGTTACTTTGCTGTGGACCTGAAACTATCACAACATTGTTAATCGCCTATACTCCAATGTAAAATAAAAAGTTAAAAAAAAAGTTACATTAGGTAAATAGAATACAATCAAAATATATGTAAAATAAATTTATACATTTTTGTTTCGATAATACCACTATCAATCATCAGTTGCAAAGAAGTAATAGATATCCAGTAAACCCATATGTAAAGATGTTCAAAGCAATGTGGTTTCTTAAAAGAAATGACAGGAAACAACCATTCTTTCTAATAGCAGAGAAATGAGTTTTAAAAAAAACTAGCAAATGACATTGAAATGAGAAATATCTAACATAGTGGTGAGGAACACATTATATAGATACGCTGCCTGGCTTTGAATCCTCCGTTTACTGTCTCATAATCATGAAACCTTGAGCCACTTACTTAAACTAACTCAAAGTTTCCTCTTGTGTATAAAGTAGAGTTAATAATAATACTCAACTTGAAAGTTGTTGTGACCATAAAATAATACTACTTTAAGCACATAGTGAGAGCTATGGATGTTTTAACTATTATAATGATTGTGTTTTTTTTATCATTATTATGGCTATGTAAACACTATAAAGTTTTAATATAAGAATGTAATAAGATCAAAATAAAAATTGTATCATTACATCTCTGATAAAAACATAGATGCATGTACTCCCAAAATGGAATAGAATTATAAAAAGGCCAGGATGTTATTAGGGTCATGAGATTTTATTTGACTTTTAGCATATATTATAGTGCCTGACTTGTATTTAATAATAAACTCCTGAGCTTAAATTCTTTATAATGATTTTTCTATATGAGTGGCTTGTCCTGAATTTTCCAGAATGGCAGTACTCCTATTGCAATGGAATACTTTTTCTTTTATTTCTCCTACCCTTTTTATTTCTTTCCTTTCTTTTCTTTCTTTTTATTTTTTTCTGGTGTTGCTTTACACAAAAACATTAGTGTGGTTTGAAAATAGTCGCCTACAGATTCTGTGAATGATTTTAGTAGGAAATGTCTTGAGATGGAACACAACATTTTTCCTTCCCAAAGCCTTAGTTTCTGGATCCAATCATGATATAAACTCACTACTGTTTGTCTCTTTTTTTCTACTTTTGGAAGAATGTCTAAAGAAACAGGATGAGAATTGTATCACCATTGATATAAAACCATACAATAGTATTATATAAATTGTTACCTTGTGGAAATTTTAATATTATATAAAGTGAGAAAATCATTTGTAAGTTCTTATAGTATTTTTCAAATGGTTTTGGAAGGTTCTACCTCTAAATAGAGCCTTAACATATTTTACATAGTTGTGTATGTAAAATACTGAGAGATCGAGCTGGTGTTTGAGGGTAAGCCATCTGCCATGAAGGCTATTTATTTTATAGCCACATATGTTAGTGTTAGTTTCTTGCAAGAAAGCCATCATTTTTTGCCTTCTCCCTCCTAGAACTATTCTTTCAACACCTGCGTGGGACACATGCAAATTTAACAACAGCTAAAGAACTTGAAAATACGTATCAGCCAAATGGTTATGATTATTTTAGGGGAATACATTTCTTTAGTGTTTTATTTATGTTTGCATCACTTAGAATATTGACTGCATTAATTTGCTTGAAAATTGGTAAAGCAAATTTGCTTCAGACTATGACCTTTTATGCCAAGGTGAGCCTGGTATGAATTTTTACAGTTGAGTTATAGACCTCTGAAGAGCAGTTTTTACTGTGAAAGTGCTGACTACCTCTGCTATAGCAGTGTGAATTATCCGGCTATAATTTTGTTAAAGAACAGATACAGGTAAAGTAGCTATTAACAATCAGAACATCTTGAAAGTAAAATAATGGAGGGTGGAGGGGGAGAATCTGAAAAGAGAAATGATCACAGAAAATAAATTATTGAGAAAAATGAGATAATTCAGAGGTTAAATAATCAAGTGTTTAGATATTTATTGCCAAGCCAGATTATACATATGAACTATACTCTTCAATTTTTGTGGTGTTATATGTAGTATTTTGTATGGGTTCTATTGAAATATGGTCATTTTATAGTTTGTGATAAAAATGTTCTGTAGCATGTAACACATTAGATTGTTTCAAATTTGCATAGAAGCGTTAAGTTTTTAGCATTTGTACAGTAAATTAAATTATTTGTCATAATGCCCCTTGCTTTATACATATACCTTTTTACTTAAGTAGAATGCATGTATGCATATTTTCTTGCAGGATATAAATTTGTCTGTGCACTTATGGTGATTTGCCTAGCCAAAATATACTCTCAGTTTTTGTTGTGCTATTATTACAAGAACAGAAGCTACTAAATAATTTAGATTAAATTCTATGGGTCAGAGCTGTTATCCCTTTTGAAAGCTTTTCCCACTTATAAAGTTTGATTTTTATTAAGTGATATGGATTATATCATAATCCTAAGGCTTAAGTATCTTAAATTAGTCAATCCCTTAACTCTCTAGCATTTGCACACTTCTAGCAAAAGTGACTTTTTCAATCTTCAGTCGTTTAATCTTTAAATCTCATAATCCCTTTCTTTCTTCCAATTAGCATATCATAATTAATTGCTATAGATACCTAAATAAGTGGACCTGAATAAATACTAAGCAAATACATACACCTCAGTGTCTATATGACTATTAGCACTTGATTTTACACCCAAAGGATACATTTTTCATCATACTTGAAGTTGAAAGGTTTTTTTTTTTCATTTAGTCACAGCTATTATTTACTGAATACCTATCGTGGTCCAGGCAGAATGCTTGCTGTTTGATAAACGTTATCTTATTTAAATCTCACAATAACCTTGGATTTGAAAGTGAAAAGCCTAAGTCCAGAGTAGATTCATCATATACTCAAGACATACAACTGTAGATTGGTATTGCTTAGATTTTAATTAATATGCATTGATTATTCATTCCTACGCTGTAAGTTTTTTTTTTTTTATCCATAAAATAGTATAGATGGTTTGTTAAACATTCAACTCTCAGTAGCTGAGAAAACTAAAGACAGTTACCAGGAACAATGAAGCATCTTTTAAGTTTTCAAATATATTATAATTAACCACAGGTGTTTAATATATGAAAACTGGAAATAATTGTAAGGATGCAAATATAATTTCTGCCTATAATGTGTTTTTCTTAGCACCTTCATTTCTTAATATAAACACAGAAATACTATACTCTTTGACATTAAAAAATTAAAGAATCGTTAAAAGGCAAAAACTAAATCTTGTTTGAAGGATTAACTCAGTGATCTCTTTGATCTGTTATTTCTTTTGTGATGTAAAATGTCTTCTTTGAAGGTAGTAACTGATACCTGCCTTGTTTCAATCTAATCTCCAGAAATTGAAAATTAATTCTGTGCTGGTGAGAATTACATTATAAGTGGTTCCAGCAAAACTATTAATACTAAGAAGAATGGGTAGCCTGATTTTTGTTTTGATGTTGTTGTTTTCATGTGTCTCCTGGAATAAAAGTTTCTGAAGATTTATTTAAAATGTGGGTTTTAAAAATTTTATCTTAGCCTCAGGAGTTTGGTGTTAGTCATGTTCAGTGAAATTAATCCATTGGAAAGACAAATACAGCATTATCTCACTTATATGTGGAATTTAAAACAAAAACAAAATCAAATTCATACGAACAGAAAACAGATTGATGGTTGCCAGAGGAGGGGGTTTGGGTGAAGGTGGTCAAAAGGCATAAACTTCAGTGATAAACTAAATGTCATGGAGATGTAATGTACAGTATGGTGACTGTAGTTAATAATACTGTATTGTATATTGCAAAGTTGCTAAGAAAGTAGATCCTAAAAGTTCTCATCACAAGAAAAAAATTTGTCACTATATGTGGTTATGAATGTTAACTAGACATATTGTGATGATCATTTCATAATATACATAATAATCATGTTGTATGTTGTATACCAGAAACTAATATAATGCTATACATCGATTATATCTCAATAAAAAGAAAAAAAGAATACATACTAGCAAGAGAGGGGGTGGAGCCACATTATACAAAATGATCAGTTTCAAATAAATAAAGCAGTATTGGATAATCTTATTTTATTATTAGACAGTGTAAACTACTATCTTGATATTAAATTTTACACCACACACACGCACACACACCTGCACACACAAACAGATTTAAAAGCGAAGGTGGATGTCACTTGCTCAAAATTCACATATAGTTCAAATTTAGGGAGAATCTGCACTAAACAATAAAATTAAAGAAATCTATATGACATAATGTAAAGGATAATCCATGTTTATTTTCTTATACAACCGGAGATGGTGTTTGATGGTGTCTTTTCTGGATTTAAAAGGACACACATGCTAACTTTGGGCAGAAATATTCCAAACCATGTATTTTTAATGGTGCTACTGCCCCGTTTTTTCCATCTGTTAAAGAACAGTCCTGCTCACCTTTAGAGTCTTCTACTACTAATCTTTGTGTATGTTTTATTATTAATGTGCCAGAATTTTGATCTGAGGATCCTCAATTCGGTCAGCTTCAAAGATTATTTCAGCAGATACTGAATTAATTACACTTGAATAGTTTGTTCTCCAAGGCAAATATCTTAAAAAATACATCAGTGCTAGTAAAAAAAAAAAAAAAAAAAAAAGCTCTTTGCATATCTTAAATAACCTGCAGATCAAGGAATAATATGAAAGAAAAACAGCAGCAAAACAGGTATTTTAGATATATTTATGAAAAGTCACTGATTGTTTCATTATTCTTAACTTCAGGCCATTAAAAAAGAGTATGATTTCTTTGGGCTCAATCAATTAAAACCTAAAATTGATACTGTTGATATATACAATATTCCTTTGCTACTGGATAAACTGGCCATAATTAAAATTATGACTATTGACATTCCCAACGTCTCGTTTTGAAATGTTTCAGAGCTGGGAAAGTATTTCTTCAATCTGAAAAAACCAACTTATTTATTGGTTTAGTCCCGACCCAGTCTTCAAACAGTAGGAGTATTAACAACCTACTGGGGCATGGTAAGAACATTTTAAAACCAACAGTAATATATATTTTCCCCATCAAAATTTTCTTATTGTTGCAGATCATAATAAAAATAACTCATTGGTTATGTAGAATATGCATATATCTAATTTCAAAAACTCGTGAATTGGACATTTTAGGATCAAAATTAATTAGATGAATACTTCTCAGGTTATCTGGGTGAAGGACATTTTGCTTGTTTTTGTTCTAATTTCGAATTAATCATTGGCTAAAATTTGGATCTATATACTGTTCAATGAGACAAGACCACTGATCACTGTAACTTGTGCTGTTTACCTACAATGTCCAAGTGAGTACATTAAAATTTTACATTTGTGTGTAGAGAAAAAAATATTCAAATTGGATGAACACATTGACACTAACCATATCTGAGATTTGATTTAGAATAATACAGTATGTAATGTGATATTTTAACATTAGGTGATTCAGTAGTATATATATTTTAAAAATAAAATATAATATTTGGAATATTACATGATGTTTGAAATACAGTATAGTATAAAGAAAGATGAATATATTCCTTTCAGAAATATCATTATTTAGCTTTAGTTTATAGCTGATAAATAAACAAAACTGTATATAATTTACATATTTATAATTCTCAATTTAAAATTAGAAAAATTTCAGTAATGATACTCAAAAATTAATTGAAATAAATAAGGGACACAGCTACCAACCTAATTGAAATAATTATAATTTATTACAGAAGTACTTATCTGAATAATGTGATAAATGACATGTTTCAAATCATTCACATTTCTTCCTGTGCATTTCATCCTTTTGCTCAAAGGCTTCTTTCATATTTTATTCATATAGTCCCTACAAACACACTTTATTTACATTAATTTGCAAAATATTGACTCTAACTTCTTGCCTTTCTCTACGTTCTTTTTCAATTTAGTTCCAAAATTTCTGAGATCCAATTGCTCTCTCCTCCTTCCTCTCCTCCCCCTCCGTCTCCCCCTCCTCCCCCTTCCTCTCCCCCTCTTTCCCCCACTTCTCCCCCTCCTCCCCCCCTCCTCTGCCCCTCTTTCCCCCTCCTTCTCCCCCTCCTACCCCCCCTTCTCCCCCTCCTCCTTCTTCTTTCTTTGAATTCTTAGGCTATTCTCTCTGGGTAGAGGTAAATGGAATGATGGTTAGGAAACAATGAGGCATACAAATAAGAACAGAACTTTTTAAAGAAGACAGTTTCGGAATCACTGAATGGAGGTAGTATCACGGAACATGTGTACTATGCATTTACAAACATTTCAGGTCTCTCTCAAACACCTACAAATTAGGATCCCAGGGAGAAATCAGGTACTGGAGATGACTGTTTTGGAAAGGAATGTGAGCAGGAAAATGAAATCGAGAAGCAGCTTGGCTGCCTTTGCAGTGAAATTAAGTCACTGTTTCTAGGCTTGCTCCAGCTCGTTTCTTCTCTTGCTCTTTCATGTAACCTGATTGTGCTGAACCTTTTTGGCAACATGCCTGAAGAATTAGGGTTAGATAAACATGAAAGAAAACTACCATCATTCCCGGAGCTGGACTAAATGAAGGTACAGAGTGAAAAACTTCTTGGAACTCTTCTGCTGAAATTTGGTAACTCAAGGTCAGGGAAAATTACTGAGTAAAGAAACAAAGATTACACAGATGAGAAAGAGTTATTCAGAAAAGGAGAGGCAGGAACGATACTCCACTGAGAGGCAACAGCAAGCACACAGCCTCGTGGAGAGGCGGAATAATCGTCTGGATCAGGGATTGAAGCCAGTGTGGCTACAGCCAAGAGACTCCGGAGATGAGTGGAGTTTGAGGAGGCTGGGGAAGGAGGCAGGCAGTAGCTCAACCAGGGAGATGACAGGATGAGAATTACATTTGAAAAACAAATAAATTAATCATTCCATCCAAAGTCAGGAGCACAAATTAGGAAAGAGCAATGTGTCCAAATGTAGCAGCAGGAAGCTGTTACTATAATCCAGGAAGGGCACTGACAGTTCTCCTGGAGATGAAGAAAAATGGTGGACTTTGGGGGAGATTTATGAAGGGAAAGTTTTTAAAGCTTGTGCTGATTTAGATATAGGCTGTGAGAGGGAGAGTAATATAAAAGATAAGCCCTACACTTTTTTTGGATTATTTGGACTACTGACTATACCATTCAATGAGAGAGGAATATTGAAATAACAATTTTGGAAGGGGCAAATAAAAATTAAAAATCTGGATAGAAAATTTTATTCAATAAAAGAAAGTGCTGGAAGCCCATTTCCGACCTCTAATCTTTCTTTTTTTTTTTTTTTCAACTAGGCAGTCATGACATAGCCACAATGATGCTACAGAAAATTATGCTCATTATCCATAGACAAAATAATGTTGTTCACTTACTATGTTTCCTCATTCTATTTTTTTATTTTAACATTATTTTTAAAAAATTAGGATGCATCTAACACTAGATAATCAACATTATTATCATAGTAATTTCTCCATAATATTTTTCTCTTTTTCTGTTATCTTTTATCCCTGAAAAGATGTTCTTATGGATGTCATATTTTAGGAAATATGGCAATTGGGAACCAAGAAAATTATTTATCAATTTCTTTGAATAATGAGGGGTTGATATAGAAATCACCAAATATATTTGCTTAGGTAGTGTCTTAAAGAAGAAATTTAATAGCAGTATGTCTGTGTGTTAAAGAAAATATGTTATTTTAAGCTAAGACTATATTTGTGGAAGTTTAAAAACTACTCATATGTTCATTATTATATGGTATATTTGGGAATGTTTTAAAATATTTTAATCACAGGAAAATATATCTATTTTTTCCTGCTGTTTAGACAATGCTCAGCTCATTTAAAAAATATTTTGTTAAGTAATATTTTCTCCAAAGGGCAGGATTAACACAGTTCTGCTAAGATTATTCTGATGTAGAGGTGATGGCAGCAATAGTCAATGCCTTCCTTTCCTGTGGTCAGAGCACTTTTGGTTTTATACAATTATTTGATTTAATAAGATTGACTAATGTTTATATGGATGTACTGTGTGTCAGGCACCAGCTTAAGTGTTTTCCTTAAATTATTTAATAAACAGCATCTCCATTTTACAGATAAGGAAACTGAGACAAAGAGAAGGTAAGACATGAATCCATTTTTATGTAAGAGATAAGGAAAATTCCCTGTTCATGCACCTTACTTTTCAAGATATATGTTAGTTTCAATGTATACTGATATTTTTTTCCAAACCCAGTAATTTTCAGGATATTCTTGAGCAGATTCCCCACTTCAACAAATCATGCCCCTCTCTCACCTATGCCTTTTCTGAACCTGTGCATAGCCTTACCAGCATCCATCAGTCACAGTAGAAGAGTGTCCAACAGCTGACCCTTCCTCTGGTGTTAGGACACACAGGAGCCTACGTTCTCCAGTCTTGCCATTCCAATATAACTTCAGCCTCTTCCAGTGACATCTCAAACTGACCCATTTTAAAACAGAGAAAAAAACAAATGAAGTATTAGCTTTTAATCTGTATCCTCTAGCTACTTATTATCCAATCTTCTCTGACCCCTTGAGTCCCTAACCTCTTTATTTATAGTTCTCAAGTTTCTAATGTTCCATTAGTGTTGGAAATTGTTTCAATCCGGCTTTCCTCCTTCAGCATTTAACACTTGCTCTGAGATTGTTTCCAAATTCCATGACAAACTTCACTCCTTATTTTACTCTTCCTCTCTGTAGCATTTGCCTTTGAAGGTCCCTTCCTCTCTCCTGAAAGTCATCTGACCTTTCCCCCACATTCCCTGCTGTAATCCAACGTGTCATTGTTACTTTCTGCAATGGCTTTTTAACTGGTCTCCCTTCCATTAAACACACGCCCTCTGGTCATTTCTCCCCAAAGCTGCCAGAAAGTGCTGTCTGAGCCAGGTATCTGGTAGTGCATCCTGTGTGTTTGAAAGTCGTTGGAAGACATTTTACCACTTTTAGTTGAGAAGCAAAGCAATAGTACCAGGTTTTATTTTTCAAAGACGGTGTGTAACCGAAAGCGGGGGTCAGGCTGCTTGCCACTCAAAAGCCATTAAAGAGACAAGTTGGTGGAAAGGAAAGTTTGCTTTACTTGGGATGCGGGCAGTGGGGCGGGGGAAGGGGAGGGCGGATTCCTGTCCAGAGGCCAACTCCCTCACCCCCGACAATCAGGGGGCACGAGTTTTTATAGGCAGAGGGAGGGGGCTCATGCAGAAACAGCACGGTCAGCTCTGACAGTTATCTTGAAATTGGTCATTGGTGATCTGATCAGCGTCATCTTGATTGTTCTAAGTACAGTTAACCTTCAGTTCCAGGGTCAGTTCATTCCCATTTCCTTGAGGCCAGTTCTCAGAGCTGTGGCATCTTATGTCATGGCTACAGGCTGGTCATCATGTAGTTAACTTCTTCCATCTGGTGGGAATTTTAGTATCCACAAGACAGCTCACAGGATATGGCTCAGGATATTATTTATAGCCCTTGAGAAGGAGCTAAAGGTCCTTGACTATGCTTAATGACTATTATTATTTGGTCTCCTTTGACTGTTTTTCTTGGTTTCTGTATTTTCTCACTTCTCTGACTAAACTTATTCTTTGGCTAAAGTTTTTCCACAGACAAAAGACAAGCGGAGGACATGGGGGACAAGGACCATAGGGTCCTGTTATGTTTCAGTTATGGGAAAATATCCCTTTTATATGCTCTTCTTATAATGCGTTTTACACATTTATACATTGAGAGACGGTCAGATTTTCCTTCTTGTGCATATAGACTGAATTTATTGACTAACTTCTAATGAATAGCATGTGACAAAAGTAACAGTGCATGACTTCTAAGGCTGGGTAATAAAAGGCAATGCCCATCATTTGAACCCAGCATCTACCTGTAGGGGTTCTGATCAGAGCCCTAACTGTGGTCTCAGCTGACTGCCCACATCAACTGCCCAATACATGAGTGTAGAGCCTTCAGGTGATTCTGATGATGCCAAGTGGGGCAGAGATGGGTTGCCCCTGCCTAGCCCTGTCCAAATCGCAGATTCATCAAGACAAATGTTCTCATTGTTTGAAGCCACTAAGTTTTGTGTTTTCTCTTTCTTAGACAGTAATAAACAAAACAAATATTTTTCTTTTTTAAAATTTAGCCTAATCCACCACTATCTAATGCATCCTTAGCTCAAATATATTAAACTATCTGAAATTCCCTATAGATAACCGTGTTTTTTCAGATTCGAAAGCTTTTGCAAATTATGTTCGGTTATTCCTGGAATACCTCCCAACCATGCCACTTTTTTGAGGCTAAATTCATTTAAGGCTAAATTCGTGACACTTCTTCTAAGTGGTTTCTTATTACTCCCTGTTTGCATTAGAATTCCATTCTTTCTTTTGCCTTAGAGTCATAGATAATGCTATATAGATGTTGGATTAATACAGGAATAAATTAATAAGCTGTAGATACATTTCATTGCAATTAATATACATAATATACCAAGATATAATAAAAATGCTGAGAGAAATGTCTTTGCTACCCTTCTAGTAAAAGTCAACCTCAGGTACTAATGTTAATTTCAGAATCTTTAATTTGAGCTGACAATAGCAAATAGCGTTAGTAGCGTTAGTTCTGCTGTGTTTGTGTTTCCTACCCTTTGGGGAAACACAGTTGTTTGATGATTCCATCCATGAATTGTAATCGTATCATTTCAGACACCTAGGAAGTAGCGACAGTACTGGCATTTTATTGTTGCTTTTGAATTGTATGAAAAAGTAAACCATCTCCTTGAGGCTCTCTGATGTGTAGAAATGTTCTTCACCCAGGTTTGACTTATGGGTAGAGATCTTGCTTTGTAACCCTAATCTCTACACAGTTGGTCTTTTCTGTCAGTGCTTTCATTATCTCTCACCCCACCTCCACTTCTCTGACCTTATCTCCTCTCCCCATGTGGCCATCTACAATAACACTCTTTTGAGACTATTCCACTCTTCCACTTTCTATCTTCGCTCTCCTAGGAGTCCATACCCTCTGGGTCTACCTGTGGCAAATTGTTCTGCTTCCTTTAACCATGACAGATAATTCACAGGGAGCCGGAAAAAAGCTGTATGGTTCTAACATTCACAGCTGTTCTATGAATTTCAAATTAATTGACAGTATTCTTCAGTGATACTTTCTGTCATTTTTTTCCTCGGTAAAAGAGATATCAGTCGGGTAATCACAATTGTATGGCGATGTAGTATTTTCTTTGGGTATCACAGAAAAAATTGTACAGAGTTTATGGATTCATTACTACGTCTAAGTCCAGAGTCTTAAATTTCATCTTTACGGAGTGGCAAATTGTAGGAAGAAAAGAAAAAAGAAAATGTTGAGTAAAGTTGTGAATAATGAGAGGTTAGATTTCTGCATAACATAGCATTTTTATTGAGAGCATTCTTATGTTTATTTGAAATATAAATGATTAAAGAAAACAGTATTTTATAATCATGTTTAGTTATTTTTCTCATAAGCATAAGTCCGAATTTGGGGTGCATGATAATTTATAGATTTGGCCACAGTTAATACACAGCTATCAAACTTAGAGAATGTGAAAAAACCTTGAAATTCTATTGGGTAAATTCCTTTGCAAACATAACAAAAGTATGATCCCCCAAATAAGTATTCTGGTCCCATATCTTAAAGTTCTTTTTATTTTCAGTTTATATTTCATTTGTTGGGCTTAGCCACAAGTGTGGTATCTAGAAATGATCATGTCCATGCAATCAAGTGAAAATAGACTTTTCAGAATGTATTTATGCACAAGTACACTTTGTGTAAAATGAGAAAGGGCCATGGAGGTTGCAGACACATAATTTTCTCTCTGATTTGAAATATACCCTGAAATTGTTCAAGAAGTCTGAAAATACTCCTGGGAGTCTCTTGGTATTTAGGGTTTGAAATATTAATGATTAAAAATAAACCAAAATTGGAAAATGAGATATTCCTGATATTAAAATGACCTATCTTACAAAAGGTGAATTTTCAAGTTTAAGCTCTTGGGGCTTCCTGTAAAGATGCTGAATTTTTCATGGACCCGTGCAAGATTTGTTCATTTAAATGTCAAGCATATATCTGCCCACATACCACTGTGCATTTGTTTAGAACTGAAGCTTACATGTAATTTTTGCTCCTTGTAACTATTCATTTCTATAATAAAAGAATGCACTAGATACTAAAAGACTTATAGAACTTTTTCAGTCACAGAGTTTATTAATATGGAGGAAAGCTATAACTCAAATTTGCCAAAATTTTCTTTACACCAGTGTGAATGAGGTGGTTGAACCTGATGTACTGTGATGTGAAGCATTATGAAGTTTTTCTTAGTCTGAGTTAACACTGTAGTCACTTAGATTAATGAGTCTAGGAAAAGAGAAGAACTAGCTGTGTGTTTACTGGTCATTTGCTAACCCTATTAGGGTGTAGGTAATTTTCCCCTTAATTTTGATTCTGGCACTAACCACTAAATTTCATTGAATAAGTCATATAAACTCTTTAGACCTATTTACATCCCCTGGGACTGTTCTGAACCAATATCGATAGTCTTTTTAGCATTAAAAGCATATACATCTTAGATTCTTAACTGTGGATAACCCTAGGCATGCCTTAAATTTAGTCCAGAAATTTATTTATATAATTGAGATGATTGATATGATTATATCATAGAGCTTAATAACTCTATTAAAGGCTTTGGAATATGAAAAGCTACCCTTCTATTACTTTATAACAATGCCAACCTTATTAAATAAAAATGTGACTCATTCTTTTGAAGAATACAAAAAAATTAGGATAAATTTATGCAAAATTTTATAAGTAAACAATATTTCTAATAAATAGATACATGTAATTTCATTTTGAAGTAACTTTAGTTGAAAACCTGTCATATGTCATTACCAAAGCCAGATTCATAACTCCTTATTGAGATCATGTATCATAAGGGTATTCTATGGAGCTCAGTTAATAATCACTTCCTAAGGAATTGTGTGTTTAGCTGAAATGCAGATTTTGTTTTAATAAAAATAAAATGTTGACTCTTGGGCATTTCTCTGTGTTCTTTTCAAAGATTCATCTAAAGTGACTTAAGCATTTTATCTTTGAAATAATGCCTGGGAGATTGAAATTATACTTCATTTTCAGTACTCTCTTCATTTCCTATTTCATGATTTTCTTCAGAAGTGTGAAACTTGAGTCATTAAAGTAGGGCTGAAATTTCAAAGCATACACTTTGGAATGGGTTTTATCCCTAGTTTTAGTTCAATTATATTCTATTAATTTCTGTAATTTATTTGTTATTCAGATTACCAGACTTTAGAGCTTGATGTTAGCTTTATATGGAAAATTGAACAAATCATTTTAGACTATAAAACAGTGTTAAGGCTGGCATTATATCTTACTGATGGATGTTATTTTCTCCAATGCCTTATACAGAGTATGTTGTTAACAGCCATTTTTACTTGAATTAATTAACACGGAAGTATAATGACAGAACTAGTCCAACGGACTTCAAAAATATGATTCTTCTTTAAAACATAAAATATCCCCTGTGTGATTGATGACACCAAAATGGTGACATAAAAGATTCCTGAATTTCCCTCATCCCATGGAATCACTGATTATACAGGTATACACTGATCAATTCCCTATGAAAGAAATCCAGAAACTAGTTGAGTGATTCCTACACATCAGATGACTGAAAAAATGCTTGCATTGAAACAGAGAGGAAAAGCTGAGATACACTCTTGCCAAAAACCCCACTTCCAGAATAAAGCCTGAGGACTGGCATTTACTGATGGACAGTGGTCAAAGCCATCTTCATCTTTTATTTGAAAAATAGTCTCCAAAATCATCCAGCTTTCATTCTGGACCCTCTCTATTCATGTTTTCACAGTAGCTGGATTTTAAACTGGAATGCATCCATCCTCTTCTCAAACACTTCCATGACTTTTCATCTCTCCAGGACTAAAATCCAAGATCCAAACTATGACCAACAAGGTTCAGCATAGTAATCATCCTGCTCTTTTTCTAACATCTTCTCTAGCACCTCCTCTCACACACTGTGTTCTAGCCACAATGACCTCACTACAGTTCCTCCAACATAATGACCTACTTCTGCCTCAGGGCCTTTGCACTTACTGTTCCTTCTGCCTAAAGTGCTCTTCTCCATATATTTGCATGTTTTGCACACATGTTGAGTAACTTCCCTTCAACAAACTTGATTTTTTTCTTTTGAAATATTCATTACTAGAAAAGCTCTAATAAATTTATGGTAAGAAGGATATTCACTGAACTCACATTTCCATCATTTAGCTGTTCACTTTTCCATATCAATCCACCTAATTCAAAATACTGTTATGAGTAAACGAAGGGATTATGCATTCTTATGTATTAAACAAAGGATAGAAAGAAAGTTTAAGAGATTAATATTTGAGAGAGAAAATCTTTTGGAGTGCTTCAGTCAAGAAATAAAACAAAGATGAGTAAATCTTAACAGAGGGCATTTAATACAGAGAATTATAGGTACTAGACAACTGGAAAAAACGAAGGAAAAAAAAAAACTAAAACATGCAGCAGGAAGCATCTACCACAGGAGACAAGACTGAAGAGAAAAGGAGAAATGGTTAGCTTTATCAAAGTTAGTAGCTCCGCAGAAGGATCCTACAGAGTTGGTGCCCTGTAATTTGTGGAAAGAGCTTTCCCTGGATGTGAATGGAGCCTTTGAGAGGCATGATAGCATGATATGATTGGCTCAGATGGAGCTAAGAGAAGCTGGAGGTTAGAACCAGCCACATTGCTTGGGATATACTCCCTCTGCTGGATATACTTTTTTGCTGGCACAAAAATAAGGAAGAGGTCATTTTACTAAAGCCCTCTAATGCTCCCAATCATCAGCTTGGAAGCCAGCTGGCAAAGGAGTCAGGAAATGAGGTTTACACATGATACCTTGTCCTAACATCACAGTACAGACTATGGAAGAGTGGATTTAGAGACAAGAGATTAGAGATTAGAATATGGACATCTTCATTGTCTGTTCTTTTGGCACGCCTATGTTAAGTTAAATAATCAGAAAGCTAAGTACCTGAAATTTATTAGTTCTGCCCCTTGCTAAAATGAATGCAGAGTTTCATGATTGAATATAATAGTCTCAAATTTTAAAAAAAATGAAAGAGGTACAGTGACATTTTAGGATAAATGTAAATACATGCATACATATCTGAGAATCCATGTATAAATGTAATTTGGTAAAATGGTTTACCATCCAGTGGTGTTTAAATATCTTTATAAATATTGGAATAGCTTTATAATTATTCATATTTGAGCACCCATTCTATACTCTTTGAAATATTCTTCCTGATTTGCTAATATTTAATACAAATGTAGGAAAATACTCACTTTCTGATTAGGAGTATGATAATTTATAAAAATAGATACAAATAAAACATATAATGAATGTCAGTGGTGCTACTTTTAGAGCTTATTATAGAAACGACACTGTTTGATTCATTTTTTTAAAAAAATAGGTGAGAAAATGTTGGTAAAGACCTTATCACCATACCTATACCCATTAATGACAGTAATAACTACAGTTAAACCTTTCCATATATTAAGTAAACACTATGCAAATTTGTAATGAACCACAAAAAAAATTAATTCCAGACTTAATTTTTTAATTAAGTACAAAAATTTAAATACACAATTTATGCAAAAGTCCTATTGTTTGTTTTCTTATTGCAATTCGAAGGCTATAAATTTGGTTGAATTTAGTTTAAACTATTTATAATATATATTTGTGGATATTTATCACTGTTT
Source organism: Balaenoptera physalus (assembly GCF_965194825.1). Classification (NCBI taxonomy): domain Eukaryota; kingdom Metazoa; phylum Chordata; class Mammalia; order Artiodactyla; family Balaenopteridae; genus Balaenoptera; species Balaenoptera physalus. Next base: position 158,673,926 of record NC_138890.1, read on the forward strand.
TAATTAACCTTCTCATATAACAGATCTTGTAATTGTTCTCACACAAAGCATTTTCTTTTTTTTTTCCTTATCCATTATGGATTATTACAGGATATTGAATATTGTTCCCTGTGCTATACAGTAGGACCTTGTTGTTTATTCTGTATAGAAAAATTTGCATCTGCTAATCTCAAACTCCCAATGCATCCCTCCCCCTTGACAACCACAAGTCTGTTCTCTATGTCTGTGAGTCTGTTTCTGTCTCATAGATAAGATCATTTGTGTCATATTAATACAAAGCAATTTAAATCAGAGGGTCTTTACTCTTCTACTCTGATTTAGTTGTAGCACAACAAACTCTAGGAAATAGTGGAGAAAATATAATAATTACATAAAATACATTTTTAAAACACTATTTTTATTTTTTAAAATCATAATTACCAAAATGCAGACCATTAAATATGTGGGAAATATTTGTATTTGTATTTTCTAATTCCAGAATAATGCAACCATTTAACATGTGTAACACCGTGCCATTATAGAACTGCTCTGAAATAGAGCATTATAGAACTGTTCCTGAAACCTCTATTCTATTCTATTCTATTCTATTCTATTCTATTCTATTCTATTCTATTCTATTCTATTCTATTCTATTCTATTCTATTCTATTCTATTCTATTCTATTCTAGCCTAGCCTAGCCTAGCCTAGCCTAGCCTATCTACTATCCTATCCTATCCTATTCTATTCTATTCTTTCTATTGTTTACCTCTTCCTTCTTTTCCTACCTCCCCCTCCCCAACCTCCATCTCCTCCTCTCTCTCCATCACGTCCTTTTCCATCTCCTCTACTACTTCCTCTCCTTTCCTTCTGTGTTTCTTTTTCTTCTGAGTTGATCATAACCCATGGTGTGAAAAATAACTGCCCTAGGGTTATGTTAACAATAATTACTCTAGAAATGTTATTTACCCATCTTCTTACCCATAATGATACAGATTCCGCTTAAATACGTCAGTGAATTGGAGGATTTTGTCTCTGTTTTTTTGTGTATGGCTTCTAGGTTTTGAGTTTTCTTCTTGTTTATCACAAGCTTGGTGACGTTTAGCTTATCAGTTGTGTGTCTGTAATAAAATATAATTACATGACACTAAATTATATTTTATATTGCATTATTTTTCTTTCTAGTGCTCATTTTTGTGTATATGAAAGTAATATTGGTGAAAACAATCACAATTCAGTTATCTAAACAAAACATGATAATTTATAGATTTTTTAAAAATATCATTTTAAAATAAATATTTATTATTATTATGAGTACCTAAATATTCCAGAAAGAGTGGATGGAGCTCACTCTGGAGTTAAGAGATATTAGACTGGTATTTGAATTTTTATGAGTAAATGAATTCTCTTGAAATGTACATGTGACTATGCACAGAATAAATAAAATGGTTCTGAAGAGCCAAGGGGCAGGACAGGCATAAAGATGCAGATGTAGAGAATGGACTTGAGGACATGGAGAGGGGGAAGGGTAAGCTGGGACAAAGTGAGAGAGTGGCATGGACTTATATATACTACCAAAATAGATAGCTAGTGGGAAGCAGCCGCATAGCACAGGGAGATCAGCTCTGTGCTTTGTGACCACCTAGAGGGGTGGGATAGGGAGGGTGTGAGGGAGACGCAAGAGGGAAGAGATATGGGGATATATGTATATGTATAGCTGATTCACTTTGTTATATGGCAGAAACTAACACACCATTGTAAAGCAGTTATACTCCAATAAAGATGTTAAAAAAATAAATAAAATAAAATAAAAAAGAATGAGGGGAAGTAATTTTTTAAATTTCTTTAAATAGGTACATGCTACCACATTTTATATTAAGGAAGATAATATATTGACTGTAAGAAGTAGTATTAGGATAGATGTTCTGATATTCTTCTGCAAATGTTGCAGAAGGAAATAGTTTCCTATTGACATGAATCCTAAGGTTTTAGTTAAAGTAAAAAGGAAATTTTAAAAAATGACTAAAAGATGTTAGTCTTTTCAGATATTCTGTGTATCTAATACCTGTTGGCTCCTCACTCTCTAATATTGGATTGTTTTACTTCCTGACACAGTAAATTTAATTTATCTTGAAATTATACCTATGCTGGCAATTCTATCTATCTATCTATCTAGATAGATATAGATATAGATATATACATATATACATATATTCTTAGAACGTAGTGAATCCTTCAATCATAATTTCAATTTTAGTATACTTTAACCTTTAAATCTTAGTATAGTGCATACTGTGAAGGCCTACGTAGCATTGATTCCCCTCTTCCTTCTTCCTTCCAGAATCTCAGTGTACTCATTATTCTTCTCTCCCCCACAGGGTTCTGTGCCTCAGTGGATGTTTATCAATGCACATCTCTCAGATTATTTTGTCTAACAGTAATCCTATTTCCTGGAGAGTAATTGGTTTAAGAAAGGGCTTATACCCAATTCCAATCAGTTAGTGTTGTTAGGGGAATCTGTTGGGAGTTTACTGAGGAAATATCAGTGCTTGAGAAAGAGAGTAAGCTGCAGGAATAAATCATCCCTCTTCTTTCTACAGATATGGGTGCATCTCAGGACTATATATCGCCCTCCCAAAGAATTAACATTTTTACTAATTTTTGAAATTAATGTGCATATTTCTTATGATGATGCAAATTGGTACAAAACTCTATATTTATTGCTAGAAATTCTTCTATGTCATTTAGCATTTCACCAAATAATATTTTCTAAAGAAGTTCAAAAAATGTATTTCCTTCCTCAACATCTAGATATAATATGTAGTTATTTTGAGAAGAAATGTTCTCAGGATCTTGTCTAATGCCTAAAAATTTTGGCATAACTTAATACCTAAGGCTGATATGCATTTGGAGTTTGCTAAATAGCCAGGTGCTCTCTTTCAAAATGGACAAGATGACTGTCGATGTGCAATTAACTGAAAATATATGCAACAGGGATATTACTGTGATATTGTATTCCATGAATTTTGTATTCCGTCCAAAACATATATATTCTTGCCAGCACATTTGGAAATAGTATGGCCATTTTGATTTAAAGTTATCAAAAGCCTTCTTTCACATCTATTGGATAAAAACATTTTTGATGACATTTCTTACATTAGTTCTTGCAAGGAAAAATCTTCCCAATACCTTTTCTTTTCCACAATCTTCCCTCTTTTCAAAGTAATTCTCATAGTAAGGTCTTCTACAGCTTCACCTGCTTTAAATCATAGTCTTCTTTTCAGGATTCAAAAATGCTCTTGAGGATTTTGTTTACACTGAGAATTGTTGGAAAAGTTTACAAGTCACGCAAGATTGTTAATTATTGATTTGAATTCTCATAATTATCAAGCCCTGAAAAAAGGTGGATTGTTTGACTAGTACTCCAGCTGCTTTCTCTAAGAAAACTCAATGTGTTGCACAGACTTTACCAGGAAAATTCATACAGGTGACAAACGGCAATGTTCGCCAACTGTTAAACACGTGTAAACTCTTTGAGAAGTTCTTCCCATTTGCAGCAGGTGTCTAGCTGTGTTGTGCTGCTTAGAAGCAGACTCTATTTTAAACATCACCTGGAGGGGTTGGTCTGCTCTTGAAGCTCCTTCAGGAGTTGGCATTCAGTACAGGGTCAATCATGAAGGATTCTGGCTCCTTGCCTGAATCTTCTGTTTAGTTCCATTAGATTCAAATATACAAAACATGCCAGTGAGACGAGAAGGTCAATCATTCAGAAATTTACATTAGCTGTATCTTGGAGGTAATTTTTTCTGTGTCCAGACTACCTATACTACAAATACCAGAATTAAGGAGAGCAGTGTAATTGACTGTTTGCCATCATATGGGAAAAATGTATTAGAATCAAGTCAAAAATTTATATATAATAATAAGGGATACCTAGTGTTATAAAGTGTCTGCTCGGCATATTGCCTTCACTTTATTCTGTTTCTGAGTGAATTCTATTTCTAAACTATATGTGTACCTTGTCTATATTGTGTTTTGTAAATGCTTTCACCCTTAAATTTTCACAAGAGGTGTAAAATGGAAAACATTTGGGGCAAGTCACTTGAAAAATCAAATCATCAGCATTATTTTATTTACTCAAACTCAATATGTACCACTCTCTTTTTTTTCTCCTGTTATTCCTTTATTTTATACTATCTTCATCTCTTCTTTATACCTGCTATCATTTCTTCTAATATAGAAATTTAAAATTTAAAAAATATTGCCCAAATTAATAAATTAAATATTTAATTTATTGGGCAATTAAATATTGCCCAAATTAACTCTTCTTGTAAACAGAAGAGTTGATTTGAAGGAAGATTTATACAATAATTTGTTTTATAACTGAAGATATTGATCTGTTTTTGTTTACTATATATACTAATTATCACATGACATGTCATATTATACTGATGTGTTTTGACTTAGTGTAAATGCATATGTTCATTTTCCTTTATGAATCGTGAGGTTTTAAATTTTGACAGATTAAAGCAGATTATATAGCATATATGCAAGATGATGACCTAAAATTCAGGTATGTGTAAATAATAACGCATCATTTCTAGAGTATGTTCAGACATTATTGCATATGCTTACAAGCCATTTTGAATGAATCTTCTTTGCTTCGTCATGTACTATACTTGTGTATTTTACCAAGTTTTTGATCAAGTTGTCTGATTTTGTTGATTTGTATGAACTTTTATATAGTAAAAATAAATAAATATAACCTTTTGTGTTTCAAAAGGGGAGAAAATATTTTACTTGCATTTATATTTTTAATTTATGATTTTGATTTTTATATTGATGTATTTGTCTACGTGTCTATGTGTTTTATGGCATCTGAGTTTTCTGTCTTTCTTAGAAAAATGTAGATAGGTTTGAAATATATAGAGATACACACACATGTATGCACACACTCATAGATATATAGATATAGATTCAAGGTGGTATAGATATACCTCGCTCTGTATGTGTAATGTTTCCTTATATTGTCGTTATACTTTATTTTTTACAAAGTAAGTATTATTTAAGGTAATTAAATTAAATATCTTACAATAATACTTAAAGATTTTTTTTTTTTTTTTGCGGATAAACAAATGAGTTTTCAAACCTACAGGTTTACTTTTTAAAAGGAGAGAAATTAGTAACCGTCACTTTTTACTTTATTTAAAAATTTTCATTTCAGCTTATAAAATTGTAGACATTTGGTGCACTTTCTTTTGTATAAACTAATTAAAATTGATCTTATAAATTTAATAATAAATGGCACTGTTGGGACTATAGATTAACAATTATTTTAACTGATGGAATTTTGTTACTTGGTTTGCATGTCAGTGTACTTACTGGGATTATAGGACAGAAGAGTGTCAACCAACTTAATTCCAAGTAAACTTCTGTAAAATATGAGCCACATTTCTGTATGTTGTCTTAAAATTTATAGGCCTTATCTAGTTTTCCTTGTCCCAGTTTATACCATTGACTATCAAAAATATAGCCATGACACTGATAAAATGTTGCTGTTCACGTTGTTCAAAAAATACTGTAACTTAGGAAAGTCTCTCTTTAAAACACCATTCTGACTCTGGAGAATGGCATTTGGTGTTTGATCACTCGCATTAATATTGTTTTATTTTTATATCAAACAGTAAAAAGGCAGTAACATTGAATTACTGATGACATTTTTATTAGCAAACTGTGACTTGAGATGATGCTTCGAGTTTACTGGACAGGGTACCAAGCTAACGAGTTAGAGTGTTTGAACCATACAGGGGCTTGTACATGAATAAAATTTCCTTTTAACCCCACCATGAGATCCCTAAATACTATCTAAAGTAGCCACATACAGAAGGAGATGGATATTTCTTATAGTAGAGCCTCAGTAAATATACATTGAAATACAGATGTAATTACTAGGAGTCCAAGAAAGAAGGAGAAAGGGAAAGAGAGAGAGAGAGATGCTGAGAGAGGGAGGGAGAGAGGCTTGCTTCTCAACTATGAAGATAAAGTATTTCTTTTTTTACAATGTATTAGAATCATCTAGAAATTAAAATAATCATTTTCAGCACAACATTACAAAACAAAAACAATTTCATTAGACACTAAGAATAACCAGTCATTAAAAATTTGTAATGTTATTTTACTAGCCATTCTTTTAGTGTTATTGATGTTCTCCCAAAGGTAAATGCTAGACGCCATGGTTCTCTGTTGATTAGGCAGGTATTGGTAGAAAATAAGGGCATTTATAGTTAATGTACTAAATACTTTTATCATTTATAGTTCTTTAAATGTTTATTTTGCCACTGTTTCCAGGAAATGACTTATAGTTCTATGATTTTATAGCTCAAAGTTGCTTTCAGGGTTGTATAGAAAATGATTCCAAATAGATTTTTAAAAAATATTATTACATACAGCCCTCTGGGAAATAATTAAAATTCACCAAAAAGGTTTGCTATTGCTTTGAAATCCAAAAAGAACCCCAAAATGATTGACATCTGTTTGTTAAGACAAAATACCAGGCTTTGGCTTCTGGAACACACGGGGCTGAGTCCGTGCTGACAGCCTGGGGGCTTCGGGACAACATGGGGTTGAGTCCATGCTAATGGGATCCAAGTCTCCTAAGGATTTGCTGGGGCTTCAGCTTTGGGACATTGTGGGGTCCAGTTCATGCTGACAGGAGCCCCGTCTCCTCAGGACCTGCCGGAAGGAAAAAGTAATCCACAGGACCCAAGACATGGTAGCTACTAATATACTCTTCCCATGGTGCCTCTTAATACCACATGGACTCCTACAAGGGAAATAAGTATCACAACTTTGGTTGAACTTGGGCTGGCTGTGTGGCTGATAGGGTCTTGGTGCTCCTGCCAGGTGTCAGGCCTGTGCCTCTGAGGAGGCAGAGCCAAGTTCAGGACATTGGTCCACAAGAGACCTCCCAGCTCCATGTAATATCAAATGGCAAAAGCTCTCCAAGAGATCTCCATCTGAATGCTAAGACCCAGCTCTACTCAATGACCAGCATGCTACAGTGCTGGACACCCCATGCGAAACAACTAGCAAAACAGGAAGACAAACCCACCCATTAGCACAGAGGCTGCCTAAAATCATAATAAGGTCACAGACACCCTAAAACACATCACTGGATGCAGTCCTTCCCACCAGAAAGACAAGATCCAGCCTCATCCACCAGAACACAGGCACTAGTCCCCTCCCCCAGGAAGCCTACCAACCCACTGAACCAACCTTAGTCACTGGGGGCAGACACCAAAACAACAGGAACTACGAACCTGCAGCCTGCGAAAAGGAGACCCCAAACACAGTAAGATAAGCAAAATGAGAAGACAGAGAAACACACAGCAGATGAAGGAACAAGGTAAAAACCCACCAGACCAAACAAATGAAGAAGAAATAGGCAGTCTACCTGAAAAAGAATTCAGAATAATGATAGTAAAGATGATCCAAAATTTTGGAAATAGAATGGAGAAAATACAAGAAACATTTAACAAGGACCTAGAAGAACTAAAGAGCAAATAAACAGTGATGAATAACACAAAAAATGAAATTAAAATTTCTCTAGAAGGAATCAATAGCAAAATAACTGAGGCAGAAGAAAGGATAAGTGACCTGGAAGATAAAATAGTGGAAATAACTACTGCAGAGCAGAATAAAGAAAAAAGAATGAAAAGAATTGAGGACAGTCTTCAAGACCTCTGGGACAACATTAAAAGCACCAACATTCAAATTATAGGGGTCCCAGAAAAAGAAGAGAAAAAGAAAGGGACTGAGAAAATATTTGAAGAGATTATAGTTGAAAACTTCCCTAATATGGGAAAGGAAATAGTTAATCAAGTCCAGGAAGTGCAGAGAGTCCCATACAGGATAAATCCAAGGAGAAACATGCCAAGACACATATTAATCAAACTATCAAAAATTAAATACAAAGAAAAAATATTAAAAACAACAAGGGAAAAACAACAAATAATATACAAGGGAATCCCCATAAGGTTAACAGCTGATCTTTCAGCAGAAACTCCGCAAGCCAGAAGGGAGTGTCAGGATATATTTAAAATGATGAAAGGGAAAAACCTACAACCAAGATTACTCTACCCAGCAAGGATCTCATTCAGATTCGACGGAGAAATTAAAAGCTTTAAAGACAAGCAAAAGCTAAGAGAATTCAGCACCACCAAACCAGCTTTACAACAAATGCTAAAGGAACTTCTCTAGGCAGGAAACACAAGAGAAGGAAAAGACTTACACTAAGAAACCCAAAACAATTAAGAAAACGGTAATAGCAACATACGTATCTATAATTACCCTAAACTTATATGGATTAAATGCTCCAACCAAAAGACATAGGCTGGATAAATGGAAAAGACCTATATATATGCTGTCTCCAAGATCCCCACTTCAGACCTAGGGACACATACAGACTGAAAGTGAGGGGATTGAAAAAGATATTCCATGCAAATGGAAATCAAGAAAAGCTGGAGTAGCAATTCTCATATCAGACAAAATAGACTTTAAAATCAAGACTATTACAAGGGACAAAGAAGGACACTACATAATGATCAAGGGATCTATCCAAGAAGAACATATAACAACTGTAAATATTTATGCATGCAACATAGGAGCACCTCAATACATAAGGCAAATGCTAACAGCCGTAAACGGGGAAATTGACAGTACCAAAATCATACATAGTAAGGGACTTTAACACCCCACTTTCACCAATGGACAGATCATCCAAAATGAAAATAAATAAGGAAGCACAAGCTTTAAATGATACATTAAACGATATGGACTTTACTGATATTTATAGGACATTCCATCCAGAAACAACAGAATACACTTTCTTCTCAAGTGCTCATGGAACATTCTTCAGGATAGATTATATCTTGGGTCACAAATCAAGCCTTGGTAAATCTAACAAAATTGAAATCGTATCAAGTATCTTTTCCAAACACAACTCTATGAGACTAGATATCAATTACAGGAAAAAATGGGTAAAAATACATACGCATGGAGGCTAAACACTACACTACTTGATAACCAAGAGATCACTGAAGAAATCAAAGAGGACATCGAAAAAAACCTAGAAACAAATGACAATGAAAACACGACGACCCAAAACCTTTGAGATGCAACAAGAGCAGTTCTAAGAGGGAAGTTTATAGCAATACAATCCTACCTCAAGAAACAAGAAACATCTCAAATAAACAACCTAACCTTACACCTAAAGCAATTAGAGAAGGAAGAACAAAAAAAACCCCAAAGTTAGCAGAAGGAAAGAAATCATAAAGATCAGATCAGAAATAAATGAAAAGGAAATGAAGGAAACAATAACAAAGATCAATAAAACTAAAAGCTGGTTATTTGAGAAGATAAACAAAATTGATAAACCATTAGCCAGACTCATCAAGAAAAAAGGGGAGAAGATTCAAATCAATAGAATTAGAAATGAAAAAGGAGAAGTAACAAATGATACTGCGGAAATACAAAGGATCATGAGAGATTACTACAAGCAACTACATGCCATTAAAATGGACAACCTGCAAGAAATGAACACATTCTTAGAAAAGCACAACCTTCCGAGACTGAACCAGGAAGAAATAGAAAATATAAACAGACAAATCACAAGCACTGAAATTGAAACTCTGATTAAAAATCTTCCAAAACACAAAAGCCCAGGATCAGATGGATTCAGAGGTGAATTCTATCAAACATTTAGAGAAGACCTAACACCTATCTTTCTCAAACTCTTCCAAAATATAGCAGAGGGAGGAACACTCCCAAACTCATTCTACGAGGCCACAATCACCCTGATACCAAAACGAGACAAAGATGTCACAAAGAAAGAAAACTACAGACTAATATCACTGATGAACATATATATAAAAGTCCTCCACAAAATACTAGCAAGCAGAATCCAACAGCATATTAAAAGGATCATACACCATGATCAAGTGGGGTTGATCCCAGGAATGCAAGGATTCTTCAATATACGCAAATCAATCAATGTGATATACCATATTAACAAACTGAAGAATAAAAACCATATGATCATCTCAATAGACGCAGAAAAAGCTTTCGACAAAATTCAACACCGATTTATGATAAAAACCCTCCAGAAAGTAGGCATAGAGGGAACTTACGTCAACATAATAAAGGCCATATATGACAAACACACAGAAAACATCGTTCTCAATGGTGAAAAACTGAAACCATTTCCACTTATATCAGGAAAAAGACAAGGTTGTGCACTCTCACCACTATTCTTCAGCATAGTTTTGGAAGTTTTAGCCACAACAATCAGAGAAGAAAAAGAAATAAAAGGAATCCAAATTGGAAAAGAAGAAGTAAAGTTGTCACTGTTTGCAGATGACATGATATTACATATAGAGAATCCTAAAGATGCTACCAGAAAACTCCTAGAGCTAATCAATGAATTTGGTAAAGTAGCAGGATACAAAATTAATGCACAGAAATCTCTTGCATTCCTATACACTAATGATGAAAAATCTGAAAGAGAAATTAAGGAAACAATCCCATTTACCATTGTAACAAAAAGAATAAAATACCTAGGAATAAACCTACCTAAGGAGACAAAAGACCTGTATGCAGAAAACTATATGACACTGATGAAAGAAATTAAAGATGATACCAACAGATGGGGAAATATACCATGTTCTTGGAATGGAAGAATCAACATTGTGAAAATGACTATACTACCCAAAGCAATCTACAGATTCAATGCAATCCCTATTAAACTACCAATGGAATTTTTCACAGAACTAGAACAATAAATTTCACAATTTGTATGGAAACACAAAAGACCCCGAATAGCCAAAGCCATCTTGAGAAAGAAAAACGGAGCTGGAGGAATCGGGCTCCCCAACTTCAGACTATACTACAAAGCTACAGTAATCAAGACAGTATGATACTGGCACAAAAACAGAAATACAGATCCATTCAACAGGATAGAAAGTCCAGAGATAAACCCATGCACATATGGCCAACTTAATTTTGATAAAGGAGGCAGGAATATACAATGGAGGAAAGACAGCCTCTTCAATAAGTGGTGCTGGGAAAACTGGACAGCTACATGTAAAAGAATGAAATTAGAACACTCCCTAACACCATACACAAAAATAAACTCAAAATGGATTAAAGACCTAAATGTAAGGCCAGATGCTATCAAACTCTTAGAGGAAAACATAGGCAGAACACTCTATGAAACAAATCACAATGAGATCCTATTTGACCCACCTCCTAGAGAAATGGAAATAAAGACAAAAATAAACAAATGGGACCTAATGAAACTTAAAAGCTTTTGCACAGCAAAGGAAACCTTAAACAAGCTGAAAAGACAACCCTCCGAATGGGAGAAATTATTTGCAAATGAAGCAACTGACAAAGGATTAATCTCCAAAATTTACAAGTAGCTCATGCAGCTCAATATCAAAAAAACAAACAACCCAATCTAAAAATGGGCAGAAGACTTAAATAGACATTTCTCCAAGGAATATATACAGATTGCCAACAGTCACATGAAAGAATGCTCAACATCACTAATCATTAGAGAAATGCAAATCAAAACTGGAATGAAGTATTACCTCACACCAGTCAGAACGGCCATCGTCAAAAAATCTACAAACAATAAATGATGGAGAGGGTTTGGAGAAAAGGGAACCCTCTTGCACTGTTTGTGGGAATGTAAATTGATACAGCCACTATGGAGAAGAGAATGGAGGTTCCTTAAAAAACTAAAAATAGAACTACCATATGACTCAGCAATCCCACTACTGGGCATATACCCTGAGAAACCATAATTCAAAAAGAGTCATGTATCACAATGTTCATTGCAGCTCTATTTACAATAGCCAGGACATGGAAGCAACCTAAATGTCCATCAACAGATGAGTGGATAAAGAAGATGTGGCATATATATACAATGGAATATTACTCAGCCATAAAAAGAAATGAAACTGAGTTATTTGTAGTGAGGTGTTGGACCTAGAGTCTGTCATACAGAGTGAAGTAAGTCAGAAAGAGAAAATCAAATACCGTATGCTAACACATATATATGGAATCTAATAAAAAGAGTTCTGAAGAACCTAGAGGCAGGACAGGAATAAAGATGCAGAAGTAGAGAATGGACTTGAGGTCACAGGGATGGGGTAGGGTAAGCTGGGATTAAGTTAGAGAGTCACATGGACATATATACACTACCAAATGTAAAATAGATAGATAGTGGGAAGAAGCCACATAGCACAGGGAGATCAGCTTGATGTTTTGTGACCACCTAGAGGGGTGGGATAGGGAGGATGAGAGGGAGACCGAAGAGGGAGGAGATATGGGGATATATGTATACGTATAGCTGATTCACTTTGTTATAAAGCAGAAACTAACACACCATTGTAAAGCAATTATACTCCAATAAAGATGTTAAAAAAAAAGACAAAATACCAACTAAACAAATTTAACATAGTGATTTTTCGTTTTAGTTTTTCACTGTAATCTTATATATGAAATATAATGAAATACACAATTTTCTGTGGTCCTTAAGAAAGTAAATGACGAATCCTTAACACTATATATAAAGGACTATTATCAAAAAAAGTACCTATATTAATAGTGTAGGGAATCTCTAAAATATCTTCCAAATTAGCTGTATTTTTGTTTATTCTCTTCCTTCTCCAAGAAATGTGCCTGTTTTCTCATGTATGATACAAATTCTCACCCTCATTTCAATCATTTTAATAATTATTTTAGATTGGTATATGGATGATGTATGCATAATGGTGGTTGATTTTGTCAGTGCAATTCAAGCAGGTGAAGCAAAATTTTGTTTATATTTCCATATATAATAAAGCTAAAAAAATTTTAAATATTCTACTCTGTTTATTTAGCCACAACTTTTAATATCCCATAAAGAGTATAATTTATAATTAAAAAAAAATTCTTTCTGTTTATACCTCTATAGGGAGAAAGGAATAAGTATGCCTCAGAGTATAATAGTTTTCAGAAGGACTATCTTGTAAAATACGGTTTTCATATGTATTTCTTGGTACCTACTTAGTAAAGAGTTATTTTAGCACTACCATTTTTCTTTTGTGCTACTTTAATGATACTATGCATCTTTTTTATTTAATTTCATTAGTAGTATTAAACATTAAATCCCCTAATGAACAGTTTGTTGAATACCCATTAAATTAAAAAGAAAGAAATAATCATTAAAATAATTAAGAAAACTATAGCTATTCTTCATAAATTCTCTCTAACCTGTGTTTAATAATATCCCACAAATACAAATCTGAGCTAATAGACGTTGTTTTGTTCAAAATTCTTGGTCTAATTTATAAGCTATAACACTATTGCAAAGGGAGAATTTGCCTTTTTGTTTTTGATTTTCAGGTAATTCTGTTGCTTACTGACATAACACAAAGTGATGTTAAAATGGAATGTAAAGAGGGTCTATAGATTAGAATTTCGTGCTTGTCATGAAATGGTTCTGTTTGTGTAGTTTCCCAGTATGATCAATATCACTATCTTGAGGTTATTGAGGATATAGTCTTGTTTTGCCATATTCTGTACACATTGCAATTCAAGTCACAAAAGATGGCATTGTTTTTTGAAACTATAAGAGAAGATGCTAACCTGACAATTTCAGTGTGATTTACTAACTGTTATTACTCCATTTTATTTATTCATAAATTTCATAAAGATGGTAAGTTAGCATTTCACCCATTTCTTACAATAGGGTAGAGGAAGTAAAGGAGATGTGCCAATCCTTTACGTAGTCTTCTTCCATGAATCATCTTGGCTATTAAAGAATTATGAACTCTCATTTTTGCGACAGTAGTTCGTAAACAAAGCAGAAACTAGTTTGGCATGAATCTATTTTCTAGTGAATGGAAATAGTGAGAATATGAACAGGTCAATCTGTCCAATTCTAATGTAATATGAAGAATATTGGAAAAATAAAGATAATATTGTTATGCATTGTATCATAACAATAAGGTAGCCCAAATAAGGTTCCTTTAGGAGCTGCTCGGCAATTTGCCTTTCATTCCTAAAGTACAGAATAAAAAGAAACATTATTTCATCTCTTTTCAATTTGTGGGGGAGATATGTGTGTGTGGATATTCTGCATATTCTTATTAACAAATTGAGACTCTTATCCAAAACAGCTAAATAATTTTGAGCCATTATTTTATATTTTTGAATTTCCAAATTATTGTCTCAAATTGATTTTCTAAATTAGTGTATCTTTATAGCATCATAATCACACCCTCATTCATTTATCAATAGATATTACTTTTTCACTGATTTTTTTTATTAACCTTTAAATTGTCACTTGGGAATATTAAAAATTAACAAAAATAAGTTTATTATTTGAAATAAAGTAAAATATGGATGTAAAGTAATGTAAAGTGTGTATGTGTGTGGGAATCAGAAGAAGTCAGACTACCTGGAATTAAGACTTTGGCATTCTTGACTCTGCTGACAGATTAAATAAAAAGAATATCTGGAATACAGGATAAAGTACAGATGAAGAAGGGAAAACGACTACAAGGGCACACATTCAGGCTTGAAATGTAAGGTAAATCAAACAAAGATTTCTGAAATATCAAAAAGCGATGATCTAGAATTACTGGGGGAAAAATATCTGAAAGTTTGTAAATTAAGGGGGAGTTACTCTGTTGAAATCTTAAACATTATCACAAACATAATATTTTACCAAATAACTGAGTAATTGGCATTCTATCTGAGACATTCATGTTATTTCCATGATTTTAATTTACTTTTGTGCCCTTTTAACATCATGCGAACAAAACCAAAATCTTATTTTAGATATAATGCCGAGTAATTTTTAATTTTTTTGTAAAAGCAGAGAAAATAAGTTAGTTTAAATTGCAAGTGTACTTGGTCCTAGAAGTGATAGCAAGGTGATTAAATAGAAAAATGGGTATAAGTATGAATTTTCACTCCAAAAAATGAGAATGGAACACACCATAATAAATATTATTCTGGGGGAAGTTGATATCACATTACTAGAAAGAAGAAAGTTCCTCGCAATGACTAAAAAAAGAGAAAACATTTACAGACTCGCAAGGAGGGGGTGATAATTCCAGTATGGATTTGATAGTAGATAATTCTTCAAAATACTAGTGGTTTTGGTTAGAGAGCTACTCAATTCAAGAATTAGAGTGCCTGTAATTATGAATGGACAACTTAAATATCCCCTTCCAAGGAGATGTAAAAGCAGTTTTATTAATATAACTATTAAAATAGTTTTATATATTGAGAAACGAAGGGTGTTTCTTTGATGAATTCATTTTATCTTTAATTATGTTACATTTTTTATGGAAGCTATAATTCTAATTAGAAGACATAATTAGAGAAAATAATACTTTTTTTTAGGATAGGATAAATTTGGCAAGGAGATGTGGTAACCAGCATTCATCTCTCACATCTGATTAAAGGATTTATGCTTTTCCAAGACACATTCAGGCTAAAATCATGCTTGTGTTTTCATTAATGGGAGCAGAACAGTAATTCTTCAAGTTCATGATAAAAAATGTATACTACGTGATATCAAGTTAGGATCCAGTTTTGATTATCAGAGGTCAGAAGAGTAAAGTATTCACAGTTTTCCTTAATGAAAAATGAGTTTGCTTACTTATTTTTACTAGGAAGGAAAAATGTTTATACACACAGAGACAATCTCAGTTTCCCTTTGGAAGCATACTTTACCCACTAATAAATATTAAAATAGCAACATTAAAATTCTGCAAAGCCCAATTTTTTTTTAACAGGAAAAAATGATGACTGGAAATGGTCTAAAATGTGAATATATTATATGCTATTTCAAAGTTAAGTTTGGACAATGTCCTTTTCAGATCCTTTTATATTTGTATGTATTTTTTCATAAAATATAGCTACTTGTTATTAGAACAATATTAATAATAACAGTAGTAAATAGCTACCATTTTTTAATAGCTAAGTATTACTGAGACTTTCCTGAATGTCTTACTGAAATTAGTTAAAGATCCTAAATTAGGTACTGTTATTATCTCCATTTACAAATTTAAAGGTTGAGGTTTTGAAAGTTTAAATCACTTGTCCCAACTTTGCAGTTATTAAGTAGCAAAGCTGAGACCTGAAAAAATTCTAGCACTATCCAAGTCTATACTATCTGCAAAAAGAGTGACAGGTGTTGAAATATTAGGAACTTGAATTCCACATTACTTATGGAAAAAATAACCAGGGGTGGCATGTCACTGCAAAGGAATTGCTCTGTTGCCAGATGAGAATGGAGTTCTCATTTCATAGGCAGCCTAACGGGGCTGTTATGGCCACATAAGTGTTAAAGTTGGGAAGTGAACGCAGGCAACCAGGGAACTAGAGAAACATAACCTTTCCACAGGTTTTGTTTTAATATCTTTGAAGTTTCTTAGTATTTTGAACAGTGAAAGAGAATATATTATAAATAATTGTATAAAATGTCTGTTGTACTGAGATGCCCTATGTTTCCTCACACAAAAGAATATTCTCAGAGGATCTAAATTATAGTAGTTAAGGTTTTAAGTGGAGCTACTCTTCAAAGTTCTCATTATGAGTCATTTGCAAATTAATCAACCTCAAGATATACAAAATCACACACAAATTTTCTTGGTCAAATTGTTTCTGACATGTCCAAAATTAAGTCACAATTTATATGTTTCTAACTTTAAAAGGAAATCTATGTGGGACCTTATTCACCTACATAAACTGATTCATTTATTTTTTAACCTCTGGATCTCTGAGTATCCAGATAATCCCCTTCTCCCTTCTGCCTCCAAGTTGTATATAGAGTTTGCCTGCTACATAAGTAGAACACTTATCATATTGGGATTAATACAAACTAGAGAAGGCTCAGGCTTCTGGACAACTCCAATCTACATCCATCTAGTTCCTTTATAATTCATGAAGGCCACTGGGATGCCTTTCTATATTATCCCAATTTTCCTAGTTCTGATTAATTTAGTTATGTTAAATTATACAATACGTCACACAACAAAAATTAAATGAGATATGAATGCACATGGTCTGAGACATCATCTCTGAACATTATCTTCAAAACTGGAAATATCTAGTCCTACTCTTTATTCTAAATGTGTTACACTGAGTCAACACTTATCAAAATGTGGGGGAAAGGCCAGTCTAAGTAAAATCATTGAAGATCAGATTTTAAGGTCCCCTGTGGCATTCCCTTCATTCATACAATTAACTGCTATGTATTGAACACACATTTTGTGCCGGGCAATGTACTGAGCATTTGTGATTCAACAAGAATTAAAAAGTGTTCTCAGTACTAGAGAGACTCAAATATCTTGCAATGGACTGTGTTAGTTTCCTTATGCTGTGAAACAAATGACTACACACTTTGTGGCATAAATGAACACCCATTTATTATCTCACATTTCTGTATTCCAGAAGGCTGGGCAGGCTCAACTGTGCTCTTTCATTAGGGTATCACAAGGCAGAAGTCAATGTGGTCTCTTAACAGAGGGATGGAGCGAGAGTCAGATTCCAGGTTCATTCAGGTTGATGGCAGAATAAGTTCTCATTGTAGGATTGAGGTCCCATTTCCTTGCTGGCTGTCAGCTGAGAGTCTCTCTCGGATAGTAGAGGCCACCTTCAGGTCCTTCCCACATGGCCTCCTCCATCTCTAAGCCAGGAAGAGCTCCCTGTTTTTCCAAATCTTTGACTTCCTTTTCTGTCCCCTGTTGGAAAAAAATGCTTGCCTTTAAACGGTGCATTAAATTAGATTAGGCTCACTGGGTAATCTTTTTATTTACTATGAGTTGTAACCTCAGTTACAAAACGTTGTAACTTCAAAAAATTCTTTTGCTATTACAAAGAGTGAGGGTCATTGGGATCATCTTAGAATTCTACATACCACCAACACAGGAGTAGACTACAGAGAACAGCCTTTGCAGAGATACCTTACACTCAAATTTGATGCCACACTACTCAGTAATGCAAACATCTAAATGTAAAAAGAAATGTTATAAAACAAAAGGAAAAGGAAGACTGTGGGAAAGTAGCTAAAGGGGGTGCCAAGATTCTCTTTCCCACACTGAAGCTATTTAATAGTCTATTTCTGAACTTGTTATTCCATATTCTGTTTCATGTTATACTCTTGATCTCTAGGTGTTTAGTTTTTATTGCTGCTACTGTTTATGTTGTTGTTGTTTTTGTTAGCCAACCATATGTATTTGATGTTAACGTTATAAAAGATTTACTTTCTCTTGGGGAATTTTGCAGGAAGTTTTAAAATCTTTAATCAAGTGAGTGTCTCTGTGTTATCAGTCAGGGTTACACTAGAGAAAAACAACCAGTGGGTATATATACTAAAAATTTTATTGCCAGGAATTGGCTTATGAAAATGTAGGGTTTGGTTAGGCAAGTCCAATATTTGAAGGATAGGCTATCAGAGGGCAGGCTGGAACTTTGGGGCACAGGCTGAAGCTGCTGTCCATACGTTGCATTTCTTTTTTCCTTTTCTTTCTTTTTTTCTTTTCTTAAGGGAAGCCTCAAGCCCACCCAAATTATCACAACTATAAATACCTTCACAGCAGCACCTCAATTGCTGTTTGATTACATAGTTGGGTACTGTAGCCTAATTAAGTTGACATACAAAAAACACCATCACTAGTTGTTGTTTTTGTCTCTAAAGAAACAAAGACACTTGCTTTCTTTCCAAAGTGTCATTACGCCACACGCTATTGAAACCAGCCCTTCCTTTTTACACTGATTTCCTCAAATGCATATTAGACCGTCAGACATCCATCCAGAAGCGTTGTGAGCAAGTGCGTGGAGGCCTTGTGCATGACTCAACCATCATGATAGTTTAGAAATGATCATCCACTTGCCTATTTTATTTTGACGAACAAAATAGGTAGACATGAATAGCACAAATAACACTACTCTACATATTTTATAACCTCATTTTGACATTGCAGTAAGTTCAAAATCAACTCATACTTTTAAGTTCTAGAGCTGTTCATTGGTGTCCATAGTCAGGGTAGTAAAATGGTTTCAGGTCAAACACAAAGTGCCACATTCTTGCATATTGTTTCTACACAATTCTGTGTTTGCTCATATTCAGACAAAAGACCTTGAAGATGCTACAACGTAGAAAGGCAATGCTTATTAACTTGGCAAAGTTTTGTGCTTAGCTTGGTTCTGAGCAAATCTGTGGTTTTTCATGTAGACTTAGATTCCAAGCCTTCCCTAAGATTACTTCAATTCATGTATCATACTATAGAATGACAAATTGACACTCTCTTTCCCCTAGGTAGTTTCTAAGTGTACAAATAAGAAGAGAAAGCAAAGGTCATCCATTTACTTACAAAAATGTTCAGTCAATAAACTTTTCTCTAAGAAACTATGGTATTGTCTTGAATGTTCCAAGATACAAAATATTAAAAGCTTATTGCAGAGCTATAATCCTTTTTAGGTATTTTTAAATGTCATTTCAGTTGTGTTACCAATAATTGCTGTCACTGTCTTCATCATTTATTTATGCAGGTTACATAGGTCTGGAAAACTGGGAGGACAAAATGACTAGTTTTAATTGTTATATGAAAGAGCATATTGACATTTTTTTGTTTTCATATTGAATAATTATTCCCATTTATTTGTATTTGAGTAAAACAGCTTTTTCCAAAGCTTACATGCTGAGGTCAAATTCTTCCTGAGCAAAAAATACATTAAAGAGCTAAGCTTTTGTACATTTATAAGCTTAAAATTCCTTTCTACATTACTCCAAGAAAATATCATAATTAAAGTTGACACAAAGTCATTAATGTCTGGAAATATCACAGACAGAGTATGCAATCATATTGTTATGGTGGAGATTTCAGATAGCTAATGCCTTTGGTCTATTTTGGGGAATGCTATGAGATGTACTATGTGATTATTTCAATCCACAAATTTTACCTATGGAGAAAAAAATTAAATCAATTTTAATGAAATCATGATAATTATATTTTGGGAGAAGCTGGATTTGACAGTTTTTAACTGAAATCAATGTGTATTAATCTACACAAAATATAGAAATAAAATTTAGAAACATTATTTTATAAGTTTATGGATGTCACCATATTATTTCATAATGTGTTCTGTGTAAATCAAGATTTATTTAAGTTTCTTCTACATATAACACAACTTAAGTGAGTCAGAGAGATGCATGATGATGTAACACTATTCAATTCTTCACTGTGAGATTAAGTTGCTATTGCAAATAACCATTCAAGCAAGCGTTGCTATAATCTGGGATGATAA
Organism: Balaenoptera physalus; assembly: GCF_965194825.1. Lineage (NCBI taxonomy): Eukaryota > Metazoa > Chordata > Mammalia > Artiodactyla > Balaenopteridae > Balaenoptera > Balaenoptera physalus. The sequence continues at coordinate 158,694,273 of NC_138890.1, forward strand.
ACTATGGCCAGTGGGTCAAATCTGACCTACTGCCTGTTTCTGTATAGACCACAAAGAAAGAAAGCTGTTTCATTTGTTGTTTGTTTGTTTTGTTTTTTTGGTTTTTTTTTGGTTTTTTAATTTATTTATTTTTGGCTGTGTTGGGTCTTCGTTTCTGTGCGAGGGCTTTCTCTAGTTGCGGCAAGCGGGGGCCACTCTTCATCGCGGTGCGCGGGCCTCTCACTATCGCAGCCTCCCTTGTTGGGAGCACAGGCTCCAGACGTGCAGACTCAGTAGTTGTGGCTCATGGGCCTAGCTGCTCCACGGCATGTGGGATCTTCCCAGACCAGGGCTTGAACCCGCGTCCCCTGCATTGGCAGGCAGATTCTCAACCACTGTGCCACCAGGGAAGCCCAGCTGTTTCATTTTTAATGGTTACATCTAAAATTATTATATAAGTACCTACATAATATCCTCAATTTTGCCTTTTTGCTGCAAACTTTAAAACATTTACTATCTAGTCCTTTAAGAGTCTGCCAGCCTCTGTGTCAAATGAACATAGAACAATGGGGAAACAGAAAACCTAAATTCTAGTTTATTGTTTTAAAATTATTATCTATGTGACCTCAGACAGGATGCAGTTATGTTAGACTCAATTTCTTCGTCTGTGAAATGAACATAATAATATGATCTGCTCACCTCATACATGCAGTAATTCCCAAAGAAATCATTTGTATATGATCTCTTTGAAAAGCATATAACACTGTAATATGGATATATTATGAAATTAGAATACACATAAGGCTTGTCTTTAAGAGCAGGCTCTGGAGTAATTGCTGAGTTTCTATCCCAGATAAGCCACTTCCTAACATTGTTGATTTAGGGAAATTTACCTTAAATTAATCTAAATTATTCTACCTAATGAACTGTCTATAACATGTTTTTTTTTTTTCCCCCAAGTTGAAGCCCTGTTAAAAAATAGCTGTTGGCAGGTCCCTGTTTCCCTTGATTAGTTCTTATCTGCTTCCTTCCTGGGAATCTGCCTCCATTGCCCACTGGCAGTGACACATTTTCTGATAATGATTGATCTAGTCTGGAATTTCCTTCTTATGGAATTGACTTTCTTTGTGGTTCAATTGCCTGAGAAACACCTGACCCTGATCTTGCCCTGCAATTTGGTCGCTCTGTCTTTTATCACCAGCATATTGCCTCTCAGGCCCCCTCTTATAGATGTATCAGTTTTTCATAGCTCCCTCCTACACTAACTTGAGGATCTGTCTTTCTTGTGACTTAATCTCCTCTCCAGTAGTCCTAGAATACTGAGCAGCTATTGCATATAGTGCTTGGGTGTGCCAGGTCCCAACATGGAACTACAAATAGATTAGGGCAGATTTCCTATTATAAGAATCCCACTCTTCCTGTGTGAATGCCGTAAATCTCACTTGCTTGCATGATAATAATAATCCGGGGCCTAACATAAAACCTAGGAATGAAATCTTTCTAGTGGATGTTTCCACACTTATGCCAGGTCACAAAACTGAATGGTAGAGCAGCAGTCCTAGGCTTGCTTTGTCTGTGGACCATACTAGCAAAAATCCCTCATAAAAACGACCCTACTGCACCGAATCAAATACAAACATTTGTCTTAGACTAATAAAATCCTGGTTTTTCTGGATGCCTTCTATATGCTCAAAAGATTATGTCAGCTTTCATCTTAGGGCAACTCAATGGATATCCCTCACTTCAGACAGCTTCAGGGCCCCGAGTCACTTATGTTTACTGCCAAATTTCACACCTGCTAAGCATTCAGTATTTACCCCTAAAACATCAGGTTGTTAACACATCTATGATTTTGAACCAGCCTGTCTATTTCTCTAGCTCTTCTAAAACAGACTGAATTTAGTAGATGATCGTAAGAGGGCTGTCTCAATGGAGATCATTAACTACAATGTCCATTCAAGGATATGTCAGAACTCAATTCAGAAAAGCCTGAATTTTTCCATCAAGTTGCTCACTTTGAAAGCAATCAAAGCTCACTAGAACAAGGATAATAGTTTTCCTATTAAATATAAGTATTGGAGAGAAAACATGAATTTTGCATCATAATGATTCTCGAATAATTAGAATTACTTCAAGCTATTTATAAAAGGGTTACTCTGGTTGTTTTTATTAAAATTTTTATGTATTTAAATTGTTGCTAAATCATATTGCTTTAGAGTGATTTTTATAGTTATGTGAATTTTTTTCTTAATTAAAGCTAGTAAAATCAGAGTGTAGCAACTTAGTTTTACCACAATCCATCATTTTGCAACTAACTGCGAGTATGTTTGTCCTCTGTCATTAGTATAATAAATTGTATGCTTTGACTATAAATGAAGATATAAATTGTGAACTATTAATATTTTCAAGAAATATTTATTAATAATATATGATTCTCATATTTTCATATTCATTTCACTAAGTTTAAAATTAGTAAAAAAACACCTTAAAATGACAATTTTATGAAATGAAAAACAACTCATTTTAAAGTGGAGAAGAGTATAGTCTCAGTGAGACTTAAAAACATCCAATTAAATTGTAAAGTTGGCTTATCATTATAAACTATGACTTACCTAAAAAGACACCTTAAAATAACTAGTGTTTCCTCCTTTGGAAATCAAGAACCTAATTCCTGGTCTTTAGATAAGAAAAATAACACTATGTGATAAAGGTAAACGGTCCTTACTTTGTAGCCCCTTTGAGACAGCTGCCATGAATGAAATAGTTCTGGTGTGGTGAATTGTGATAGCTTTTCATATTTCCAAGCAGGACAGAAGCATCTGGAAATCAAATTCCCCAAAGGTTTTGTCTGTGCTGCTTTTAAACAGAATAGTAAAATGATGAAGCAGGTAAACATCTGCCAGTAACAGAAAACCAATATTTTGTTCAATTGGGCATTATACTGAGTGTTCAACAAATATTTACGGAGTGTCTAGTTTGTATCTAGCACTTGCATTAAACATTGAGAAAGCTATCAAACAGTATAGGTCCTTTTATGTAAACACATATGAAGTTTGGCAAGAAATCAGACAAGCCCCAGGAATAAAAACCTAGAGACTGGGAAATTACATTCTGATAACAATTAAAGTAAAGAAACCAGCTTTCATCTTTGACATGGTGGGAAATCACTTTATAGGCAGATCAAGGAGAATTTTTAATTATAGGCAAGAAATTTGCATTTTATACAATAAGCAACTGGGGACTATTGAGGTTTCCTTGACCAAATGAGTGATATATCAATTATTAAGCTTTGTAATAACTAATATATCTTCCGATACTGTTCTTGACCACAATCAATAGGACACTTTGGGAGACTGGGGTAGTAGCTTCTGGAATCAAGTTTAAGATACTATTGGTCAGCTAACCTCCTTGTGAGGGCTGCTATAAATTAACATCCACAGTCTATACTACTAGAGGGAGTTAATGCAGTCTATATACTGAAATCTCGTAAGCTAGATTAAATTGTTAAACTAGGCGTATTAGCATTAGTCACTTAAAGCCAAAGCAAAAGAAAACATCCTGAGATAATGATATTATGAATATGTTGTAGTGGAAAAGCAAGGAGCCCTTATCTTTTACACAGCCCACTGAAATATTTACAGATGGGAAAATATAAGTGTCTAGGATTTGCTTCAAAATTATCCAAGAGGAAGTAAGAGGACAAAGTGAGAGAATATAGAGGAAACAAGATTGGCCACAATTTGCTAAATAAAGAAACTGGATGATGGAAACATGGTGTCCATCAATACTCTTTCCTTTACTGTTTATATTTGTCTGAGATTTTTGTAGTAGAAAGTTGGAAAAATTACAAACTGAATGGAAGAAAATAGTTTGTCTATTTCTACTCCAATGCCCGACATGAATCTCAGATTCCCTCCCTCCAATACAAAGACCCTTCTGAGCTCCTTCAACAGTGAAAAGCAGACTACACAAAAGGGATTTTGCTCAATACTAGAATATATTTTTCTGGCTCAGGCTTCTTCCTAGAAGCCACACTTTTACACAGTAGCTGATCTGTTTCTCTGTGGGATTGGAATCAGTTTTCTTGATTTTTACCCGTTCTTGATGGAAGGAAATGGAGTGAAAAGAGGTAATACCCCTCATCAACCGTAAGGAGTGGGTACTGATATTTTTTCAGTTGATGCAATGGACAATGTCATTTGAAACTCATCTGTGGGAGAATCAACATCCACTCTAAAAGAAGCCACGTATCTATCTCTTTAATTTAAAGTACTTAAATCTGGATTTTATAAAAGTGTCTAAATTGTAGCTTCCCTTTCCTTTTGTTTATATAGACATATACAAAAAACAGAAAGAATTAGAGGAGGAAATGATAAATAAAACAACTTAAGGATTATTCTTTTTTTAATTTTCTCTAGCTTACAATTTTTACAAACAAGAAATGGTGAGTTAACCTACCAAAATGCTAATGCCAAGAAAACATGTTTAGTTTCTCAAGATTCATAAACTTCCTTTAAAATCTATATAGAAACATACTTAGGTGTTATTATGATCTTTCTTTTCGATTAAAAATCTGCATTCATGTATTACATTTTCATGTTTATATCTAATCAATAATACTGTAATTAATGTTTAGTTTTTCACAGTTATAAACAATGATGTAATGCACAATGTTTTCTGGTAAATATCTGTATACACACACACACACACACACACACACACACACTGTTTTGTTGCAAATATCAAAGTGGCTCCCCTGAGATATAGTTGCAGTTTTTATGTCCACCAGCAATTCATTATTGTGCTTTGAAACATTCTTGCTAAACATGGATGGAATAATTTTATTTTACATGTTTAATGGGAAATTTCTTTTCAGAATTTACAATATGAAGAGTATGACATACATTTAGCCTACGTCCAATTGGACATAATCATGACAATTAAAAACAAAATTTTATTTGGGGTTTACATACTGCATATATTGCACGTTTAACTAATAATAGTGGCTGATATTTATTGAGTCCGTATTTTGTAACATTACCTTCTTGGTGCTACATATCTACTAACTCATTTAATCTTATTTCTGCATATACATGAACTAATTTCACATTATTTTATTCTCTTTTCTGATCTGAGGAAACTGAAGCAAATATGGATAAAGCAACTAGTCCAAGGATTCACAACTGCTGTTTGCTATTGTCATGTTGCTGTATCACTTCCATTTCAGGGAGTGAGTCACCAAAGTTCCTGATATTTTTCCCGTATTTTTCCCGCTGCACCATTACTACAAAAACTTTAGTCCATATATTTGATGAACGCGAAGTAGTAAAAGTGTTATTTCAGACTATCCACCAACAGTCTAAGAAATGTTAAAAGTCTGTATTACTGTGGAGAGTTAACATTATTATTATTATTATTTTTTAAAGTTTACACTTTATTTATTTATTTATTTTTGGCTGTGTTGGGTCTTCGTTTCTGTGCGTGGGCTTTCTCCAGTTGCGGCGAGTGGGGGCCACTCTTCATCGCGGTGCACGGGCCTCTCACTATCGCGGCCTCTCTTGTTGTGGAGCACAGGCTCCAGACGCGCAGGCTCAGTAGTTGTGGCTCACGGGCCTAGTTGCTCCGTGGCACGTGGGATCTTCCCAGACCAGGGCTCGAACCCGTGTCCCCTGCATTGGCAGGCAGATTCTCAACCGCTGCGCCACCAGGGAAGCCCAACATTATTTTTAATAAGGAAAATAGAGTCAGCAAGGCAGATAGAAGTCACCTATTCTTTATGTTGTGGAAGCAAATTATTGACTTTGGCCTAGAGTGAAAAGGAGCAAGTTGACAGGAGCGGAAACTGGATATTACAGTCAGTGTAACTGAGAATAGAATGAAACTCAGTATTCAGAAGTTAACGGAGTCACTATGAAACCCAAAGAAAAAGTTCAATTTAGTAAATAACTAGATAGGAGTAAGAGGGAGATCCAAATTATGAGCTTTCTGCCATGTGCCACTTGGTAACAATAGCAACAATATCAACAATATCAACAATATCAACTTTATGATGCTGGTAACAATTTATGATGCTTGGTAACAATATCAACAATATCAACTTTATGATGCTATATAAAGTATTTTCATCTTAAGGCCTGTCAAATGCAGTTTGAGGCTGAGAAAGTCCAATTATTTTTCTGTTATATAGAGTCCCTTGCTGTGGCAAACATGCTGAAGTTATGCTATGGTGAAATTTCAATACGCATTAAAGAGAATTTAGAAACAAATGGACAATGATATATGTGTATCAAGAAGTAATTAAGCAATTCACAGCAGTCATTGTTTCAAATGGAATGGCACTTTATTTCCCCATATAAAATTTTACTGAACTATTATCTGGATAGGTACTAGGACATTAAGTTTAAAGTTGTCTTAAACTTTGATTGAATGGGAAATGCTCTCTACAATTTAAGAAACCATTAGAAATATAAAGTAGGTGATTTTATCCCATCTTCAATATGGTTCCTTTAGAAAATAGGAAATAGGATGAAAGGCAGGCAGACTGTTATCTTATTATGGATATAATGTGGCATTGACAGTTTAATTATAGTAATGTTCAATTAAAGAATAAATGAGGAAGAGATGTATTTTTGCAACTTTAGGTATAACGTAAAATAAGCTGCACATATTTAAAGTATAAACTAGATGAGTTTTGACAAATGTATACACCTGCGAAACCACCACCATATCCAAGGTACTGAACATTTTCATCCTCCCAAAAGGCTTCTTGTTCCCCTTTGCCATCCCTTATTCCACCCCCATCCTTCAACCCCACTTTTCTGCCGTCTGTCACTATGGTTTTATTTCCATATTTTTAACTCCTCGTAAATGGCTTCTTTTTAGTCAGCACAATGACCTTGTGGTTCAGTTTTGAGTATACTACTAGTTTGTTCCTTTTAATTGATGAGTAGTAGTTCATTATATAAATGTACCACAGTTTATCCATTCACCTGTTGATAGATGTTTGGATTGTTTCCATTTTTTTGCTATTATGAATAAAGTCAATCATTTGTGTACTAAGCTTTCTCTCCCTTGGAGTAAATACTTTGGAGAGAGATAGCTGCATCACACAATAGGTATATATTTAAGTTTTAAAGAAACTACCAAAATGTGTTTCAAAGTGGTTGCACTATTTTACATTTCCATGAACAGTATATGAGAGTTATAGATGTTCTGCATCATTGTCAATACTTGGTATTATTAGGGTGTTTTTCTTTCAATTTTAACTATGCTAATAGGTTATGCTGGTAGAAAGGACTTTAAACAATTATATAGTTTCAAGTTAATATGTCCATCTAAATTAGGATTTTTTTAATTTTAGGAATTTTGGGTGAACAGCAAATTAATTTGATAGTTTATCATATTAGTGCTTCCCAATCTTTCTATATCCCATTAACTGTACACTTACTCTGCCTTACCCCTTTTCTGACTCTCCAAAAAGGGTAAACATATCTACTCAATAAATAAATGAACATGCCCTTCTTTTTTTCTATTAAGTAATACTGTTCATTAAATAGTATTTTATGTATATTTGTTTAGCAACTTATTTTTTAATCATTGCTAAAAATGTGTGTGGTTTGGTTTTTATAATGCCTAATTCTAGTCATCACTAATATTCAATAGCTTTAAGTGAATTTAATAATTCTTAAAGTTTATATATTATTTATTTCATTTTTTTGCACTTAATAATCATATCTAAAAGAAACTAAATATGAACTAACAGGAAAGAGGTAAAATACCAAGCAATTATGTCTACTGAAAGCCATTTATTTTCTTTTAATTATGCATGTGCTTTTCTGTTATTTTAAAATAACTAACTGTATCCTAAAGTGGAAATGTGATTTTTAAAATACAAAATATATTAATATTATATGTCCATTTTAAAATTATGCTCCCTAGCTTAAGTTAATTCTCAGTCATTTTAATTAAACCAGCTTTCACTTTTAACTGGCCAGAACAATAAAGAAAAAGGCTAAGGATCCATTTTAGATGTAATATAACAGCTGTGTCCTTTAAAAGGAATGCATTATAGTTACTTTAAAAAAATTAAAGAATATTCTTGACCTTAGCAAATGTTTTCACCTATCATGTACAATATCAAGTCGATGACTCCTGACTGATTCTTAAAATACTCAAACTATGAAAACAAAATACTTTTTTCCATAATGTCATTTATAGAATAAAACTTAGGGGTGTGACAGGATGAGAAAGGGGAGAAAACTTTATACAATCTTTTCTTCTTGACTGCCTGATTATTTCTGAATTAAGTAGAAAGAATATCACAAATTTTTAGTCAAATAGAAAACATAATTTTATAGCAGACTGAAATATTAGAGATAATATAGCCAAATTTCTTCACATTTTTCAATGAAATTATTAACTGGAAGCTTTTTAAATGGCTCAAAGTTATAAAGCTAGTTAGTACCAGAATTTTGACTATAGTCCAAGCTTTCTGATATCCAATCTAGCTTTCTTTATTTCCAGAAGTATATAGTATCTCAAATTCATGAGTATATATGAGTGAAAAAAGAGAACTGGCCTCAAAAATGTGAAAAGTTTACTTTAAAGACTGGTAAATTCAGCCTGTTAGTCTTCATGACTTACACAAAGGCAGAAATATGTATAATATATGAGACCCTATTAGCATTCAGCAAACATTCCTGCGTTAGTATTAGCTCAGTGCTGCTGCTAAAAGATCAATTTCTTATTACTTTGTTAGCCTGCTTGTTTTGTTTTTTATATTTAATATAACACTGATGAATGGATACAGAAGATAAGGTACATATACACAATGGAATACTACCCATAAAAGTTATGAGCTTTCTGCCATGTGCAAGAATACAGATGGACTTGGAGGAAATTATGCTAAGTGAAATAAGTCAGACAGAGAAAGACAAATAGTGTATGATATCACATATGTGGAATCTAAAAAAATACGACAAACTAGTGAATTTAATGAAAAAGAGCAGAATCAGAGATATAGAGAACAAACTAGTGCTTACCAGTGGGGATGGGAGGAGGGGTAGTATAGGGGTAGGGGATTAAGAGGTACAAACTATTACATATAAAATAAGCTACAAGGGGCCCTGAACCAAGATGGCGGAGTAGAAGGATGTGCTCTCACTCCCTCTTGCGAGAACACCAGAATCACAACTAACTGCTGGGCAATCATCGACAGGAAGACACTGGAACTCACCAAAAAAGATACCCCACATCCAAAGACAAAGGAGAATCCGTGATGAGATGGTAGGAGGGGCGCAATCACAGTAAAATCAAATCCCATAACTGCTGGGTGGGTGACTCACAGACTGGAGAACACTTATACCACAGAAGTCCACCCACTGGAGTGAAAGTTCTAAGCCCCACGTCAGGCTTCTCAACCTGGGGGTCCAGCAACGGGAGGAGGAATTCCTAGAGAATCAGACTTTGAAGGCTAGTGGAATTTGATGGCAGGACTTCGACAGGACTAGGGGAAAAAGAGACTCCTCTCTTGGAGGGCACACACAAAGTAGTGTGCGCATCGGGACCCAGGGGAAGGAGCAGTGACCCCAGGGGAAGGAGCAGTGACCCCAGGGGAGACTGAACCAGACCTACCTACTAGTGTTGGAGGGTCTCCTGCAGAGATGGGGGTGGCTGTGGCTCACCGTGGGGACAAGGACACTGGCAGCAGAAGTTCTGGGAAGTACTCCTTGGTGTGAGCCCTCCCAGAGTCCACCATTAGCCCCACCAAAGAGCCCAGGTAGGCTCCAGTGTTGGGTTGCCTTGGGCCAAACAACCAACAGGGAGGGAACCCAGCCCAACCCATGAGCAGTCAAGCGGATTAAAGTTTTACTGAGCTCTGCCCACCAGAGCAACAGTCATCTCTACCCACCACCAGTCCCTCCCATCAGGAAACTTGCACAAGCCTCTTAGATAGCCACATCCACCAGAGGGCAGACAGCAGAAGCAAGAAAAACTACAGTCCTGCAGCCTGTGGAACAAAAACCACATTCACAGAAAGATAAGATGAAAAGGCAGAGGGCTATGTACCAGATGAAGGAACAAGATAAAACCCCAGGAAAACAACTAAATGAAGTGGAAATAGGCAACCTTCCAGAAAAAGAATTCAGAATAATGACAGTGAAGATGATCCAGGACCTCGGAAAAAGAATGGAGGCAAAGATCGAGAAGATGCAAGAAATGTTTAACAAAGACCTAGAAGAATTAAAGAACAAACAAACAGACATGAACAATACAATAACTGAAATGAAAACTACACTAGAAGGAATCAATAGCAGAATAACTGAGGCAGAAGAACGGATAAGTGACCTGGAAGGAATGGTGGAATTCACAGCTGCGGAACAGAATAAAGAAAAAAGAATGAAAAGAAATGAAGACAGCCTAAGAGACCTCTGGGACAACATTAAACGCAACAATATTCAAATTATAGGGGTCCCAGAAGGAGAAGAGAGAGAGAAAGGACCTGAGAAAATATTTGAAAACATTATAGTTGAAAACTTCCCTAACATGGGGAAGGAAATAGCCACTCAAGTCCTGGAAGTGCAGAGACCCATACAGGATAAACCCAAGGAGAAACACGCCGAGACACATAGTAATCAAATTGGCAAAAATTAAAGACAAAGAAAAATTACTGAAAGCAGCAAGGGAAAAATGACAAATAACATACAAGGGAACTCCCATAAGGTTATACAGCTGATTTCTCAGCAGAAACTCTACAAGCCAGAAGGGAGTGGCATGATATACTTAAAGTGATGAAAGGGAAGAACCTACAACCAAGATTACTCTACCCGGCAAGGATCTCATTCAGATTCGATGGAGAAATCAAAAGCTTTACAGACAAGCAAAAGCTAAGAGAAATCAGCACCACCAAACCAGCTCTACAACAAATGCTAAAGGAACTTCTCTAAGTGGGAAACACAAGAGAAGAAAAGGACCTACAAAAACAAACCCAGAACAATTAAGAAAATGATCATAGGAACGTACATATCGATAATTACCTTAAACGTGAATGGATTAAATGCTGCAACCAAAAGACACAGGCTTGCTGAATGGATACAAAAACAAGACCCATATATATGCTGTCTACAAGAGACCAATTTCAGACCTAGGGACACATACAGACTGAAAGTGAGAGGATGGAAAAAGATATTCCATGCAAATGGAAATCAAAAGAAAGCTGGAGTAGCAATACTCATATCAGATAAAATAGACTTTAAAATAAAGAATGTTCCAACAGACAAGGAAGGACACTACATAATGATCAAGGGATCAATCCAAGAAGAAGATATAACAATTATAAATATATATGCACCCAACATAGGAGCACCTCAATACATAAGGCAACTGCTAACAGCTATAAAAGAGGAAATTGACAGCAACACAATAATAGTGGGGGACTTTAACACCTCACTTACACCAATGGACAGATCATCCAAAATGAAAATAAATAAGGAAACAGAAGCTTTAAATGACACAATAGACCAGATAGATTTAATTGATATTTATAGGACATTCCATCCAAAAAGAGCAGATTACACTTTCTTCTCAAGTGTGCACGGAACATTCTCCAGGATAAATCACATCTTGGGTCACAAATCAAGCCTCAGTAAATTTAAGAAAACTGAAATCATATCAAGCATCTTTTCTGACCACAACGCTATGAGATTAGAAATGAATTACAGGGAAAGAAACATAAAAAACACACAAAAATGGAGGCTAAACAATACGTTACTTAGTAACCAAGAGATCACTGAAGAAATCAGAGGAAATCAAAAAATACCTAGAGACAAATAACAATGAAAACACGACGATCCAAAACCTATGGGATGCAGCAAAAGCAGTTCTAACAGGGAAGTTTATAGCTATACAAGCCTACCTCAAGAAACAAGAAAAATCTCAAATAAACAATCTAACCTTACACCTGAAGGAACTAGAGAAAGAAGAACAAACAAAACCCAAAGTTAGCAGAAGGAAAGAAATCATAAAAATTAGAGCAGAAATAAATGAAATAGAAACAAAGAAAACAATAGCAAAGATCAATAAAACTAAAAGCTGGTTCTTTGAGAAGATAAACAAAATTGATAAACCATTAGCCAGACTCATCAAGAAAAAGAGGGAGAGGACTCAAATCAATGAAATTAGAAATGAAAAAGGAGAAATTACAACAGACACCGCAGAAATACAAAGCATCCTAAGAGACTACTACAAGCAACTCTATGCCAATAAAATGGACAACCTGGAAGAAATGGACAAATTCTTAGAAAGGTATAACCTCCAAGACTGAACCAGGAAGAAATAGAAAATATGAACAGACCAATCACAAGTAATGAAATTGAAACTGTGATTAAAAATCTTCCAACAAACAAAAGTCCAGGACCAGATGGCTTCACAGGTGAATTCTATCAAACATTTAGAGAAGAGCTAACACCCATCCTTCTCAAACTCTTCCAAAAAATTGCAGAGGAAGGAACACTCCCAAACTCATTCTATGAGGCCACCATCACCCTGATACCAAAAATAGACAAAGATACTACAAGAAAAGAAAATTACAGACCAATATCACTGATGAACACAGATGCAAAAATCCTCAACAAAATACTAGCAAACAGAATCCAACAACACATTAAAAGGATCATACACCATGATCAAGTGGGATTTATCCCAGGGATGCAAGGATTCTTCAATATACGCAAATCAATCAATGTGATACACCATATTAACAAATTAAAGAATAAAAACCATATGATCATCACAATAGATGCAGAAAAATCTTTTGACAAAATTCAACACCCATTTATGATAAAAACTCTCCAGAAGGTGGGCATAGAGGGAACCTACCTCAGTATAATAAAGGCAATATATGACAAACCCACAGCAAACATCATTCTCAATGGTGAAAAACTGAAAGCATTTCCTCTAAAGTCAGGAAGAAGACAAGGATGTCCACTCTCCCCACTATTATTCAACATAGTTTTGGAAGTCCTAGCCATGGCAGTCAGAGAAGAAAAAGAAATAAAAGGAATACAAATTGGAAAAGAAGAAGTAAAGCTGTCACTGTTTGCAGATGACATGATACTATACATAGAGAATCCTAAAGATGCCACCAGAAAACTACTAGAGCTAATAAATGAATTTGGTAAAGTTGCAGGATACAAAATTAATGCACAGAAATCTCTTGCATTCCTATACACTAATGAGGAAAAATCTGAAAGATAAATTAAGGAAACACTCCCATTTACCACTGTAACAAAAAGAATAAAATACCTAGGAATAAACCTACCTAGGGAGACAAAAGACCTGTATGCAGAAAACTATAAGACACTGATGAAAGAAATTAAAGATGATACAAACAGATGGAGAGATTTACCATGTTCTTGGATTGGAAGAATTAGTATTATGAAAATGACTATACTACCCAAAGCAATCTACAGATTCAATGCAATCCCTATCAAATTACCAATGACATTTTTTACAGAACTAGGACAAAAAATCTTAAAATTTGTATGGAGACACCAAAGACCCCGAATAGCCAAAGCAGTGTTGAGGGAAAAAAACGGAGCTGGAGGAATCAAACTCCCTGACTTCAGACTATACTACAAAGCTACAGTAATCAAGAAAATATGGTACTGGCACAAAAACAGAAACATAGATCAATGGAACAAGATAGAAAGCCCAGAGATAAACCCACGCACCTATGGTCAAGTAATCTATGACAAAGGAGGCAAGGATATACAATGGAGAAAAGACAGTCTCTTCAATAAGTGGTGCTGGGAAAACTGGACAGCTACATGTAAAGGAATGAAATTAGAACACTCCCTAACACCATACACAAAAATAAATTCAAAATGGATTCAAGACCTAAATGGAAGACCAGACACTATAAAACTCTTAGAGGAAAACATAGGAAGAACACTCTTTGACATAAATCACAGCAAGATCTTTTTTGATCCACCTCCTAGAGTAATGGAAATAAAAACATAAATAAACAAATGGGACCTAATGAAACTTCAAAGTTTTGCACAGCAAAGGAAACCATAAAAAAGGTGAAAAGACAGCCCTCAGAATGGGAGAAAATATTTGCAAACGAATCAAAGGAAAAAGGATTAATCTCCGAAATATATACACAGCTCATGCAGCTCAATATTAAAAAAACAAACAACCCATTCCAAAAATGAGCAGAAGAACTAAATAGACATTTCTCCAAAGAAGACATACAGATGGCCAAGAAGCACATGAAAAGATGCTCAACATCACTAATTATTAGAGAAATGCAAATCAAAACTACAGTGAGCTATCACCTCACACCAGTTAGAATGGGCATCATCAGAAAATCTACAAACAACAAATGCTGGAGAGGGTGTGGAGAAAAGGGAACCCTCTTGCATTGTTGGTGGGAATGTAAATTGATACAGCCACTATGGAGAACAGTATGGAGGTTCCTCAAAAAACTGAAAATAAAACTACCATATGATCCAGCAATCCCACTACTGGGCATATACCTTGAGAAAACCATAATTGAAAAAGACACATGCACCCCTATGTTCATTGCAGCACTATTTACAATAGCCAGGTCACGGAAGCAACCTAAATGCCCATCGACAGATGAATGGATAAAGAAGATGTGGTACATATATACAATGGAATATTACTCAGCCATAAAAAGGATCGAAATTGGGTTATTTGTTGAGATGTGGATGGATCTAGAGACTCATACAGAGTGAAGTAAGTCAGAAAGAGAAAAACAAATATCGTATATTAACGCATATATGTGGAACCTAGAAAAATGGTACAGATGAACTGGTTTGCAGGGCAGAAATTGAGACACAGAAGTAGAGAAGAAAGGTATGGACACCAAGGGGGGAAAGCGGTGGGGGGGGGGGGTGGGCTTGCTGGGATGTATTGGGAGATTGGGACTGACATGTATACACTGATGTGTATAAAATGGATGACTAATAAGAACCTGCTGTATAAAAAAATAAATAAAATTAAATTAAAAAATAAAATAAAATAAGCTACAAGGATATATTGCCCAACACAGGGAATATAGGCTATATTTTATAAGAACTATAAATGGAGCATAACCTTTAAAAATTGTGCATCATTATATTGCACAAATGTAACATATGATATTGCACACCAACTATACTTCAATTTAAAAAAGAAAACAATTAACACCAACATTCTGAGATTTCCTCTCTCCTGATAATTAAATCACCACAAAAAAACAGAGAGGTAATATGTGAATCTGATGTTGAAAGAGAAGCAGGAGGAGATTCATATAAGAATCATAAGATCAATATCTGAACAATTGTCTTAATATAATTATAGTTAACATCAAGAAAAGTCTATGAGAAATCCAAGTGGAAAGATTCCTGTAAGTATAAATTACAAGCTTCCTACCACTCAAGAGTACTTTTTCCTTCATTACGTCACAGTTCTGACTCTTTAGAACAAGCTCAAATAAATAAAGAGCGGCTTCCACTTAGATATCCATTGAATTCTTTTTTGACTACAACATGACTCCAACAAACATATTTGTTAGACATGGGGGAGAGCAATAGCCTTGTCTGGAAAGGAAGACATCAGGTTTTCCACTAAGCATCAAAGACCAAAGGGACAATCACTTTCTTTTTATTCCAAAGTTCCCATCATTAAAATATGAGTAAAATACTTATCGTAATGCATATCACAAGATTCCTGTAAGAATCAAATAAGACATTAGGTGGAAATTTCTTGGCAGTTTAAGGGCTGAATTAATTTGAGTTCTTATCATTTCTTTTTAGATAGAATTTTTATTAGAAGCCTTGAAAAAGCATGGTCACAACGTTTTTCTGTAAGATTGTGAATGTGTCTGAGAATTTCAACAGACCATATGAAATAGTGAGATTCATGTGAGGCTTAAAAAACTTCTAGATAAAGCTTGAACAAACTAGAAATGAATTTTTCAACTCCATAGTTATTTTAAGCTTTGATATTACATTACAGTACTTCTCTTGGAGAACTGATATATCAGAAATCATCTTAATTTTGGCCTAAATGTTCTTGAGATAGCCATATACTAGAGTAAGGTCATTTTCCTGTTTAAAAAAAACAAAACAAAACCAATAATTACTGTTTTAAGAAAAAGGGTAAATGAATTGCAAAAGAGAGAAAAAAAATTTGAAATTGACCAACCTGAGCTAATGAAATTACATCATTTGGAAGTTCTAGATTTAGTTTATTTTTAGGCTAACGTTTATTTTTGTTGAATTTCATTTTCTGCGCAAATATAGATAACTGTTTATTGTGACTAAGCTGTTACAATGTAATATTTTATCGGTCACAAAACACATTTTTAAGGATGAAAATGTTTTGCAAATCATAAAAGCAATACAACTTTCCTATACTTTTGGAAGCAAGTATTTTTGTCGGTTTGGAAATTTCTAAGCTTCAAGATTTTACAGTTAATGTGACCTGAGTTTTAATTCTGTATTTGCTCTGTACTGGCTCTGTGGCTGTGATAAATTTACTTAACTTCTCAGAGCCTTAGTTTAATTGATAAAAATTTTTAAAAGATAATAATGCATGCTTAATATGATTGTTCTGAAGATTTCATGGACAATGGCTAGAGCTGAAGTATATTCAAAGCATCTGGCACATAGCAAGCACTTAATATAAAATACCTATAATTATCACTGCTAGTTCCTCTCTACGCTCCCTACAAAATAGTATTATTCTTCTGCTTTGTTATTCATGAGTGTACTGCCACATAAAATCAGCTATTTGTTCAACATAGGTTTAGAAAACTACTGCAGAATTACTCATACCCTCTGTAGAAAATATTTAGAGTTAAAGACCATTGGATCCTATGAGAACAACAAGACTCGTTATTTTGGAAGCTTCATCAGTGCAATCTGATGTAGTCAGGACTTTCCAGGTAGAAACTAACTACTATGGCACAAAATTAGCTTAACTTAGAATGTACCCATTTTAGTTGGTGACCATCATTGCTAATGGATGGGGTTTAAGAAAATAAGCACTATCGTAAGGTTTTAAAAAGTTTTAAAAGTAAGTCACTACTTAAGGTGCTCAGAATGAAGCTTAGACAAATACAAGACCAGAGTGTTTTAACTGGAAGACCAGCTAAACATCAGAACATCAGAACACTGGAATCCATCACATTTTCATTCACAAGTGCTGGGCTAACAGCTAGCCAGGATCCTTGCAGAAGAAATTAGCAGTTATATTTCCTGTTTACTGTTTATTTTCAATTTATTTATGTGCATCAATTTGGATACAAGCAACTCTTTTCTATCTGTAGTAGAACACTCTAATGCCAGTCAATAATTGAATAACGGGTTTCCTGCTTAACAGTGGCAGAAGTTATTCTCCCTCTCCTGAATCTTATTGACTGGATTTCCTCACCTTCAGCTCTCACCCTCCACCAGCTGAGGGAGCAAGAGACCTCCTCTGAATGGGACACAGGATCAGCTCTCCTGGGGCTTCTCCCTGGTGCATCTCTGTTTTAAATTCAAGTGTCTGCCCTATATAGTTGCACTGAAGTTTTATTTTGTCTGAGAAGTCTTACCATCAAAGAGCTTGTATTTTAACAAAATACTTTTTTTTTTTTAATTTACTTGGTAATATAGAAGGCAAACATATTCTCCATTATGTACGATTTGTGCATCCCTTTACTGAAATTAGGGATTTTTCAAAAATGCATGTAAATATTCCAAATATAGCCTCTCTCTCTCTCTCAAGAGCCCTCTCTCTCTCACACACACACATACACGCACACACACACACACACACACACATCAAGGGAATGCCATATGTCCCAAGTGAGACCTACTTGGAAAAACAGAAATGCTGAACACATCACACAGTATCACTGTGACAGGACATTTGTCAGTTTTTTCCCTGGCAATGAGATTTTTCTCACCCTCAAGACATGCAAAGGACTTTTTTCATCTGTTCTTCTTATGTTAATAACTTTCTCCTATAGAAGTGAGAATTGTCAAAACTTAACCATTTGAGGCTTTGGCATTTAATTAGGTGACCTTTTTGAGAGAATTAGATCTCTGGGAGGAAGTTGTAACTTTTGAGGTGGGAGGTGTTGAAGATCTGCTCAGGGGGTCAGTGGAGGGGTATCAGCAGGTTGTGAACTGCGCATGCCTACATTTAATATGTTGTTTGACATTTTGTATCCTCTCATACCCTTGCTTATTTTTGTTTTAGAAAATTAGTACTTCAACAATAGTAGAAGAGATGATTTAGTTAGGTGTAATGATGTATTCTCCTGTGCTACTCAGGTTAATAGTATAATGCAAACATTTTTTCGCAAGTGTGATGCTAATTTAAAATGCTATTTGAGAAACTACATAAGAAACGCTGTATTTTCCATGTCTTGGGTTGAATGCCTGCGTCTGTTAAGAACCTGCCAAACATGCTTATTTAGTATGAATACTTCCTTTCTTTCATAAATCAGAGTTGCACTCTGTAGGGCTGTGATCAACCTTTAAAAACATTTTACTTAGGCAAAGGTTGAAGTATGTACCAGGCTTGGGGCAAAGGCAAGCCCAGCTATATATATCTTTTATCACATTGCTTTGAACATTTTTCAGCTTTCGTCTTGTCTTACAAATCAGCTCTATCGGTCGATTAATTGTTTCACTGTACCTGCTATGTAACACGAAGGCACCTGGCAGAACTGCAGGAGAAAGCACGTTTATTTAAGTCCTTCCGCGGCTGAACACTGTAGCTAATCTCCTTGCAAATTACAGCCAGAGTTGTAGTTCATCCATTAGGCTGGAAAAGACAAGAGTCCCAAGCAGCCCCGGTGCCTTTTCCAGTTCCCAGGAGACCCACTAACCCTCTGCGTGTGTTGCCTGCTCACAGTGTCTCCTGCTAATCAGGTCAGTGATTATCGCCTGGCTCCGGGGACCTGACAGCAGCCTATCACAGCAGTTAGGGAACCACCAAACGCAGCATGCTCGCCGAGGAGCTCCCGTTAAGAAATATCGCTTAGTCCTCATTTACTCACTGGAACCTCGGAGGATTTCAGCTTCTCTTTTTTGTTCTCTTAGACAGTGAGGGGCTCAGCATAAACAGGAAAAAGCAGCCGAGCATGCAGCTACTTGGAGGGTGTTGACTGAAAACTTCGCTCTTCCCACCCCGTTCACGGTTGATTCGACTGATTTCTCACCTCCTTCGCAGTGAATATTTCAATTAAGGTAAGTGCCGCTTCACCTGAGTGACTGCGTCGCGCTGAATTTCTGCATTGAAAGTTCTAACTGACTATACTGACATTCTGCACTGCAGCAAGTGACTGTTTCTGTCAGGAGAAGCCTTAGTTTACAAGCAATTGTCCTAGAATGAAACCTGGTGTTTGGGGATGATATTACAGAGCAATTTCTTTTGAAACCTAAGTATTCTGCCTTGCATCAAGAGAAAATGAAAGGAAATATGAAAAGAGAGTGAATTTCTCTTTTTACCTTTTAAAATAATCTAGAGAACTGTGCGGCGCTAAGGTAACTTGATTTTGATTGAAGTGTTTTGTTGATGTCATATGGCAAAAGCTCTCAGTCTAAAAGCTTCAAAGTTAAATCAGATGGAAAGAACATTTGCAAATGAGAGTTGAGATTTTGTGCAGCTTTTTACTTTAACAACGTTCCTGAGCTCCCTGTGGGTTGAAGGATTTAGGACTATATCCCTGAATATTTTAATAGTGACCATTTAGCAATTAAAATTTTAATAAAGGTTCTGATGTAGCTGTTAAGAAAAATGAACCAAAAAGAATTATCATACCACTGATATGATTTATAGTTTTTATATGAGAGGTGAATTTTTAATGAGATAATTTAATAAAAAGAAAAGTAAAGAAAATTACTTTCTTTCTAAAATACTTACTTTTGAAGGGAGAATTCTTCAATAATGGATTCAAATTAAATGTTTACTGACATCTTGGCTTTTATGTTTGAAGCTGTACTTTGTCATCAAACAAGAGTGAACTGAGGTTAAACTTGTATTTTACATGGCTTAGGGCAATTATCTATGTAATTTAGACAAACTAGTCCACATTATTTCTTCTAAACCCTTTTTCCTCATAAGTTTGTTAAAAATATCTAAAGGGAATGGAAGCAACTCTTCCAAAGTTAGATTTAATTATCCAAACTTTTTCTTTTCTATTTTACTTTGCAAGTGTAAATATAGTCTGATGGTTTTCTCTCACATCATGGTCAATTTCTATACAATCAAAAAAATAAAATGATTTTATCCATATAATTACGTATGACCAATTGATTGCTTAGCGCTCTAACCACGTGAGTGAATAATAGCAACCACTTATCTTCTTATGATGTAGTACTTATACTTCAAAATGATTTTCTAACAATGAGACAAACGCTATTTAAAATACAAATGTATACTGTCATGAGATAATACTTACACAGATTGAATTTCAGTAACATCCGTTATGCTAACGCATAAAGTAAAATGTTGCTGCTTTTGTGTAAAGATTTATAATGGTATCTTAACTGTGCTTTTTAAAATAAGCACTCATATTTCATGAAATGTTGATTCTGCCCTCCTCCTATGGGTATCCTGAGATGGGACATTTTATAAAGATGTCAGAACATTGTTTATATTAATTGGCTAGCCTTCCAAAATTCTCTGGAGAGCTTTCTAGGCTGATGCTATTGCTTCCCCCACAGGAATAACATATTTTTAGGATACCCATAGGCACGGATGTGTACGAGCTGTTTGTCTGTGTGTTTTAGCCAAAGCCGAAAGACGTTTATTTCCCTCTGTTGCACTGAGACTTCTATCTCCTTTCTCCAGCGAGGTGGTTTTGCAACTGATTCAAGATACCTCAGAGAAGTGTTTGACTAGTTACTGTCATTGAGTCTTTGGCATCTTCTTTTCTTACATTTTAAGCAACATGGATAAACAGGAAGAGGCAACATTAACCAAACCGGGTCACATTTGTTAGTAACAAACTTGTACATTGCTGATAACATCTCTTTATTATAAACTATTCCTTGTGCCAAGTTCAAAATCCATGGTGATACCCTACCCAATGAACTTTTATTAGATGTACTTAGTTGACGTCTATGACCCTTGAAGGATGTGCTTCGTGTGTAATGGGATATTTATTTTAAAAAATGAAGGTAGTTGTAGTTTTTATTTTAAAAGATATACTTAAAGTTTTTAAAGGGATTTTATCAGTGTAGTTGTTGTCTTAATTTGCATTACACAGGCTGAAAAGAGAATGAAGAAAATCTTGGTTCCACTTGAGAATTGGGAGCTGTTTATGTAGGTAGCTGCCTCAGTCAGACTTTTTTTCATATATTTTCCCCAGGTTCCAGCTTACCTCTAGGTTCTAAACTGAATCCCGTTTTTCATTTATTTGATGGTAATTTATTCCTTCTGTGACATCAGAAAACATCTTGTAGGATAACCTCACTTAGAATAGGCAGTTTCAAAATTTAAATCAAAAAAAAAAATCTGTTAAAGCTTTATAAAACTTTTCTTAAGAGTTATAACCTGCTCCTAGGTAGGTGGTATTTTCAATAAAAGTCAACGGGGTGAGGCAGTGTTTACCATGACTCCTAAATGCCAGACAGCTGGGGTATAAATTTTGTATGTATGATTATATAATTATCAGGTCAAAATGATGACATTGGAGATAATTTGCCCCAATTTTCCAGATGAAGAGATGCAGGCTGGGAGAGCAGGTTGGGGACCTATGATTCAAGTTCAGGTCAGACAGTATTTAAAGCTCGTAATCTTTACACTATACTTTTTATCACTTTATACATGGTGACCTATTCTGATACTCATGAATATCTGATAGTGCAACTTAATTATATCACCCTTAGAATAGTTTAATTCTTGGCTTACTCAAAATAAATGATTTTGTAAACTCCATAGCCACCAGTGTTTGAAAGAAGCATATATTTTTTTCTTTGAGATTCTGAAAGAGGTTAGTGCTCAAGTCTTTGCATCAAGCTGATTCTGATTACTACTGACAGAAAAAACACTCTACTATAGGGATAATCAGTACGGAAATTTAGTATCTGCAGTATAAACATCTTTCCAAGAGAGGTAGATATACTCTCAGGATAAAAATCAAATAAAGAGTAGAGATATAAATTCAATGCCACTTATATTGAAATGGAATTAAAAGGAAGTTATGGAGAATTTATGTTCGTGGCAAAATACATTCATAATATTAGAAAAGATAAAGAAGTGAACAGAATTGAATGTTGGAAAGTAGACTAAAGAAAAAAAATAGATTCAAATGTACAGGAATCTATTTGGTCTACTGACTTTACATAAGCCTTCCCATATGTACACAGAGATTTGCTATAGCTAATTATGTTGATATTGTGACAATGTTATCCAAAGCAAAATCTGGTCCCATCTAGGACAAAAAGGGAGAGATGTGATAAAATTAGGATTGACCTGAAAGATCTAATTTGATGAGCTCTCATATCCAAGAATGTGCTGAGATGTACCGGAAGCTGCATAGTTATAAAATATGATCCTTTGTTATGCTCCAACCTGCTCTCAAACACTTAAATAGATAATACTGAACCAGTTACTGCAAATAATGGATTCAACAATGATTAGAAACATGATCAAGAAATGTATAATCTCCAGCCACTAGCCAGTTTACTTTCCATTCGCTAGATTTTATGGCAAGCTGTTGGCTTTTTCTAGTTGTATATAAGAATAACAGAAAAACAAAGTATATATAGATAATCTTTAGTACTATTCCAAAAGAATGGACATGATCTATAAACAGTGGTATTTCAGAGGAGCTTGTTATGCTGAGCATTCACTATGCACGGGTCTCCCCACCCAGAAAGTATGCCGTGTGTCTAGGCTGCACAGGCCACAGCAGATATGACCAGAGATGAATGTACCCAGATCTATGACAGCCATCTCTAGAGTAGCCAATGGCTACCATGTAGCCTTTCAAAATAACCATGTCAATAAAGAATGTTTTATGTAACCCATAGATGATTTAGTGACCTTAAGCATAAATTCAGCCTACTGTGGATAACCAGCAGTAGATGGGCAGGAGCAGAAGTTGAGAAACACAGAGATGATGGTCTGCAGAAATCATGAATAAGCTGAAGTCGTGAGGTTGGTAGGAAGGAAAGAGAAGTTAATTCCCTTAGGTCAATTAGAAGACAAACATTTTCTGACTCGCCATAATGGCTAAGCACAAAAATAAAGGCGTGCTCCCTGTATAGAAGCAGAAAGACTATGTTATCCTGGGCGGTATTCCAGACACACCATGCAATGGTGAGACTTCTTCCTGTTTTCCACATTTTTCTCTGCGGTTTCAGTTCCATTAACCAATTCAAGCTGAGCACATCTGTGTCTCTTACAAACTAAAAGCTTATAACTGGCCCAGCATCACACATATTCATAGTCTCAGTAGACAATGGATAAGGCAGAAATGTGTAGTGGCGGAAAGTACAGGTTCTGGGTTCAGCTACCTGGGTTCAGATCCCACTGAGGGTACTTGCTAGCTCTGTGACAAGTCAGTTAAGGTGTCCAAACTTTATTTTTATGACCTTTAAACTGGAGCGAATAATAGTACTAATCCCACAGCAGTGCTGTGGGATAAAATGATAATTAATGATAATGATAAAATGATAAAATGATAAAAATGATAATTAATATAACATACTTACAATTACTCAGGTGCTCAGGAAATAATAGTTGTTATTATAAACCAGAAACCTTGTTTTTAGTCCCTCACCTTACCTGTCAAGTAGAGAAAATCCAGGACGTTCTTTCTCCTTTAAAACAATGCACACTTGGGCCTTACCAGAAGCTGGAACCATGTCCTGACACTGTGTTTATATCAGTACATTTGAATTTTAGGAACATACACTTTTTCCTCTACTGGATTTAGACAGATGTGTGGATGTTACTTTAAAGAAAGTAATTTGGGAGCTGGCTTAGAGAAAACTTTCTATTTTGTCAATGGCTGCTTACATGCTATAAAACCAGACTTGAATAGTTGACAACATAGAGAGTGTAGTGTGTGCATAGCTGAAATTATTCACTATTTTATCTTTTACAGAAAAAGTATGCTGACTGCTTGTTTAGAAGAGAAACAAATTTATGAAACTAATTCATATGTTGTATGATTTTATTATGAGCATAATAAATATTCTGTGGAATATTTGTAAAATATCTTGAAGATGACTACCTAAAAATCTATTTTCTGGTAGATTCAAGCCTATCATTTCCTCCTCTAACTCATCTATATCTTGCTATGGGATTTAAATCCTCTAGTTATAAAGTTGAAAAGTTATCAAATACCATTTATACATATGTATGTGTATATGTATATGCAGAAGTATTTCATATTTTGTGTGTTGATTCAAGTAATCCCCATAAATAAAAGGTATTTTCTGCAATGGAATTCATCGTTTTCCATCCTCCAAGCCACGGATTCTTATGTTTTGCTCTATATGGGAATCAATGACTCTGTGCCTTAAAGTGGCAGATTCCTGAGGCTCATTCCTGGAGTACTGATTTTGTAGGTCTGAGAAAGGACCCAGGAAACACAGTTTTGAGACATATGCAGGTTATTCTGATAAAATCAGAATATATAGGAATGTGGCCTAATCACTGAGATTTAAACGACTTCCCAGGCAGTTCTGACATGCAGACAAGGCTGAGGATTGCTGTTATAGAGCAGCACCTCCCAACTTGAATGGGCATGCAAATTACCTGGGCGTCTTGTAGGAAGGTTCCAGAGTGGAGCCCAAATTCTGCATTTCAACCAGCCTCCCAGGGATACTGACACTGCTGGTCTATGAGAAATGCTGCTCTCATTCTCTGCCATACTGCTCTATGGTTGCCCCTGGTAGGTAAGTATTCAAGGACCTACCTAGGATATGACTTACAGCCCAGCTTACCTGGACTAAAGGTTGATAAAACTTCTCAAGAAGCTCTTTTGATTATAGAAGGATGATGGGACATTATAAGCCAGGTGAAATTTGAAAAACAATTTTTTTAGTCTATCATTGATTCCCACTACTCACTCTGGATATAGAGTAACTGGATGTTTTAGAAAGCAGCGTATTTCTAGCATGTTTAATTCTTTGCATTCCTAACACTTGCTGACAATATTTAATTCAAAGCATTGCTAACGTGTTTCATTCTTTGCAGTGAAGAAGGAGCAGGGTGATCAATGCTTTCCCAGTGCCACTTCTCAATGGGTAGAAGTTTTGGACTTTAGCACTCCCCAGGATAGCTATATACCAAGGCTCCAAACTCATCACAAAAGGCCAACTTCTCAAACAGCATTTCAGTTCTCTTTATTCTAGGAATGCCGTCCTAAAGCTTCATTATTTGTCACTTCAACTTTTCTTCTTTCTCAAAACTAAATGGCAAGGATATAGATTTCAGCTTTCGCCTCTATTTAACCTTTTCTCTCTTTCTCTTCCCAGCTGCCACATTTCATGGTTGTTATTCAAATCTACACAATACAAAGGGAAATATATTTCATTAGTATGGAAACAAATTTTGGATAATTTATATTAATATTTTAAAAATTACAAACCTGCCCATAGGATTCCGTTACTCTTCCATATTGTCTTCTTCTAGAATGCTTAACATTTTATTAACGGTACACCTTTAAATTTATATGATCGTTATTTGTCTCCCTCTCTAATTACACTCTAATTAGACATTAAAATGTAAGCTCCATGAAGGCAGGGTTTTGTTTGTTTGTTTGTTTGTTTTATTCATAGTTGCAACCCAGTACCTAGAATAGGGCCTGGCGTAGAGTAGATTTTCGTAAAATATCTATTGAACAAAGAATGAATAGATATTCCAAACTAATAAATTAGTTATAAGGGCCATGTTTTAGGATTGAGGCAAGTAACTAAAATATGATAGTTTTGCTTTTGCTCAGTACTGGGTAAGATTCAAGCACATTTCCCCAAAGACTTACTCATCCACTTAATGTACTTAGTTTTAATGTGTCCCTCTTAAGTGTCAGGTACTGGGCTAGATGCTATGGATACATGTTGACAAGCCCCAATTCCTTTGGATAATGTTCTCTGCCTGTTGGTCGGGGGCAGACAAGGGAAAGACCAGTTGTAATACACTCTGGTGTGTAATCATGAAAAGATGTGTATGGGGTGTTATTAATGCCCAGGGAGAGCTCCTGACTTAACTTGGAGGGGCCATGGAAAACTTACTAGAAGTCTCCTGAGCTATAAATGAAAGGATAGCTTGAATTAAGACAGACAGAAGAGGAGGGGTTATAAGCTGCCAGTAGAAGTGACACTGTGTCCAAAGGCACAGAGAATTCCTGACCCCCTCCAGGACCACGTTTGTTTGACATAACGTTGCGATAAAGTGTTGTATGTGTAATAAGAGGCAACTTTATTTTTCTATGTGAAAAGGTGTTTGGATTCCAACCCAGGAATGACGGGGATCCATTAAAGAATTCTGAGAATGGGAGAGACAGAGTTATTGGTGCCCTATTCTGAATCTTGCATTATATTTTTCACTATTTCAAATCAAAATATATGTATACACATACATTAAAAATACCTATGAAAATTAAAACAAAAATATATCAGGGGAGAAAATGAGCTTTGGTGGGCTGAAGGGAGAGAGAATAAGATATTCTTAATACGCTGCACCCAGGATCTGTGAAAGTTCATATGCAGGACTTGAAACCAAACCAGAGGTTGAATGAGCGTGAAATTAGCCAAGGTTGTATCCATATGTGACTTTCAGGGGCTCTGTTTTGCAGGATTAGGAGAGCAAATTTATTTCAGTTTCAGAGTTCAGGAAAAATGGCAGACTCTGAATGGCCATATCTGCTAGGACTGACATGAAGTAGAATTCACACTCTCCTACCTCCTGACTAAGACCTAACAGAAAAACCTCTATTTCTGTCTGGACACTTGTAGGACAATCAGATTCAGCTATTCAAATTTAATGTCCCTGACATTTTTAGGAGGCTAACATTTTGACCCTTTCATTCTATAGGTATAATACTAGGTGTTAACTCTAGCAGAAACTGCTTCTTTTGTGCAGTACTTTGTGTTGTTGTTAACTGTAGCTGAAATTCAATAGATGTCATTTACTCACAGTTTTTCTCTTACCATTACACCCAAAATCACTCTTTTTGTTTCTTTCTCCTTGCTGTTAATCTGATAGTTACTGCTTATTCCCTGATGATGGTATCTCCAGCAGGAACCATAATCTCTGTGAAGATCGGGACCTAGTTTTGTTCACTGCTTAAGCCTTAGCACCTAGATCAGTGTCTATCATATAGCTGGTACCGACGTGTTAAAGGAAGGAATGGAGGAAGGAAGGAAGGGGGAGAGAGAGAGAGAGAGAAAGAGAGGGAAGGAGGAGAGGATCAAGGCATGTTCCCATCTTGCTATCCTCTCTTTAATAGCTCAGCAAATGGCACTATAACCTACCGAATGGGCCAAGGGAGAAATCCAGCTATCATCTTTGTCTTACCACTTTTCACACCTTACACATCCAATCAACGTCTGGTCCTTTCAGTTCTGCCCTTTAAATCTGTCTCACATGTATTTGCATCCTTGCCTCCCCACAGTTCACGCCTCCGTCATCTGTTACTTGCTTATGATCTCTATGTTATACTCTTCTTCTTCACAAAATAATGCTCCTTACCGCCAGAAGATCGACCTCTCTAAGACAGTCTTGATCACATTACTCCTGTGTTAAAGACTGTCCTTGTAATTTCCGCTCTCTTTTAGGATATTATTCCAACCTTCATGAGGCATCCATTTTTCTGGAAGTTCTGGATGCTGCATCCTCTTGAGTCTTGCCTAACCTCTAGCAGCTTATTTCCCAGCCACCTTGGGTTCCTTATTCCTGAGATTTCACGTTCACCGCCTGTCATATTAAGTTAACTTTTTGCCTGGCTAGATCTCTTGACCTGTAGAACACAAGATGTCACTTCATCCAGACAGATTTTGGCCACTAGCAGTCTAGTAAAATGCTCCTCCTATCAGTTTCCGTAATACACTTTAGGCCCCTTCTACTCCAATCCCAGAACTCATTACACCGTTGAATAATGCTAAATTCCAAACCCTTTGATGGCAGGCTCTATGTGTGTTTCATTCACTACTTTATTCCTGGTGACAGACACTAACATATACAAATTCTTTGTAAACAAGGACAGGTAATGTACTTCTCTGAATTCAAGGACAATAATTTATTCATAAGCTTCTTCCTTCCACTTGGGCAGTTAAATTCCTGCCATTCTGAAGAGAATTTTGCTCCTCCATGTCACCTTTATGAAATGTCAGGAAACACAAAAATATAGTAACAATTTGATTAATTCAAAAATTTGCCATGCCAGTAACTACTGATATTTGTTTAATGTATTTCATACATCTTATGGACTATGTAGATATCTTACCCTTTAATGAAGAGTAAAAATTGTTCACACACGTTTGGTAAAGGTCACCTATTTTCAATCAGCTCCTTTCTGTGTAATAACTGGCTGACATTTCTCATCCATTTGTGATCAATGAACATGCATATTTTAACTCAAAAGTCCATTCTCTTCAAAGTACCACTCTTATAGCTTCTTATTTCATAACTTGATGATGTTTAGGGCAGGGTAACTACACTAATTCTTGTCCTTAGGCTTTTTTATCTTTAAAGCAAAATAACTGGTAGAACAAACAATAGAAATTGGCTATACTTGAGAATCAGTTGTCAAAAAAGCACATCCTGAATAGATATGCTTTGACCTCATATGTTTAAGGAATGATTGCACTGTTATATTTAATATTACCGTAAATAAACTGTACTTTATCGCTTGTCCTTTATATGTGGTGAGGTGAGATGTTCTAAAAATCCACAAAAAGTAAACAACAGCATTAATTCTGGAAAGTATTTCTCTCACAGATATTTAGAAGCAATCTTCCCTGGAACCATAATCCTCAAAAGGAAATTGCAGTCCTTGCAGAAACACAATTTGAGTCATCTGGGTCTAGGTCTCTGGATTTTTCTAAAAGCCTTCACAAGGCACAAATGACATTTTAAATATCTTGTCAGGGAAAGAAGTGATTTTTAACGCAGATCCACCAAATATATATTTTTTAAACCAGTAGCCCCAAAGGCAAACATCTGAAAGGCAGAGAAAAACATTAGCACCAAGATAAATGTCATGACTTGTGTATAAGGAGGAACATCGTATAAGGATAATAGAGAAGTATCTCTTGTCAGAAAATAAAGAAGAGTAAACAGGTATAATACTCCATGATTCTATCTGTATCTACTCGGAAGTATAATTGGATATCAGAATATTTCTTCTCTACTGGATGCTATGTTATTTTGTTTTTCTGATATTTTAGAAAAAAAAGAACAGATCCAATTATGCTCTGGTCTGCAGGCATGGGGAGAGGAGGACGGAGTTAGGCAGCAGCAAGTGAGCAGAGGTAACACGAAAGTAGGCAACGTAATGAAAGTGTCAAAATGATTCCTTTAAAGAAGTAAAGCTTGTTGTATGATGGCCTGATGGCGTGTTACCCTTGTTCTTGACCAATATACCAATTTATGAAGCTACCAACCCTTCCATACTGCTGCTGTCTTCTAGATCTTTCTTAGTCCAGTTTTTACAAACTCTCGTGTTATATACCTCTCATACCTCTTTGTGACCTATGACGTAAAGCCTCTCCCTTGTCTTTTGTAGTAGTATCCTGCTCAAGAAGTTTGATGATTCTGCTTTGAGTAGAAGCAGCAAAGTTAAAATGTGTTGCCTCCCAAAGTAGCTCATTCTGCCTTTGGAGGAACTGAGCAAGGAAAACTTTTCCCTGTTTTATTCTGTACTCATACCTTAGAACCATGTAAATCAGGTAGTAATTTTAGACAGCATTAAGCTGGTTCTGAGAAGTGGGTATCCATCAATAAACAAGGTAAAATTCTCTTTCATGTGAAAAGCCATTTACTTATCAGCGGTGCCCAGGTACTGCATCTTCGGTGCTTTAGTGCTTCCTACACAATCTGTGGTTCTGCACTTCTCCAGTGTCCCCTTTTGGACACATTGCAGAATAGGGCTCTTGAGAACCCATTCACTCTCCTTCCTCCGATCCATACCAAATACAAAAATTACACCCTCTGTTCCTTTCTGCTTGCTTTACAAACAAATTAAAACTTGTCAGGGTTGGTAAACATTTCAAAATCTTGAGGTTTGCAAAGGAGGGTGACCCTGCTAGCATTGAAATATTTCAGAGGCTTGGCTTTCCAAGAGGAAACTCCAGAATTAAAAACGTTTTTGTCCACATAGAGCCATTACCCATGAGAGTAAAAGATACCTTCAAACATCAGCCTTGAGTTTTGTGTGCAAACTACTTGCTAGATATAGCAGAATTGTTGAAGTAAAGTAGTAACACAAAGTAGGCTTTTCCTAGGTCCTGGAGCTACTTATCTAAATCTGACAGAAGCATAACATGCAGATGGAAGGAGTTTAGCATTTCGGTTGCTGGATGTATTTTAAATAGCAGACACAGTTTGTTAGGTGTTATGCTTTTCTGGCATTAGTTATGATTCTGACATAAAAATATTTAAGAATATCAGAAATGCCTGTTTCCAGCATTTTCTACCAGGTAAACTGTCAGATAACACAACAGTCATCTCTATATCATGTTCATAAAAGATGATCATTTGGTGTGTAAGATGAATTTGAAATGTAGTTTCAACACTGTTGGTAATTATATAAAATGACAGTACAATGTAAAGAATAAAAATGTTATAGCATTATTCACTTAGCCAACATTATGAGTGCCTTTTGAGGGGGCATTGACTGAGAAGGGGTATAAAAGGCAGGTGTCTGAGGTGCTAGAAATGGCCATCTGGATATGAATGGTGATTACATGGAGATATAGATAGATAGATAGATAGACACATACATAGTATGATTTTTAAATAATTAAAAAATTATCTGTGCCACATGGTTAGCTAAAAACTTTCTTGTAATTATAAATAATTTGTTTCATTTCTTTTCAAATAATATTAAGACTGATTTTTATTGTGAAGGAAATAATACTTATTTTATTAGGTTATTTTTATTATCATAATAGATTTTGTCCCACCAATTTGCAAGGGAAGAGCACCATGCAAAATCTCCTAGAGGTTTCAAACTGATTGCACACAGACACAGAGAAAAAAAATGAAGAAGCGTGTAGGAAATTTCTGCAAGAAGCATACAAATTTATAAATCAGAAAAACCATACTTGCTTTGTTACTTTATAAATTTTAAAGATAATGATTTTGTATATGAGGAGATCATATTGGGAGAGTTTGAAGCAGGAATGAAATAACCACCTCAAACTTTTCACTGGACAGATGTATCTTAGGAAAAAGTGATAATAACGTCATATTTTAGATGAGGACCCTACAATAAGGATGCTTTACCAATACATGATTTCATAGAAAGCAATAAAAAACAATTTAGAATGAAACAGAAGAGTCTCCTAATCAGAATATAAGTAACGCTGCTGGAAGCTACTTCTTTTCCACATCATCTCCCTGGAGCTCCCTGATGAAAAATACATTTCCCAAGACTATTTCCACCCTTTAAATTGGGATACTAAAGGCCCTTGAGTTACACATGCAACCAGCAGTTTCTTACTAATTAGTATCTCATCATGGTATATTTTTATCTGATTGGCACTGAGAACATGACCCACTCTGAACACTGTGTTGGTGAGAAGAGGAAAGGTCTATTGCATGAGATAATCAAAGGGAGAGAAGCCCCAGCCAGGAATGACCATGCGTCCCAAACTCACAGGTGCTTGACCCTGAGGGAGAGAGGAGCACAGAGGCAACAGGGAAAAAGGAACAGAGAATCCTGGACTAGGCTGAAGATGCTTTAGGAATTGTTCGAGAACCGATTTGCACATTGGAGTAAATTCCCTTATTCCATTTTCAGATATCCATTTTTATGGGGACAAGTCAGGGGCTTTTGAAAGCTGTGTAAATTCTTCCACCTACTTGAGGTCAATTCAAGTGATTATATATGTGGCCTGCTTACAAGATGCTACCTGGAATGGAGCACTACAGATAGCCGTGGAGAAAATTCTAATTTTCCTTCCAAATGAATAAAGTATCTATATTGTATATAGATATATAAAGTATATATGTATGTGTAAGTATATATGTATATATACACAGGTACTGTACACATATATGCTTATATATACTTTTATTCATTCATACACATATAACATGTATGTACACATATATTCTCTCCCTCTCTCTATATATAAATATATATATATATTTGTAACTGTATATATACAGACACACACATGCACACACACTATTTCCACAGGACTTCTGTAATATAATATGCAAAGCAAATTGTAGCATATTCTTATGTTCTTTTTTAATTCCACCTAGACATCTAGAGTTAAATTCTGTGATCAACAAGAATGCATATTTCTTTTTTGTTATTACCAACAGGTTAACACTGAGAAAATGTGATTGTGTGGGTGTGTGTATGTTTGTGTGAGAGAGAGAGACACCGTACAGAAAAAAGAGCCAGCATTTTATCCCAAGGCTTTTCTTCCCTCATGTTGATCTAAATTCAAGAACAAGAAAGTAGGGGAACGAAACTGGCAGAACATGCTCCGTTTGCAGAGGTTTATGGAAGAAGAGAAATCCTCCTGAGAAATAAGTTTAGTGGCGATAGAGTAAGAGTGAGAGGGCTCTTGGTTTCTTGGTGTTTAAAATGTGTAAAATATACACTTTATATTTCCTCATTGGTTTTTTTGAAAATTAAATGAGACAAAGTGTGAGAGGGCACCCATCAGAGTACCTGGTGAGCAGCTATTGCTCAAGGAAACAATAATAGTTTTTTCTTTGCCTTTCCCAAGCTTAAAGGGGTCACCAGGAAGCACATCCAAGACTGCAAAGTATACCTGAAAGGGGTAGTGATGTAATGACGATTAAAAAGAATGGGTTTTTCAGTTCAACAGATTGAAATTTCAATCTGACCATGATTTCCTACCTGTGTAGATTTAGGGAATTCTAGTTTTTAAGGGCCTGGTTTCCTTCTCAAGTATAATACACGTAATATTCATGACCTCAGAGGTTGCTATACAATGAGATGCCATAATAAATGCGCTTAGCAATGCACCTGACTTACAGCAAACACTCTGCCACTGTGGATATTAGCATTTATTACATTAACTGGGTGGCCCAGGTCCCCATATTTTGCTGGCATTCCCCGTGAATTCTTTCAACCTCTCCAGGTTTTAGAGTTATCAGGGTCCCGGTTACAACCTTGACCCCCAGGGTCTCTAATAATTTCAAGCTAAGAAAGCCACTGTTTACCCAGAGGATGGAAAGCTGACTTTTATTGAGACCTATGAAAATGCAAATGTCTAAACCTGGGATAATAAAATAGGATCTTATTTTTATCAAGTACCACCTTTATGGTAGCTCAGGACCCACTGCCTTGATTCCTGCACCTCAGCTGCTCAAAGTCTTCCCTGGCTGTTGGTGAAAACTCCCAAAGTTGCTTTCAAAACAAGATTCTTGTGCACTCAGAAACAAGATTCTCGTGTTTCCCTCTCTGACCTCCTGCCTTCTGCCAGGGGAGAGCCCTGCTGCTGAAGTCTCTTGGGAGATCACAGCTCCTCTGTCCTCTGTCCTCTGTCCTCTGTCCACAGCACTGTCCTCCGTCCTGGTCTCATTGTTCACACAAGTGCAGCAACAGGAAAAGCACATTGTCCTTCCCTTTATCGCTTTTTCCTTACAACTTCAGCTCGTGCTTTTCACTAAGGTCACACAGCATATGCAGACCAAGTGGCAAGTTTTCTCATAAAGTAGAGAAACCATGGAAAGGAGTAGGATGCAGAAGACAAAAACCAGGTGCCAGGCAAGGTGTCAGCTCTGAAGCCTGCAGGCCTGGTGCCTGAACGTTTCATCTCTGTGAACCCTCACTTGTCATCGGCCAGGGGTCAGCTCTCTGCTCCCAACCGAACTACTTTGCAATAGATCTTCCTGCACAGAGGCCAGGACCCAACTCCAGTGAGACATCAGAGACAGAACTTCAGACTCCATCC
The DNA here is from genome assembly GCF_965194825.1 of Balaenoptera physalus. Classification (NCBI taxonomy): domain Eukaryota; kingdom Metazoa; phylum Chordata; class Mammalia; order Artiodactyla; family Balaenopteridae; genus Balaenoptera; species Balaenoptera physalus. The sequence continues at coordinate 158,728,379 of NC_138890.1, forward strand.
TGGGCTTTCATTTTGGAACCCTCATTTTCATGTCCAGATTCTAACTCTTGTGAGAATGTCCACTCATTTCAATTAAAAGCCTTCTTCACTTCTGCCCACTAACCTATTCTAAATAGAAAAATTAGAAGAAAATAATCCTGCATCAATTCAATCTGTATTAGTCATTCTTTTTTTTTTAAAGTGTACAATTTAATAGTTTTTATTATGTTCATAGATATTTGCAAGCATCATCACAGTGAGTTTTACAACATTTTAATCACCTCAAAAAGAAATCCTGTATCTTTAGCTATCATCCCCCATTCTCCATCAGTCCTCCCCCAACCCCTGTTGTAAGCAGCCACTAATCTAGTTTCCGTCTCTGTAGATTGCCTATTCTACACATTTTATATTAATGGAACCATATCATATGTGGTCTTTTGTGAATGGCTACTTTCACTTAGCATAATGTTTTCAAGGTTTGTCCTTGTTGTAATATTCCATTATATGGACGTACAACAAGAGAAAAGGGAACCCTCTTGCACTGTTGGTGGGAATGTAAATTGATACAGCCACTATGGAGAACAGTATGGAGGTTCCTTAAAAAGCTAAAAATAGAACTATCATACGACCCAGCAATCCCACTACTGGGCATATACCCAGAGAAAACCATAATTCAGAAGGAGTCATGTACCACAATGTTCATTGCAGGTCTATTTACAATAGCCAGGACATGGAAGCAACCTAAGTGTCCACTGACAGATGAATGGATAAAGAAGATGTGGCACATATATACAATGGAATATTACTCAGCCATGAAAAGAAACGAAATGGAGTTATTTGTAGTGAGGTGGATGGACCCAGAGTCTGTCATATGGAGTGATGTATTAGTCATTCTTAAATGATACCTTGTGCAGGCTATCACTTATCCAGTGGTTGAACTGGGCCAAACCAATTTCTTATTCATTCTCTTCTGCAGTGAAAGTGTGCAGTGGAGTCTGCTGGTCCATTCAGCAATCCTCTTGGGTTTTTGCTCCTGGAAAACAACTATATGAACACTTGTAAAAACATGGCTCTCCTCAAGAATGCACCTAATAAATTTGGCAGCTTAAATAAATTTGTACAGATACAAAAAACAAAAAATTCAAAGAAGCAATGACCGACCTGAAAAGACCTAGCTCTAGTCCCTAATAAAAATAGAATGATTAGCTTCTTATTCTACATTGTACGTATTCAAAAAATGGGGTGATATTCAGACAAAGTGCAACTCTACCCCAAAGGTCTCTCATGAATCCATAGATAATCCTCAATGCCTAGGAAAGCAACCTGCAAAAAGAAGAGATAAATACATACATGTTGTTGAAAGCATAAAGGAAATAGGAGTTTATCCATCATCTAATATTTACAGCTTAAAAAGCATTACTTTGGAATCGAGTTTTAATCAAGTTACCCTGTTACATTTCTTTAAGTTCTTGGTTGGAATTCTGAATATGTTTTCTCAAAGAAACATTAAGCCCAAATTTGGGAAGTTATAAGACCTTTAGTTCACATTAGACTTTACATTCATACAAACTGGTAAGAACATTTATTGTTCAAAACAAACAAAAGACTTACATTTAAGACTAATCTATGAGTTAGATAAAATAAAATGTATTTGTTAAACTTACCACTTTCCCCAGCTTGCATTTTTAAAACCTGAACGTCTTCCTAAACTGTGATAACTTGCCCCACACTTCCTCTCTGTACCATGGTTCTCAGTTTTGTCTTAACTGTGTAATTGCATCTGCATATTTGCTGTTTTTCTCTTAAATCCAGGTCTTCATTCGAGACTCAGCCTCCTCTTCCATATCCTGGCCGCCTCCATTCTCTTCTTTTTCATGCCAGTACCCCCTGCCGTGATCTGTGTAAAGTACAAAATTAACCTCGCTGTTTCCCACATAAAGCCTCCACTGGCTCTCTGTTATCTACAAAATCAGCACCAGTCTTCCTGGCATGGATATGCGGACACACCCTCAACTTCTCCCACCTCCGCCCCCATATCTCTTGCCATTCCTTCCCCTGTGCATTACCCTTTAGTCACTGTGAATAATTCGCTGGCACATGAGTAAGCATGTATGCTCTTGCCCACACGCACACACACATCCCTAATGACATTTTGGCCCTTGGTGCCATTCGTCCATGCTATCCCCATGAGATGTATCTGCACTTCTCCATGTTATCTGTATACTCCTCCATAACTTTTCTGGCTAATTCCTATTCTCTCTTCCAAGCTCAGAACTGACATCGCTTTCACTAGAACACTCTCTTTGATCTCCAGCCATCAGCCTAATTGATTATCTACAGGATACCTCAGAGCTAGTGCAGGTTTGGTTCCAGACCATCGCAACAAGGCAAATATCCCAATAAAGCGCGTCACACAAAGTTTTTGGTTTCCCAGTGCATGTAAAAGTTGTTTATACTATTCTGTAGTCTATTAAGTGTGCAATAGCGTTACATCTAAAAAACAATGTACACACTTTAATTTAAAACTACTTTATTGTTGAAAAAATGCTAACCATTGTCTGAGCCTTCAGCGAGTTGTAACCTTTTTGCAATAGGAACATCAAAGATCACTGATCACAGATCAACTTAACAAATATAATAATAAGATTGAAAAACTATGAGAATTACTAAAATGTGACACAAAGACACAAAGTAAGCAAATGATGTTGGAAAAGTGGCGCTGATAGACTTGTTTGACACAGGGTTGCCACGAACCCTCAATCTGTAAAAAAAAGAAAAAACAACTCGGTATCTGTGAAGTGCAATAAAAGGTATGCTTGTATTTTACAACATTTGCCATATTGCTTCCTAATTTTCTCTTTACAGATTCGTGTTGCCTGATAGATTACAAACTCTATGCAGGCCCAGACTATATCTTAAGTTTATTTATAACTTCTGTGTCCTGTACTGTGTCTATTGTATATTAATACTTGAGTGCTAATTTTGTAATACATGAATATGTATATGAAAGAATATGTCTTTTAAAGACTATTGACTTCTGAGACCTCTTTCATCCTTGGTTGCTAGTTATCTATTTTGGACTTTTTTTTGAGTATAATACCATCTTATGGTTCATTGATTTAATAATGGAGTGTGTCTTGTGTGTCAGAAACGGGGCCAGATCCAGTGTAACTATAAGCTACAATAATCACCAAGAAAGCATATAGATACAAGTGTGGAAAGTACCCTAAAAAAAATGTGCATGGTGCTATGAGATTGTAGAAAGGGCCAGCATGGTTTAGAGACACAAAAAGATGCCTTCTTGCAAGAAATGATGTCTGAACCGAGATATGAAGATGTGCAGTTAACCAGATGGAGAGGGAAGGGAGACTGTGCCAGGCTAATGGAAGAGTTCACTCAGTGGGGGGTGGGATGTTGCTGTACTCAAAGGATGGAGAGAACCCAGGGGGGTCCAAACAGAGGTGGAGGTGCACAGCCCTATGAGCAGAAGCTGTGACAATTTTGGAGAATGAGGTTTGGAAATGGGGCAGGAAGGAGGATAGAAAACTATTATGTTACTTAAGAAACATATCAGGAGTCCCCACATTTTGGTGATGGAGAGACATGGGTAGAGTTGAGAAATATTGAGAAAGAAAAGTCAACATTATTTGATGATGGATCAGCGTGTGATGGTTACGGAGGGAAGGGGCGAGAAGGGTGAGGGTGAAATCTGATTTTCAGAGCCGGTGGGATTTTTCTGAGAAAACAATGGATCAAGATGGACCAGCTTCCGTGAGGGCTCAGCAGAGAGGAGAAATCTGACAGATCTGCTTTGCACTGTTGATTTTAGGTGACCTTTAGCACCAGATTTCTACCATGTGACATTTTGGAAATCACAGATGTGGGCAGATTGTGGAGAAAGAGGAGAGAAGGAATTTATGGCCAAACCATAAGAAATACTAACACTTGTAGCTCTCTGCAGACAAGAGAGAGGAGAGAGGTCATCCTCAATTTCTTTTTATATATGAGTTTTTATTATACCATAAACTTGGTGAGAAAGGGAAAAAATCCACTTTTAAAAAATGTGGTCACACAGCACCAAAACAATGCAGCAGCCAAAGTGGGATCCTTAAAAAAAAATGTTGATATTAATTGAACTGAAATAAGTACTCATCATCCAACAAATCACTATAAAATCTATTTGAAAAATGAAAATTATATATCTATACATAGTGTCATATTTTTAAAGAATACATTCATTCTGGGAGAAAGGTGAGGGATATATTTAATAATGCTTTGCTTTTAAACCTAATGATCTCAATTCGAATTAAGCATAGACCAGTGGTCATCATTCAGGACAGATCATGATGACTCAATATGAGGATTAATTACAAAAGTAATCATATCCATTACCTAATTATTCAAATCTTAATTACAACTCTGCCGACCCAATTAGTCAGGACACAAGGCTACTGTTGGAGATGGGTGGATACTCGGCATCTGTGCTGAAGTGAGAGGCATCGGTTGCCAAGAGATGAAGTGATGGAAAGTGTCAACTCACCAGCTGCGAAGTGAACAAGGCTTAGAAAAGCACACAGGAGTCTGTGCAGTGATTTAGCACACGGGTCAGGGGGAGGTGAGGAGAGGATGCACGTGTGCTCTCAAGGCCTTTGTTACCCTCTGGATGGACTGTGGATTGCAAAGCATTGCTTATCTCACTGTGGGGTGCTACCATTAAAAACAGAAAAAAATAAAAATACCTAAAGCTGTCTTTTGCATGTTAGATAGAGCCATAAGAAGAAATGAGCCAGCAATGCCTTTTAAACATATAAACATGTTTTTATAAATTCATTAGAATCATTTATGGCCTCTAATATTTGCTTGATCCATGCCTAATGAAAGAAATAGAATTATACACATGAAATATCCACTTCTTATAAGTATAAAAAATAAAATAATAGATTCCCTGATTGGCGCCACCGATTTTGACTTTAGTAGCATCGAATGTCTAATATCTCAGCTTCTGATATATTTACATGCTATTATTGACTTTTGACCATATTAGATAGGAAGGATTCTATTAATAATGCTATTGACTTTATATATATTTATTGTATTTGTCAACCTTGGTATAAAATCTTTATTGAACTATAATCAATTGTTTAAAAAAATGTTAGTGAAGGGAAGCAGTGTATAAAGTATGACACAACTCATTAGAACTTTAAGTATGTCAACTTTTGACCCAGCTATGGATTCACTTCCACCGTCCTCAATGTCATAGGTTTAAGTTTTTATTAATTCACATTTTGGAATGTGCGAATGAAAGAATGTTGGCACTTATTGAAGTCACGATGTTAATTTACATGAAATATATATACATCTTTCTTCTGAGTGTAATAGAAACGATTTCAACTTTTCACATTGGTTTCACAGAAGAAAATTACATTTCAACAAAATTAAAAGAGTTTGGGGAGCTTTTCCAGCATTGCATCTCCATGCTCCCTTGTTATTGAATGACAGTAAGAAATCCTGTTAGTTCTCTGCTACTGAGCAAATTGCTTTCCATAATTATGGTTTATGTTTTAATGGGGATAGCTTCACATGAGGAGAATTATACCAAACCAGCATTGCCTCTTGGTGCTGCACAGAACAGCACCCTGCCTACTTGACAAAATCCATGTCTCTCGTGTTGCCGCTCAGAAAAATATATAAATAAATGCTTGCCAATCTTGCATCTGAGAGAGTTTTAATTGAGGATAATGAAACATCCCTAGCTCCGAAATGAGAGTATGGTGGCCACAAAGCCCTTTAAAATGCTAATAGGCAGAAGACGTTTACAGAAGTTGTGTGAGATTATGCAGCATAGTGATAGTGTAGGTAGATGACAGTTTGTCAAATTTAGCTGCAGTGATCAGACCTATTTTCCCTCTTTCTACTTCTGAGGCCGACTTGAATGAATGAATTAGGATGATATAAAGTCGGCACCTTCAACACTAAGCATCCTGCCCTTTCAGCTATAGGGCATCTGCACACCACCCATTAAAGGAGGGGGAAATGACCAGGAAGAAGCAGAACTGTTAATTTCACGTGATTTAATGTTTCTAGGTCCCACTTCCTCTCCCCATTTCAGTTGTATTTCACCCACAGAATACTTCTCTCATTTTAAATCACAGTGACGCAGTAAAACACGTGTGTACTTTAACTAAGCAACTTACCAATTCAAGTGGGTTGCCTCAGCAGTAAGAAATGAACTCAGAAGTGATAAAGCATGGTACTGCTTCAGTAAAATGGAATAAGAAATCACTTTGACAGAGCCTAGATTCTGGTCTGGGTTGCTAAATGTGTTTTTTTTTTTTTTTCCTCTTTTTTTTTTTTTTTCCTCTTTCAAGGTCGATGTTCTTTATTTTACGTGGAGTGTATCTTATGTGACAGCACGGGAAGAAATGTAGGCAGCCCAGGTTAATGTGTTTGGGGTCGAATGGGCTTCATAGTGAGGGGACTCAGCCCTCTTGAGATATTCAGCTAACATCTACAAGTTTAAAAGGAATCTTGTTTAAATGGCCACTGTTATGGTGAATGCCAAGAACTAGGAGAGGCATGAAAGGAAAACATGCAGTTGCTTATTTTTAAAAAGGGAACCTCCTTATTTTCCTTTGACTGGGATACAGCACAAAGGTGTGGTTTAGAATGATTTCCCATTGCAAACTCTTTCACCTCAGGGATTTACAAGTGGGATATTTTCATTTCTGAATTGAAAGTGTTGGTCTTTTAGATTTGAGATGACAAGTGTCTTTCCCCGCCTTCATCACCTGCCAGTAACTTAAGCACCATCTGCCAAGGTGCCAGGCACTGGTCTCTTGCTCCTAGGGGACTTCACCTGCGTGTGCCTGAGTGTTTGCATAAGAGTAATCAGTCGCAAACTACATGCACTTATTAGCAACACCATTAATTTATTAAAAGAAGACCTTAAAAAAAAAAGAAATCTTGAGTTAGCAACTGAAAACCAAGGTCAGATCCTAATGATTAATCTGTATATGTTTCCTGTTTTTTTTTTACTATGAAATTCCCAATCTGAATATCTACTTTGTTTTATAAACGTATATTTTAAATAAAATAATTAGGATCACTTAAACTTGGAGTTGAACAACATTCTTTTCATCAAGAAATTTACTCAGATACTTTTCATTAATACTTCTTGAATTATTAAATACTTTTCCTAACATACCTTTATTTCTACCTTACACCAAATTGAAGGATAAATATTCAAGTGTCTATCAACTGCATCATTAAACATTCATTTGTTATTTCCAGGTGTCTCATGCAGGTTTATAGAAAGCTATAGATTGTGTCTGCTGAATGGCAGCTGTATCTTTCACACGAATGTAAAAAAGATATGTGAATAGAGTTTCATTTTCTTTATCTATAAACATTCAGCGAGGTTTGACTGTATGTTAGAGATTGAATTCAAAACTTTTCTTTATGAAATCAAATCAGAAAGAAGTGGACAACTTGACACTGTTAAAATTTGAATCAGGGTTTTTACTCAATGACAATAGTTTTTGACTTTAAAAAGTGTCCTTATATATGTGTGTTTAAATTGACTTTGAAAGAGGCAGTGTTACTTTTGCCTAAATTTTATGCTCCATGTACAAGAAGACAAAATTAAGATACCTAATAATGTTAGGCACTTAACTCTGCCAGAGAGATCCTACTCAAGGGCACCTAAGAAGAAAAGATTCCCATAAGAGGATGCCCAGATGAATTTCTATCAAGTGTATTTAGAACCAAATGAACGACTCAAGTGCCTTTCTTCAAAATGTACTGGGAATTCTGAATGTGTTCAATTTCACTAGGATCTCCTATTTGTTGCTATAAAGTCCCTCAACATCATTTTGTACTATTTTTAGTGAAAATCACAAAGCATTCTCTTTCTTTTGTGTCTTAGAATATACAAACAGTTGCATATAGATGAAAATCTCTTTTGTGGAATAAATATAAATGGAACTGATCCCTCAGCACCTCCTTCATTCCATGTTTCAGTGATAGATTATCACTACAACTCCTATTGCAGTGTAAAATAAAATGCCTTGCTGCATTCTCAGGTTACTTTCCCACGGAGAATCTTCACTTACCTTACGGTAAATAAGCACCAGTGTTCTCTCACTTACATACCTAAATATGCTTGAGACAGGAATGGTAAATAAAATCATCCATGTTTTGTGAAAAGAGACATACTGCAAATGTCAAGGTAAAGTTCTTTTTGATTCTATAGTACACAGCTATTTCTTCCAAACAATTTAGGATTCAGGTTGCATGCCGATAGCTCATGTGGGCTATTTCTGCAAGCAGTTTAGTAAGAAGCCTTGAGGTATGCATCAGAGAGAAGGAGGATTCTGTTTTTTGGTTTCTTTTAAAGATGAGCAAATGGAATATCTTATTTGCAAAGAGTAAGAAGGAGGAAAAAGATTATAAGCAAACATCTTGAGATAAACTGAATCCTGACAGAATAACAGAACAATCAAAAAACATTTCTTGAACGCTCTTTACTAGACATTATGCTAATTTAACTAGGCTTTAAGGAAAAACTTGAAATGGCTTTGTCGTCCCCACAGAAAAATGACCAATGGTGGGCTGCTGCTGGGTGGGGAGCATGGCATTCACAGCAGAGTGATGCGCATGGCAAGCTTAGGCCTTGACTTTGTCCAGCTCTGATACAAGAAGCCAGTTTGGGAGCTCTATGTGAAAAAGGGCAGAGTGTTCAAAAGATTGTTGTTTTTTTTTTTCTCCCAGTTAATTTTTTCTTTTTGGCGTTAGAATTTGCTGCATTCATTTTTGTATATCAAAGGCACTCGCTCTTTATTTGCTTTGGGCCACTAGTTGTGCAGTTACTAAGAATGGAAATTGTAGATCCAGAGAAAATGTCTTGCTATAGCTGTTGAGGAATGAATGAAGTAGAAGCCCCAGGAAAAGGGTATTTATGCTTCTGAAATTATATTCTGCCTTGAACTTTAGTCCAGTGGAAAGTGAACATTGTTTTTTTTTTAATTCAATTTTTATTTTATATTGGAGTATAGTTGACTTGCAATGTTGTGTGAGTTTCAGGTATACACCAAAGTGAGTCAGTTATACATATACATGTATCCATTCTTTTTCAGATTCTTCTCCCATATAGGTTATTACAGAATATAGAGTTCCCTGTGCTATATAGTAGGTCCTTGTTGATTTCCTATTTTATATGTAGTAGCGTGTACATGTTAATTCCAAACTCAATTTATCCCTCCTCCACCACCTTTCCACTTTGGCAACCATAAGTTGGTTTTCGAAGTCTGTGAGTTGTTTCTGTTTTGTAAATAAGTTCATTTGTATCATTTTTTTTTAGATTCCACATATAAGTGATATCGTATTATATTTGTCTTTCTCTGTCTGACTTACTTCACTTAGTATGGTAATTTCTAGGTCCATCCATGTTACTACAAATGGCATTGTTTCATTCTTTTTTATGGCTGAGTAATATTCCATTGTACATATGTACCACTTCTTCTTTATCCATTCATCTGTCAATGGACATTTAGGTTGCTTCCATGTCTTGGCTATTGTAAATAGTGCTGCAATGAACATTGGGGTGCATGTCTCTTTTTGAATTATGGTTCTCTCCAGATATATGCCCAGGAGTAGGATTGCTGAATCATATGGTAGCTCTATTTTTAGTTTTTTGAGGAACCTCCCTACTGTTCTCCATAGTAGTAGTACCAATTTACATGCCCACCAACGGTGTAGGAGGGTTCCCTTTTCTCCACATCCTCTCCAGCATTTGTTTGTAGACTCTTTGATGATGGCATTCTGACTGGTGTGAGGTGATACCTCATTGTAGTTTTGATTTGCATTTCTCTAATAATTAGTGATGTTGAGCATCTTTTCATGTGCTTTTTGGCCATATGTATGTCTTCTTTGGAGAAATATCTATTTAGATTTTCTGCCCATTTTTGGATTGGGTTGTTTGTTTTTTTGATATTGAGCTGCATGAGCTGTTTGTATATTTTGGAGATGAATCCCTTGTTGGTCGCTTCATTAGCAAATACTTTCTCCCATTCTGTGGGTTGTCTTTTTGTTTTGTTTATGGTTTCCTTTGCTGTGCAAAAGCTTTTAAGTTTAATTGGACAGCTACATGTAAACTGGACAGCTACATGTAAAAGAATAAAATTAGAATATTCTCTAACACCATACACAAAAATGAAATGGATTCAAGACCTAAATGTAAGGCCAGACATGATAAAACTCTTAGAGGAAAACATAGGTAGAACACTGTTTGACATAAATCACAGCAATATCTTTTTGGATCCACCTCCTAGAGTAACGAAAATAAAAATAAATAAATGAGGCCTAATTAAAGTTAAAAGTGGACATTGTAATTTTTCTTAGTGATAATTAAATAACAGATATTTTTGGAAATGAAAACTATGTTTAGTTTCAAAAACAGAGGATCAATTTTATCAATCTATCTCACTATTTTTTAAACTCTATGAAGAACAAGAATGATTTTATCAGCCCCTAGGAATGTATTACGTGCTAAATATTTTAGGCATGTGGCCTTATTTAATCTTCCCTGAAATCTTAAGAGTAGGCATTATTGCCCGTTCTATAAATGAAGGAAGTGAGTTAGAAGGCATTCAGTGACTTGCCTAAAATCAAACCCCTAGTGATTCGCAGATCTGGCAAGTCAGGCTCAGGTCTCTCTAATTCTAACCTTTGTGGTTTTTAAATCACTAAGCTATTTATACTCCCTTTTCAAACTAGCCATCCTTCATATATTAGGTCAGAGCATAAAAATAAGCCATTCATAACTCCTTCTAGTCTAGTGATTGTCACATAGTGTCCTCCTTAACTATTGATTCCCTTATTCATTTTTTTTCTTTTGGAGAGGGGCACATTTCTGATTTCTTAACTGCTTTCTTAATCCTTTGAGTTTAATGACCTTGCAGAATGTCTTTTGGCTTTCTGAATTTTTAATGTTCAAGTTGAACTTCAGTCACTTCTGTTTTGCTCAACTGATTTAGTTTGTCCTATGGGTGAGTAAGATTCTCCCTGCTGACCCTCCACAGTACTAATAGAGTAGCCCCTTCCTTCCCATTGCAGGAGCAGGAAGGGACCTTCGTGAATAGCATGTGATATAATAAATGCTAAATATGATTAAAATATTTGGGTTTCATTGAATTTCACAAGACAAAAACACCTACCTCCCTTGCTTTCTGATCCAGCTACCACCATATTGCTCTCTTCTTTTACAACTAAAAATATTTCAAGAGTAGTTTGTACTATAACTTCTGGTGCTTTCTGTCCTGTTCACTTTTCAACTCAGTTTCATTTCTATCTCACTCCAATAAGGATACACTGGATAATTCCAGAAGGAAATTCTAATCACCAAATATTATGGACAATATTTTATTTAAGCCACATGTTGATTCACCACGTTCTTCTTGAATGTCTCACTTTGTTTGTCATTACCCACCTCTCTTGTTTTCTCTCTACACTTGTAGTCATTTCTTATTCATTTCCTTGGGCTCAGATTCCTCCATTCTCCTGAAATGTGAGTATTTCCATGGCTCGGTCTCTCTGTGTTCTCAACACATCCATGGCTTTTTCTGCTACCCGTACCAATGACTCCCAAATTTATTTCACCAGGCCATTACTCCTTTGAGCAATATGTTTTATTTCCATATCCTTCTTGACTTCTCCCTGTCAAACAACTTAAATTCAGTCTTTGTAAAATGTTAACTAAGAATTCACCACAAATTCTTCCTTCTCCTCCACAATTGATTATAACTTATAAGACCAGTCATTTGCCCTGTGGCTTCCCTTTTCTCTGACCCAGCTCAGCCAGTAAGAAACAAGCCATGCATTAACTTCATAAATATTTCTCAATTTCACCTTCTCCTCTTTAATTAAATCGCTCTTGCCTTAGTTAATATCCTATGTCTAGGCAAGAACCTAGACAATTAGAATAACCTCCTAAGCAATTCCCCTCTCTTTAAAATACCCTCATTCCTTCAGTTTCTCTTATTTTCCTGCTGTGTATAATTTTTAAAAACAGAACAAAAAAATTAGCCGTGTTCCTCCCCTGCATAATCTTCAGTACGTTTCATTACAACAGATTAAATACTCATTCTTTCCAATGGGCACTTACAGAGATTGAACTATCTACCAGGCTAGGTACTGTGGAAACAGTGGTGACACTGAAGCTGCTCTTAAAGGGTAGATGAGAGGGGCCTTAATCAAATAACCTAGCAAACAAATGTAAAATTAGAACCTAACATGTGTTAGGAGCATATACTCAAGTGACCTGAGGAATCTGGGAAGTCAGGCAAGGAGACTTTAAGTTGAAAACAACAGAGTGATAAAAGCTAGGTTAGTAGAAAAAAAAAAAAATTCCAAATATACGAAACACATTGAACACAATCCCTTAAATAGGAAGAGACCTGGAAAATTTTAAAAAAGGCCAGTATATGTGAATACAAAAAACAAATAGACGAGTGTAACTGAATATTCAGGGCTGTAAAAGCCATAAGTCTGGTCTTCATCCTAAATTCAAAGGAAATAAGTTGAAGGGTTAAGGGTAGAGGGAGAAGTGATATGATTATAAAACAAATTGGAAGAGACCAAGGTGGACGTGGGGAGACAGAATAGAAGGTATTGACAAGAGATGAAGATAGCTTAGGATATAAGGACTGTAGTGATTATAAAGAGAAGCAGCAAAACCTAAGGTATATTTGAGGAGCAGATTCTTAATCTGTGCCTAAACATTTTAAGGTACTTGTTAATAGATTGAATGGAAGAGAAGAATCAAAGAGAGGGAGATATCAAGGATGACTCCTAGATGTCTACTTTGCAGAAACAGATGAATGTAGATACCATTCTCTGAAAACAGAGACCAGGAAAGAAGGTGGGTATTAGAGGGAGAAACTGGGCCAGATGATGATGTCTGCTTTTGTGTACATTAGATTTAATGCACCTATGCAACATAAAACGTGATGATGCCAAAGAATATAAGGAAATAATTGAGTATACAGTATAACACTGAAAGTTTTGTCCTGTAAATAAACAAATAAAGAAAACCGAGATTAAAATAAAAATTTTGGAGACATTGGCGCACAAATGGTAATTATAACTGTAGGCATAAATGTGATTATATGGGGAGAGAATGTAGATCTCAAAGGAAAGAAAGCCAAAGATGAGTCTTTGAGAATTTCATCACAATGTCTGTATAGAAGATGATAAGCCTAAGAAGACGGCAAATTGGGTGGGGGTAGGGAAGAATGGTAAGAGGAAAAACAGGAGAGTGCCCTGTGACAAATGTGAGTGGAAGCATTTCAAGGTGAAGGGAGTGATCAAATACCTTTAAGGGTATGAGTGCGAAAAAGCCTGCCAGTGTATATCAGATATGTCCACTGGAGCTGTATGGATGACCTTATCAACAACTTTTGTAAGTAATAGGAATCTGAAGTTAAATTAGAAAAAGTCAAGAATGTTAGTGAGAGAGAAAAAAGTGAATGGAGATTCAGGCAGTACATAATGCTTCTTGATAATTTTGCCTGTGAGGGAGAAGAGAGAATGATATGCTATCCATCAGAAAGTCTGTTTGTTCATTTATTTAAATGACTTGAATGGGTTTATATACCCAGATAAAAGATTTGGTTAAGAAATCAGTGTCAAATATGTAAAAGGGAGAAAGTGTAATTCAAGGTGCCCCAAGTTATGTGCCATTAGATATCTAACAAAAAATTTAACCCTGTATAAGTAAAACAACCAGCTCTACATCAGTAAACCTTGTTATAGATTCTGTAGGTAATTATAGCATATGCCCTAAAAGGAACTCCAATTCAAAAATTTAAATTTTCCATTAAGTATTGAAAACTTTAATGAAAGGATTGTCTTACATAGGAGAATAGATGACTCATCTACCATAACAGGAAGAAGAATTAAAGCTCATTGTGGATTTAGGTGAATTTGTGTGTTTGAGGAAGAATGGTGAGGTAGTTCCCAATGTATATATCTAATTTTCTCTACTAAGTAGATGAGAAGGTCACCTCCTGAAAGTGTAGCTGCAAGATAGAAATGCTGAAGAAAGCAAGTGACTGTGGTGTGGCTTAGGTAGAAAAAGTAGCAAGATTAGACTGTCAAATAATTGAGGTTCTAGTTTATTTCCTATGTCATCCATGATGTCATCCATATTCACAGTAGATGTTACAGAGAGATAAAATCTCAGAGAGTTTCCAAGTTCCTTGATAAATGATGGAAGTGAGTAAGAGCCAATCTCTTAAACAAAATCTATCCTCCACTGTCTTGCTGCCTTGGACTCACAGTCTTCCAAGGCAGGTTTCCCACACCCAGCCAAGTTCCTCAGACTGTACCTTGAATTTCCCCCCTCTGTTTACACACATTTGTTGCTTCCTCTGCTTGATAAATCAGTCCACTCTGTTTGTTTTGGGAACTAATGCTACTCATTCTTTAAGATGCAGATCACATAATTATCCCACTCTTAATACCTCCCTAAGCTTCTAAAGTCTAGGACTTTGTAGGTACTCAATTAATAAATGGAAAGGAAATTTCTATCAGTCATTTAACTTAGGTGTGAGTTTATTTTGAATTTGTTTATGATGACCATGCTTAATTTTGCAGCACTGTTGATTTTTATCCAGTGAAATGCTAACATGATCAAGTTGAAAAATTTGAAAAACATTTTTAAAAACATTCTAGAACACGGGAGTTTTGTACCATAAATTATCTTTTTTGTTGTTTTTTGACTTTTAACCGAGTAACAATCTTTAAATTTAATGTATTGTATTTTAGAAAAATTATAAGTTGAATTTTACTTTTTTACTTTTTGAATCTTATTTTATTTTTTTATACAGCACATTCTTATTAGTTATCTATTTTATATATATCAGCGAATTTTAGATTTGTATTAAAATAACTAACTTCTGAAACATTTGTCTTCCAACTTTAAGATAATGAGCAAAATATCATAGTGTATATTTAGTTACAATTAAATACTTTTAAGATAAATTCCAAAAAAGTTTTAAATGTTTTCTACTTATAGTACTAAATCTTTTCTTTTTGGACAAATGCAATTAACCTGCTTCAAAGAATAGTCCACAAGATGTCGTAAACCCATATTTGATAACAACACAAATAATCTCATTCAAATTAGTTTTGTTTCCTTACATTCATTACCCTTGAAGGAAAGCACCATGAAGAATAGATGTCCAAGCACAGAGAGGTGAATTCCATTTTGTACTGATGAATGCATAATCTGAGATGCTACCTTCATCGTCGTTTTCCTCATTACCATGATTTATTGACTGCCTAATATGTATTGGGTACTTCTCTAAGACCTCAATATTTATAAGATTATTTTTATCACTAGGGAGTGTAGGTACTGTCGCCCTTATATCGCAGATGATGAACTGTGTTTCAAATGCATATGTTTGAATTTGAACTCAGATCCATTTGAGTCTTCACCTCACAATCTTAACCATGGTGTAAAGTTGTCTTTTCAGAGTTCACCTGTTAAAGAGATTTTCAAATACAAATCATTTTACTGCATTTGTTATTATCAAAGTGTAATATATTCATTAAATCAAATTTGAAAGTACATACTCATGAACTAGAGACAGAAAATACCTTTAGTCCCAAACTCATAATGATATTAAGACTTTCTTTTCTGTTTTCCACTCTTCTTTTGATATTAAAGAACCACAAAACAACCTAGATTTTTTCTTAGTATTGTGAAGTTAAAACAATTCATAATACCCAGAGTTTGGAGTATTTGGGAGCAAAGCGCACCCCCATGGACTTATCAGTAAGAGTAGGAATTGGTAGAGACTTTCAGAATGGCAACATGACAATATGTGTTAAATGCTAACACTGCACATCTGGCAATTTCAGCTTCTAAAAATTTAAATATGTAAATTATCAAAAAAAGGTACAAAGATGTATGAATGAAATGTTCATTTCGTTGCAGTGCTGATTATAGTATTAAAAAATGGTTTTAAACACCAGAAAAGTAGACATTCAAAAGGAAATTTCCTGCAAAAATATTACTGTTTATATATATAGATATTTATAATTCTGAGGATAAGTAATATCCTGTATAACAATAATGTATCACAGTAATCCAAGGAAGGCTTTAAAGAGCATGTGAATAATTAAGTTAATGATATCTCAGGATATTCATGGTATTTGAGTTGAGTCCACGTTCCTATGGATAATTCCTCATTTGGACTAGGGGAGCGAAGATAGCCATCTGGAGGAGTTTAACTTTCAGCTCTGGTTTGAAGTACTAATAGAAGTTAGCCAGAAAATAGGAGGGTGTTAAAATTCTGCTAGGCGGAAAGGCCTAACCAATTAAACCTACAGATATGAGAGAAAGCCTTAAGTAGTCAGGATTATATTTTGTTGTCCTGAATTTTTTGGCATTTGCAGCATGATGTGGAAGCAAGCCAGAGCAGAAAGATATAGCTGGAAACGTGTACAGGAGTCAGATCATTTCCTTTCTTTCACTGTGAGTAGTGCTACCAACATCTCCTTTTGCTTATATTTCTTATTCTGAATATAACAAAATGTTATTTCATCATTGTAATTAAGAGTTGACAGAGCTGTGCTTATTAATGCTAGCTACTTTTTAATCAGTTAAAATGATCTCTCTGTTCTATTTAAAACCTTACAAAGAGTTGGAAAACTAAGAGGAAATTCTAGAGACTGTTTTTAGAGAAAAGAACATGGGAAGCAACCTCTGTACAGGTTGTGTGTCTATGTAAGTGTTTGGGTGTGGTAGGTGGGTGGTTCTTGTCACTTTTCTCATAGTCACACAGAGCAAGGTTGCTCTAGGAGAGCAATCACAATGGCTGTAATCCAGCTTTGTGTGTGATTAATTTCTCACTGCAGAAATCAACCTGTATATAACTTCAATAACTTCCACAGCTATATACAGATCCAACAGAAGAGTAACTCCATTTTAAAGGCTGTGCTTGAGTATGGGTTTTCTTTAGATAGTTGGACTTTCAAAGAACTTTTGAAATGCTCTAGGTTGATACTACATCTACTTGTTATGCTACATAATTTAAGCATGAGATTCTTACTGCCTTTCCCTGTGAGGCAAAGCTTTCTAAGCAACAAGTTCTACAGGGTGATTCCCACGTGCAAATTAAAAGTTTCCTCATGTTCTTCCAATATATTCTCATTGCATTTGAAAGAGAAATACAATTAACAACAACAAAACATCACCAACAACAGAAAAGCAAAGGCATTTCTGCGTGAAAAAATAGATCCTAGAGAAATGATACACAATTTGGGGGTTTGTTGATTCTACTGAACTGTGACTACGTGACTTATATGAATGCTTCACACTTCGATTAATGAATATTTCTTCAGATCCTACAATATTTTACATACTAAGGGTACAGTAATAAACTAAAAAGTCAGATTTCCTGTTTTACAGCATTTATACTCAATGAAGCAATAAACAAGTAAATATGTATTATATCAAATATTATAAACACTATAGAATAAAAATAAAAGTTAGAGTAAGGTGATAGAATAAGAATATGTGCCTGTGTGTGAGATTCAGTGGGGAGAGAAGGCTTCTCTGATCAGATGGCATTTGAGTCGAGACCTGAGAGAAGTAAAGGGACAAAGCACGAAGAGATCTAAGAAAAGAGCATTCCTGGAAAATAAGGCTGAAGGATAGTGAAAGAAGCAGAAGAAGGGTGGTAGATGGTGAAGTAAAAGAGGTAGAAAACAGTCAGATCCTACAGGGACTGTGTTTGGATTTTGCTCCTATTAGGGCAGTTGTATCATCTGATTAAATTGCTTCAACTTTCCTATGGAAGAGATTTGATTTGATGAGAGGGAAAGTGGAAGCAGGGAGACCAAGTGGGATGCAGCCAAAGCCAAAATTGATGATAACTTGGAGTAGGGCATTTGTAATGGAAAGATGATGTCTAATGGAAGTATCAAGAAGGTATTTGAGGTAGAACCAACTAGACTTGCTGTTAGAATAGATAATGAAGGAAGAAAAGATAAGCATCTATCATTTAGTATGAGAAACTAAGTTGCTGGTTATTTGGGTGAGGAAGGCAGAAAGAAAGCAAAATATGAGATAATTGAGCAGATAATGTCACATAACAAACATGACCATCTGAGCATAGCTCTTTAAAGAATAAGACTGTTCACTCAAACACATTGATTAAGATGCTGTATTTTCATCAGTAATAACTTGCCTTGAAACATATTTCCAAAAGAAAAAAGAACACTGAAGGAATTTACAAGGCTCTGAATCTTTCATTTAATATGAAAAGTCAGTATTTTGCTACTACATTTAGATATAAGAATGTTGTCATATAATATAGGAGCCTTGGACACACACATAAACAACACCATGTGGTGTATATATATGTAAAAAATAGAATTATATATATATATATGTATATATATGAATAATTATTGGGGGAAAAATATGTAAGATGAGAAGTAACATGATTCAGATGATCCCCAATCTCTCAATAATCCTTGGAGTCAGGCTAAGATCAGATATAACTGGATTGGAATCACTCCAGGAAAGGCTCAAATAGAAAGACCCCACCCCTGTAATGGTCTATGGATTTTTAGGGAGAGGGAGCAAAACGTCTAGGAATTCTGTTATGATTGGTGCTTCCTGGTTGAAGAAGTGGCCCACCTAAAGGGACATAGCTCCTGAGCGCTGCCTCTGGTATCATGTTTTTTTTCTTGAGCTAGTTAAGATGAGCTGAACCAGTTGTTTGCTAAGTCACTGAAAGGGTGAAGGAAATGAGCCTCCGGGGGTATCCAGATTTGTCTCTCCTCAGCCTGATTAGACTTCATTCTCCCACTGGCATTTTCACTTCCCGTTGCAACATGACCTACATAGATGACACCTCTACAGATTTCTTTTCAGGAGTGTCCTGTTCAACCTAAAAATCCTTTGCTGCATTTTTCTAATAACACCATAGTTTCTTTGATTGTAGTTATTAAAATTTACTTTTCTTCTGGTGTTGAGGAAAACTTAAACCTAGAAAATAGGCAAAGAAACATGTACATATTTTGTCCCTTTCTCAGGTTTTCCAAATATTATATCAACTTTCCCTTTGATCTTGAACTTTTGTATGCCTCCAGAATTTAGCAGAATAACTTAATAGACATAGAAGAAGCTACTACATTTTTCTTTGTTATAAACACATGTTTTTTCCCAAAATCTGACAGTGGATAGATGGTTCACTACTGGTGCAGAAGGAAAAGTTAACTGTACATTAAATTTTTCTGTTTACCGTTATCACAAGTGATGGGTAGCAAAATATCGACAAGCTATGAAACCAAGTATAATCAGAGAATCTATTCAGCCTATAAGAAAGAAATGAGTTTATTTTCTATATAATTCACAAATCAAGGCTTTTTGTCTTTTATATGAAATGTCTGATTGAGAAATAAGTATTAATCATTTAATACATCTTTTAATTAATCAATATTGAGTTGAAATTTTCAATGTAACTCTGGGTAATTAGATATAGACCATTTATAACAATAACATTATAGAAAGAAGGGAATACTAATAAAGAAACTAAAAAAAAGTCATCAGAGCTCTGAGATGCTTCCCAGTGTCTTATACTCATAAAATAGCAAATTTATTTCATAACTAATACAATTTATGATATTTGTTTAAAGCTTCCAGCTTTGCAAAGTGAGTTGACACCAGATGTATATGTGATTATGTGTATATGTAAAATGTATTGTTTAATAGTTTTTTATTATTAATGACCAGAGTGGGGGAATTATTGTTAATTCCAAACCCACATTACTATAGCCTTTTAAAGTGTACTTTGGCTTAATCCTTACTTGTCCCCAAGACAAATGATATTGACTAATTCCTGTGGTTCACTTAATAAAACAGGTAGGACTCCATTTATATTCATTAGGGTCTGGATTAATCATCCCATTTCTTACCTCGAGCTATGTCAGAACAGATTTTCCAATTCATGATTTACATCTGATTTCTCACTAAATTCTAGACCTGCTGTTTTGATAGAAAATAAGACAGAACTTAATATCGGTTTTGATAGGCTTTTGGAAATGCCATAGGATCTTGAACTAATTTAAAAAAAAATTTTGTTATATCAGTATTTGAGCAAAATGTTAGATACACAGTAATACTTATTGGTTGCATATTTCTTGTTTTAATAGTACTTTACTGTTAAATCAAATGAAATCTGAAGGTTTTTTTTTAGTCTTTAAAGGGTACAAGGTACTGTCCATGGTACTGAAGCAAATACAAAGAAAACGTAGACATATGCATGTGTTTAGAATAGTGTAATGAAGAAATCACAAGATTTAGTTGAAATTTGAGCCCGTTTTAGTTTTGAATTTATGATGAAACCTATTTTTAACTTCAACTTCCTCATCTATAGAATGAGGGTAATGCCAGTTCTTGATGTAACTACCTCAAATGTTGATGAAAATCAAATGAAATATATTTTGAAAATATTTCATGGATTACAGATTGTGACACTAGCCTTTCCTTAATATATTTCATACAACATTAGCCCTGCTATGGGATCAACAGAAAAAAGTGATTCCTGGTCAAATATACTTGGGAAATGCAGCATACATTAACCATACTATAATTATTCAACTTGGAGTGGCATGTTGCATATTAATTTTTACAGGCTCAACAATTTTGTTTAAGCTAGAATTCTCCAGATTTATTTAACTGAAGTCTGTTATCATATGATACCTATTAGCACTGCAAAAAATTATTGTACCATGGAAAAAACTGAGGAAATTATACATTATGCAAATGTTAGTTGTGCCTTTATTATTATAGTCTAGTAGAAGTAGCAATATAATTATATGAATAGCTACAGCACACAGAAGACTCTCATTATAATAAGAGCAGTACAAATGATATCTTGCCATCTTATAGAAAGGAAATGTTAACCAATGTTGTGAAAATCAAGTAATGCTCCAAAAGATTTGATGTAAATATTGTAGAGGATTAGACCTAGAGTTCCCTAGAGTCCATTCCAGCACTAAGATATTTAGGTATGTGTGCATATATTTAGTTTGAATATATACATATAGCATATGTGTATATAGATATACATATACACACACATCACCAAAACTATGGTAAATAAAATTTTAAAACCAAAATGTAAATAATATGTTAGAGAGAGCAGAGCCTGGAAGTGAACAGACAAGTTAGGTAGAATTCTTATGCTTTTTTTTTCCTTTTGTGGCTATGTTGAAATCTAAATGTTGATATGACATCTAGAAGGACATGCACATCAGACATAGATGTCGTTGAGTCTGATTATTGGATCTTGGTTGCTATCTGCATTTGAGTGGGAAGAAAGTTTGGTTGTGAGTCATCCTCAGAGTCGCAGAATAAAAAAGAAAATTCAGTTCATTGTGGTACCACAGAATCTAATACACTAAAATTTTCTGCCATTTTTCTATGTAAAACTTGCATTAAGACATGTTTAAAATTAATAGTACTTAAAAATATTCATTCTTACATTAGGAATATCAAGGATGGGAAAGAAAAAAGGAAGTACGTTCAGTAAAATATAAGGATAATAGCAGACTTTATACAATTGTCTACCCAATAGACATTCTCCTTCTTCATTGTTAAGAGAATGCTCATCGTGGTCAGGAAACCACATTCATTCATGAAGCCATGGGATTCAATGAAGAATAGTCCAGGCAACATGTGAAGAAGATAGAAAAAAAATATGGAAAGTGTCCAGGTCCTTGTTGATGATGTCAAGATGCTGCATCAAAAATTAACTTAAACCACTTTATCTCTGGATTTTGAGACATAATTTATTTTACAGTTTTAAATACATTGTGTTGGTGTTTTATTTTACGTACAGCCCAAATTATCCTAACGGATAAAAGATTAAAGAAGAAAATATCTGTTCTTTTCCCAGGTGCTATAAAATAACTTCATAGCATTAAAATATTTTTCTGCATTTAAAAAATAAGGGACACCTAAATTTAAGGTTACACTAAAGTTAAAATATGATACTCAAAGAATAGGAAATAAATAGCAGACAGAATATGGAAGGGGAAGCTGAGGCTGGACATTTCTAATTCTCACTCTTACCTCCCTTATACCTCAATCTTTTCTTAAGATTTTGTCCCTGGTGGCTCTTTCTGGACTAATTTTGCACAGTTTCTCTTTAATGAGATTGATAAGCAGGTGATGTATAACTAAACACTTTCACTTTCTTGAGCAAAGTAATAAATATAATATAAAGGTAAACACAATAGATGTCAGTATCCCAGCTTCCCCATACAAAAAATTAGCAAATGGCATTTACAGAATTATTGTAAGGGCAAAATACTTATAAAAGTGCCTGTCAGATAGTGAACACTATTACATATACAACTAAAAAGCAATGTGGAATGCTGTCCTTCGCTTAGCTCATTCACAAAGTCTAAATGTATTCCAAATAATATATTATTTCTAAATCAATATGTATTGTACTCATATTATCAGAGGAAGTAATTTTCCTTATAATCATGGAGCAGTCAGTCACTGATATTACACTGAAGCAACATCTTATAATAACAACAGTTAATAGCCATATAGTACATTTATTCTAAGTAACTAGGAGCACTTAACAGCCATTACCCAATTAATCATTACAGATCCCTGTGTGGTAGGTCAGTATTATTATCTCAGTGTTAGAGTTAACCACACTGATGTACAGAACCAGTGAGCTACTTGCTAAACCTGGATGACTGGTTCAGCATGTATCCAGGAATAGAAGCAAGTCCTGATTCCCTGTCAAGGATGCTGTTAAATGGACGATGCTAGTTTTTGGACTGGATATTCTTAAATTGTTTCCTTCTAAATAATATGTAAGCATATCTAATTTTAACTTTTAAAGAGGGCAAGAATACGTATACATGAACTTCTGACAGCACCTATTTTTAAGCATGTATCTCCTAACCTCTTGATTTGAGATTCTTCTGAATTCTAACAACTTAGACTGCTGCTTAATTAAAATTTTAATTAACTGTAGCTACTGAAAATGAGTAAAATAAGATAAATGTTAATTTTATGGTTCAATCAAATTGAAGATTAGGAAAAAAATCTTACGTTTAAGGTTATCATTATCACAAGGAATGTGCCACCAGTTCTCAGGTTCAGTGAATTAGTGGTTCTGCTGCCAGAGAATGGATTGTACAACGTTAAACTAGATATATTCCTTCAATGCAGAAAAGTCAGCTCAGAAGTGGGTTGAAAAGAATAATGACTTGGTGAAAAGTAAATATAATATGTATATATTTATATTCCTCATTTTACTAACCACCTCTCACCTTTCTAACTTTGAACACATAACAAAAACCCTCCTAGCTCAAATTTAGTCACTTATTTAATTGAGGTCCATTATACCTACCACTTAGGTTTGCTGTGAGCTTTAAAAAATGTCAAATAAGTAAAATTGCCTAAAAGAATTAGATATTCAGCAAGTGTCAGTGAAATGGGATGTTGGAAGTCAATTGAATCATTCAACGTATTTGATTCCCCAAAATTGAGATCCTTAGAAAATCAGCACAACTTAAAGCTGTTGATTTCTTTTCACTTTTGGATATTAATGACCTCAATGAAATATCTTCAAAAGAGGCCGGGGTATCTATTACATCTGTCCAAACCCAACAAATAACATTTTTACCATTTTTTGGTCACACTCAGGTTTCTACCCTTATACATATGTTATTCAGCTATGTATTTCACCCATTCAGAATTTACTATAATTAGCTTTTGAAAAAAGATACTAATAAATTCAGTAATCCAGTGATTGTAATGGCAAATAAAAGCTTAGTCAGTTATTCCAATTAAACATATTTTAATAAGTAGTAAAGTTATACAACAAAAAAAATGAAACCCTCATAGGAATGTGGAAGCATTGGGGAAGAGCTGATGGAAGAGATATATTAATAAGCAGAAAGAAGGTATATTTTCAGTACCCTGGGCTCTGGAATTAAATCCCAAACATACTGCTTCCTTAATCTATGACATCAAGCAACTTAATTTACTTTTTTAGAACTCCAGTTTATTCATGTATAAAACAAAAATAACTTAGAGAGAGAAACATTTGACACAAAAAATAAAATGAGATATTACATATAAAGCAATTAACATGTGCTTAGTCAGTAATATTCATTCAACAACCATTTCTTTCTCCTCCTTTCCCCTACACCATATAATGTAGGCATAGATTCAGCCCTGAGAAAAATTGCCTATCAGGGGTATAATTTAGACTTGGGAATGCTAAATGTAAATTATTTTTCTTTCAGGTGTTATTTTCTCAGAATCAGACTTCACTGTGAGGCTTGTCAAGGTCATTGTGTTAAACAATTCTGTATGCGTTCTTGAAGTCAGAGGTCTAAACGGGCTGCATAACAGTTTGACTGAAAAGGTACTCTGCAAATCTAGTGCACACTGTCATCAGTATGGATAAGACTGTTCATTTTCAGACTCTTAGGAGGTTTGTCAACTGTAAGGAAGAACTTTGGCTCAGGAAGAGGGATAGTGTGATTGATATTTTACTATGCATGAGAGCAGAACAGAAATGAGTTCAACCTATAAAGTGTAAATTATGTATCTATATCTCTCTATATATAAATATGAGGAGAAGAGGATAAAGTGAAAATGAGGAAATGTGAAAATGTATGTGTGTGTATGTGTGTGTAGAGAGAGAGAAACACACACACGCACACACACACACAAATAGAGACAAAGAGAAAAAACAAGAAAGTAGAATGAGATCAAGAGCCACAAAGTAACACAATAGAAAGAGCAGAGGGAGAGAGACAGAGAAAAAAGATGGACAGACATAAACACGAAGAAAGGGAAACAGACTGTGAATTAGACAAGAGACATAGAGCTTGGATGGGCAAATAAATAGAGGGACAGATAGAAAGAGAGCAAATAAAATGCATCCAAAGTAACAGTCCTTTCTTTCTGTCTGACATAAGAAAGGATGGTTATTCTTCCTTAGTGGAGTGTCGTTATTGTCAATGGGAGGTCACCAGGGAAGATGTGTGCCCCACAGCAAGGACTGTTGTCTCTTTGTGGTATTTATTTGTTCAGTGTATGCCTCATGCACACATTATTTACTTTGATTATTCTTTGAAGGAATGTAGTAGACTCTTTATTTTTCTATATGACATGTATCAGACATTGTACCACATAACTCAAAACAGTACTTGAATCACGTGCAGCACAAATAATATGTGTCCGTATCTGGAAGCTGCAAGGAGAGCCAGGATGGAAAGAAGTTGAAAAGTAAAAAGCACACAAACAAAAGCCAAATTTTGCTACTTTGCTTTTAGTTTTTATGGAATATAAAGGAAACGGGAGAGAAATAAGCATGAGTATTACCATAAATCTGTACCCATCTGTCTTTAATTGACTCTATAATAATGTATGCTAAATAAACTGTTTTGGAATTAAACGACTCCTTCCTTCAAGTAGCTCAAGATACCAAAGTTCATTAAAGATTTCCAATGACAGCAAAATACATGAACAATCGCTATATAAATAGAAGATACCACATTAGTCAAAGGATGAAGCTCTAACTATGAAATAGAATTCAGAAAAAATGGACCATATCAGTGGACTTAGAGGAGACTAGTAATGTAATAATGGAAGATGGGACATGAGGAGAAGAATCACATAATTTTAAATTGCCACCCATTCAAAATTAATACATAACTCCAAATATACATATTATCTCCAGGATATACACTTACAGCACTCTCAGTCCATAAAGTTAAGAGTCACGCTTAACCAGAACAATGATGATATTGGTGCAGAACCCACAATGAATACAATACTTCCACCCTCCTCTGTCCGTCCTCCGCTTCCCAGCTTAGTGACATGAGAATTCTCTTGCCCTTGTTCAGCTGCTATTCCTGGCAGTTATATGTGTTGGGAGGACAATGATGACCTTTAGAAACAATGGAAAAGTATCCACTCTAATGATGGTGTTATGAAGAGAGATTGAGGAAAGTCAATACGATTGAGAAAGTAAAGGTTGATGTCACCCATTGGGTCAGATATATTTTGGATCAGATATATATTCATGTGCCAGAGAAAGCTATTAGGAATGGAATATGGATTTTTAAAGCTTAACTTTCATGTCATTAATGAAACCAGACACAGAGGAGTCCTATACAGAATACTTTATAAAAGGAAATATCCAAACCTATATAAAATGAGAAAATCTAGTTTTCATCATGATGTCATTACCTGTTAATAGCACTATACATTTATAGTATTTATATGTTCCAAAGTAGAATTAAAGATTTAAATTGTGTCATTTAAAAATATTGCCATGTTTTATTTTCTTATGGTAGATCCCAGATCTGCAGAAGAGAAATGGGGCATGCCAAAGCCATTGAGTCTGAAGAGCAATATATTTGAAAAACTTGTCATGATAAACAAAAATCAAAGCTTTTAAAGTTATAACTCCCCAGAGTAGGAACAAACCAAGGACACCAATACCATTACCACTGTCAAAATCTGTCCATGGCATTAAACTTTTCAATCCACTTCAGTTTGGCAGTGTAAGGTCATTCTGGTTCCCTGGGGTATCTTTATTTCAGCAAGGCATTGGCTCCCCATGAGTAATTTACTTGATTGGCATTTATATATTCTGCTGCTTAAAATCATTCATGTGATCAGCAACCCTCAGAATATAAATGGAGAGATTTTAACACATTGTCCTGCAAACCACATTCATTCCCGTATGCATTTTCTCCTGGTAATTGAAATGGGTCTAATCTAAACAAATTGAGTTTCTCTTTTCTCATCCATATGTATGTCTCATGCCATTAATGGTGTAGGACTACAAAGGGTGAATGATGATTTTTTTAGACTAGTTGATTATTCTCAGTTGAAAATCACTTATTTTCTTTCCAAAATATTTCCATATAAAACACAAGGATTGAGGATCAACAATTCAAGTTTCTTCTGAACCTCAAGATATTTAGACAGCATTACTTATCAGTTAAAAGATTTCTTAGATTTGATTCAAGTTGACTTTTACAGTCACTCATTTACTTTTTAAACGTAAAACCTGTCCTTTCTCTTCAGGATTCAATCACTTGTAAGAGATTTTTCAAATATAAACATTGATTTTAAAATGTATCTGAAATATAATACATTAAAGCAGCAACATTTCTATAAAATGAAGCTCTTCTATATAATTATTTTAGTCATGTTTTACTATATTTTTATACCTGTCAAAATATTTTAAAATTATGTGTATTTTATGTAATTTAGCAAAATTGTGCAATGTAAGGACTTGACAGTCCATAATTGTAAAAATGGTTGTTTTCCAGAGTTATTGCTTAACCTACTCTTTAAATATTTTGAGCAAAATACTTGAGTGATCTTAATTTGGTTATTTGCTTCTTAAAAATTTAGAAAGAGAAAATGGTTTTTAAATGAAAGGTATTCTGGGAAAAGTTATCCCCTCAACGGACTATCAAGCAGTGTGATACAAGCATGTTGAAAAACATTAGCTTCTATTCAAGAGATGACCAGATACCCAATTAAAATGAGAAGCCACATCATTCCTGGTGCAGTCATGTATTCATTCAGAAATATTTAGCATCTGCTATATACCAGGTCCTCTTCTTGGTGTTTGGGATTCATCAGTGAACAAAAGAGATAAAAATCATTGCCCTTTTGAGATTTGCATTCTAGCAAAGTAAGACAAGAAATAGTCATTAATAATAAAAAATAAAGTGATAATTGGTAAGGAAAAGAAGTAAAACACAGTAAGGAGGAAGACCACAAATAGTTGAAGAGTGTGTGTGTGTGTGTGTGTGTGTGTGTGTGTGTGAGAATGGTGGAGAGGGTAGGTAATTGCAGTTATAAATAGGGTAATCAAGGATCCACACATTGTGAAAGTGAGAATTCAGCTAAGACTTAAAGGAAGTAAAGGAATTGTCCTTGTGTTTATCTATGAGAAAAGCAGCAGAAACATTCCTGACAAATGTGGATTTGTGAGCAACATCCAATCCAAGAGGCCAGGGTGGCTGCAACGGAGAAAGTAAATGGGAGATTAATAAAGGATGAGTTTAGAGAACTAACAAAAACTGATCACATGGGGCCTTTGGGACCGTTGTCAGGAATTTGACTTTCCTGAGAGAAATGTCAAGTCATTGTAGAGTGATGAACAAAGGAATGACGTCATTAGACCAACATTCTGACCAGTCCCTCTGTCTGCTGTGTTGAGAATAGAATGTGGGATGGGGATGGTGTAGTGAAAGCAGATATATTGTTGTGAGGTGAGACAGAAATGTTTACAAAGCAAGTCTTCTGTGAATTAATTCCCTTTACCCAGGCAATGCTCCTGGGGAAGAAACAAATTCAGTGAGGAGGCTGATCTACTATTAAACATGACAATGATAGACCTCCTGGCAGTTAAATTAAATGGTTTGTTCTAGGAGGACAGCCCTTACTATGGAAAGTTTTGGCAGGATTTTTTCCTTTTGTATGATTGCTTTTGGTAAACAAACCTGGAATCTATAGATTTATGGGATATTGTGTCCTGGATAATATAATGTGAATTATACAATGACAGAGTATGAAATGGGGATGTTCCATAATCTAAATGGCTCTTTCTGTGTGCATGAAGCATCCAAATATTTCATTAGGAAGCTCATCTATTTCATAGAACAAACATATTTGATTAGATGAAAAAATGACATAAGGAGTCACACTAGGGGTCCTAGAATTCTCCCAGCTTCACCTGTATCTTTTGTATTTGTATCCTTGAAATTATTAATAAAGTTGACACTAAATCAAATCTCTACCTCATGGAGTATCTCATTTGACAAGCTAATTCTGGGTGTTGTTGCAGATGGCAGTAATCCAGGCAAGAAACACTGGTGGCTTATGTCTAGTAATAGCAACAAAGGTGATGAAAAATTTCAAATTATGAATATTTTGGGTAGTATTGCTCTAATGGAATGGGTGTAGATTGCAAAATAAAGAGAAGATTCAAGAATGTCTTCAAACTTTTTGGTCTGATATTTTTTTCATGGAGAGTGGAGGAACAGAATTCAGCTTTGGATACAAGTGTGAGATACATATTAGACAGTCAAGTGGTGTAGATTGAGTAGGAAATTAATACTTGAGTCTCTGTACCATTTACAAGAAATGTACAGGACTGGAGGAAGGTCTGGGATGGAATTCTATATTTGAGAGTCGTCATCATACTGAGGATATTTAAAGTCCTGAGACTAGACGAGAAATCCAATTAAATATATGTAAACAGAGTAAATAAGAAGGCCAAGGACATAGCCCTTAGATATGACATTAAAAGGTCAAAGTGAAGAGGAGGAACCAACAAAGGTGACTGTCAAGGAGCAACCTGTGTGGTAAGATGAAGAGAATGTGATGTATTGAAAGCCATGTAAGAGAGAGGGAAGTATTCAGCCTTGTCAGATGTGGATCAGAATTGGACCATGTGATTTTGATAAGAGCAGTTTCATGGAAGGTGAATCCCCCAGTCTATGAGAACAATAACTGTTTTCATTAATCAGCCATAATAATTAAGCTACCATGCATGGTGTTTATTTAAGGAACAAATAAGGGTGATCCTCCACCCCACATGAAAAAAATATCAGACCAAAAAGTTTGAAGTCATTCTTGAATCTTCTCTTTATTTTGCAATCTACACCCATTAGTGGAATACTACCCCAAATATTCATAATTTGTTATTAATTATGCTTATAAAATGCATGCTCTCTTTTAAGTATTTTAGTATGTTAAGCTTCCAAAGTTGACCTGTTATTTTTTTCATAAGGACTCTTACATCACCTAAAATCCCTGTTCTTAATTTTCAGAACAGAGAACAGGTGACACAAAGATAAGGAAGTTAAGGAAATTCTAGAGGATACGGTGCTAACAAAATACTCATTGGTGTAGTGTTGGTGATAGTGTTAGAGATAAAAGACATGAATGAGAACAGAGAATGTGAATATAGTGACGCTTTTATGGCAGTTCAACTCTTTGTGCTCCTACTTCTCGTTGTATATTTTCTCAGAGTTGCGATATGAAAGCCTAAAAATTTGGGCAAGATCATAGAGTGTGTGCATTCCAGAGACCATGTGCTTTACAGGGGAGCAGAGAAAGGACTCCATGCAGAGCTGTGGATAATTTTCCCAAACACAGTTGCCAAGGATCCTCTAGCATTAATCTTTTTCTGCTTTTGGCATTTAATATTTCTATTCACTTTGGTTTGTTTGTTTAAGGTCAAGCCAATTCCTATGAGTACTGTCCTTATTTGAAAGAATGATTTCCTTGGTTTATTTCTTTCTGCTAAACATCATTTATATGACTACTCAATATAAGGATAAAAACTGAGAATTTCTGAAAATATCCAGCCAAGGAGCTACCACAGTGCTGATTGGGAAACACATCTAACATACCCCATGTAGAATGTTAATCATTTATTTTGTTTTTGTTTTTCTGTAAAAAAATGCCTTCTGTGAAGATATTGCTATCCGACTGAACCCATTTTCAATCTTAACTGTATGTGCCAAATGATGGACACCCTACTGAAATAAAGATTCTATGAGGAATTGTAGAACTCTCTGGAACACATGCCTGTTTAGATGTGCTAGGACAGAAGAGCAACAAATGGGTTATGATTTTCTACTTTTCATTGACTGGTACATATTTTATTCTTATACATCTATTATTGTTTGTTGTGTCTAATACATTTGATTAAGGGATAATAAAACACATACCCACACACATGCATATGCACACACACACACACACATTTTGCTACTGTGTTTATATTATGGCCATGTTCCTTGACCTGCATTTTCCAGAAAGAAGTAATAATTTTATTTCATAGTAAAATTAACTCCAGTACATTTATACCAATCTAGTAAATAGGCTATAAGGAGGTTTACGTGTTTGGGCTAAATAGTTAAGTCATTGTCTACCAGACAAAAGCCCAGGTGAGTTTTTGCTGTAGTAGTTATTCAGTATTTAAATATATGCAGTGCAGATAAAATGCATTAAGATGAAGATTTGTCTTTGGTGGGTAAAAAAATGATCAATAGTGTATATCAATAGTGATTATGTTAGACAGAGAGCTGCCAGAAAGAAAATTCATCTGGACTATGTAGGCCATAAATATAGATCAGAAAGGAGATAATATGGTTTTGATTAATATATCTGGAGAAAAAAATGCTGCTTTTTTAAGAAAACAAGATTTTCAAGAAAATTACACCTATACACCATTTTCTGATTAAAATAATGAGGTTTTCTCAACACAAGTGTGTATAATCACAGGCATATCCTCATTATCTTAATAAGTTTTAACATAGAAATTAGTCATTTTCATCATGGAGGTAGTTGAATAATAAATTACCATATTTATTGTTGGAAAGCAGTATTTTCTTTATCTTTTATTTTCTTCTTTATGTACCATTGTCAATATATCCTATCTTGTCCCTAGGAGGAATGGTATGTGCCAGACAAATACCTAGTAACAAATCATCTGAAAGAGAAAGAAGCTATCGGTGCACTCCCACTCAACAAGGCCAGAGGAGAGAAGGGACAAGATAGGATATATTGACAATGGTACATAAAGAAGAAAATAAAAGATAAAGAGAATACTGCTTTCCAACAATAAATATGGTAATTTATTATTCAGCTACCTCCATGATGAAAATGACTAATTTCTATGATAAAACTTATTAAGATAATGAGGATATGCCTATGATTATACACACTCGTGCTGAGAAGAACTCATTATTTTAATCAGAAAATGGTGCATAGGTGTAATTTTCTTGAAAATCATTTTTTTAATACAGCAGCATTTTTTCAACAGATGAATGGATAAAGAAGATGTGGCACATATATACAATGGAATATTACTCAGCCATAAAAAGAAACGAAATTGAGTTATTTGTAGTGATGTGGATGGACCTAGAGCCTTTCATACAGAGTGAAGTAAGTCAGAAAGAGAAAAACAAATACCATATGCTAACACATATATATGGAATCTAAAAAAAAAAAAAAAGGTTCTGAAGAACCTAGGGGCAGGACAGGAATAAAGACACAGACGTAGGGCTTCCCTGGTGGCGCAGTGGTTGAGAGTCTGCCTGCTAATGCAGGGGACACGGGTTCGCGCCCTGGTCTGGGAAGATCCCACATGCCACGGAGCGACTGGGCCCGTGAGCCACGGCTGCTGGGCCTGCGCGTCTGGAGCCTGTGCTCCGCGATGGAAGAGGCCGCGATAGTGAGAGGCCCGCGCATCGCGATGGGGAGTGGCCCCCGCTTGCCGCGACTGGAGAGAGCCCTCGCACAGAAACGAAGACCCAACACAGCCAAAAATAAATAAATAAATAAATTAATTAAAAAAAAAAAAAAAAAGACACAGACGTAGAGAATGGACTTGACATGGGGAGTGGGAAGGGTAAGCTGGGATGAAGTGAGAGAGTGGCAGGGACATATATACACTACCAAATGTAAAATAGATAGATAGCTAGTGGGAAGCAGCTGCATAGCACAGGGAGATCAGCTCAGTGCTTTGTGACCACCTAGATGGGTGGGATAGGGAGGATGGGAGGGAGACGCAAGAGGGAGGAGATATGGAAATATATGTATATGTATAGCTGATTCACTTTGTTATAAAGCAGAAACTAACACACCATTGTAAAGCAATCATACTCCAATAAAGATGTTAAAAAAAAATTTGCTGCTGCTATAAAATTTACTCTGGGAAACCTATGGATCTTTTAGGGAATCTGTATGTTCAAAAGCCTAGGGAAACCAGTGCTAGCAATATAACTGTGAACAAATTTTTAAATAATGCAATATCCTTCTACATGCAAACTTTAAAATACTACAAGTAAAGCTATTACTGAATCACACATTTTCAAAACTGAGGGGGCACCATTATAAATCCTGCCCTTTTAATTTTTATGTAGCAATAGTACATTAGATAATATAAATGATGACTAGTGCTAATTTGTCAATAAGTAGTGAATCAAGCAGTTGTTTAAATGTATCAGAACATCTGTGCACAACTGTGCTTGTGCTTGTGCTTTTCTTTTAACATGCATTGTGATCATGCAAAAAAAAAAGTATACCCTGTAATAATGATATTAAAATTGAATGTACAAGGGCCGGTGCTGGAAAACAATGAAAAAAAAAAAAAAAAAAACCACCACATGGAGGGCAGCAGACACTTGATTTAGAAATACTCTAAATAAAGCCGAATTATCACCATAATATTTCTAAAGAACACACCTACTCAGCTTTTTATTTGCATCTGTGGAAAAATTAATCTTTCATTGTGTGAGTGCGAGGTCTTCATGAATGGATCCTTCAATGAAAGGCAGCTGTACCAACCTCAGAATGGTTTTCTGTAGATTAATCAAAAGTGCATTGCATCACTTAACATGACATCTGACTTGTGATAAGTGCTCCGTAAATATTATCTATTTTATTATATGCAAAGATAATGGGGGAATTATGCATGAAAGAAATAGGTAAAAGCATTTTTTCCTCTCCAAATGGTGCCCATGACCAACACTCTGTCAGAGCACTTTTGTAAGATACAGTAGGCTGCTTCCAGGAATCACAACTTAGGCCAGGGTTATTAGTATTCAAGTTCAGTGGTATTAAATAGACTTTTCTGGGTTAATGTAGGTACCTAAATAACATAATCTTTTTTCAAAAGGAGCTTTAGCCCAAATTGTAAAGAAAAAAACTATGAAATGGATATACAGAACCCAATATAAGTAGTTGTCTCCCTCTATTTTATATGTCAGACCCAAAATACTGGGTTTGAATACAATTCAGTGAGTTTTAATAGTATATTTCATCTACACCTAGACATTATTTTCCATGAAAGAAAGATAAACATTAATATGTTTGAGTCTCATTATAATATTTATCCTGGAAAGAAAACATTGGAATACAGTGGATTTTTTTTTAAGTAATACATTTATTTAATTTATTTGGCTGCGTTGGGTCTTTGTTGCTGCGCATGGGCTTTCTCTAGTTGTGGCGAGCAGGGGCTACTCTTCGTTGCGGTGCACGGGCTTCTCAGTAAGGTGGCTTCTCTTGTTGTGGAGCACGGGCTCTAGGTGCACAGGCTTCAGTAGTTGTGGCATGTGGGCTCAGTAGCTGTGGCTTGCGGGCTGTAGAGCGCAGGCTCAGTAGTTGCGGCGCACAGGCTTAGTTGTTCTGCGGCATGTGGCATCTTTCTGGACCAGGGCTCGAACCCGTGTCCCCTGCCTTGGCAGGCGGATTCTTAATTGCTGTGCCACCAGGGAAGTCCATGGAATACAGTGGATTTTAGACTCCATGTCAGATATTTATTTATTTATTTATTTATTTATTTATTTATTTTCAGATATTTATTTAGATTGGCATCCAAATAGACTCATGTTTAACAGTAAGTGAGATTCAAATAGCTATACAAAAGATATAATAATTAATGCTATTGCATTTTTTGATTCAAAAATACTTCAGCATTTCCTTCTTAGTTTCTATTTATTTTTAAACTAAAATTACTGCACAAACTAGAAAAAACATATTCCAGATATTATTATTATGTAATAACATAAACATTTATTTGAGATTTAGACATAAATTTTAAACAGCAAATTAAATATAGGGGACTTTTTTTCAGATTTATAAGAGGTCCTGTAAATATCCTTCCCTCTTGTATATTTGTTGGCAAATGATCTGTATATCTATCTTGAGATCATATTTCACCAATGACCTTGATGGAACACTTCGATTTTATTTGGTGAATGTCAGGTCAGATGCATCATATATGCCTCCGTGTCTGTTACTTTCATTTCCTGGTGTATGTGTAGGTTCGCAGATCTACGAGAAAATATTATCATTGTATGATACTCTTGAACTGTAGGAACACCTACAAAATTACTCTTCTCAGCTGAGACATAATGAGCTCCTCTTTATGACCAGGTTCAATCTTCCTTCCTCATAGAACAGGTAGAAGGAAAGAGAGAAATTGCTCAAGATGCAAATTATGTGGACTCCTGTGACCCAAGTGAACTAGACCTTACAAACTACCTGTTAGGGAGATATAAATTTCTCAGAAGCAACTAGATCACTTGACTTAAAGGGAGTTATTGATTTTTCTGCAGTGTTTCCCATGTAGAAATGAAAGACAAGTTTGTGAAGTGGATGCTTTCTAGTCTTCCTTTTGTTAAACTCTGTGTTTTTTCCACCTATAAATACTAGAGTTCATGTAGCATAGAGACATATTTAAAACTACATGTTTTCTTTCCTTAATTTAAAAGGAAAAAAAAGAGTAGAGAGAGAGAGATATTTAATGGGGTCACAGTGGGGAAACTTCCAGCATCCTTGCATCTCCATCTATACTTCAATCGATACCCATTAACACAAGCTACATCATACATATGTAAAAAAAACACTTGCTATCTTAGTGAAAAATGGCACAGCAATTAAAATGTCAAAAAAGGCTAAGACAATGTGAGATGAAGTACAGTTATAATTTTACTTGAAAACTTCTCAATTCTCTAGTGTTCATTGAAGTGTTTTCTTAATAATTTAAAGATTTAAAATGCTAGCAAAGTTCAGCCAGCTGCTTAGTATTTTATGTAAAAATTGTATATTTTTGATCACATTTATTGTTTGGCTAAATTAAATGATGCATGTGGTCTTTAAAATTTTTTTCTCAATGACTTAAAGACCAAACATACTCCATTATTTTATTTTCTTCCTTGAGCATAGGTAGATGCGGCTCCATAAAATAAAATATTCCAAGGAGGACTCCCTAATATGTATTATTTCTTTGCAAGTCACATAAGACTTCCTAGGCAAATATCATTTAATAATAAAAATCATGTTAACTAAATTATATTTAAAAGTCTCTGTCACTTCTCTTTGCAATATTTTTTTTTTCTCATTAAAGTACCATTTAAATTTACTTTTGTTTTATTAGTTGGTCCACTTAGGCTAAGCTTGTTTGCTGGTGATCTCTGAATAAGCTTAGGCGATATTATGAAAAGAGGGAGCCTGCTTGCCTACTGAATACAGTTAGAAACTGACTTCTGATGAGACATAGAAGATAGAGAGCTTGTTCGTGCACAGTCCTTAGGCCCTCCACATAATCTCCACTCTCATCGTTCTTAGTGAATGCTTAAGTGAAAACAGGAATAGAATATTTAATGTTATCTTTTTCCCTTTTTGTCAGTAAGTAAAGATGCAAACCTGCACAGCTCCACCTCAGGGAACCCCAAGGGGGACATCTGTGCCAGCCAGGACTTAACCATCCACATCAAGCACTGAGGAAGCAGGGTAATGAGACCCTGACATGCTACCAGCTGACATATAGGTTTTATTAGATTAAAAGCTCTGAAATGCCCATAAGGCAGAATGAGTCGTTGCATATTCTCCAATTCTAGAAGGCAGAGAATTGTTCTAGTTCATAAAACAAGTAAATGCAACTCATGTCTGTAAATCTTTTTTTAATCAGTGTTGCCTTTCTTTCCTCCTATTGTTGGGAGCGTATTTCTTTAAACACATTAATGATGCTTATGTAATACTTCTCATTCAATATCAACTTCTTTCCTTCTGTAAAAACATTTCCTTTATTTTTAGATATTTTCAAGTACTTTAAAGCATCTTATGTTCAACGATCTGTTCCAAAACCCCAAACATGAACAAAATATATCATTCCAAGAAAATCATGTTTCTCTACAATATAGAGTATTCTCAACTGTTCTCTAATATCGGGACTGAATGGTACCTTGTTTAAAAGATCTTTATATCTGCTTAAAACACTAAATGTCAAACTATGCATGTTTCTTAATATTTTGGGTCAAATTAAAATTTTTATTTTTTTACTTGAAAAGTTAAGAGTTTTCAGTTCTCTATTTATATGGTGGCCCTCTTTATGCTTGCTGTAATCAATAATCTAACTTGGCCCCCAAGATTTCCCTCTTACTGTGGTACATTCCTTGCATAATCCTGGGGATAGGATTCTGACATCTTACTCCTGTGATTTGGTGTTGGTATATGGCACAGTTGATCTTAAAATAAGATATGATTTAATCACACAGCCCTTTAAGAGCAGAGAGTTTTCTCTGGTTGGGAGCTGAAGGGGAATCAGAGAGATTTGACGTGTGGTAGAGGTTCAATATGAAGGAGGTTCTTTAGTGCTGAGATGGATGGACATAGGGCACAACCTGAAAGCAGCCTCTAGGAACTGAGTTCAGTCACTAGCTGATAGCTAGCAAGACGATGGGGACTTTAGTTCTACAACCACAGGGAAATTAATTCTGCCAACCGCCTAAGGGGATATGGAAGAGATCATTTCCTATTCAAGCCTCCAGGTGAGGGTGTCTCTGACCAACGCTTTGATTTCAACCTTAGGAGACCCTGAGAAGAAGACCCAGCTAAAATGTACCAGAATCCTGGCCAAGAGAAATGGCTCAATTATAAATTTGTGTTGTTTCAGCTGGCTACGTTCACAGTGATGTTTTACATAACAGTAGACAATACGGTGTTATATGAGTTGAGGAATTTCAGCTAAAGACTCTATTTCTTGAATTTTCTAAGCCATTATTTTTTAAGTTAAAAATATCAGTTGATACATATTGAACACTTACTATGCCAGGCATTGTTCTTCTATTTACATAGATTTTCTAATTTGGTCTTTACAGCTGCAGTGTGAGATGGTTTTACTATAACTCCAACTTTTCAAATGAAGAAACTGAGGCTTTGAGAGTTTAAATGATCTCCTCAAGGTGAAAATAGTTACTAAGTTTCAAATCCAGAATAGAAAACCAAGAAGTTTGATGGCAGAGCTCATATACTTATCTCTCCCTTCATGGTTTCATAGAACTTCAAAGCCCAAAGACCAGTTACGTATTCTAACTGGAAAACAATCAATGTGGCGAGGGCCCTAGTCACCCCAAGTGAAACCTGTGACTGGAATAAGAACATCACCTAGGGTCTTGTTAGAAATGCAGAATTTTCAACCCAAACCCAGATCTTCTGAACCAGCATCTACATTTTATCAAGAACTTTAGGTGATTCATCTGCACATTAAATTTAAAGGTGAATATAAATTCCTTGTTTGACACTATGGCCTTAGGCAAGTCACTTCATCCTGACTCCGTATCATTTCACACTTCCGTAAAACAGAGATAAACTACCAAATATTCTTTAAGAATTAAGTCATGCCTAAGTGTTCAGCACATTGTCTGCTAGATAAATAAGTAATCAATAAACAATAGCTGTTTTATTTTAATTTTTTTCACTGATGGATGTAGACAAGGGAGAATGGGGCTGGAAACTTCTCCATGTTTCCTTCACCCTGGATCGCAGCATTGACTTCATGGAGGCAAAGTCCTGAATTGAGGATCCGGTCTTCCGGGAGGATGGTCAGGCCAGACAGAAAGTCTAGAATGAGATAGGGAAGACTTGGCAGCCCCATAGCCCAAGAGTTAGTGTTCTTATTGAAGGACAACATGGATCTGGAGTTAGCTGTGCGCTTACTTTTCTCTCCTGGAGGACAGAGCCACACGATTAAAATGGAATCTTGTGCTAGTTTCCCAAATGTACAATAGTGGTCACACTGCACTATCAAAACCTTCTTGTATTTTAATTATCTCTTTTCAGAAGTTGGGACTATTAGATCAGATACTGTGTGAATTGGAAACATTATTTTTCAAGCGGCTAAAATATACAGTAAAATCTTAGTAATTAAATATATTGACTTTAACAGTTTTCAGTTACTCTCCTTTAAAAGCTGTTTTTCCTTTATTTATTTATTTTTTTAACTGAATCGTAGTCTCTGTGTATTTAATCTTCTCCTTTGGAATTGCTTCTGAGGGGAAAATTACTTTTAAAATAATTTTCTCTACAATTAGGAAAATGAGGACCGACTGGCCTAATAAGCTCTTAATTTGGGAATTACTTGTTTCACTACTTGTTTCTATTGGTAGTAGAAAAATTGTAAAGAAATCAAAGGGCTAACCCCTTTTCTGATTTCACCTTTGAAGAAAAGATTTTAGCCTGATACAAAAACTGTTAAGATCTTTATCTAAAACTCATAGAATGGTTTCTCAATTTTATACTTTTTTAAAAAAATAAGCCCTATCACAAGCTTATGACGCTCTAAGCCAATATCTCACAAAGTGAGTTTCTTGACTTAATAATGTCTCCCACTTATTGCTTATTTTCCCTTTTTCAGTAGTCCCAGGTTCTTACATTTATTTTAATTCCATTCATCAGTTTGGGTGTCTGGCTGCACATATTTGAAATGCCAAACTACCATTTAAAGTCTGTATGACCTTAGGCAAGTCATTTAACCTCTCTGTGTCTTGGTTTCCACATGAGTAAAATGGTGTATATAGATTCATTCAGCAGGAATAAATACTAAATGGATTAATTCACATAATGCACTGAAATGCAATAAGTGCTTAATATATATTAAATATTTATGCAAGGTGTTAAAATCTCATTTTCTTACTGAAGAAGTCTGTTTGTCTCTGAGCTTAAACCAGGACCATCCTGCACAGTTGTGCAGTATGTGTACTGCACAATGGCATCTTATGGAGGTAGTCTTCAAGGGTAAAATTTCATCTCTTCTCTCATCACCAAGACACATGCTCCTCAGCTTGAGCCAACTCACAGCAGGTTTGTTTTTCAGATTTTTCTATCTAGAGGGGGCAACTATGTTTCTAATCGAGTAACTAGCAAAGATACACCCTACTGGAAAAGCTAACTAAGCACAGCTCTCTCTGCCCTAACACTTACGCCTGATAAATTTTTAGCTATTTTATTGAATTGGGATATCATCAAATCAGATGTATAGAAGTAAAGATCTCCTACTGAAACTCAAGTGAGAAAGTTTTCTAGGGGTCCACAAGGCAGAACAAACTATAGGACTAAGTCAGGGGAAGCACTGCTTATTCTGAGTTAGCTGAGTGATTGTATAATATATTTTTTTCAAATTCTTACTATGGGTGGCTTGAAATTGAGTCTAGAAAAACATAGAAAGCAAGGCAAGTAAAATGGATACAGGGAAGCAGTATGATGGAGACCCTCGCAGGCCTTTAAAAGGGAGACAACCAGTAAAGCAGTATAGTTTGGAGCAGCATACTATATAATTGAGCATGCAGCTTGAAGTCAGACATTGTTGTGGGTTGAATTTTGTCCCCCCAAATACATGATCATATCCTAATCCCTGGAACCAGGGAAGATAACCTTATTTGGAAATAAACTATTTACAGATATAATCAAGTTAAGATGAGATCATACTGGATTAGGGTGGGCCCTAAATCCGATGATTAGTGACTTTAAAAGAGGAAAGAGAGAGGGGTTTAGATCCAGAGACACATAGAAGACATAATAGGAGGAAAGTCATTTGATGATATAGTTAGATATTGGAGTGATGTAGCTATAAACCAAGGCAACCACCAGAAGCCAGGCGAAAGGCATGGAGCAGTTTCCCTAAGAGCCTCAAGAAGGAACTGACTTTACTGACACTTTGATTTTAGTCTTCTGGTCTCCTAAACTGTGAGAAAATACATTTCTGTTATTTGAAGCTGCCAAATTTGTGGTCATTTGTTATATCAGGCCTCGGAAACTAACACAGACATCCTCAGAAGCATTTCCATCTATATTGAGTGATACTGGTCAAGTTCCTTTTCAAAGTCTTAGTATTATGGTGGTAACCGTTTTTCAATTTATAAATGCATCAAATCAATACACTTTACACCATAAACTTACACAATGCTACATGTCAATTATAACTCAATAAAGCAGGAAAAGACTAAAATAAATAAAAATGAACTAAAATCCATGATGATTTCAGTGAAGGAATCTGGACAGTGGCCATGCATGAGCCACAGCTCAGAGGAGCATGAGTATTAAGTGAGACAATGTATGTAAGGAACTTAGAATAATGTCAAGTGCTTAATAAATGGTAGCTGTTAGTTATAGAAGCAGCAATAATGACAGATGAATGACGCTCAAAGGTTTAGGCAGTTGACATAAACAAGCATCATTCTTTCAATCACAGGGCAAGTCTTCAAGTATGTGATGTGATAGATTTGTATGTGGTGACGAAGAAGTAGACACTGTTTAGGAACAAAATCCCAGTGGAGCAGATGTACCAGTTAGGAAATCAGAGAGCAGAGAAAAATGTCATGGTTTGTGTACTTAAGGGTAGACATTAAGGGTATGAGACTGTCAGGATGGAAAACTAGACATCATGAATCTGGTTATCCTGATTATCCCATGGGTTATCCTGACTACTGCCAGATAGGTGCTATGCAAGATACTCTAAAAAGAATAGAGACTTGTTATTAATAACCAATGCCTGTTCCTAGCAATTACTAGTCTCTTTTTTCTTGATAGGGCAAATCCTGGCATTCCAGTTTCCTTTTGTTCTTGATAGGGCAAATGTGACTTCTGTCAATGCCACTTCATCAATAACTTACCTTGAATTTTAATGTTGAGTGGGGGGCAGGGAAAGAGAAAACAAACTTCACCAAAAGGGACCCAGAAAGTATTGTAAACTGAGTGAAAAGTTGGAGACAGATACCTAGCCTGCTCCCTAAGAAAATGACTATTGTTCATCAAATGGCATTGGTTCACTAAGAAAATGGCCCTGGAATTTAATTTGGCTGAAAGATCTTTTATGGAAGCAAAATAGGATAGAGAATGGGAATAACAAACATGTATGGGAATAAGATGTTACTTAATTTTTACAGTAGATGAATTTCTGAGAAGCTAAGACTGGATGCACAAAGTTAAGTTTCTGTAAGAACACATTTAAAGAAATAATGTCATAAAGATGTATCAATATATACATTTATTATAATATCCATTTGCAGTAAACAACATTTCTGGACCTCCCTGAAGGTTATGGCTAAGATAGCCCTGTTTTATATGGTCTTGGCTTGTTTATGTGGATGTGTAAATAGAAAATTCACAGCTTCCCAGGAGGCTTTTGCTTTCCAGTGAAACAAGGTAAAGATGATATAACTGTTCAAGAAAGAAACCACCTCAGCACTGCTTTGTTGTAAGAGCAAAGCCACCTATCTACCAGATTTGAATATATAATTATTTTTCTTTGTCTATTATTAGGAAATATTAAAAGTAAGCATTAAGTTGGGGGCATTTTCAATTTTACTTGAATAAAGATGTATCTCCCTCTCACCTACAGATGACCTACTTCCTGGTTACTAATATACTCTCCTCCCTTAATTTGGAAGCTAACGGTCTACAATTATTAGAAAATAGTATAAAATAATGGAATGGGGGCCATAAGACAGAAAGTTATAGATATATTTTTTGTTTCCAAATTATTGTGTCTATGTTTTCTTTCTAAAATTATATTAATACAGAATATTTATTCATTTTGTGTTAAACATTTTGAAGTCCTTGATTCAATTTGTTGCTAAACTGTATGAAAATTTGAAAATATAATCCTGATGGATAAAAGGGAA
Organism: Balaenoptera physalus; assembly: GCF_965194825.1. Taxonomy (NCBI): domain Eukaryota; kingdom Metazoa; phylum Chordata; class Mammalia; order Artiodactyla; family Balaenopteridae; genus Balaenoptera; species Balaenoptera physalus. Next base: position 158,770,925 of record NC_138890.1, read on the forward strand.
AATATTAAAATACCTATAACAAGAAATTTTCCATGGCTCTCTCTAGCAGATTAATATTTTTTAATTGAAGTGTGGTTGATTTACAATATTGTGTTAGGTTCAGGTCTTCACCTTAGTGATTCAGTATTTTTGAAGATTATATTCCATTATAGGCTATTAAAAGGTAATGGGTATAATTCCCTGTGCTATAAGAATATCCTTGTTGCTTATCTATTTTATATATAACAGTTTGTATCTGTTAATCCCAAAGTCCTAAATTGTCCTCCTCCACTCTCTCCTTTGGTAATCACAAGTTTGTTTTCTATATCTGGGAGTCTGTTTCTGTTTTGTATACACATTCATTTGTACTTTTTTTAAGATCCACGTATAAGTGATATCATATAGTATTTGTCTCTCTTGTCTGACTTATGTCTCTAAGCATAATATTCTCTAGGTCCATCCGCGTTGCTGCAAATGAAAGTAATTCATTCTATCTTATGGCTGAATAATATTTCATTATGTAGATAAATATATAGGCTTAAGAAGATGTGGTATATTACATACATACATAATCTTCTGTTAATGGGTGCTTGGGTTGCTTCCATGTCTTGGCTATTGTAAATAGTGCTGCTGTGAAAATTGGGGTGGGTGCATGTATCTTTTCAAATTAATGTTTTCACTCTTTCCAGATAGATACCCATATGGTAGTTCTATATTCAGTTTTAGATTCAGAATCTCCATACTGTTTTCCATAGTGTCTGCACCAATTTACATTCCCACCAACAGTGTACGAGAGTTCCCCTTTCTCCACATCCTCTCCAACATTTGTTTTTTGTAGACTTTTGATGATAGCCTTTCTGATTGGTGTGAGATACCTCGCTGTGGTTTCTATTTGCAATTCTCTAATAATTAGCAATGTTGAACATCTTTTCATGTGTTTGTTGGCCATCTGTATGTCTTCTTTGGAAAAATGTCTATTCAAGTGTTTTGTCCATTTTTTGTGTGTGTTATTTGTTTGTTTTGTAATTGAGTTGTATGAGCTGTTAGTGTATTTTGGATATTAAACCCTTGATGGTTGCATCATTTGAGAATATTTTCTCCCATTCCATAGGTTGTCTTTTTGTTCTGTGGATGGTTTCCTTTGCTGTGCAAAAGCTTTTAAGTTTAATTAGGTCCCATTTGTTTATTTTTGCTTTTATTTATTTTGCCTTTGGAGAATGACCCAAGAAAAAAATATCGCTATGATTTATGTCAAACAGTGTTTCACTCTTCCAGGAGTTTTGTGGTTTCATGTCTTACATTTAGGCCTTTAAACTATTTTGAGTTTATTTTTGTATATGGTGTGAGAGAATGTTTTAATATCATTGTTTTACATGTGACTGTCCAGTTTTCCCAGCACCACTTGTCAATGAGATTGTCTTTTCTGCATTCTATATTCTTGCCTACTTTGACGTAGATTAATAGGCCAAAAATGTGTGGGTTTATTTCTGGGCTCTCTATTCTTTTCCATTGGTCTTTGTGTCTGTTTTTGTGCCAATACCATGCTGTTTTGATTACTGTAGCTTTGCAGTACAGTCTGAAGACTGGGAGGGTTATACCTCCAGCTTTGTTCTTTTTTCTCACGATTGCTTTGGCAATTCAGGATCTTTTGTGGTTCTATATAAATTTTAGGATTATTTGATCTAGTTCTGTGAAAAATGTTCTGGGTATTTTGACAGGGATTGTGTTAAGTCTGTAGATTACTTTGGGTAGTACAGCCATTTTAATAATATTAATTCTTCTAATCCTAGAGCATGGTATATCTTTCCATTTCTTTGAATCATCTGCAATTTCCTTCATCAATGTTTTATAATTTTCAGATTTCAAGTCTTTCACCTCCTTGGTTAACTTTACTCTTGGGGTTTTTTTTTTTTTTTTTTTTAAATTTTATTTGGGGCTGTGTTGGGTCTACGTTGCTGCACCCGGGCTATCTCTAGTTGCGGTGAGCGGGGGCTACTCTTCTTGCAGTGCATGGCTTCTCATTGTGGTGGCTTCTCTTGTTGGGGAGCACGGGCTCTAGGCGCATGGGCTTCAGTAGTTGTGGCATGCAGGCTTAGTAGTTGTGGCGCACAGGCTTAGTTGCTCTGCGGCATGTGGGATCTTCCCGGACCAGGGCTCGAACCCGTGCCCCCTGCATTGGCAGGTGGATTCTTAACCACTGCACCACCAGGGAAGTCCACTCCTGGGTATTTTTGATGTAATTTTAAAGAAAAAAATTTTTTTTTACTTTCTCTTTCTGTTATTTCAATATTAGTGTATAGAAACACAACAAATTTCCGTATATTAATCTTGCATTTTAATGATGATGTTATAGGCACTTTCACTTGAGTACTTAATATAAGGTACTTCATATGTATTTAATTGCTATTATTGCAAGATTAAACACTTAAATACACCATCAACCGGAGAATTTGTGTCATAATACCCTCTAAGAGTAGTAAATGGTGTTATGGGTCACCACGTCTTTATTAACACATGTTGATCAGAATTCTAATGTTAAAAATATATTGCTTGTTTTGTGGTCATTATGATTAAGTGTTTGCAGCTATTAGAATCATATTTGGGTAAAGTGTATTTGTATAACCCAGGTACATGTTCTTGCTAGAAAAAGATGTTTAAATGGTAAGAATTGTATGATGGAAAGAGGTGGGCAATTTCTGTATATCTATTGCAAGTCCCTGAAATGAAATATGTTCAGATTGAATTTCTGAACTACGTGGTGCTCCAGAACTTTCTATGCTCTCAATTTCAACTCTTAGATCTTCTCTTTCTCTACTTATCTGTGAGTATGGTAATTCATTCCTTAATCAATGCATTGCTTCATCTGTCAAAAAATGTTTATTTTATGCCTGCTATGTCCCTACTGTGTGACTGCCTTGAAACTGTTGATTCAACAAAGTGCTTTCTGCTGTAGTTCACCAGACTTTAGAAATTAAGTACTTGACTGTACATTCTCATGTTTATTTTGCCATTATCTGTCATTACCCTTCCATTCTCCCTCTGTCTCTATCCCTATTACTAGCTCATGGGTTAAGAAATGGAGAGATAAGTGTATTTATTCTTAGGAAGAGTTAGAGAATAGGGATTCATAAAAACACATCAAGGGCAAAAGCATCACAAAGGGAATAACTAGAGGTTTACTTGTTTGGAGACAATTTGAATTTCTTGAGTACCTATCAGGATCAAGGTGGCAGGCTGATTCAACCAGCACTCACAATATTTCAGTAAATAGTTAAGAACCTCCTTCATGAACGCTGAAAATCCAGTGGAAAGAATAGAGACCTCATAAAAAGTTGGCATGATATGATCCTAGAACCCCTAATAACTAATTGTATGGCTTTAGATAAAATTTAATTTTATATTTTGATGTACATACACACATACATGCACAATTATTTTTACACAGTTGTATATATATGATTTTAGTATATGATTTTATTGCAAATGGCAGTAACCCTTTTCTCACAAAAGGCAACTCTGTTGACATGGGGCTGAAGAAAACTATATTCAAGTCACCACATTTCCAGAATCCCTCACCTCTTTGAATAAGTAATTAAAGTACTCAGAGTTTTAGTGTCTTCCTCTGTAAAATAATGAAGGATTTTTGTGCTTCAGTTCAGCTCTGGGATTCTATTTATCTTTTTATAGTATAAACTTAGTCTCTCTACCTAGAAATTCAGTTAAATTTTACCAGATTGCCATAATCTGATTTGATTCTAAAGAATACATAGTTTATTTAACCAGATAGCTTAAAAATTACATAAAATATAAATTTCATGGAACTCAGATAACAATGATTTCAATTGACACTCAATGCATACATAAGAAAATATGGAAAATGATTACCATTTGAATTAAGGTAACTTGAAAAAAATGATTACCATTTAAATATCGTTTTCTCAATTTTATATTTCATTTTGTAAAAAAGCCCAAAATTATGAACTTAAAATGTGAAAAGTTTGTTATTTCTTAAATTGGAGAATAGCAGGAAGGATGGTCACTAGATAGGACAATCAGAAGTGTTCAGTGAGTCATTAATTCATTCACGTATATAGCACATGCAACGATAAAAAACAAAAGACAAAGAGCCCGATTTCAAGGAGCTTGCATTATAGTAAGAGAAAGAAAGAAGGAAAACAGGAAGGTAAATAAGTATAATATGATAGTAAGTATTGATAAAAGCAATGAAGAAAACTAAAGCAAGTTGAGTAAGTGACAGGGTTTCTTTTAAGAGGGTGTTTGAGCAGAGACCTTAATACTGATTTGAGAGAGGGTTTTTCTGGTAGAAGGCAGAGAAAAATTATTGTCGTGAGGCAAGGATGAGCTTGACCTATTAAAGAAACAGGGAGAAGATCAGCAGAACTGGAATGCAGGAGCCAGAGGGAAGAGAAAGCAATTAAACTCAGAGACGTAGGCACACGTTGGATCATATAATATTCCTTTAGGTCACCATGAATTGCTAAATTTTAATCTAAATGTGATGGGATGCCAATGGAGGGTTGTAAGCAGGGGAGGGCATAATCTGATTTACATTTAAAAATAGTCACTGGCTACAATGGGAAGAAATTATGTTAGGGAGCCAGGGCAGGACACAATATAAGAGGTTACTGTAATAAATCATGTGAAAGGAGATGGTGGCTTTCCCTAACATAAAATATGAGATGGAATCAGAAGTGGTCCCACATGTTTATAAGGAAAAGTCAACAGTTTGCTGATGGATTGATTGTTGAATTAGAAATTATGAACAAGTTCAATGAATTTTAAAGAAATATAGAAGAAACCTCAGCATTATTCAAAAGCTTTTAGGAATGACCTGGAATAAAGAAAGAAAATGGTGGCACAAGAGATAGTGGATAACTGAAGGAGAAAAAAAAAAGTCATACTTCTCTATCATTTATGAAACATTGATACTATATGAAAATAGACTATGTAAGTTATTGGGATATTTCTTTTTCTCAGCTCAATTTGTAACTAATTTTTCCAGGAATCTAGAGAAAATACTAAATTACATGTTCAAAAAGTTTACTTAAGATAATTTTGATAGGTTTCAATAATCGGATCAAATATTTCAATAAATTTTCTCCAATACTTTTTAGTTTATATCACAAATTAGTCATTAATTCTTTCATGTATTCACATATTCTTCAAATTGAGTGATTAGCTGAGAAGCAACCCTATGTTACTCCATACAAGTTCTAGGTACTTTCTGGGAGGTCAAAATAATAAGATGGAAAACATTTTCAGAAAGGAATATAAAATCTTGTGACGAGGCTATATCAGAAAATTGCATGTCCCTGAAGTCAGATAAATTTAATTCAATTTAAATAACATTGCAAGGTATTTATCTATGTTTGCCATAAAATTTACCTGACCCCTGGTTATGACTCTATATGTTTAACTATGTAAATTTAATTTTGGCTGATGTGAGTTGTTCCTGGAATACATATGCATAACTGATGTCAGACTGTCGATATCACTAAGCCTTTGACAGACTTCCACTTTTACCTTATAACAAGGTTGGGAGTTTGGAGGACATTTTAATGTAATTCTTATTAACTAAACAGGTAGAGCATTACAATTGGTTAAAACTGGATATAGGGCAGATGCCTCTTTATAAGAAATAAAATACACTGCAATCTTCAATTCCAATCTTTCATTTTACCTTTAGTACAAAAATCTAGTTGGATTTTTGTACTGGTACAAAAATCTAGTTACATATTAGTTGGATAAGATTAATATTAACCCAAATCTACTTGTTTTCCGGAAATGAATTAGACTGTAACCAGTACATATGATTTTCAAGATTTACTGTTTTTTAGATCTTAGAAATTAATTATATGTCTGAACCACTTATTGGATGGAGAAAAAAAGAAAATTTTTTGGTTCTAGAGAAAATAATTTATTCCCTAAAATTGTGCCCTGACTAGAGTGGATGAAAGGACTAACCTTTCATAGATCACAATCATAGATTTATGCTTGAATAGAAGTGACCGAACATTCTAGTAAAAATATATAGATGTTAAAGTGTAGCCTAATGAACAATCAGTAAGTCAATAAATATTCTGAGAACCTACAATGTACCAGTTGACTGTCCTCTCTTGGATGAAGGTCTTTCTTTGGTTCTTGTGACAGCTTTTTCTACTACTCAGCAATTCCTTCTCAGAGTCCCGTGCCAGTCCTCCTTCCTCTACTCAGCAGAGACTTTCTCTTCTCCTACTGTCTAGTGTAACCCTGGGTGATCTCATTTATCTCATGGCTTTAGTTATCATCTATACTTTGATGAGTCCCAAATGATATATCCTGCTCACATTCAACTTGAGAATGCTTGCACATTTCAAGGCACATCAAGTTCAACATATCCAAAATTCAAGTCTTATGCTTAACCCAGATTCACTTGTCCAGTGTTCTCTGCTTCAAATCATGGCACTGCCATCTTCTTGATTTCTCATTCCAAAAACCTGTGAGTAATATTTACGTGATAGATTCTGCAACCAAACCACTGGATTTTGAATACCACCTCTACTCATATGGCTGCATGACTTTGGGAAAGTTATTTAATATGTCTACCCTTCACTCATATATGATATTAGAGTAATAACAGTGCTACTTTAGATGGTTATTGTGAGGATTAAATGAACTAATAAATATGAAACACTTAAAATGGTGACTGGTACCAACAGGTGCTATATGAGTGTTAGCTATTGCTTTTATTATTATTTTTACCTTTATCTTCCTTGACCCAGACCTTTCACATTCAATCAATCACTAAGGTCTCCCATTTCTAACTCCAAAATATTTTTCAATTCTGTTCTCTTTGTGTTCACCTTCTTGGCCACACCCACCATTATCTGTCTTCTAGTTGTAGAACTACTCATTTCACTGACCTGCTTAATACTGCTTAATGGCTTCCCAAGAGTTTTAGGAAAAAGATCAAAATGTTTAACAATATAAAAACCTTGCTGACCAGCCTAGCCTTAGTGGTACCTCTCGTCCCTAATATGTGCCCATCACCTCTTTCTCAGTAACCTCTTTACTCCACACACCTTCCATTTTCACTAAGGAGCTAAGAACTCTCTCTTCTCCTGATGCCATCCCATTTACTCTTTAAGTCTTGACTTAAATTGACTTCTTCCAGGACACCTCCCTAAACACCCACCTTTCTTAGAGGACTAACTTGCTCCATATACTCACATGGACACCATACACTTTCCCTTCATAGATGTTACTACCATTCTAATTAAGTAATTATCAAGGTAACTTTCTGTTCACATCTGTCTCAAAGGAAACATCAGTGAGAAATAGAGAATCATGCCATTAAAACATATCACTTTATCATTAACATCTAACACATGGCTTCACCATAGTAAATGTTCAATAAATATCCAATCAGTTAAGGAATAAATGTCTGGCACTATGCCCTGCTCTCATGAGATTATAGTTTTGTAGGAGAGGAGAGAGTCAGCAAAAACAAGTGTGAGGAGTGTCATGAAGGAGATATGTGTCACGCTGATTACTAGGGGGACAGTCCCTGACTTCATCCGGGTTGATAGAGAAGGGCTTCATAAGGAAGCTTTGTGCTTCAGACGGAGATGAAAGGTGACTAAGTGTTGTCTGGGTGAAAGCACTGGAGTGTGAGGGGGGCGGGTGGGGGCAGCGCCCACAGACACTGAAGCAGAAGAAAGTATAGTATGTTTAGGATGGGGACACAGGCGGCCAGTCCAGGGGATGATGGAAGTTTGCATGCAGGACATTTCCTTGGGGTCCAGTGTGTTCTAAGCCCAGAGGCTTTGCCAAAATGTTCTGCTGTAAATCAAAGCTTTTGAGATTTTCTGACTCCTCTGAGATGAAAGGGGAGAACTTAGTTCACATAATGGCATATTGAGGAATCAGAATCTGATTCAATTTTAATAAAAATAATAATAGTAATAAAGAAATTTGTTGATTTTTGCTGTAATTTATATTCAATAGAATAAAATTCTTAGCTTATATATATACACACACACATGCACACAGAAATACACATAGACACACACATACACACACGTAGACAGAGAAAGGTCTGAAAAAATACATACCAGGAGGAGCTTCAAGATGGCGGAAGAGTAAGACGTGGAGATCACCTTCCTCCCCACAAATACATCAGAAATACATCTACATGTGGAACAACTCCTACAGAACACCTACTGAACGCTAACAGAAGACCTCAGACTTCCCAAAAGTCAAGAAACTCCCCACATACCTGGGTAGGGCAAAAGAAAAAAGAAAAAACAGAGACAAAAAAATAGGGATGGACCTACACCTCTGGGAGGGAGCTATGAAGGAGGAAAAGTTTCCACACACTAGGAAGCCCCTTCACTGGCAGAGACTGGGGGTGGCGGGGTCAGGGGGAAGCTTTGGAGCCATGGAAGAGAGTACAGCAACAGGGGTGCAGAGGTCAAAGCAGAGAGATTCCCGCACAGAGGATCGGTGCCGCCCAGCACTCACCAGCCCAAGAGGCTTTTCTGCTCACCTGCCAGGGCAGGTGGGGTCTGGGAGCTGAGGCTCCGGCTTCGGAGGTCAGATCCCAGGGAGAAGACTGGGGTTGGCTGCATGAACACAGCCTGAAGGGTGCTAGTGTGCCACAGCTAGCTGGGAGGGAGTCCGGGAAAAAGTCTGGAACTGCCTAAGAGGCAAGAGACCATTGTTCCAGGCTGTGCGAGGAGAAGAGATTCAGAGCACTGCCTAAACCAGTTTCAGAGATGGGCGTGAGTGCAGCTATCAGTGCGGACCCCAGAGACGGGCATGAAACGCCAAGGCTGCTGCTGCAGCCACCAAGAAGCCTGTGTGCAAGCACAGGTCACTATCCACACCTCCCCTCCTGGGAGCCTGTGCAGCCCGCCACTGCCAGGGTCCCATGGTCCAGGGACAACTTCCCCGGGAGAACACACGGCGTGCCTCAGGTGTTGCAACATCATGCCGGCCTCTGCCACCACAGGCTCGCCCGCATTCCGTACCCCTCCCTCCCCTCGGCCTGAGTGAGCCAGAACCCCTGAATCAGCTGCTCCTTTAACCTCATCCTGTCTGGGTGGGGAACAGATGCCCTCAGATGACCTACATGCAGAGATGGGGCCAAACCCAAAGAAGAACCCCAGGAGCTGTGCGAACAAAGAAGTGAAAGGGAAATTTCTCCCAGCAGCCTCAGGAAAAGCTGATTAAATCTCCACAATCAACTTGATGTACCTTGCAACTGTGGCATACCTGAATAGAGAACAAATCATCCCAAAACTGAGTCAGTGGACTTTGAGAGCAACTGTAGACTTGGGGTTTGCTTTCTGCATCTAATTTGTTTCTAGTTTTATGTTTATCTTAGTTTAGTATTTAGAAGTTATTATCATTGGTAGATTTCTTTACTGATTTGGTTGCTCTCTTCCTTTTTATATATATATATATATTTTTTCTTCCTTTCTCTCTTTTTGTGAGCATGTGTGTTTATGCTTCTTTGTGTGATTTTGTCTGTAGAGGTTTGATTTTACCATTTGCCCTACGGTTCTGTCTGTTCAATTTTTTTTTAGTATTGTTTTTAGTGCTTGTTATCAGTGGTGGATTTGTTTATTGGCTTGGTTGCTCTTTTCTTTTTTCTTATTACTTTTTTATTTATTTTATTTTAATGATTTTTTTTTACTTTTTTATTTTAATAACTTTATTTTATTTATTCTTTTCCTTCTCTCTTTCTTCCTTCCTTCCTTCCTTCCTTCCTTTCTTTCTTTCTTTCTTTCTTTCTTTCTTTCTTTCTTTCTTTCTTTCTTTCTTTCTTTCTTTCTTTCTTTCTTTCTTTCTTTCTTTCTTTCTTTCTTTCTTTCTTTCTTTCTTTCTTTCTTTCTTTCTTTCTTTCTTTCTTTCTTTTCTTTCTTTGTTTCTTTTCTTTTCTCCCTTTTCTTCTGAGCTGTATGGCTGACAGGGTCTTGGTGCTCTGGCCAGTTGTCAGGCCTGAGCCTCTGAGGTGGGAGATCCGAGTTCAGGATATTGGTCCACCAGAGACTGCCTGGCCCCTTGTAATATCAGTTGGCGAGAGCTCTCCCAGAGATCTCCGTCACAACGCTAAGACCCAGTTCCACTCAATGACCAGCAAACTTCAGTGCTGGACACCCCATGCCAAAAAACTAGCAAGACAGGAACACAACCCCATCCATTAGCAGAGAGGCTGCCTAAAATCATAATAAGTTCACAGACACCCCAAGCACACCACTAGATGCGGTCCTGCCCACCAGAAAGACAAGATCCAGCCTCATCCACCAGAACACAGGCAACAGTCCCCTCCACCAGGAAGCCTACACAACCCACTGAACCAACCTTAGCCACTGGGGGCAGACACCAAAAACAACAGGAACTATGGACCTGCAGACTGTGAAAAAGAGACCCCAAACACAGTAAGTTAACCAAAATGAGAAGACAGAGAAACACACAGCAGAAGAAGGAGCAAGGTAAAAACCCACCAGACCTAACAAATGAAGAGGAAATAGGCAGTCTACCTGAAAAAGAATTCAGAATAATGATAGTAAAGATGATCCAATCTTGGAAATAGAATGGAGAAAATACAAGAAACATTTAACAAGGACCTAGAAGAACTAAAGAGCAAACAAACAATGATGAACAACACAATAAATTAGATTAAAAATTCTCTAGAAGGAATCAATAGCAGAATAACTGAGGCAGAAGAATGGATAAGTGACCTGGAAGATAAAATAGCGGAAATAATTACCACAGATCAGAATACAAAAAAAAGAATGAAAAGAATTGAGAACAGTCTTCAACACCTCTGGGACAACATTAAAAGCACCAACATTCAAATTATAGGGGTCCCAGAAGAAGAAGAGAAAAAGAAAGGGACTGAGAAAATATTTGAAGAGAGTATAGTTGCAACGTTCCCTGATATGGGAAAGGAATAGTCACCCAGGTCCAGGAAGCGCATAGAGTCCCATACAGGATAAATCCAAGGAGAAACACACCAAGACACATATTAATCAAACTATCAAAAATTAAATACAAAGAAAAAATATTAAAAGCAGCAAGGGAAAAGCAACAAATAACATACAAGGGAATCCCCATAAGGTTAACAGCTGATCTTTCAGCAGAAACTCTGCAAGCCAGAAGGATGTGGCAGGACATATTTAAAGTGTTGAAAGGGAAAAACCTACAACCAAGATTACTCTACCCAGCAAGGATCTAATTCAGATTTGATGGAGAAATTAAAACCTTTACAGACAAGCAAAAGCTAAGAGAACTCAGCACCACCAAACCAGCTTTACAACAAATGCTAAAGGAACTTCTCTAGGCATGAAACACAAGAGAAGGAAAAGATGTACAATAACAAACCCAAAACAATTAAGAAAATGGTAATAGGCACATACATATTGATAATTACATTAAAGGTAAATGGATTAAATGCTCCAACCAAAAGACATGGACTGGCTGAATGGATACAAAAACAAGACCCGTATATATGCTGTCTACAAGAGACCCACTTCAGACCTAGGGACACATACAGGCTGAAAGTGAGGGGATGGCAAAAGATATTCCATGCAAATGGAAGTCAAAAGAAAGCTGGAGTAGCAATTCTCATATCAGGCAAAATAGACTTTAAAATGAAGACTATTACAAGAGACAAAGAAGGATACTACATAATGATCAAGGGATCAATCCAAGAAGAAATATAACAACTGTAAATAATTATGCACCCAACATCGTAACACCTCAATACATAAGGCAAATGCTAACAACCATAAAAGGGGAAATTGACAATAACACAATCATTGTAGGGGATTTTAACACCCCACTTTCACCAATGGACAGATCATTCATAATGAAAATAAACAAGGAAACACAAGCTTAAAATGATACATTAAACAAGATGGACTTAATTGATATTTATAGGACATTCCATCCAGAAACAACAGAATACACTTTCTTCTCAAGTGCTCATGGAACATTCTCCAGGATAGATCATATCTTGGGTCACAAATCAAGCCTTGGTAAATTTAAGAAAATGGAAATCGTATAAAGTATCTTTTCCAACCACAACGCTATAAGACTAGATATCAGTTATAGTAAAAAAAACTGTAAAATATACAAACACATGGAGGCTAAACAATACTACTAAATAACCATGAGATCAAAGAGGAAATCAAAAAATACCTAGAAGCAAATGACAATGAAAACACAATGACCCAAAACCTATGGGATGCAGCAAAAGAAGTTCTAAGAGGGAGGTATATAGCAATGCAATCCTACCTCAAGAAACAAGAAACATCTCAAATAAACAACCTAACCTTACACCTAAAGCAATTAGAGAAAGAAGAACCAAAAAAAACCAAAGTTAGGAGAAGGAAAGAAATCATAAAGATCAGATCAGAAATAAATGAAAAAGAAATGAACAAAATGATAGCAAATATCAATAAAACTAAAAGCTGGTTCTTTGAGAAGATAAACAAAATTGATAAACCTTTAGCCAGACTCATCAGGAAAAAAAGGGAGAAGACTCAAGTCAATAGCATTAGAAATGAAAAACGAGAAGTAACAACTGACACTGCAGAAATACAAAGGATCATGAGAGATTACTACAAGCAACTCTATGCCAATAAACTGGACAACCTGGAAGAAATGGACAAATTTTTAGAAAAGCACAACCTTCTGAGACTGAACCAGGAAGAAATAGAAAATATAAACAGACCAATCACAAGCACTGAAATTGAAACTGTGATTAAAAATCTTCCAGCAAACAAAAGCCCAGGGCCAGATGGCTTCACAGGCGAATTCTATCAAACATTTAGAGAAGAGCTAAAACCCATCCTTCTCAAACTCTTCCAGACTAGAGTAGAGGGAGGAACACTCCCAAACGCATTCTACGAGGCCACCATCACCCTGATACCAAAACCAGACAAAGATGTCATAAAGAAAACTACAGGCCAATATCACTATTGAACATAGATGCAAAAATCCTCAACAAAATACTAGCAAAGAGAATCCAACAGCACATTCAAAGGATCATACACCATGATTAAGTGGGGTTTATCCCAGGAATGCAAGGATTCTTCAGTATATGCAAATCAATCAATGTGATAAACCGTATTAACAAATTGAAGGATAAAAACCATATGATCATATCAATAGATGGAGAAAAAGCTTTCAACAAAATTCAACACTGATTTATGATAAAAACCCTCCAGAAAGTAGGCATAGAGGGAACGTACCTAAGTATAATAAAGGCCATTTATGACAAACCCACAGCCAACATCATTCTCAGTGGTGAAAAACTGAAACAATTTCCATTAAGATCAGGAACAAGACAAGGTTGCCCAGTATCCCCATTATTCAACATAGTTTTGCAAGTTTTATCCACAGCAATCAGAGAAGAAAAAGAAATAAAAGGAATCCAAATCAGAAAAGAAGAATTAAAACTGTCACTGTCTGCAGATGACATGATACTATACATAAAGTATCCTAAAGATGCTACCAGAAAACTACTAGAGCTAATCAATGAATTTGGTAAATTAGCAGGATACAAAATCAGTGTGCAGAAATCTCTTGCATTCCTATACACTAATGATGAAAAATCTGAAAGAGAAATTAAGGAAACACTCCCATTTACCACTGCAACAAAAAGAATAAAATACCTAGGAATAAACCTACCTAAGGAGACAAAAGACCTGTATGCAGAAAACTACAAGACACTCATGAAAGAAATTAAAGATGATACAAACAGATGGCGAGATATATCATGTTCTTCGATTGGAAGAATCAACATTGTGAAAATGACTATACTACCCAAAGCAATCTACAGATTCAATGCAATCCCTATCAAACTACCAATGGCATTTTTCACAGAACTAGAACAAAAAATTTCACAATTTGTATGGAAACACAAAAGACCCCGAATAACCAAAGCAATCTTGAGAAAGAAAAACGGAACTGGAGGAATCAGGCTCCCTGACTTCAGACTATATTACAAAGCTACAGTAATCAAGACAGGATGGTGCTGGCATAAAAACAGAAATACAGATCAATGGAACAGGACAGAAAGCCCAGAGAGAAACCCACGCACTTATGGTCAGCTTATCTTTGATAAAGGAGGCAAGAATATACAATGGAGAAAAGACAGCCTCTTCAATAACTGGTGCTGGGAAAACTGGACAGCTATGTGTAAAAGAATGAAATTACAACACTCCCTAATACCATATACAAAAATAAACTCAAACTGGATTAAAGACCTAAAGGTAAGGCCAGACACTATCAAACTCTTAGAGGAAAACATAGGCAGAACACTCTATGACATAAATCACAGCAAGATCCTTTTTGACCCACCCCCCAGAGAAATGGAAATAAAAAGAAAAATAAACAAACGGGAGGTAATGAACCTTAAAAGCTTTTGCACAGCAAAGGAGACCATAAACAAGATGAAAAGACAACCCTCAGAATGGGAGAAAGTATTTGCAAATGAAGCAACTGACAGATGATTAATCTCCAAAATATACATGTAGCTCATGCAGCTCAATATCAAAAAATCAAGCAATCCAATCCAAAAATGGGCAGAAGACCTAAATAGACATTTCTCCAAAGAAGATATACAGATTGACAACAAACACATGAAAGGATGCTCAACATCACTAATCATTAGAGAAATGCAAATCAAAACTACAATGAGGTATCACTTCACACCAGTCAGAATGGCCATCATCAAACAATCTATGATCAATAAATGCTGGAGAGGGTGTGGAGAAAAGGGAACCCTCTTGCACTGTTGGTGGGAATGTAAATTGATACAGCCACTATGGAGAACAGTATGGAGGTTCTGTAAAAAATAAAAATAGAACTACCATATGACCCAGCAATCCCACTACTGGGCATATACCCTGAGAAAACCATAATTCAAAACGAGTCATGTACCACAATGTTCATTGCAGCACTAGTTACAATAGCCAGGATATGGAAGCAACCTAAGTGTCCATCAACAGATGAATGGTTAAAGAAGATGTGGCACATATATACAATGGAATGTTACTCGACCATAAAAAGAAACGAAAATGAGTTATTTGTAGTGAGGTGGATGGACCAAGAGTCTGTCATTCAGAGTGAAGTAAGTCAGAAAGAGAAAAACAAATACAGTATGCTAACACATATATATGGAATCTTAAAAAAAAAAAAAAAAAGGGTTGTGAAGAACCTAGGGGCAGGACAGGGATAAAGATGCAGATGTAGAGAATGGACTTGAGGACAAATGGAGGGGGAAGGGTAAGCTGGGACGAAGTGAGAGAGTGGCATGGACATATATACACTACCAAATGTAAAATAGATAGTGGGAAGCAGCCGCATAGCACAGGGAGATCAGCTTGGTGCTTTGTGACCACCTAGAGGGGTGGGATAGGGAGGGTGGGAGGGAGACGCAAGAGGGAGGAGATATGGGGATATATGTATATGTATAGCTGATTCAGTTTGTTATAAAGCAGAAACTAACACACCATTGTAAAGCAATTATACTCCAATAAAGATGTTAAAAGAAAAATGAATGAAATGGTTAACACAGAACCTAGCATATAAGCACTCAATAAATAGTAAATATTAAAAAAAAATACATACCAAAAAGTAAGACTGGACTTATGTGAAAGGGGAACTACAGCTTTTTTACCTTATACCCTTTCTTTTGTTTGAAATTATCTATCCAGCATATGCCTTGGCATTATTTCTCTGATCCAAACTTTTAAAATGTAGGTAAATATTGAGCCGAAATACGCGTTTAATCTAATATACATCATTTGACAAGTGTGCTAGAGTATGTGAAATGTATCTTTAGCTAAAAAAATTTCACACTTATGTTTATCTTGGATAAAGGTAATGTGAGATAAGAGCATAATTCTAGAACTCTGAGCTAATAATTGTACAATTTTAATCACTAAACTTAGGAGTTGATTTTCTATTCTGCTCCATATGTAGGATCTCTCTGCCTCCATCTCAGTTAGCCATGCAAAGGGGTGAAAGTTCCAGTGATTTGTTTGGCAACAGGTTTCTGAAAGGCTGTTTGGTCCAGCTGCCTTTCCTTTGTTTCATCAAGAGACTTTGCAAAACTAAAGTAGTTCTTCATGATGAACTGGCAGGAAAGTGCCAAGATCGTTTTATTGCTCAGCAACTTGGCAGTAGGAAATGTTAAAATATGACAATCTCTTATATCTTTCAAATGAGACAGGCTTTCGACGGATGGCTCTCATGCTCAAATGTGATTAAGATGCAGACACATGGCCTTGGCTTATGTTTTGAGCTGGTAGGAGGAAGATAAAGAAATTGGATACTTTAAAATATATTAATAGTAGTTTCTCAGGAAACCTTGGCTGTTTGAGCCAAATGCTAATCTAAGGAATTAAGCTGTCTGCACTTTGATGTTGATAAGTGCTGCAATCCCCATTGATCAATGGGATTTCCTTTGCGTTTGGGAAGGAGGGCTACATCTATTGAGAAATTGTGTGCCAAGTAAAATCCTGAGATAAACAACTTCACAGAAGGGAAACTGACAGTTTACCATACATTCCCAGAATTTAAAGAGTTGTTGTAGTTTGCTTTCTTTTCGTGCAAATTATGGAATGGGTGAAAGTGACAGAATGATGACACCAGCTGAATGGAAGCATAATGTAGTCAACTATTGCAGATGCCTTATCACACAGTTCTGCCAACACACATGCTTCCTGCAAACCTCCTACAACTTAAACACACAGGCTCTTCTTAACTAATGATGCCAATTTTGCAGATTGATTAGTGGCTTTCTACTGTGAATACTCACCTACGAAAAAGCATATATTAACTGGTGAATACAGGATTTTTTTTACTAACATGAAGACCACCTTGACAACTATATAAATCATAAGAATAGAATTAATAAACCCCAGTGTTGTTAACCTTCCAGAATTATTATTACTGTTTTTTTTTTAATAGAGAGAAGTAGTATTTGGGGAAAAACTAGAAGATTTCAAATTTCACCAAAACTTCAAATTATTAGAAGGAACATTTTTAAAGAATACCTGGTAACCCGAATACTTTATCTATAGGATGTCATGTTGTGATTGACATTAAGGAGGAATATTTGTTAATTTGATATTTGTTATTTGATATTTGTTAATTGATAGGATTTCCATTTATATCTAGCCTCTCTGTGCACTTGGATGCATCCTACTTGTTTATAAGTTAATAACTGAAAATAAAAAGATGGGATTTATCATGTCAGAAATTGGAGAGGAATAAATTGACAGTGAAACAAAATATTAAATTACAGCTTCTGTCTGCATAATGTTAAAATTAAGAGCTTGTAGAAGTAGCTTAAAATCTGTTTGTTCTTACTCATATTCAAACATGCATTTGATGTGTTAAAAATTAAACTTAATTTCCATAAGCTTCCATTGAGCTCAAAGACAATAAAATAAAGGACTTTTGCTAAATATAGAAAGAACACATTTATTTTCATTTTGTTTTAATTTGCCCAAGTTTTATTTCTTTAAAACATCAATATAGCCACTTTAGGAGAAATTTTTAAGAAGGAAAAGCAACTAAAATTTTTAGAAACATTAAAAAAACACATTTAAATAAATCCGCTTATTAGACAGAATTGGCTTAAGTATAATCGTTTTCAATCTTCGTATATTTTGTATTATAAAATTAAATATAATAAAGCTTTCATAGTTTTCTTTTTATTTTCAAAATGTTTACATTGCAGATGAAGTACATAGGCCATTTTACAAGTGAATAATCTTTAGCACATAAATCTTTACAATTCCTGAGCCAAGCTAAAACACTAAATTATTTTGTTTAAATTGTGCATGAAAACAATAAAAGACCACAAATGCTATTTTTAGTTTTAGAGGACAGGGAAGGTTAAGCTGAATTTAAATAGCAAATAAAAATTACCACAAAGGGAGCAAGCTTTTACAGTGTGAAATATCTCTAGCTCTATAATGGAAATCTCATTGCTTCCATATGAATAATCTTTCCACCAATTCATATTTATATCTGTTTTTTATTTAAATGTGTAACTTAATAAGATATAACTCAATTACATGTTTATTTTATTCTTTGTTTAAACAAAGTGCTGGTATCTTTCAAAATTATCATTTTATGGAATGCTCAGTAGTGTTTAAAGAGAAATAAAAAAGGTTATTCAGAGAAATTGCAAACGCATCTCTAGCCTCACCTTAATGAGGGTTCATTGCCTGTCCATCGAGCCCAGTTTTGTTTAAGCAATTATCAGACTGCTTTATTTATAGCATCCATGTGCCTGTTTTGGGCAATGGGTTCTCCATAAATTACTGAAATAAAATAACAGCGCAAGAATAGACCTTACTTTAAAAATAGATGCTGTTCCAATTACAATGGAAGGAGAATAGTTAGGTGAAGATTTAAATTGTACCAATTATTCCTGGGAAATTGATGGAAGAGATTGAGAGGAACATACATCCATGAATGTACATGGTTATTTTCCACAATTAAAATCACAAATGTTAAGGGGAACTTATAATAAAGGGTAACAGTCATTGAATCTAACTGTCACTAGTCACTGAGAAATACACAGGAGTATATTTAGTAAATGTCCTAAAGCAGCACCCAAACTGCCAGAGTGGGGGGAGAAAGACAGACAGAAAAGACAGAGAGAATATAAAAGGATATCAGTCCAAGGAGATTCAAAAACCCTGTATAAAGATTCAGAATGATATCAATTATATCAACATTTTACTGTCTGGTCTAATATAACTTGCATGTGTGCATGGTCACATACACTGGTACACTGGACCACATAGAACTTATTAAAACTTGAATGCCAATTAATGACAAAATAAAAAAACAAAGCCTATAATTTATACAATGTATGTTTGCTGTCAAGACTACTTCTTAGAAAAGTTATAAAGCAAGTTCTGAGTTGTAAGAGGCTCTTAGAAATAGCAAGTGTGCTTTGCAAATCATACTGGAAGTTTGGGATAAAGAGAGTTTCATATAGTGACATTCACAATTAAGACTAACAAATGCTTAGATTTTAGAATGATTCTTTAATTTGCCATTTTTTTCTTTAGTGGTTGCAGCACATATTTGTTTACTTGCTATGGATCATTCCCTGTTCTCTTGCATACAATTCCAGAATCATTTATTTTTGCCTAGATAAGATTTCAGGTCCTAAATGATATCACCTCTATCACCATAGCAGATTGTCTCCAATTTTTATCTTTTCAATGATGCTATCACCAAAGTATTTTTTCTTTCCAACTCCATAGATACGTTATCCAGGTAAAGTTGGTGCCTGGGATTTAAAACTCTAAATGATTCATTACTATGGTAGAAAAAATTTTCTCTCAGTGTGAGTAAAGCAGAAGTTATATCATCAATGGGAATATTAACTTTTTATATAGTGTTATTATGTGTATATAATTTAAGGTTGACACAAGCGTGTGCACAAATAGACACACACAAGTCCTTCTTTATAATGGTATTTTGGTGCCAAATATAGACTTCTAAAAGATATTTTGTGGCTCTGATTATTGTAGGGTGGCATGATTAGTGTTTTGATGAGCCCTGACCCATACTAGAAAGAGCTGTTTTTCATATGGGGACACCGCACAGCCAGCCACTCCTCTGCTCTCCTGGTTTACAGGAGCTTCTATTGAGAAAAACTGGGAATTATGCTTTTCCCAGTAAATTTGATCCTTTAAGGTGATCAGTCCACCTGGAAAGCTTTTCTTTTTCCAAGTGCTCGTGTTTCCAACTCCCTCACTTCATGAATGGGATTCTCACATCTGCTGGTAAGCTTGTATCCTCCTCCTCTCCCACTACCACACCTGCCCTCCCAGTCCCTTTTTACCTGCCTTTGTTTTCCTACTTTTTCATGACTTATCCGTTTCAAATACGCCACTTAATGTACCATGTATTATGCGGATGGCTTTTTTGCCATCTCCCTCCTTCAGGGACAGACGTTTTTCTGTTTAGTTCATCCTTGTGTTCCAAAGTGCTTAGAAAAAAAGCTGGACCATATAATAGGTACCAAGGAATGTATCTTGAATGAATGAATGAAAAAATATCCAAATTGATGTGCATTTATTAAAATGTCTCACTAGATGGGAGAGAAAATTCCTTTGTATGTTTAGATCCTTAACTTGATTTGTGGTCACCTTGAAATTCACTTTCATCTTATGTAGTCTGTTATTAAAATGTTATGTAAAATACACATTAGAACTTGATTTAGTCATTTTTACTACCAGTAACCTATTATTTAAAAAACAAAATCACCCTAAAGTGCTTTTTGTCCTTTGTCTTGGTTTGGTTTGGTTTGAATTTTTTTTCCCTGTGTGTTCAGCCTCTTTAATGTGAATAACTGCTCTCAGTTAAATAATCCCACAGCGCCCACTTACAGTTGCAGGGTTGCCCTCACATTCTTTGTAAAAATGAAAGCTCAGTTAAAGACCCAACTTCCTTTTATGGTGCAATTTGTTTGCTCTTAGCCTGGATTGCTCTCTTTGCCATTTGATTTCCTCAATTGAGCAATTTATGACAGATTTTTAAGACCTCCTGTCCATTAAAAATAGCAGGTTTTAAAAACTCCATCCTCATCATGAGCTTAATGAGTAAATGGCTGAAAGCTCAGCAGCTTGGTGGGGGAAGTATGTCGGGTTTGACTCTCTGACAGCCAGCTTGCTGTTGCTGTAATTAATAATGAAATGTTACATCTCTTGCTTTTTATGTGGAGACAGGGAAAGTGACAGGGATTATGGAGAGACATAAATTTACATTGTAGCTTTATAAAGCATCCATAGCTTTAGGAGCTCAATACATACAAAATTACTATGAGATGACAGTTTCCCAAGAAAGTTACACAAATATTTAAAGCTCTAGACTGAAGAATCAGGACATTGTAAGAATAAAAAAGGAGAAAAGATACTTTCTTTTATCCTGTCCCTCCTTTCCTGCTGCTTAATTTTTTCTATCCAGCTGCTTATAAAAAGATCAAAGATATACCTAACTTGTCTCCCTGAGTGAATCTATTTCAGTCAATGTCACGGCCCACTCAATGTCACAGCTCACTCACTTTCCAACAGTGACATGAGTTCCTATCACACTCATCTCTTCTGATGGGTGTCCCAACTCCACACCCCCATCCTAGAAAATATTTTATTACAAAAAGGAAGTGCTGTAGGGTTCTCTGAGTAAGTCCTGGCCAGTGAAGCCCATGCTATTGACTGTTAGTCATGTTCACATGAGGTCAACATTTTTAGCCTTGTTCTTCCTCCCAAGCAGTGCATTTGGACAGCTGCTTTCTCTGCCTGTTAGAGGTGATGTGTGGGACCCTGTCATCTTTCCATTCATGGAATCTGAAAGTGCCACAAGGTCAGAATGGTCTTCCCAGCTTTGTGAATTGGTGGAAAATAAGTACAGACTCTGACAATGTGACAAAAGATTATCTGACATAAGGATCTTGGATAATATTAACTCCATATTATTTTTATAATTGAGTGTTCTTTCTTGCTTTTCCCTATGCAAACTGTCACATTGTTGGCATGACTATTCAAGAAGCAATTGTTCATTATCTTCAACCATTCTTCCATTTCAAATCTATCTGAAAACCTTAGATGTGGATAAGAATAGTCAGAAAAGAAATTAACTATCTAGTTAGAAAATTAACAATATTTCTTACTGAATTAAATAATCTCTTTGATTAAGCCGACTGGCATGTTTTATTTTACTTGTTTTTATTATTGACAAGGGTATATGTTTAGTTATGTTTGTGCATAAATATTCATGTATAAACCCTGCAATGGACTGAATGTTATGTCTCCCCCAAATTCATATGTTGAAATTCAAATTCCTAATATGATGGCATTTGGAGGCAGGATATTTGGGAGGTGATTAGATCATCAAGGTGGAGCCCTCATGAATGGTATTAGTACCCTTATAAGAAGAGACACGAGCAATCTCTCTGGTCCCATGTGATGACACTGAGAGAAAACAGTGGTCTGTGAACAAGGAAGCCCTCATCAGTTACTGAAGCTGTTGATGATTTGATCTTGTACTTCCCAACCTCTAGAACTATGAGAAATCAAGGTTTATTGCTTAAGCCACCCAGTCTCTGGTATTTTTGTTAATGCAAGCCAAACAGACTAAGACAAGCCCACAAAATATAAACAATTTAACTCTTTTATTTATTCAAATCAAACTGCTTCTTTTGTGGATTAATTGTAAGTAAATTCATATACAAAAATTATCATTGTTCTGATGCAGAGATTTATACATTATTATTTTATTTAGAATTTAAGGTTCAAAGTCCATAATCTAGTTGAAAACTAGATTAAAATTTGTAACTAAAAATACTTAATTTGGATTGATTTACAAATAAGAGGGTGTGTTTTATCTCCTCTGCCTCATAGGCTTCAATCTATCTTAACTAGTTTCTAAAAAGTCAGAAGTGCTACAATTTTTCCATAAATTTCTGAGTTGGTTTAGGGCAATGTGTGAGCTACAACTTGAAATTGATGGATGGATATGGGAATTCACTAATGATTGCTCTCTACTGACTGACTAAAACATACTCTCAGAGACAAACTTGCCCAAAAGTTAAATGATCAGACATACTCAAAGAGATTCTTTTGAAGACACTGATACCCTCTTCTAGTTACAAGATACTAGTTAAAATAAAGTCCCTCAGAACTATTAAATAGCAAAGTTCATTGTACTCATTTGTTATGAATGCGCAAAACAACTTTTGTCATGTATTGTCAATCTCTAACGCTTTATGTTAAATTTCAGTTTGTGTATTTGGGATGATTATCAAAGTATTCAAATGAATAGAATTATTTCAGAATTTTATCAGTTTCTAAAATGACATAAAACACATTCTGGAAAGAATATTTGTTTTGCAAATGGAATTTGCAGTAACTGAAGATAAAGCCCCGGAGCAAAGCAGAGAACGTTGCCGTAGGAGACCGTGACTCCGTGAAACTTGGTGTGGTTAGTAGCTGGGAGAAACTCTGACCTGAGTTGCGCAGCCAAATTGGATGAAAACTATATATAACCTAAATACCTGCCACTCTGCCTCTTTTTCAATGGTCTCCTTCTCTTAAAGTGTTTGGGGAAAACAAAAATTTTTTTTCCTGGATCAGGCCCTGCTTTTTCATTTTAGTTATATCTTACTACCAATTTCAACCACCCCTGGGACTTTCCCCTTTTGACCTGGTAAAAGCCTGGAACTTCTTCACTATAATTTGCCTTAAACAACTAGTCTATTCCTTCCCTCCTGTTGTCCTCAATGACTTTGTTATTTTTTCCTCCCTTGTTTATACACAATACCCCTTGCACAAGTCTGCTGTGTATGAGATGTCACTGAAGTCTACGATTAACTAAAGGGAAATAAAATTAAGAATCCAAAACCAGCAACAACTTAAAATCATGGATGCTTAATATAACAGTTCCAAGTGTCTAATGGAAAAGAAAAGTCCTGTAAACACAATAGTAAAGTGACGCATGGCTGTACCCTAGTTCCTAGGTGTAGCTCCTGTTTGGAAGTCTATGCCCCAAACTCTCTTTGATCTCTCTTCCACTTCAGAAAAATTTTATCTTCTCCCTCCAGAAGGTTTCCCCTCATCATTCCCTCCTCTTAACCAAACTCTCACACACTATGAGCGGGGGCTTCATCTCAGGAATCCAGTGGGCTGTAGCACTCCCAACCAAAGCCTTCAGTATGTGTGTGTATCTATTAATCTATCATCTATCTATCTAATCTACCATCTATCTATCATCTATCTAGATGGGTTGATTAAAACAGTAGTGTAATGAAAAGAGTTCCTGAAGACAGTATACCCTATACAGATTTTTCAGGCCCTCCACCGTAAAGAAAAGCTTAAATTCTTCTTTCCATAGCTTTTTGCCTCCTAATAATGTCCACGGATGCTTAAGAAAAAGGGGGCAGTTTACATTGCCTTTCAAAATAGTCCAAGCTCCCCTCAGCTAGTAGAGAACCAGCAAGGGATCTGAGACTGCAGTTTTTCTTTATATAGGCCAGATATAATTCTAAGGCAGGACTCCACCCAACAAATATTTCTGTAAATTGAAAGGAATCAGTAGATGAATTTCTTTGTCTTTGGGTCTGGAATATCTGAGGGTGCCTCTTTGATTTACCTGAAAACAGATGGAAAAATACTCCCACATGCCGTCAGGGAAATAGTTCCTTACTAATGAGATTTGGCTGCTAAAAGTGTGTGTGTGGATGAGAGAAAAGAGCCAGGCTCAGGATCTCTCTCTCACCAAGGAAGCAGGTGACCTGGAAGAGGAGGAGTAGAGCCATTTGGTCACTCAGGAGAGAAATTTAGTCACTCCATTTCCAAAACTCTTTGATCATTTTGAGACAGGCAGTGGGAGTTAGACTACTGATGCTAAAAGCTAAAACCAGTCCCATCCTGTCCCATCGACTATTGACTCAAGATAGGTCAGGACTACGGTTAGGACCGCACGATCAAGTGTCTGCATAGCCTGTGTTACATGACTAATTGGTGGAGGAACGTTTTGTAAGTACGGTAGTCGTGGCTGATAAATTGGAAATCTAATATCCTATCTACACATAGTGGCCGATGCTGGACTCCAGATGCCTGCTTTTCCAGTTTTCTAAGTGATAGTGATTTTGTGAACTTTTATATAAAAAGGTTTTCAGTTAGACAGCTATCTACACAAAGATTTGTAAAAGAATGTTCATTGTGGTTTTATTAATAGTATCCAAAAACTATAAACCCATCAAGCATCTATCAACAATTGAATAGATAAATTGGATAAAATGGATAAATTGAATGAACATTATTTCTACGATGAAATGCATTCAGCAGTAATAAAGAGTAATGACTTACCCACTCAATTAGATGGAAAATTTCAAAAAACATTTTGCTGAGATAAAGAAACCAGGAACAAATTAATACATAATTACGATACCATTTGTATAAAATTTAGAAAAGATCAATCTTATCCAAAGTGACAGAATCTAGGTCAGTGGTGACCTGTGGTCAGGGGCTGGGGTGCGGAGGTCCAGACAACTTTGGGAGGTGGTTAAGTTCTATAACTTTATTGTGGAAGCAGTTACCAGGGACTATGCAGTTGTCAAAACTCATAAAACTATATAATTAAATGTAAGTTTATTTTATTTGAATTATACCTCAATAAATAATTTTTAAAAACTCATATATATTCATTTAAAATGTTTAGAGCTAAACATAATAAGTATTTATCTTTTATTTATACATAAATCTACTAAGCCTCAGAGACGTTTGGTAGGATCTGGGATTAGAATTCAAGTCTACTTAAATCTATCCTTCTCTTTCTTTTTTTTCTCAGAGTTTTGAGTCTAAACAATTTCCTCCTCTGATGAAAAAAAAATGAAAATAAATAAAAGCCTAACTTTTAAGCTCTTATCCTACTTTGCTTATTCTGTGCAAATTTCTTTAAATGATGATTGACATTTATTGCTTCCACATCCATAATTCATCCCATCTCTTGCATTCTAAGGACCATCCCTACTCTTTTATTGAAACTTACTCAAAGAAGAATGTCACTATCGGGCCAGAAGCTCCAATGAGTCTCAACTTTTTCAGTAATTGCCTTTTATAAAAAGATCCTTCAGAATTTTTTCTAATCTTGACTTAAGATTTCTGGTTCTGATTTAAGATTTCTGGTCCTTCTTATGTCTTGGATTGCTTTTCCATGATCAAAAAGACTTTGTTAACCCTTTCCTGAATCCAGGATCCTACCTAAGGTTTCTTTCTCATGCTCTTTTCAATTACTTCAGGTCTAGTGCTTTCTAAATATTTATCTCTTGCCTTTTCTTAAGGTCATACAACTGGTAAAATGTGGAATCTTGACATCATGCCACAAAGTCATCATAGTTCAAAGTTAACATGTGGCATCTTCTTCTACCTAAGACATCTTGAACCTCAGATTTGAATTTCAGCATATGCTTCAGCTCCTTCCCCCTTGCATCTATCATGCAACTTATATTAGTGAAATCTTAACATTTTTCTTTGAATGTTTCTCTCATGTCTACCATGTATCTGCAGCTGTTCTGGTAAACAGTTTACATTTACAGTTAGCTTTAATTATTATAATAGTGTTCCACCTTCCTTTTCTCTAATTCATCCCACACATTGCTGCTGAGTAACACTCACTAAAGCCCAAATCAGTTTACATCTTTTATCTGCTTGCCGATTTTCAAAAGCTATCAGAAAAATTAATTCGAATCAAACAAAAGCAACTAAACAAATATTTCCTTGGAACCAGAAAACACCATGCTGTGCTAAAGACCAAGCATGGATTGATAAACGAGCATGTCCAGTGTCCTTATCCTGACGTTCAAAGATCTAATTTTCATTTCAACCAGCACTTTTTGTCAACTGTCATTTTCCATAGATGACTTTCAAGCACCCATTGAGATAATTTTGCCCAGAGCTTGCCCAAGTTTGTATTTTTGCTAGGATTTTTCTCACTTCCTGAAATGATGATAATATTAACCGTAAGCATAAGAATTATAAGTATCATTCACAGAGTGTTCAATACAGGAGAGAGTCTGCTTAGCATTTTGCACACATGACTGCATTTCACCTTCACAGCAATTCTGTGAAGTTGGATTTGTTATGTCCATTTTACAGATGAAGATACAGAAGCTCAGAGATGTTACATAACTAGCTATGGTCACACAAGTAATAAAATCGAGCCAGTCTGGCACATAGGAAGCACTTACACTTCTCTCTTTGATATACTACCTTATAGCATACCCTTTACTCCAGCTTTGCCATATATGTATATATCTGATTCCTCTTTCAAACACTTGTTCATAAAAATCTTAGCTTCCTTCAAGTTGGAAGTTAATATTCCTCATTGTCTCAAGTAGATTTTGCAATAGTACTTTTTTTGTTGCTTGTCACTTAGCAGCTTACAATCTAGTCATCTGTGCACAAGTTGCTGTCTCTACAAGATGCTAACAACGAGGGCAAAGATTATGCCTTGTGTACCTTAAAATCCGCCTTTACACAGAGAAGACAGGAAATATTTATAAGATAAAGGGATGTGCAAATATGCAAATGTCTGGATTCCTAGACCATAATTTAGAAAACTTATTTAAGAAAAAAGTGATCGGGCTTCCCTGGTGGCGCAGTGGTTGAGAATCTGCCTGCCAGTGCAGGGAACACGGGTTCAAACCCTGGTCTGGGAAGATCCCACATGCCGCGGAGCAGCTGGGCCCGTGAGCCACAATTGCTGAGCCTGCGCGTCTGGAGCCTGTGCTCCGCAAGAAGAGAGGCCGCGATAGTGAGAGGCCCGCGCACCGCGATGAAGAGTGGCCCCCGCTTGCCACAACTGGAGAAAGCCCTCGCACAGAAACGAAGACCCAACACAGCCATTAAAAAAAAAAAAAAAAAAAGTGATCAGTCTTAACTGCTTTTTTTCAAGAGTAGTTCTTAAATACTAAAGCCTCCTATAAATTTCAATGAGCATAGTTCTCAGTGAGAGAGAAGGAGAAGTGAGGGAAATTTCCCAGTGAGAGAATATCTTGGAAGAACAAGTATAATTTAAAAAAATACTACTCTGTTCCATTTCTATTTTTTATCTTGTCTCATAATATTAAATTTATGTTTACAGTGAAGTGTATTTAAAAGAGGACATATTTGTTTACCCTGAGGAATCATGTGTTCAAAATGATTGGGTAACACCTTTTTCTTTTTGTGATTTGTGTGAAATAGGAGAGCTATTTTTGAAATGTGTAAAATAATATCTATATTTAACAGAAATAATTTTATGTCCTATGAGTAGTTAAAAAAACTATTTGGACTATTTCTCATAGGATTACATTATGCTTGGTTGACAATAATAAAAAGTCTCTTCGCTAGGTAAATTTGTCAATTTAAGAATAGAGTGAGTTATCTTATTGAGTTTTATCATGTACCCTCAGCATCTATTATTCCTATTACCTCCAAGTTCAACCTCTACCTTGCCCTTTTCCTCTTCTAACTGGCATTGGGCAAATCACCTCTGGTCAAGATCAGTGGCTCATCTGCCCATCTAACCCTGAACATCAATCCAACAAAAGAGCGAATCCCATTAGCATCAGACTCGTGACTAATAAATTCAAAGGTCCAGTGAAGAGCAATAATGCACGTTGGCTCCTCCATCAATCTCTGGCACCTCAGAAGCTAAGTGAAATGAACAGTGGGTCACAACCTCTAGCTTTCATAAAATGTCCCAGTAGGGACAGCATATTATACATACAAAATGGTAATGTCAGGTAATTATAGCAGACATTTTCCAGGTCAGAAAATGTCACTGCACATCTAATTCTACTAGTAAACCGAGATTCAGTCATATACTGACTCCTTGGGATTGTATATTACAGTCATAATATCTCACTTAAAGCTATTCCCAGCGTTGCATATACTACTGCTGCCTTCTGTGCTACCGGAAGAGGATGGAATAACCTACAAAATCCATGACATCACCTCAAATAACAAAAATCTTACCAGTTCTTAGATTCACTTGCATAATCATGTATTCTGAAGGCGTATGAACAAATCTGAAGATTTAGAGTTCTTGGAAATTGTGAAAGACATGGATATTGTTCAATTTTAAGGTCCTGGGGGGGAATCAAAATAAGATATTGGTTAATGTTCTGTGGTTCAAAATACATTAATGTCATCCTTTGGATCCTTGTATTTAATACTGTTTCTCTTGAAATATTATTTTCCATTTAATTATTTCTTTTCCCCCTGCTTTCCTCTTTCATTTATTTCTAACATCTTCCTCCCTTCTTTGTAGTTTCCCCTTTACATGTGCTTACTTGAAAAAGCACAGTGTAGTTGTTTTTGATAGACTTAGAAATAATTTCTATGGAGGGCTATAAATATGCAATACCCCTGCCGACATACACACATTTTGAGAATTTTTATCCTTTTCTGTAAAATTAGCCAGAAGTCCCTCTTTTAACACATGTTCTTTTGTTCATTCTTTGTTTGATTGAATTTTTTCCCACAGCACATCTTTTAACACTGGAATGAATCACTGTGTAGGAAACAGGCAACCGGATTAACAGCTTTTTTATATGGTGCTGGGGATTATAACGGAAAATGGTCATTTTCTTAAGATCTTGGCAGTTAGCAGTTTGGTGCTTGCAAAGCCTGTAACCAGTCTTTTCGACTTGTGCATGTGGCTGAGGTGGACATAAGGGTGAGGCTGAAGAAATAAGAGACTCTGCAACCCTTTCACTAATAGAGTAATTGCCTACTTTACAAATAGAGTAAATCCTGGAAGTGTACCAAATATATACAAAAATTACTCATCAGCAAAGAACATGACATTTCATAGTAAAACAAATGTTTCTTGATATTAATTGCTTTTTATATTTTACTCAAAATATATACAAGTTATTTATATGCAAGTTAAACTGATGATTTCAACACAATTTACACTACCTTGAGAAAAGTACATAAATGCCCTTCATGAGTTGTAGAGAATTTCTGCCATTCTTTTCATCTCAAATCAAAGAAAGGTGCAATGTAGCCAATAGCTTTTCCTTAGCACCTCATAATACCTAGTAGCAGAAAGTGAGGTGCATAGCAGAGCACTTTAGTTTTTATGTCTCTATATAGCAGAGCACTTTAGTTTTTATGTCTCTACAGGATGGAAGGGCCATTTAGAGAGCTGGTGACTCCAGTTTGCCTTTAATGTCATATAATGTTTCTGAACCTGAATGGCTAAATGCATTTCCCTAAGTGTTTCACTTAACACCAAGGAGCAACTTGGAGTCTTTGGAGAGTAAAATCCATTATTTTACTGTAGATAAATCAATTTCCACCTTTACATACTCAGGTCTATGCATACTGTAATTCTATACAGCTTTATTAAAATCACTGGTATGCTTTACATAAAAAAAATTAATGTGAATCTTGGAAAAAAAGCAGTTTGTAGAATTTGCCAAAAACTGAATGAAATGAACAACCTTTTTAAAATTTCAATGAAAGCTGAAACTAAGGTCCAACTTCTCATCCCCAGACCCAAGAAGTGTCATCCAGACCCAGTATAATTTTGGAATAAATTAAAAGGAGATTCAAGCAATCATCACAGGGCTTTTTCTTGCAGAGGGTGTTGGAGTTTGGCAGAAAGTGAGAAAAACGTTTCAAAGACCTCACTGATGTTCTTGAACTGAGGATAGAGGTGAGGCCTGATGGCAGCTAGGGGAAACACTGGGGGTGGTTCACTTGGAACTCATGCCAATATGAATACACAGGAGGCTCAGGTCCGGGCCAGAAAAGTGGTGGAGGGTCTCCTCATAGAAATTGTTAGAAGGAATGGAGTAAAGTCTAAGATAAGCCCACTCAGCTGGGACTGAGTAAAAGCAGCAGAGAGATGGCTGAGCAGTGCAAAATGAAACAAAGCAAAACAAACAAACAAACAAAGAACATGGCTATATCAAAACTCAAATCTTAAAAATATAAATAATTTTTTTAAAAGTTACCCAGACATCTGGCAGCAAAGAGAGATATAAATGTCACACAGGAAAAGACAAAACACCCTGTTACGTGCACTAGTTTTTGTTCTTTTCTTTTTTATGTTTTCTTCTTTCTTTCTTTCTTTCTTTCTTTATTTTCGGCTGCATTGGGTCTTCGTTGCTGTGCATGGGCTTTCTCTAGTCACGGCGAGTGGGGGCTACTCTTCGTTGCAGTGCACGGGCTTCTCATTGCAGTGGCTTCTCTTGTTGCGGAGCACAGACTCTAGGCGCGGGGCTTCAGTAGTTGTGGCTCAGGGGCTCAGTAGTTGTGGCACATGGGCTTAGTTGCTCTGCGGCATGTGGGATCTTCCTGGACCAGGGCTTGAACCCGTGTCCCCTGCATTGACAGGCGGATTCTTAACCACCGCACCACCAGGGAAGCCCTCTTCTTCTTTTTTTAATGTAGAGAGAAAGAATGCAGTAATAGAATTACTAATGGTGGCATCACATTAACTACCCTTGTAGCTGAAGATCAGAATAAATATCTCAGGCACCTATTCTGAGGGGAATAGTCACACAAGGCCTAGAGTGATAAGGGAGAAATTCAAAAAGAATGTCCCTATGCATTCTATGAGCAAAGAATAGGCCTACATGGAACTACACACAGGTGAAGATCACATCCAGGGTAAAAGACAGAGTCTATATTTCAAGAACACATTTCAGCAAACCAAAGAAAATTAAATTGTGCTGAATTTTTCTTTCAATGATATCCAATAAAAATAGGAAATCCATGAAGAAAGAGATCAAAGGTGAAAAGGAAAGTCTAAGGAGAAGGCAAAGACATGCATAGACCTAAAGAAGTAAACGGATGATAAATTAAAATTATTGCAGAAATTAAAAACCATTGAAGAAATCAAGGAAAATAATGTAGTGTATTCTTTAAAGGCTTCAGTTTGTCATAAGAGGAATCTGGGTTAAGACACTGTCATTTCTTACAGAGATGACTTTATCCAGATTACAAAGACTTCCTAAATATCAATTTTCTCATCTTTAAAATTAGGATAATAATAGTACCTCATTCATCTGGTTGCAATGAGGATTAATTTACTGCATGAAAATCTCTTAGTGCAGAGCAAGAAGCAAAAGCAATGCCATTTTGCTTTCATTTCAAAAATTTTTGTTTTTTGTATTTTAATTAAGATTTTATTTTTTTTAGAGCAGTTTTAGGTTCACATCAAAATGAAGGGGAAGGTACAGAGATTTCCCAAATGCTGTTGCTTCCACACATGCATAGCCTCCTCCATTATCAACATCCACAATCAGAGTGGTGTGTTTGTTACAATCGATGAACTTACAGTGACACATCATTATCAACCAAAGTCTGTAGTTTACGTAACATTTCACTCTTGGTGTTGTGAGTTCTGTGAGTTTGGACAAGTGAATATATGTGTCCATCATTATGGTACCAAACCGAGTATTTTCACCAGCCTAAAAGTTCTCCATGCTCTGTCTATTCATCCATCCCCCCACCCTTCAACCCGTGGCAACCATTGATCTTTTTTACTCTCTCCATAGCTTTGCCTTTTCCAGAATGTGACATGGTTAGAAGCATACAGTAAGTAGCATTGTCAGATTGGCTTCTGTCATGTAATATGCATTTAAGTTTCCTCCATGTCTATTCATGGCTTGATAGTTCATTTCTTTTTAGTGCTCAATAATATTCCATTATCTAAAATGCCACAATTTATTTATTCATTCTCCTACTGCCTAACTTCAGGGTTGCTTCTAAATTTTAACAACTGTAAACAAAGGTGTTATAAACATCCACGTGCCGGCCTTGTGTAGACATAAGTTTTCAACTCCTTTGGGTAAATACCAAGGAACACAATTGCTGGATGGTATATAAGAGTCTGTTTGGATTTGTAAGAAACTGCCTAACTGTTTTCCAAAGTGGCTGTACAATTTTTTCATTTCACCAGCAATGAACAGAGTTACAGTTGTTCCACATCCTCATCAGCATTTGGTGTTGTCAGTGTTCTGGATTTGGCCATTCTCATAGTTGCATAGTGGTATCTCATTGTCATTTTAATTTTCATTTCCCTGATGACATATGATGTAAAGTAATGCTGGTCTCATTGAATGAGATAGTATTTCCTCTGCTTCTATCCCCTGAAAGAGATTAGATAGGATCAGTATAATTTCTAACTTAAATGTTTGATGGAATTCACTAGTGAAGTCATCTAGGCCTGGTACATTCTGTTTTGGAAGGTTATTAACTAGTATTGATGAGATTTCTAATAGAGGCCTATTCAGATGGTCTGTTTCTTCTTATATGAGTCTTGTCAAATTGTGTCTTTCAAGGAATTGATCCATTCCTCTAGGTTGTCAAATTTGAGGGCATAGTGTTGATCATAGTATTTCTTGATTATCCTTTTAAGATCCATGGGTTCTATAGTGATGTACCCTCTTTGATTCCTGATAATAGTTATTTGTGTCCTCTCTCTCTTTTTCTTGGTTAGCCTGGCTAGAATCTTCTTGATTTAAAATTTTTTTCTAAAGAGCCAGATTTTGGTTTTATTGATTTTTTTCTGATGACTTCCTGATTTCAATTTATTGGTTTCTTCCCTAATTTTTATTATTTCTTCTCATCTACTTACTCTTTTACTCTACTTACTTTCTCATCTAATTTACTTACTCTTTTACTCTACTTACTTTCTCATCTAATTTACTCTTCTTTTTCTAGTTTTCTGAGGCAGAAACATAGGTGATTGATTTTAGATCTTTCTTCTTTTCTAATATATGCATCGATGCCATAAATTTCCCTCTAAGCCCTGCTTTTGCTTCATCCCACAAATTTTGTAGTTGTGTTTTAATTTTTATATATTTGTAAATATTATTAAAATTTCTCTTGTGATTTCTTTTTTGACCTATGTGATATTTAAGGG
The DNA here is from genome assembly GCF_965194825.1 of Balaenoptera physalus. Classification (NCBI taxonomy): domain Eukaryota; kingdom Metazoa; phylum Chordata; class Mammalia; order Artiodactyla; family Balaenopteridae; genus Balaenoptera; species Balaenoptera physalus. The sequence continues at coordinate 158,804,384 of NC_138890.1, forward strand.
TGTGTTTAATTTCTACTTATCTTTTCAGTTATCTTTCTGTTACTGATTTCTAGTTTAATTCCATTGTTGTCTGAGAGCAGATATTGAATGATTTCTGTTCCTTTAACTTTACTAAGGTATGTTTTGTGGCCCAAAATACGGTCTATCTTAATGAATGTTCCATGTGAACTTGGGAAGAATGTGTATTCTTCTGTTGTTGATGAAGAAGTTTATAGATGTCAATTATGTCCAGTGGGTCAATGCTGTTGTTGAGTACCCTATAATAACAAAATAAATCTAATTCCTCCTTCCCATCCCTTGTATGATAGCTGGCATTCATTTCACTTATATATAAGCCTATGTAAGAATATATATATATATATATATATATATATATATATATATATATACACACACATATATATAATTGAATACATTGTTAGTAATATTATTTTGAATAAACTCTTATCTATTAGACTCATTAAGAAGAAGCAAAATAAAATATTTTACCTTCATCTATTCTGTTCTCATTGCTCTTCTTTACCTTATCTCAGTCTTTGTTTCTTACCTATATATCTTTCTTCTTCTTTCTAAAGAACTTCTAATATTTCCTACAATCAGGTCTACTGGCAGTAATTTTTTTTCAATTTTTGTTTTTCTGAGAAAGTCCTTATTTTTTCTTCACTTTTGAAGGATAATTTCACAGGGTACAGAATTCTAGGTTTGTGAGTTACTTTCTCTCAACACTTTAAACATTTCTCCACTCTTCTTCATCCTGCTTATGCTACATAGTGTTCTCTAAGGTTTCCGGATCTGTCGTTTGCTGTCTGACATTAATTTGGGAAAACCTTTAGTCATTATTGTTTCAAATATTCTATTCCTTCTCTCTTTCTTCTCCTTCTGGTATCCCCATTATATGTATTTTATACATTTTATAGCTGTCCCACAGTCCTTCACAGTCCTTTGATATTCTCTTCTTCTTTTTTTTTGTCTTTGTCCTCTTTGCTATTCAGTTGAAGGATTCTATTGATATATCCTCTAGCTCAGAGATTCTTTCCTCAGTCATGACCAGTATACCAAGGAACCCATCAAGTGCAGCCTTCATTTCTGCTACACTGTTTTTATCTCTAGCATTTCTTTCTTAGGATTTCCAACTCTCTGCATACATTGCCCTTTTGTTCGTGCATACTATTTACTTTATCCTTTAGAGTTCTAAGCATATTAATCATAGTTTTAAAGTCCCAATATGATAATTTCAACATCCTTGCCATGTCTGGTTCTGGTACTTGCTCTGTCTCTTAAATTTTGTTGCTTTTGCCTTTTAGTCTGACTTGTAATTTTCTTTTTTCTTTCCGTTTCTTTCTTTTTCTTTCTTTCTTTCTTTCTTTCTTTCTTTCTTTCTTTCTTTCTTTCTTTCTTTCTTTCTTTCTTTCTTTCTTCTTTCTTTCTTTGCTTTTACAGCTAGATGTGATGTAATGTATAGAAAGAATGTCTATAAATAAGCTATTAGTAATGTGTTTGTGAGATGTGGGGGGAAGGGGAAGTATTCTGTAGTGCTATGATAAGGTCTTAGTCTTTTAGTAAACCTGTGTCTATGGACTGTGAACTTCACAGTGGTTTCTCAGTTTATTTCCTCCCTGTAGTTGGGACAGGATGGCTAGAGTGGATTTGATTTGGCCATTTCCCTTCTCCTAGGCAGATGGCTAGAGCCAGCTGGAGTTGAATATTTCCCTTTCCCAGAGCAGTTAGTCTCTGATAATAACCCAGTAGGTTAGGCTCTGATTAACTAATTTCCCCTGAGGACAGGCCTTGCTAATAACGGGGAGGGGGAAGGGTAAGCTGGGACAAAGTGAGAGAGTGGCATGGACATATATACACTACCAAACGTAAAATAGATAGCTAGTGGGAAGCAGCCGCATAGCAAAGGGAGATCAGCTCGGTGCTTTGTGACCACCTAGAGGGGTGGGATAGGGAGGGTGGGGAGGAGGGAGACATAAGAGGGAAGAGATATGGGTCTATATGTATAGCTGATTCACTTTGTTATAAAGCAGAAACTAACACACCATTGTAAAGCAATTATACTCCAATAAAGATGTTAAATAAAAAAAAAAAAAAAAAGAAGAAGAAGAACAGAGTACACCACCTGGCCTATTTCAAAATTGCTCCTTTTTCCCTCCCCCTGCTGGAAGCCTATGTGGATTTTTCTGTGAGATATTTCCTGTGGGAACCTGGTGCAGCTCCTGGAAGCAAATATCACAATATTGTATGGGGACTGTGTACCCTGGAGATTTTTAACTCTTAGACTTGTCTACACTGAGCCCCAGCAGTTCATCAATTACAGTTCAGGTTAACCTACCTGTTGCTGTTTCCTGGGGAGATTTCTGCTCACGACTCCCTGTTCTGTGAAGCTGGGACTCCCTGTATTCACTTATCTCTCCAATCTTGGGGGCAGCAGTTTGTCCTGTGTCCTCCCATATTTTATGGATCCAAGAAGAATTGTAAGTTTTTCAGTCTGTTCAGCTTTTTACTTGTTGTTAGGATGGAATGGTGACTTCCGAGCTCCTTACTTGAAGAATTAGAAACCAGAAGTCCTCTCCAAAGTCTTTAATAAGGTATAGAAAAATCAATCATTTGTATGCCTAATAAGCATCTTAAACCTGAAATATCTCAATGAACTTTTGTTCCATTCATAAGTAGAAAAGTGGGGTGGAGGGGATGCACATAATATAGATATAATTATACAATCTGAATTTTAAGTTTGGGATTAAGGGAAATGTAAATTCAGTGTTTTGCTGTCGTAATTTTATAATTTTGTAATAAGTGCCTCCTTAAAAAATGTAATTATGTATAGTACTTTTGCTAGAAGTTCACTTAATTACACAATATTTTAAAAGTTTTCTATCACTGTTATCTCTCTTGTGACTTTCCAGAAGAAAAATAAGCTTATGACTATAAAATTATTAAATTTGATAAAATATAATCTGTACATTTGATGTATAGTATGGTATGATTAATTGAATAAAGGTACTGGCATTCAAGGAGTAGAAAAAATATGCTTCATTCCATTTGGATTGCAGCTTGTTTTATAAAGTCAAAATTGTTTTCATTAGACAATCAATCCAATGAAGAAAAAAAGAGAAAAGTAAACAAAACCATGTAGGAAACCATTATATCTGATTACCTTTCATAAATTATTTCCTTCTTACACTAATTTCTTCATGTTAATGTATATTAAAGAACAAGTAAAATGTCTTTATTTATTAAAACAACAAATTATAAAATTCATACAAATATCCTTTTATATTTTTTTATAAAAATACATCAACATAGCTTTTTATTAGTGTCTTTTTTCTTGCTTGCATTTCTTTATTTGTCTGTGAACTTGAATAACCAATTGCTTTAAGAACCTCAAATGTAATTTTCCTCATGTGCAAAATACTTCAACCACTGATGTAATGTTGGCCTTTTATTCTTGAGACATTTTGGCATGTGGCCAGGTATTGAAGACTACAGGGCTAACTTAGGTTCCTCTGAATATGTATATTTGTTTTTCCTGTCATGATATTCCTTTCAGTTCTCAATCCTGCTGTCAAGGCAGAAATTAACTTTGCATTGACATAGTCCAACACAACTAAGATAATACTCAATAAAACGATACTTAACTTCTGAGAATTTGGATCCATAAAAACACAGAATCACTGGTAGTTTTAGCTACTAGAAAAGAAAAGTGATGGTTCAGTTCTTTACAAAGCCAAGGAAATAAAGCATCTGAGATTTTTTTCCCCTTGATTTCCTAGGGGTGCAAAAATAATCAACAAGAAGCAACAAGGCAAGTTTGTTACATTTTAGCTTTGCTCTCAAAAAAGCAACTTTTTCTTTGTGAAATGGAGCTTTCCTGTTCAAATGCAAATTGGTCTCCCCTTTAATGGAATTTTTATTAGCATCCTTTATTTTGAGAATAATACCAATGTTTAGTCATGAAAATCTGTAACCTCCAAGCAACACAGGGACTCTGATATGTATTTGAAGTTATAGCCATTTTAAAATTAGAATGTCTATCACATTTCTGTTCTGTCCCTATAAATATTGGCTCTACTTTGTATGAGGGAATAAAAAAGATGATCAAGGCATAGATACTTTGTAGAGATTGGTAGTCCTTTTGCCTGTGAAGATATAATGCAAGAACCTCTCATTTATACATTCAAATTCAAGTCCTACTTCCAATACAACTTAAGAAATAGAAGATTTATTGGTGTCACTGTTCTTTAGCAATGTTGGGTACACTGAAGGCAAAAAGAATTTCAATGCTCAAAACTTCATACTAAGAGGAGAGGGCATTTGAAATTGAGCAAGGTTTAGTATCTACCTTCTACCTCCAACCAGACCATGTACTCTTCAGGCTCTCTGTCTTGATTAGAAGACAAGAGACGCACACAAGAAGTGAAAAGTCAATCTTATTACTATCTTCTCCTTCTCAGACTGTTCCTGTCCTCGCCATTTGCACTGTCAACCCTCAACTTTATGATTCTAATTATAACTCCCCAAAACAGAACATTTGGATGTGGCCTGCTAAACTGCTTGACACCCAATTTCCCTCATACCAAATAAACACCCTCTCCTTATTATAGTGGGAAAGGCAATTAGGGAGATGGGAGGACGACATTCCTTAAAGAAGCCCGATATGACATATTCTGAGATGATGTAGAAGAGGGTAGAAAAGAGAAGAGGAAGGGATTAACGCAAAGTGGTTGGAAGTTTGTGGATAAACGAGAGAAAGAGAAAGAGAATATTGCTTGGAAGTATTATGGTGACTGTTCTTCAACATTTTAGGTTCCTAGAGAATAAGAAAAGGTAGAAATTTTGGGGGGAAAGAGATAGGGAGTTTGGGATTGACATGTACACACTGCTAAATTTAAAATGGATAACCAACAAGTACCTACTGTATAGCACAGGGAACTCTGCTCAATATTTTTTTTTTTTTTTAAGAATTGTGTTGCATTCTTTTTTTTAAAAAAATATTTATTTATTTATTTATTTATGGCTGTGTTGGGTCTTCGTTTCTGTGCGAGGGCTTTCTCTAGTTGCGGCAAGCGGGGGCCACTCTTCATCGCGGTGCGCGGGCCTCTCACTATCGCGGCCTCTCTTGTTGCGGAGCACAGGCTCCAGACGCGCAGGCTCAGTAGTTGTGGCTCACGGGCGTGGTTGCTCCGCGGCATGTGGGACCTTCCCAGACCAGGGCTCGAACCCGTGTCGCCTGCACTGGCAGGCAGATTCTCAACCTCTGCGCCACCAGGGAAGCCTTCTCTGCTCAATATTATGTAACAACCTAAATGGGAAAAGAATTTGAAAAAAGAAAGATACGTGTATATGTATAACTGAATCACTTTGCTGTACACCTGAAACTATCACAATATTGTTAATCAACTATACTCCAATATAAAATAAAAAGTTAAATAAAAGAAAGGTAGAAATTTTAATAAAAGGTTTTTGTACTCTTTTATTTTTGAAAACTCTGTGAGCAAAAAGAGTAAATGCCTAATTTCAGACTTTGAAGTCAATCTTAATATTTTCAGTTTTTAGATGCATTTGCACCAGGAAGCCACTGCAATGCTTTGATTAGGGAGTGGTGTGTTGTCATCTAGGCCAGAGTCAAGAGATAACTGTGACTTGTAGTGAGATGGTAGTTGTAGAGGTCAAGTTAATGAATGGCTCTAAGGTAGGTAGAAGCTAAATCAACAGACTGGATGATGGATAGGAATTATATTTTGTGGGAGAGAAAGTGGTAAAGAATGATTTTTTTTTTTTTTTAAAGAGATTTTAATATGTTACTGTACAAGGTGAAATTCCAAGAGCGGGCTATAGCATGCAGAATATCTCGAACCTTGTTGGTCACGGGTGCTTTTTTTTTTTTTTTTAATTTTATTTATTTATTTATGGCTGTGTCAGGTCTTCATTTCTGTGCGAGGGCTTTCTCCAGTTGCGGCAAGCGGGGGCCACTCTTCATCGCGGTGCACGGGCCTCTCACTATCGCGGCCTCTCTTGTTGCGGAGCACAGGCTCCAGACGCGCAGGCTCAGTAGTTGTGGCTCACAGGCCCAGTTGCTCCGCAGCATGTGGGATCTTCCCAGACCAGGGCTCGAACCCGTGTCCCCTGCATTAGCAGGCAGATTCTCAACCACTGCGCCACCAGGGAAGCCCAAGAATGATTTACTTAAGTTTATTTTAAGTGGTTTCTGGCTTGGGCAGCTATTAATATTTAGATGGAGGTACCGTCCACATAAATAGGAATCAGTAAGGAGGGTTAAGTTTGAGTGGAAAAATCATGAATTTGATTTTGAGATATTAGTGGTTTTTGTGACTTCATATATCTGAGTACATATATGAAATAAATATATTTGACCTATGTTTCTTAGGAAAAAAATTGAAGAAGGCACAGGATGATGGCTTGATTCTTCATGGTTCTGAGTTGGCATCACTAGATATAAATTATTTTTCCATCATTTTCTAGATATATGACTATGGACAAATGATTTGGATGACTGATACTCCTGTTTTGCTGTTATCTGGAAATAATGATAGTATTTAAACTTATTTAATTATTATAAGGTTTAAATGGTATAATATCTGTAAAGTTTGGTACATAAAAAGTACTCAATTAGGAGAACTTGCTATTATTGGCATTAATATGGTTATTACTATTACACTCATTAATGTGCATAATTGTCTACCTTACATGCTGTAATCTCATCAAGATCGGGGGTTTTGTCTCATTTATCTTTGTTGTTTTTATGCTGCCCAGCATTTAAGTACTCATTAACATTTATGGATTTAAAGTGAATAACATTTAAATGCATTGTTTCAGAACTGGGTTACGTCCAGCTTTTTAAATCAAAGGCCAACAACTCATAACAATAATATACTATCTTGTGGAATAGAATGGTTCTTGGATTCTGAAGCACACATTTCAGAACTTGATTTTATGTTCTCATTCATTAAGCATTTTTATGTATTTATTTACATCACTTGAAATATAAATAAGCTAGGTAGAGGCTGATTCTCTGTCTTAAACTTTTTTATATTCTTCAAAGCTACTGGAAAATAATTTAGTATATTCAAGAAGCTCAATAAATATTTTATAGAATCATAGCAGACATGAAAATTAGGGCAACCTTTCTTTGTGTCCTGGTGATGAAACAGTTGTCCAGAGGTCACCTGGCTTGAGTGAGTTTACAAACAGAAGCAAAGCAGAGACAGTCCTAAAATCAGACATCATAACCCCCATCTCTCACTCCACCATAATGCATTGCTTCTTATTTCTTGATTAAAAAAATACAAGCAAACAAGCAACAGCAAAGCACACAGAGCAATTAAGTCTTAAGAGCAGTAATGATGGAAAAATCCACTAGCATTAAAATAAGTGCTGCAGATGCTTCAGCAGAGCTGAATGAAGATGATGTCAGTCACTGTATTAGTTACCAATTGCTTCATAACAAACTACCATAATGCAATGGCTTGCAACAACACTCATTTTTTATCTCGTAGTTGTATAGAACAGGAGTCCAGCATGGTGTGGCTGTTACTGTGCTTAAAGCATCATAGGACTAAAATCAAGGTATTGGCCAGGGCTACACTTCTCCTCTCAAGCTTGAATTCTTTTCCTAAACTCCACTAGTTGTTGGTAGAGTTTAGTCCTTTGCAGTTGTAGGACTGTTGTCCCCATTTCCTTGACACATACCCCACTTTTATCTACATAACAACATTGGCATGTGGTATCCTGATTCTTTGAATCCCTCTGACTTACTCCTTGGCCACATCTATCAGATTTCCTTTTCTGCACTGAGAGGGAAGAAAGATCTGCTTTTAAGGACTCATGTGATTATATTGGCTACACGCATATAATCCAAGGTATTCTTTCTATTTTAAAGTTAACTGATAAGCAACTTTAATTACATCTGCAAAATCCCTTTTGCTGTGTATTGTAACATATTCATGGCTATGACCCTGGGGGTAAAAGTCTTGGAGCCAAAATTCTGTTTATCTTAGTCATACCCAAGGTTACAATATCAATAAAAGGCAAATGATGTCAGCCCTGATATCAAATTTGGCTGCATTTCTAATTGGTCAATCAAAGGCAAACGTGTACTATCCTAATACTATAGCTCATGTGTATAAACTGAACTGGCTATTTTTATGAATAGAATATACACATAGAAATAAAACCAATCTAAAAAATGGTGCTGTGAAACAGTTGATGGCAATATAACACCTTTTTTGCCACTAATTGTATAATGCAGGTTCTAATCTTATTATCATATACGTTTCTGAAGCTGAGTAGAAATACATGTTTGTAGCTATGTGAATGTTCGAAACACATTAAGAATAAATGACAATCAAAAATGAAATTAAACCATCCAAGGAGCAGAGCTGTATGCCATAAACATAACTGTTATGGAAACAGACAATGTGATCTTGTGGTTAAAATGCATAGCACTCGGAAGTCTGTGTATAAAAGACAGTCCTAGGAGATAACTGAGTCATGTTGTCAATATTATCAAGAGCATTAAGCCTTGATAAGTGTTTGAAGGCTATCAAATAGCATCTATGTAAATAAAAGAGTGTTTATCTGGGTGGTTAAAAGAGAATGTAGATTACCCTGGGATTTATAGACTGAAACGAAGATGTAAACTTTAAACCTCTTTGTTCCTGGATTGTTAGCCTCAAGATTGTTCTCCAGAGATTCACAGCGCTGCAACAAATCTGTAAGGCTGCAAAATCTTCCACTCTTTGTTTTCAAATCCACTGGGTTGTTTTCTCTGGGAGTTATTTTATGTCATTCTTAAATGAGAGGTGATTTGAACACTTGTGAAACCATGCACCTCAGATTGGGACATGAACCCACATGCCGGAACTCGAACCCAGCCTAAACCCAGATTGGGACTTGAACCCACGCAGCCGGGACTTGAACCCTGCCAAAACCCCGATTGGGACTCAAACCCACCCAGCAGGAACTCAAACCCAGCCAAAACTCAGACTGGGACTCGAGGTCACGCTGCTGGGACTCAAACCCAGCCAAAACCCGCAGTCTTCCAACTGAGATCACACATCTGGTTTCAGGACTTAATGGAGCTCAGGTTCTTGATGTCTCATCACAGAAAGAATTCAGTGAGAGACGAAGTGATAGGTAAGAAGTGGATTTATTTAGAGATAAACACACTCCATAGGCAGAGTATGGGCCATCTCAGAAGGCGAGAAAGGCACCAGGGTATAGGGTTGTCAGTTTTTATAGGGGTGGGTAATTTCATAGGCTAATTAGTGGGAGGAGTAGTCTAGCTATTTCAGGAAGGGGTGGGGATTTCCAGGAATTGGGCCACTGCCCACTTTTTGATCCTTATGGTCGGTCTTGGAACTGTCACGGTGCCTGTGGGTGTGTCATTTAGCTTCCTGATATGTTACAGTGAGCTCAAGGTCTAGTGGATATTGACTTGTCTGCCATCTTGTATCCATTTGGTTCTAATCAGTTTATGTCATGTCCTTGGGCTATGTCATTCTTTCAAAGGTCGTGCCCTGCCTCCTTCCCTCCTGTTTCACTTGTACTTTGATTTCTCTCTTTAAGAGAGATGGTATACACTTATTAACATCCTGGATTTTCTCTTGTGGGCCACTATGAAGAAAGAAATTGATATAATGTGTTTTCAAGTAGAATGCTTATGTATACACTAATTCCTTATGTGGAAACCACAGCACTTCTCTTCCCCTCAAAAAACAGAAAAAAGCAACAACAGAAAAAAGAAGAAACTTTTACTACTTTATTTTTTAAAATAGCACATATCAGAATGTGCAGCAGTTTTCATTGTTAACAGTTGTTCCATGGTATTTTGGTTTTTTAAATTCTCAATGTAGTAAGCAACTACTTACCAATTTAAGAAATCACCTTTAGAGTTCTTTTCTTTAGAAAGATAATCCTTTGTGATTATTTTCTATAGTTAGACTCATTTTATAGGTATAAACAATTGTTTAGAGCTCTGAAGGCATAATCAAATGCAAGATAATCCCTGAGTAAAGACTAACAATATGTTTTTATATTATTAAGAAATGATCACATAGAAAATGATATATTTTTATATCATATAGGAGTCCCATAGAGAGGAAGTTTTCAATTAAATGCTGTATCATTTACACTTCAACCAGGAAAAGAAAAACACTCAGCGTATTTGAAACAGAGGGAATTCAATGGAGGGTATTCATAACGGAAACTAGAAAAGCCCAGAAACCAATCGGGTATAGTAAGGAAGCCTGACAAAAAGCTACTACTACTGCAGCCTGGATGGACAAAATATGCTGGATGGTGTGCTATTTCTAAAGTCCTGGGGCTAGGTCACCAGTCCAACCTGGAACCAAGCTGACTGTCATGTGGAAACTAGAGGCAGCTGCTAGAGATGCCACCTGACATGTTGGAGGAGAAGAAATTTCCAAGCTTTTCCCTTTTGAGCTCAAAATGCCTTCCAACACCTCTGATTGGCTAAGTCCAGAAAGAGCAGTCAACTGATAGGGTCCTTGTAAATCAGCCTATAGCACATCCCAGCCAATCAGAAGAGAGCAAGAGCTCGGCTAGGAACGGGCCCTGAGGTCATATGGGCAAACAACCCAAAGAGCCATACCTAATGAACCTCCTACCACACCACCAGTAAGCCACCTCTGGGACGTTTTTAATATTACAATACAGTCTCTATTTATTCTTGTTCCAAACCAATGTCTTCATTTTCTCTCTCTCTCTCTCCCACTCTGTCTTCCTCCCCTTCCCCAAAGCTTAATATTAGTGGATAGAAACTGAAGATTTCAGAGCAACTAGGATTTTGTTTTCTTTTTTTTTTTCTCACAAGTTTCTATATGTGTAGACTTGGATAGCATCTCTTAATCTCTTGGTGACTCAGTTGATTCAGATATAAGAAGAAATAATATCATAAAAAGATAATCTCTTTAATTAAAAAAATTTATAAAAATCTCGATTATAAGGTTTTCAAATTCTACCTTACTTAAAAATATTTTCTCCTAAGAAATGATACCCAAGTTAAACCAGGTTAAAATACATAGGAAATTACATTTAATAAAATGACAATATCTGAAAATCTAGAAATATTAGAAACTCCAAAATGTTAGCGTTGGTTTACTGCGGTTAGTAAGATTACAAGCATGATTTATAGAGTTATATATTCTGCTTTTTGCTATGTTTCTAAAGTTTCTAAAATGAACATATGTAATTTAATAGAAAAATAGAAACAAAAATAAAATAATTATATTAGACCTTAGTATTTGCATTTTTGTGCACATGTTCTTGCTTTTATTGAAGTACTCTTAAGAGACAATATATAGCACTTCATATAGTAAATATTAAACAAAGGAGAGATAATGCTGAAAGCTAATACTAAAAAGCAAGCAGCAATGCAATTAGTTGGATTTGTTCTTTTAGACCAGCATCTTCTCCTCCCCTCAGGGAAAAAGCCCACAGAGTAGCAAAGAGTAGTGAAAGATTATTAAAGTAAGAACAACCCACATGATCTCAGAAGAAATCATAATAAAGAAAAGACAAAAAAAAGCAGAGAGAATGAGAACTTACTCTATTTTGATGTTGATTTGGATTATTGCTCCTTTGGACATAATTTACTTTTAGTATTAAAATAACCACTATTTCCCTTTATTAAAAGTTCACTATGTGCTGTGGAATGTGCTCATCTCTTTGTGTATATTCTCTTACAAGAACTCTAGGACGTGACAAGTTCTATTAAATTGTTTCTTTAACAGAAATGGATATTTAGAGAGATTTACTGAGAAATAGTAAAAAACATACATGAAGTTACACAACCAGAAAGTTACAGAGTGGGTAATCAAGTCCAGGTTTTAACTTAAAAACTTTGCTAAACTATATGGTTCTCTAATACCATTGCTAAAAACTTTGGCTAATTATTTTGATAAATATTCTGATAGAGCTCTGCTGAGCTTGGATAGCTATATGATCATAGTATTTGAAAGAGGTTTTAAATGCAATCAGGAATTGAGAGGAAAAAAAAAATACAATGATAGACCATACAATTAAGCTAGATTACAAAATATTTTAAGAGTAAGGTTTAGATAACTTTATTGACTTTTTTGTTTAAGTTAGTTTATGTTTGGGTTGATGATTCATGTAATCATCTAATTAGAAAATAACTGAATCTATAGATTTTTGTATGTTGGAAGAATAGTTAAAACTGTTAAATTTAACAAAGATAAATGTTCGAGTGTGTGTGTGTGTGTGTGTGTGTCTGTGTGTAGACACATATGAATGCGTCAAAAATAAAAATTGACAAATATATATATATATTTTTTTTCTTTTTGAAATGGAAAACTAGATCCTTGTCCTGAGCGAAAAGCCTCCCAGGCATATCAAAATTTCTCCTATCAGAGTGTCTATTAGGAAAAGCCAGACAGAGTAATTCAGTTGAGTTGAAGTATATTATTTTAAGAACAAAAAAATTTGATCTACCATGTACATTTAATTTTCTTTTCACATTACCAGAAAAAAGAAACAGCAGAGAGGCTTAATCTACCTAATACTCTTGAATGATCTCTAAGTACATTAATACTTTATTTTATAATCATATAGGAAATGACCTAAAGAAAAAATAATAAAAATATGAGTAATATTAAATTATTTTTACATCTCATTATAACTTTAAAGTGAAATCTAGAATTGAAACATATGTAATCCATACATGCACATGTATGTTTACATACCCAAAGTCATTGATTTCAAGCAGCGCCTTCATAAAAATTATAGTATGTGTGCGTATACATGAATATGAAGTTGCAAATATACTTGATGGCTTGTAGGAACTTTCTCTTTGTTTCTGATAGGTGGATATAAAGCTTCCAAAGGCAAGCCATCTTTTAGCCAGTGAGAGCCTAAAGCGTCTTACTGACAGTATATAAGCAAGATGTATATTAACAAAAATGACTTGTGTGGTGGCATAATTACCATGCAAAATGTTGAAAAATATGAAGCATCTCTTGACCAAAATTGAGGACAGATGGTGGACAAGCATATTATATAAAAGTGCAACTGCACAGGGAATATTCAAGTGGGCAGAATGTGATTATGTAAACGAAAAATTCACTTGTAACCAAGAGCACCAAGTACATAGTGAAACTCAAATCGAATTGCTCAACAAAGTATAGAGGATGTTCCTGGATTTATGATCATAGCTTAAAGAGTTAGTCTCTGGAAAAATGAGGAAGCAACTACATATGATCCACACTCCTCTTACCTAACCTTTTAATATTTCAGTTATTGTAGAATAAAAGGGGACTCTAAAACAGGTATATCTCTCTTTTCTCTAACTCCATTCTATCATTATCCTTATTTTGTCAGATCACTAGTGTCATCTTAGAAAATAATTCGACAGATGGTTGCACATTGAGTTGTAACATGAATGTTACCTCCACGGTGGTGTTACTGAAGAGAGATCATGGGAAAAGGGCAATGAGTAATTACCATCACCCACGATTCAGGAAAATAACAAATATATTATATAATGATTTAGGCAACAATCTGAAGTATTCAGATTATGTGATACAGTTGAGTATTTCAACTATCTGTGACAAATCCTTGGCTGTGCACCTTTGATAATCTAAGGAATAAGAGATGTCTTCAATAAATAAAATATACTTGTTTGTGATATAGTCAAAGGCTCAAAAATTCAGAGCTCAGAGAGTGTCCAGTAGTTTTTCTCTTGATTACTGTTAAGAACTATGCGAGATTTTACCCTGCTTGTAAGCTAACAAGTTAGCCTGCCAGTTTCATGGATGCTATTAGAAGGCATGGGACTCATGGGTCGGAGACAATGTACTTCATTATTCACAGTGACAGCAGTAGCCAGTGTATCAGCATTTTCTTGTGCCTGTTCCCTTGAATCCCATAAGGTTATGTGAGAAGGACCAAGTGACATCTGTAAACAAAGTAAGTTGAATTACAGGAGAGGAACTTTGAACTTGGGGAATCTGCATCATTTATAATGGGCAGTAAGCACGCTTGACTTTTACTCTGGGGTGAGATGTTATCTCTATCTCCCAAGACTTGAAGTAGAACTGTCCTTTTCTCCAGAGAAAGACCCATTCTCTATCTTGCATCCTTGAAAAGATGGTCCAAAACTCAAGGACAGTCAGTACCTCATTTGCAGAAGCATAAGAGGTGCATGGAGAATTGTCTCCTCCAAACTTAAGTATCATAAGTATGAAGTATGAAAAATCAGCCCCTTGTAAAGTAGGCAGTATTTTCCCACACATTTTAATGATGCTTGTTTTTGTCAAGTATTTGACTCAAAATATTCTGTTAATTGCTTGGTAAAATGTATAAACTTTGCTCAAATTATACATTTTAAAATCTAAAAATAATTATCTCCAAGGCAGTAATGTGTTTATACTTATAAAATTAATATAGTACCAGTGTATAAAACCTTCATTTTCTTAAGGGAGTTACTGAAAAAACATTAATCAATGCTCCAATCCCTTCCAAGTATATTATGAGCCTAATGTGACATAGGACATATTATTAAAGAAGGTTTCTACAGCCTGTCATCATTTGTCATCTGTGTCATCACTCAGGATGACATTCTCCAACAATAAAGTCACCACATCTCTAAGAGTTGGACTCTGGTCTTGAGTTACCCACATGATGAGTTCCTAGCTACTTTGTTCTTTCTATCAGACCTCAGGTGTACAAAACTGAGTTGATCATATGCTTCAGGTCATGGCTCACTAACATCATTGCTCAATGCAATGCCTCTTATTCTTTGTATGATTTCCCTTCATCCCTCTTCCATGTCTCCATATGTATAGAAACAGTTATTCAAGAGTATGTTATATGCGTCCTTCCAATCCCCTTTCCATACTTTTCTTTATTGTCATAAGAATATTGGTGTCATATTGATTATGTATGATTCTTATATTGCAGACATTATTTTTGTTGAAAATATTTTTCTACTCCATGCTTTTTCACTCATCATTGTGTTTTCGAGATCTAGCCATGTTGCTACATGTAAATCTAGTTCATTACTTCTGGTTGTTTTATAGTATCTCATCTTATGCCTGTAACACACTTTATATCCCTGCTGCTGTAGTGATGCACAGTTATGTGCCTACTTCCATTTGTTACCCACAAACAACATAGTGATAAAAATCTTCATGTGTATCTTCTTATGGACACATGGGAAAAACAGGTCATGGTGTATAATAATTTACCAATTAAGGCCAGTACCCTTTACATTATCACTTGTTCCCTTTGTTTCATATCTTCTTCTTGCTTATTATTATGAATTTCTTGTGAATTATTGTTATATATCAGGGTCTTTTTGGTATAATTTCCTTCATTTTACTGAAGTAATTAATCTTTACATTTATATATCACACAGGATTGAGGCTCTTTATATTGAAGATAGCCTAATGCCTATCGATTTACTCAAATTCTTAAGCCTCTAAAGTAGATCGATTCCAAAAAAGAGTAGAAGTGTGGTGCTGCAGCATGACCTAGGGGCCAGCTCTGACATACTTCATGCACTTGGACATGCAGCAGAATGGAACTCAGCAGAATGAACAGCTGGGAGAAGATGAAGAAGAGGGTTACACACAAGGCCAAGTCCAGGGGGAATAAACAGGAGAAACCTTCCCTCCAAGTTGCCTCTCCTACCATCTAAGTGATGCCAGAGGGCTCACCTATGAAATCTTTAGTCTTCTAATTTCAGGATTTTATTTCTATTAAGATGCATATAACCTCCATAGTGATGCTTCTTACACTATGTAGAATGGATGCCACTGTGTGATACACCTGGAAGAGCAGGAAAGAGATAGCTAGCCCTAACAAAAAATTATCTGCTGGATACATAATATTTTTTAGTGCAAACTGTGGGAGGGGCATTCTTTTCTGGAGCATGAAGAGCTCTAGGATTTTTTTTCCAACTACAGCCAATGAAGTCGTGGAGACCTTAGAATAGGCAGGCTGATCCCCACTGTGTCTCATGTGTTTGTCTGTAAAATATGGATGGTAAAAAAGTAGGCTTTTTGGTAAGCATTAAGTGATTAATAATATAAAGTTTTTGGAAGGGTGCCCAGAAGATAGTCAAACTCAACAAATATTATCTCTTATACAACATTATTACATGTATTATTCAATAAGAGATATTAAGATGATTGGCATGTCTACTGGATAAAACGTAGCTGAATACCTCCCTCATTTTGTATGTCAAAATATATTCCAAGAGGGTCAAAGATTTACATTAAAATGAAATGAGAGAACTAGATGAGAACATCAGAAAACAGACATGGCACCCAGGAATCTTAATGACAAGAATGACAAACTTGACCACAAAAATTTGAAATTTCTACTGTCATAATATGCTGTGAACTAGTCAAAACACATGTGGTAACCTAGAAATGATATTCACAACACATCTGACCAATACTACAATATATAGTACCATAAAAGCCCTAAAATTTAAATAACAACAAAAATGATATGTTGTCCTGTGATGGGTTGAATTGTGTACCCCTCCACAAAAAATATATTGAAGTCCCTCACTACTTCAGAATGTGACCTTATTTGGAAATAGAGTCTTCACATAAGCAATTATGTTAAAATGAGGTCATTAAGGTTGGCCTTCATCCAATATGGCTGGTGTACTTACAAAAAAAAAGTGGATGGGGGGGTGTGGATACAGAGATAGACACGTACAGAGGTAAGAGGATGTGAAGACAAAAGGAGAATGTCATCTGTAAGCCAAAGGTCTTCTGTGGTGACCAGAAGCTCGGAAAGCGGCATAGACTAGATTCTCCCTCACAATCCTCAGAAGGAGCCAACCCTGCTGACACCTTAATTTCAGATCTCTAGCCTCCAGAAATGTAAGACAAGTAAATTTCTGTTGGTTAAGACGCCCAGGTTGTGATAATTTGCTGTAGCAAACTAACACGTGTCCCATTAAAACATGGACAAAAACAGTAACAGTTAATTATAAATAAAAGCCAAGTGCCTTACAAGTAATGGAAGATGTGAAGCCTCTGTGTTTTGTCAGGTCAAATAAAAACTTTATATATTCTTCACCTTTTATTAGATTACTAATCAAAACTTTTGGAAATGAAGATTTTAGAGGATAAAGGGCTACAGGTTCTCACATACTTTGAATGGGAGTGCAAATCCATGTGTTGACTTGCAATGTGTTCAGTTTGGCAACATTAGCCAATGTTCTAAATACACAGATTTCTGGACCTACCAGGAGAAAGGTCTGGTTGTAAAGACTTCCAAGATAAATTCTCCTTCCAGAACAGTCCTGATAATAATAAAGCTAACTTTTAAGTTTCTTTTCTTCCTCCCTCCCTCCCTCCCTTCTTTCCTCATTTAATCTGACTCCAAATGAAGCAATATCGCTTTCCAAATACATACTTTGCAAAGACTGGATAACATCCAAAAATGACCATTCCCCACACTTACATCTAAAACCATTTAAAATGATGCTAATTTTTATATGATCTAATTCAAACATCCACAAAGAAACCGGCAATAGTTGTTTAATAGCTAAACTTTTAAAAAGCATTTTGATAATATATTTACAAAGGTAAGAGATAAATATCTATTTTGTATGCTACACCTGGTATAATATAGATGCTATATCTATTTACTTGCAAGGTTTCTAGAGCTCATTGATTAGCTTCTCAATCTATAAAGCGGAGGTTTGCATTCACTTTTCTCATAATATTGCATTATGAGTTCACCTCAAGTGCAGCCTCACCAGGGACTGTTCCTTTGTTTCATTTCAATGAATGCTGCCCTTACAAATGCAATATTGATTTTTCTTCCAAAGTGTAATGATGCGAAGTGCAATAGTTGGACAAATTTATGTTTATTTCCAAAAACCTGACTTGACAAGCTGGTGTGACTTCCTTTACTTACATGGTACCATTATTTCATATACTGATGTTGCATTTGGATAAACAGTCAATCCAAAATAGTGTAATATTAAATAAATGTAAATGAGAAAAGGCAATACTATGCTATTTTACTTTTATATGTAACCTTCAATTCAGAATCAGTGACTTTGAAAGCCTAGAATTACCCAGATTTTTTAGCAGATTCATTCATCTGTAAAGCAATCTAATTTCTGGATTTTACTGTTTAATAAGCAATAAACTATTTACTGTACAAAAAGTGATAAGGACTTTGCTGCCAGTAAAGACAGAATGCAATGCAATTTATGAAATTAAAGAAAAACCCAGCACCTGCCCAAGTCAATATTCGTCTATGCGTTCACACTAGAGAAGAAAGGGCAATTTATTTATCATTTGAGAAAATTTGTGAGGAAAGCAGCTGCATAGGTGCTAAAGTCTACAACCGCCCCCCGCCGCCATTATTTGGACTGTTAGCTGTAAGAATGAAAGCTACCTGTATCATCTCCTAAAGTTCAGTGTTTCTCACCTACTTTAAGAGCATGACAATTTTTAAGAGAAAGAGACAGGGTGAAAGAAAAATAAAGAATAATAAAAGTAAAAAGAAAGATAGAACTGTTGTTAGATCTGCTTCCTTGAGACCAGATATATCAAGACCCAAGATTAGAAGCTGTCACAGAATCATGGCTTTTGTTTTTCTTTCTCTGTCACCCATCTGCCATCTCTAAGTGCTGAAAGTCAGAGCGGCAAGTGCTGAAATACTGTATCCATTAATCATGAGAGTAGTGAACATGTATAAATCACACTGGGACAGGACTTCAGGGCCTCTAATGATGTAGGTCAGTGTAGATTAGTGTCTATTCCTCACTCTGGGATGTGGTGCGTTTCCTACTCTATGTTGAAGAATATCTATCCTTTCAAAACAATCAAGGGACATTATTTGAAAGCTCATAGCTCAATTACAAAGAATAAATGTTGCTTAAGGATGGAGGAAGCTCCCTGGGCACTATAATGTCTTACTTAATATCCCTGTAGATTCCAGAGTTGTTTTTTTTTTAAACATTTCATGTATTTAAAAGAGAATTAAACAAACACAACGGTCTTATTGACATGGAAAGTCTGACACATATCCAGTTATAAGTAACTTTAAAGATACCTTTCCACTGCACCTCTTGAAAGGTGCTATTCAAAGTATTTTCAGGTATCAGGGATCAGCAAGCTGTCGACTTTTGGACAAATCCTGCTCAATGTCTGATTTTGTAAAGATAGTCCCATTGGAACACACCTGCACCCATCTGGTTACATGTTGTTAATGACTTCTTTCAGGCTACAAGATAGTGTTGAGTACTTATGACAGAGACCTTAAAACCCATAAAGCCTAAGATACTTCTTATCTGGTCCTTTACGTAAAATATTTGCCAATCCCTAAAGTATACCGTTAATAGAAATCTGTCTGCTACATGTATCCCAGTTTCCTCATCTATAGTTTATAGAATTACATCATTTGTATGGAATTCTTTGGAATTAATAGTTTACTACTTCCTTTGATTTACAATATTAAAATAAGCTCACTTTTTGACAATTTCTCTTCTATTTTATTTACTTTCATTTGTACTGTCTCCATTTGTATTTAATAATTCTTAGAAAAGTGGAAAATCTTTCTAGGCATACTTGAAGTCTAAGATAGATGGGGCTATTGTCCAAAGGAACACTGGGCACACTATACTTCTATATTCTAGAAAAATGTAAGAGTCAATTTTGCATTAAAAGTTCTCTAATGAGATCCTGATATTAAGAAAGTTTAAGAAATGTGCAAATAGAAGAAAAATAAAAATAATGTTCTACAATCTTGCAAATTGATTATACATTTTCCATTATAACACACATAAACATATAACACATAGAATACATGATCAATGTTTTAAATATGGGAATAAAATATTCAAATAATTACATCAACATCATTTTTATTATCTTCCTAGTGAAAGCACCATGTAGATAGGAAATTGTGTCAGTTTTGTTCAGAGACAGGCTGCAGTGTTTAAAATTGTGCCTGGAAGATATTAGGTGCTGAAAAAATATTTGTATGCTGAAGAAATGAGCAAAAATCCAGGTGTCAATATAAGTAATTTTAATTTTATGTTATGCTGTATTTTCAAATTGTTGTACAGAGGGAATATGTGATTTTCATAATTAAATATCAATAATTATATATTATAGCAAAATTAATGGTATAATTTGGAAATAATACTCTATAGTAAATAAATTTCACATGACACAGCTGGTACCTTGGTAAATAATATGTATCCCTCAACTGGTTAAATAATTGAGTTATAAATAAAATATATTTAAATAAGTGAAATTATAGGGTGGTTCCCAAAAGAAGAAAAGCATTTCTGTCCTGTGGCATATGAAAATCAGGAGGACCATGACATACAGGGATATTTTAATAAATCAACCCTGTAATACAGTAATTTATAATTTAAATATATATATTTAAAGAGTGGGTTTTATAAATGAAAAAATAATAATGTGGCATATAATAGATAAAGAAGCCATAGCAATATGGATAAGACTTTAAAGAGAGTTATGTAAGAGTTATGGAGACCCACATTTGAAGCTTTGTAATGAGATAAAGAAGAGTTATCTTTAAAGAGTTAACTTTAACTTTGTAAGAGTTAAAGAAGAACTTGAGGTAATTCTAAGGGGAAAAAGAAGTCTTGCAAGCTTTGTGCAATCTCAGTATTGTCTGGAATTATGGAATTAGAGAATGTGTGCTGCTTACTGTTTTTCTTTTCCTGTAATAGCTCTTCTTCCTTTTCTTCTCCAACCCCACTATTTTTCTACTTGAAAAATTAAAATCCAATACCGATTCATGGACCTGAACATATCCCTCATTATCCCTCCAATAATATACAAGAAAAACCTCTCTAGTATTACATTTAAGGTTTAGAAATAAGAAAATCATTTTAAAAATTGGTTAGTACATACAAGTACTTTTTTACTTGAGAAAGACAAAATATTTCCTTGGTGTTTAGAAATCCAATCGATAGCTTTGTAGCCTCAATTATTTTTGTGTCTTGAAATCTGTACTGATATGTAGCTGAGTCATCCTGATGCCTTCTTATGCCCATTAAAACCCTCCAAATTAACACCCAGCCCCCAAATCTCCTCCCTCTTCCCTTTCCCATCCCCCATGCTCACCTACTCCTACCCCCTGGTGTCCCCTCCCTGTCATGATGGTCCTGTAGTCATTACTTTCTTCCTTATTTCATTCCTTTTAGAAATATAGTTTGTGCTAATCTTAGCCTCATTTTCTTCCTGGATTTAGTCCCTCTGGAATTCTGGTGAGTAAAACTCCTCACTCCATTAACTATTGGTATTATTGAAATCTTTGTGGTTCTCCATCAAGAGTAGCATGATATTTATTTTTGCAACCCAAGGTCTCTTTTGCTCACAGTGGTTCAGATTCCTGTGGGGAATCTGTAAAGGTGCTTTCAAGGATTAGTCTAGCAAGTACGTCAAGGCATGGATTCAAACCCCTCTTTTACACAAGTTCAATGCCTCCAGTAATATTTGAAAGGAATGCACTTTCTTTGTGTGCTGGAAGAAAATCATACGTTAACAGCATGTCTATTGATTCCCATTGAAGCATGAAGCAGCACTGATGAAACAAATGTGGGACTATCTCCAGCACAGATGATTTCTGTAAAAATTTAGAGGATGTACATGCTGCTTAGGTGGTCATGTTGAAACCCTTAGGTACTAGCAGTGGTAAATCAGTGGGCAGATTCTCAAATATGTGCCATATGTGAGTATTGAGGCAGGCACTGATCACTATCATGTAAAATCTATTAGCACGTGCATTGTGACCCTGCTTGATTCAGTTTATTTCAAGAAACAAAGACAATTTCAGGTGCCCTAACTACAGTCCAAAATCTTGAGTGTGAAGTTCACCATTTGGTCATTTGTGTGTGTGTGTGTGTTGGTAACAGTTTTATTGTGATATAATTTCCATACCATACAATTCACACACTTTAACTATGCAATTCAGTGTTTTATTGGTATATTCATATAATTATGCATCACCACAATCTAATTTTAGGTCACTTTTGTCCTACCTGGAAGAAATCCCAAACCCATTAGCAATTACTCCTCACACTTCACACCACGTACTAGCCCTTGGCAACCATTAATCTACCCTCTGTCTTTATATATTTGCCTAGTCTGAACATGTCATATAAATGAAATTCATACAATGTGTGGTCTTTTGTGGCTAGCTTCTTTCTTTTAGCTCAGTGTTTTAAGTGTTCATCAATGTTGTAGCATGTATTAGTACTGTATTCCTTTTCAGTCCAAATAATATTCCATTGCATGGTGCTGTGTAAATGAGCCAAAGATAGACCCTGTAAATTGGCCCCCAGGGTGTGTATGTCTTCATTGCAGGTTGATACCTGTTAGCTCAGAAGCCCATGTTTACAATAGTTACTTTAAACCCTTTGCGTTCTAAGTTCATCATCTAGGCCCCTTCAAAGGCTAATTTCTCTGACTGCTCATTTCCCAGTATGTGGGTCACACTTCCCTGTTTCTTTGCATGTCTTGTAAGTGTTGAAAACTGGGCTTTATAAATAATATATTGTAGCAGCAGTGATTATTGAACCTCCAATCCTCTCCCGTGGAGGTCGTTCTTGCTGTTGTTTGCTTGGTCATTTATTTGTTTAGTGAATTGGGTGAATTTATTTGGAAATGTATATTACATCTACAACGTGTGACTTCTGTTCAAGTTTGGTTTCTCTCGTTGATCTTTTAACCTGGCTACATATGGTATTGGTCCTGCATCAGCAGAAGCCACCTATTTGTCAGTGGCTGTGCTTAAGCCCCTTAGCTGGTCAGATTTTTACCCTCTGCCGTTGGATATCTGTGTGACTTGTAGGCTGCTATTACTGAGTAATAAATTTGCATTTTTTGCTCCATGTTTAGTTGGGAACTGGTACTTAAAGATTTTATCTCTAATTACTTCTGAGAGGGCACAGTACTGGGGATACACATTCTTCATGACTGCAAGGGATGAGTATAATTTTTAAGTCTGGATTCCTAGGAGTTGCCCCTGGGTCAGAGTAGATTATTGCTCAGTTGATGTTTGGTATGAAGTTGTATTTAAGCTCCTTGTGCCAGTGAAACGACCCCTCCCCGCCGCCCCCGACCCATGTTGATGGTCTGGCTGCAGGCTGGGGAGTGCTTTCACATCTCTTTCATTCCCGGTAGTGATCTCTAGTGAGTGAGTACAGCTTAGCACACGTGCACAGCCTTCCCAATCCCTAGAATTGACTGATCCCAAAGGGCTCTTCTTGGTTATCCTTTTCTTGGTTCTATTAAACTCCTGGCTGCTCTTGCATTCTGTTTGTATCATAGATTTACCAAAATCTTTAATTGCTCTGCACAAAGATCTCCACTGTTTCAACAGCACTCTTGGACAAGGAGTTTGCATTCTGTTAGAAATAAAGGGTGTCCTCTCAAACACAGCCCTGGAGCTCTTTATCCTTTTGGCCTTCCTTTCTCTTGAGAAGAATACCTGAAGCTCTGCAACAGAGCTGGGAGCCAGGACCTGCTCTTCCTGCAGTGCCATCCTCATGCTATGAGTGGCCATTGGTGATGGTGGTGATAGGGGGTTGCCACCCCTGGTCTTCTCAGTTTGCCCTTACAAATGCAGAAACTTTGCCCTACAAGTGAGCTAGGGCGGGCCCCTCTATTCTCAACCAGGTGTGCCTGGAGTAGAGCTTTCACTCTCTGAATGGAAGCTAGTGAGAAAGGAAGTCTTATTCTTTCCACCACACTTGCCTGAGACAGCATTTCTGAAACACAGGACTTGGGAGGAGGGATGTGAAACGCCACTGCCAGCCTTTTCCTCCCAAGACGAAACCCAAGCTTGAGATTAAGAGCTGGGTAAAGAGCCTCCAACTTCTTAGTTGCTCCTGTCCAAAGTAGAGAGCTTCTGTAGCACAGACCTGGGACATATAAATTTAATAATATCATCTAAGAAAGCAGGTCATGGCTCAATGTCACAGACTCTTTCGGTTCTTACCAAGATTTAGTAGACTTCCTCAAATGAATGTCTCTCCATTTGCTGTATATGCTTAAGACAGCTTCCAGCGACTTTAAATGACTGTTTATTTTTTCAATTGTATTTTCTTTTTTTTAATCTTTATTAGAGTATAATTGCCTTACAATGTTGTGTTAGTTTCTGCTGTACAACAAAGTGAATCAGCTATATGCATACGTATATCCACATATCCCCTCCTTGAGCCTCCCTCCCACCCTCCCTATCCCACCCCTCCAGGTCGTCACAAAGCATCAAGCTGATCTCCCTGTGCTATGCAGCTGCTTCCCACTAGCCATCCATTTTACATTTGGTAGTGTATATAAAATAATTTTCTTAGTAAAATTGCTGTTTTGCTCTGAAGAGTGTCTACTGAACCCCTCACTGTGCTATTCTGAAGTATTGCACCTACACCCTATTTAGTTTTGCTCTCAAAATGTACACATTATAATTTGCTTTTTTCCCTTCAGTACTGATTAGCCTCATAAAACTAGGAATTCAGGAAGACTACTCAGCGTTGTGATGAAGTTTAACATCCTTCAGATAATCTTGGCTCTTTTGCTAGAACTGTGATTTAATCCAGTCTTACTCTAAGCTGATTTTCTAAGCAGCTCTCCATCAGTCCCTTGTGGCTGGCCTCCTGTAAGCTTTCCTCAATCTATCACAGCTAGAGCATTTTTCCCTTATTTTTTTGATACAGAATTTGAATGCAATATAAAAATCCAAACTATTTTCCAATGTAAGATATCCTTCTTCCAGGCATCGTGAAAGTGGTAATAAAAATGGAGATCCTGTGGCTTTCAGCTCTTGAATTACTACTATTACTAAGATTTCTATCATTTACAAGGCAGTCTCTGAATAGAACTCTAAAGAAGTTCTTTTTCTCCCAATTTTGCCCCCTTACTCTGTGTAAATTTCTCCTGTGTCTGGTAGGAAGTAGGTTGTACAATTTTTTAGCCATTAGCCAAGACTCCAGGTAATGAAATCTCAGCCGTTTTTATGATAAAATATTTAAAAGTCTCATTTATTTAATCACAATTTCTTAATTTACATAAATGGTTTCAATATATTAAGAACTGGTTTTATACTGAAGCTTTGTAAACAAAAATTTCTAGTGAATATTTGCATCAGGGTGTTGTTTTATGTGGTAAATAGGTAAGGTCAAAATGCCTCAAAAATTGTAGTCTCATCCTTGAATATAATCACTTTATGATTGAGTTACATCTCTGGTAATTTTTTCTTTATTTCCTAAGAATGAATAATTGCCTCTTTTTTCTATGTATTAATCATTATTTCATCAACACACTTTCCAACAAAGTGTGAATTTCTTCTCTGCCATTTAAAAACACTATGTAATTCATTCATTTTAATTCATTAATTTCTCCTCCTTGGTGTTATACCTCTTGGAATTCTTCTTCTCTTTAATCTGGACTGGTGCTCCCTGAGCCTATATACAGTTTTCTTCCTAAAATTCCTCTCTATTATTGTGCTGAAAATTCCCTTTGCCTTTCTTCTTATTACTGAATCCCATGCTTTCCTCTTCTTTTTTTTTAAAATAAACTTTATTTTTGAGCACATTTAAATTTACAGAAAAATTGAAACAATAGTACAGAGAATTCACATATATCCAGCACCTCTGAGATTATATCTTACATTAGCATGATACAATTGTTACAATTAAATAATAAATATTAACACACTATTATTAACTAAAGTCCATGCTTTATTCAGATTTTCTTAGCTCTTACCTAATGTCCTTTTTCTGTTCCAGCATCCCATCTGTTACATTTAGTTTTCATGTTTCCTTAGGTATCTCTTGGCTATGACAACTTTCCAGATTTTCCTTGTTTTTTTTTTGTTTGTTTTTGTTTTTTTAAACAAGACGTGCCTTTATTTATTTATTTGGCCACATTGTGTGGCTTGCGGGATCTTAGTTTCCCAACCAGAGATTGAATCTGGGCCCCCTGAAGTGGAAGTTCAGAGTCCAAACCACTGGACCACCAGGGAATTCCCAAGATTTTCCTTGTTTTTGATGACATTCAAAGTTTTCAAAAGTACTGCTCAGGCATTTTATAGAATGTCATTCAGTTGGGATTTGTCTAATGTATTTCTCATGAGTAGACTGTTGTTATTGATTTTGCAGGGGAACACCAAAGAGGTAAACTGCCTTTTTCAGAACATCACGTCAAGGGTGTTCTAACAATGCAGTTAAAAATAACACCATGAATGTAAATGTGTACTCAAATCTGTCTTCTGAGAGAGGGAAGGAGAGAGATTGTGTTCCTTGTCAGCCATACTGGAAAGAGGTCCAATGTTGAGTTTCTTTTTTTTTTCTCCCACAGATATTTTTTCTTAGCTTATTGGTGATACAAGTATCATATCATTTACTGTGTGTGTGTGTGTGTGTGTGTGTGTGTGTGTGTGTGTGTGTATATATATATATGTATATATATATATATATATATATATATATATATATATATAGTAAAGAGTAGGGTCTGGATAAGTCAGAGAGCAAGGATTAATGAACTCCACAGATAAAGATCATAGAGTAATTATCACCTTCAGGCATCTTTATTTAACTTCTAAGAGACAATGGAAGTGGGTTTACCATCCATACTTCTCTACTTCTCAGTGTTAAGTTTGTAAAACAGAAGAGTTGGGGTTAAGATTTTTGCTGCACCAGAGAGAGTGTAAAATTTCCTTTTGGTGTGGGCTTACTAGGACCAAGAGAGGTGTGGTAGGGATATTTTCTCATCCCCAATGTATTCCAAAAAGTACCTTCATATATATATATATATATATATATACATATATATATGTGTGTGTGTGTGTGTGCATATATATGTATATATATATAATATTTAAGAAGTACCCTTGAAAAATTATTCCATAGGTCATAGGCATAGTCGCCATTAAAGAGTTATCCTATATGCAGTTAGCCTTAGAATGTTACCCATGATAGGGAACCACTTGTAATAATTAACATACCTGTCAACCTAGTAAGACATCTACTAACAAAGATAGACCCTTTCAGTGTAATTTATATAAAGTAGACCCCTTTTCAAGAGCTATTCTTAAAAACAAACACACCCAAAATTAAATAAATAACTACAGAAACCACAGCCTTCAGTATCTCTCAGTTCTAAAGACACGTTTAACGGAAAAGCTGTCACTGGGTATTTCACATCTAACTAACCCCTGCTTTGACATATGACCATTTTGTAAAATCTCCCTTCTGCTAAAAGCAACATGTGGCTCCAGAGTCTCATCATTGGGTTTGGAAAGTCTTTGGAAAGCCAATTCGGCTCCACAAAATTTAGGAATAATAGACAAATGTAAAATTTTAAACACTGTGCCCGAAATCCAGTATATGGAGTAAAACGCATCTCTGGTGATGTCCTTTGTAACAAATATGTCTTCTTTAAAGTTCCCATGTTTCCATAGGGTGCTGACACCTCAGAACAAGTCTCTGTTCTTGCTCTTGTGACAGCACCATTGGTGCTGGGGCAAGTGTACCCAGGTTGATGGCTCCTCATAATTTTTCCTTGTAATTTCGGCTATATTTCATGCCTGAGGGAGTTGTTTCTCTTTCACTTAAGAACCAGAGTCCTTCAATCTCCTTGCATTACTTTTGTTGTGATATAACACTTTAAAAGCTCCCCGGCTGACAACTGTGGCCGGAGGTTGGGATCTGCTGGGAGCAGCATCATACACTGAAAATAATATCTGTTCCTCTGTTCGCTGAAGCACCACAGTTTTATAGAGTGTTGGAACGGATTTTAGGATCCTAATGCAATAACATGAGTTAGGAAATGCATGTGTATACACGTTCTAATTGAGTGATGAGATTAACATATATTTTATTTCTTCTTGTATTTAGCTCTACAGACATAAGAATATTGTTGATGGTGTCCCCACAATTCAAATGCTACTTGACAGACAGTAACTTAGCGTAAAACTATGCTATGACGTCATTAGACATTATTCCTCAGATCTGTCTTGTTCCAAAGCCTATCTTTGCATTTATTTCTTTTATTATGATTTTTTAAAACTATACCAAGCCTGGAAGTGACCCCCAAATTCAGAGTCATCACTTAGGTCCCACAGGCTGCCCTCTCATCTGACAGACCCCAGCACAGCACCCCCAGTTCAGTCTAACTGGGAAGAGGCTGGGCAGCTGGGAAGGGCCTTACCTTCTCTGTGCTTTGGGTCACCTGGCCTGTCTAACGCCTTGCTGGGTGAATTAGCTGGGCTGTTGTGCCGTTTCTGAATTTTCAGCCACCATCCAGTCCTGTTAGCACACTGGCCATGTCTATTATAGCTTTTTTTCTTTTCTTCTGTCTCTGCCTAGAATTATGTGTCTCTTTTTACATCCTGGTGGGTGAGGGCTGGGAGTCTTGAACCCCCTGACTTCAAAGGAACTATATTGACCTAATTGCTTCAAATCTTCTAATTTCACAGGAGATCTAAATGAGTCTAAGAAACTTTATGCTGCCCAATATTGAGATAACTACTTCGCTTTGGAAAAAGTAATTGGAACTCAGGTCTTCAAGCTCATATTCATTGTCTTGCTGGGATTTGAAACCCTTGATGCTCTCATCTATTTATGCATTCATTCATTCAGGGATAGTGGAGAACAGAATCCAAGGGGATGGGCTCTTGAGTCAGAGTGCCCAGATTCAAACCCGCCTGCTATGCACTCGTCTGTGGACAATGGTCAAGTCATTTAACTTCTCTATTCCTCCATTCTATCTGTCAAATGGGTATAATAACACCTCCTTCACAGAGCAGTTGTACTGGTACAGAACACACAACATTATATGGAACATAGTGAGTTTTCAATAAAAGTTGGCTAT
Source organism: Balaenoptera physalus (assembly GCF_965194825.1). Classification (NCBI taxonomy): domain Eukaryota; kingdom Metazoa; phylum Chordata; class Mammalia; order Artiodactyla; family Balaenopteridae; genus Balaenoptera; species Balaenoptera physalus. The sequence continues at coordinate 158,833,282 of NC_138890.1, forward strand.
TATCATTCGATGACTGATTCCCTCAAAATTAACAAATGCTTTTTTGGTACTTACAATACACTGTTGTAGATGCCAGGAACAGAACAGCTGAGAAAAGCTGACAAAAGAGACATCATTGCTACTCTCTTAGCCCCTGTTCACTCTACTCAGAAAAGTGGAACAAATAATCATACAAATACACCTGTAATATAAATTATTACTATTGATAATAATATTATTTATCAGTAAAGGGTTTGAGAGAAGGGGAGAATGGCAAGGGTCTAGCATGGTGTAGAGGTAGATCATGCAGGCCCTATTAAGTTCATGAACATCATAATAAAAATCCTGGCTTTTAAGATCTACTGTCTTAGCAACTTCCAGATATACAATACAGTGTTAACTACAGTCATGGTGCTGTGTGTTTCATCCTCAGTGTACAGAGAGAAGGCTTTACACTTTTAATTATAGATCTTTCTACTACAATGTGGTATGTGAGTTCCTAAAAAGCTTTGCCTTCTGCAGAATTCATACTAAAACAGCACCATTCATGGCAAAGAATAAGATTAAGTGCATATCTTCAGAACCTGTGAGGTCACCCCTGGCCATCACCATCCTAATGAAAATATCAGCAAAATAAACTACTCATACATAAATATTCCTGTAAATATCAAAACATATTTTAACAAAAAAGGAGAAAGTAATTTGATGGCAGGGATACGGGTAAGGATCAGACTACTTAGAGAAAGAGAAAGAGGAAAATGAGGAAAATGCATGAAAAAGTAGAAGAACACAGCAGGCTAAGTAGAATATATGTCCAGAGAGAACCGAAGGAAAGAACAAGAAGTGGGCACGAGGCGAGGGAAATGGGGGGATCTTCTGCCACACTGTACTCTTCTGTGGCGCCTCTTCACTTCAGCCTCATGACAATGTTGTGCATTTAGGGGCTGTTTTTGGTGATGTGAATCTTTACAGTGCTGAGGAATTAGCTTATGAAAAAACATACTTTTTATGTTACTTTCACATTCTTCTTCACATCACAAACATCCATCCTAAGGTAACAAAAGAAGGATGATGTGGGCCAGTTAGAATTTCTGAAAGATTCCTCTAAAAGGAGATCAAAACTCAGATTTCAGACACCTCCACTTCCAAGGGAAAAGGGTATCTGGACTCATAGTGATGGTACTGATGATGAATATAGCCAACTGGACAATATCAAAAATCTCTAATATAAAATAAAAAGACACTGTTTAAAGAAATAACTTTAGGTATCAATGCTCACTAAAGTCTGAATTTTTTTTTTTTAACTTTGGGTTTATTTATTTATTTATTTATTTATTATTTATGTTAGTGTTGGGTCTTCGTTTCTGTGCGAGGGCTTTCTCTAGTTGTGGCAAGCGGGGGCCACTCTTCATCGCGGTGCGCGGGCCTCTCACTGTCGCGGCCTCTCTTGTTGCGGAGCACAGGCTCCAGACGCGCAGGCTCAGTAGTTGTGGCTCACGGGCCCAGCTGCTCCGCGGCATGTGGGATCCTCCCAGACCAGGGCTCGAACCCGTGTCCCCTGCACTGGCAGGCAGACTCCCAACCACTGCGCCACCAGGGAAGCCCTAAAGTCTGAATTTTTATAACTCATGCCCCCCAAAAAATGGAGGAGAAAAAATCAATGGAACAGAAAGGCAAAAATACAACCTAATTATATATAATAGACTAGGTTTGGGGAGCTAGAGTTCCTGCCATCCATCTTTTCTACTCAGGTTTATCTCCCCATCTGTTCTGTATATATGCCTGGGTAGGATTGACATGAGTAGGGGAAGAAACATGGACAAGATGGAAAATTCAAGAAATTAAAACACTATAGTTTTTGGCGTTAGTAATTTAAACTTGAAAACAGATGAGGAAAACATGTGCATTATTTTTACACAGGCTTATTGCACAGAGTTGCAAATATCGTGTGACATCCCAAATATATTGTCACACAAACATGACACAGTTTGTGCTAGATATTCGATTTTTGAATGTTAAGAATACATTCCTTAAGTAGAAATTGCAGGTGTGATTTAAACTCTATTGTTTAAATCAGTTCTATTCAGTAGAAAATAATGCAAATCACAAATGCAAGCTGCATCTATAATTGTAATTTTCTAGTAAACACACTAAAAATTAAAAAGAAATAGGTCAAATTAAATGGTTTATATTTATTTAACTTCTATATCCAAAATATTACCATGTCAACAACTAATAAATATAGAATCAGTAGTGGGATTTTACGTTCTTTGTTTTGTACTAGTTTTTTGAAATGTGGTATATAATTGAAAAGTAGAGCACGTCTCAACATCAATTTGCTAAATTTTAACTAGACAGCCACATATGGCTGGTGGTTAGCACATTGCACAATATATGTCTAAGTTAACTTTTTATGAACATTATTTTGCCAGAATGAAAAGATGCAATAAAATATGTACTGTTTATGTTTTTGTTAGTAGCTAACAGGTGCATCCCTTCAGGCCAGAAAAAAATATATATCCTGCTTTATTTCTCCTTTGGGGAGTGTCCTTGTAGGATGCTCTCAAAGTATAACTTTTAACCCTCCCCATCTCATATCTTAACTCAAGTGTAGTGAATTGCTCCCACATTAAATGTTTAAATTTGAATATTTGCAAAGCATGCATTATACTTTTTATTATATTGTATGTAACTGAATAATCATTAAACCGAATTGCAACTGACAGGTTGACAAAATGCCCTGTTTTATAGGCGTGTGATTGAATATGTATTGATTTTGATTTTAGTTCTCTTGTTTTGGAAGCGCTGTACATAATTTCTGGCCTCCAACATTTTTGGCCCTTGGAAACTTCCCAGGCTGTGGGCAATGGGCCCCTAGTGCCAAATGCATGAAACTTCCCTGGCTGGAGCCACATTTTTCCCATGCTGCTTACAGAACATAGATCTGCTCTCACCTTTTGGTCTCCCTGCAATTGGCACCTATAACAGGCTTTTGCTATCTTAAGTTTTGGTCACTTAACTTTTGCCATCAGGATATTCTGTTTGCTTTCTTTTTTTCTTTTTTTACAGCATTGGTAAATTTGCCCTCATTTCTTTTCTATGACTATTTATTTTCCATTTCTGATTTAAGAGAGGGAAGGATTGTGTCTGTTATCCTATCTACTGTTTAAGAAAGGTCCTAGTACCTTGTAAACACCCAAACCTTAGATAAGCGAATGAAAAAAAGTGTTTGTTGTAAGGAGATGTTCAAAGCTCATTTTACCTAAATGCAGGGCAGAGGTTGTCCATCTGATAGGGACCCAAGGTTGCTCTGAGCTGCACACCACCTACAAAATGATTCCTTTGTATCCAGTGTTTCTAGTACGCCAAGGCTAGAGAAACATTTTTTTTTTTTAACTTAAAGCTTATAATAGAGCCTTATAAAACAATCTGAGATTTTCTCAATAACTTACATCTTAGTAAGGTCATTTACGTTTAGTAATTTATGTTGTTCTTTCTTGCATGGTCCTATTCTTCCTATTCTCTAACTTCAGAGAATTCTTTTGCTTTTTTAAAACTGCTTTGTTTTTTCCTTATTCTCTAAATCTGTGGTTCTCAATCTTGGCCTATTTTGCTCCTCCCAGGGAATATTTATTTGGCAATGTCTGGAGACATTTTTTGGTTGTCACAACTGGCTGTGAGAGAGGATGTTGCTGTCATCTATCGAGTAAAGGAAAGGTGGTGCTGCTAGAAATCATAAAATGCACACGCTGGCTCCCCAGCGACAAAGAGTTATCCATCCCAAAAGGTCAATTGTGCCGTTTGTGAAATCCTACCCTCAGTTCACTTTAAAAATAGTGATCCTGGAAAAGAACTCTAATACAAAAAGATACGTGCACCCCAATGTTCGTAGCAGCACTGTTTACAATAGCCAAGACATGGAAACAACCTAAGTGTCCATTGACAGATGAATGGTTAAAGAAGATGTGGCACATATATACAATGGAATATTACTCAGCCATGAAAACAGAATGAAATAATGCCATTTGCAGCACTAATGTCATTTGGATGGACCTAAAGATTATCATACTAAGTCAGACAGAGAAAAACAAATACATGATATCCCTCATATGTGGAATATAAAAAAAGTGATACAAATGAACTTATTTACAAAACAGAAATAGACTCACAGACATAGAAAACAAACATATGGTTACCAAAGGGGAAAGGCGGGGATGAATTGGGAATTCGGGACTAAAAGATACACACTACTATATATAAAATAAATAAACAACAAGGACCTACTGTATAGTACAGGGAACTATATTCAATATCTTGTAATAACCTATAATGGAAAAAAATCTAAAAAAGAATATATATATATATCTGAATTACTTTGCTGTACACTTGAAACATTGTAAATCAACTATACTTCAATTACAAAAATAGTGATCCCTGTTTTGTTCTTAAAATGATTATTAAATTTGAAAAAATGATTGCTTCTATTTATGATATACCTTTTGCTTTATTGTAACTCATACTTTTCAAGTCTGTAAAAAAAACTTAGATGTTTTATCCAAGTTAACAGGTTAAAAAGCAGTGACCATTTACCAATATAATTCTTTTAAAGACTTTCCTCTCTGTTTCTTTAAATGTTGGCAGATATGATGAAAGTTTTGATGACTATCATCATGTAATTCTATCAGTTTAATGTATCTTTGTTAATCTGTTTTATAGGTCCCTTTAGATGGAATATAATATAGCAGAAGCCTTTTCATCAAAAGGATTAATGCCTGCATTATCATTTCTGCAATAAAAGAGAGAGCTAAGTGGTAGAGGCCACAGACACCTCAAACCTGGATTCCACAATACTGCATTAAGTGCTGGAGTTTTTATTACCCTGCTGTAGGAAAGCTTTTGCCAATGCTTACAAGGAACTGTTTATCCCTGCTGCTCTGGGTCCTGTTTGATGGAGGTCTCCTAACACCACTTCAACCTCAGCCACAACAGACTTTAGCCACAGAACCAAGAGAGAATGTTATCCACCTGCCAGGGCGGCGATCACATTTCCAACGAGTTAAACGTGGCTGGGTATGGAATCAATTTTTTGTGCTGGAGGAATACATGGGCTCCGAGCCTCAGTATGTGGGAAAGGTAATGGCGTTTTTCTTTTGATAACAACTTGATAGCAAGGGGGCTTATGCATTGTGTATTGTGTATGGATGTTTGGCACAGGAGTTGAACAAACCAGTGAGTAGAACACTGGAATTGAAATCTGAGAGACCTGGTTTCTCTTCCTGACTCAATGGCCCAGGTAAGCTTTGGAATATCATTTAATTCCTCTTTGCTTCCATTCTCCCTGGTTATTTTAATGAAGTTAATATACATTGTGTTCCTATTTTTGGCATTATTCGCCAAAGACATGCAGTTAATATGTGTAAATGAATTTAAACCTGTTACTATAACACATTATTGGTCATAGCCATTCCGGAATTGTTTACCAATGAGAGACAGGAAAAATCAGCAGGTATAAATATTCTACATTTTTGTTGGTATCTTTGAATGACCAGAATGTCTCCCTTTCCCTCCCTCTTAAAAAACATGATATACCGTTTAGATTGTGGTTCTGGAGTATAGATGGTCTCAGACGTATAATGGTTTGATTTAGGATTTTTTAACTTTACAATGTAGTGAAAACAGTATGCATTCTGTACCCGCATAACCATTCTGTTTTTCACTTTTAGTACAATATTCAGTAAACTACATGAGATAGTCAACACTTGATTATAAAATAGGCTCTGTGCTAGATGATTTTTCCTGAGTGTAGGTTAATGTAAGTGTTCTGAGAATGTTTAAGTCTGGCTAAGTAATGATAATCAGTAGAATAGGTGTATTAAATGCATTTCGACTTACAATATTTTCAATTTACAGTGAGTTTATTGGAATGTAACCCCACTGTAAGTTGAGGAAGCTCTATATTTGATTTGGCTTGCTTATACTTTATAAATAATTCCATTATTATAGGCTTTACAAGCTATTTATGAAGTATTTATGGCTAAAGTAATAAATGCTGGAACCCAGATATGTACACATAAATCTCAACACAATACACAAATTTTAATCTTATTGTAATTTTGAAGAAATTAAAATTTTTTCACAAAATAGTTGATGGCAACTATCTGTTTCAGCACATTTATGTTTCACTGCTATTTTTCTTACATAAAATTTTTGACTCACGTCCATAATAGATAGACCTTATCAATGATATCAGAATATTTTCCAGAAAAATAAATATTTTATGTATTTTGATTTTGTTATTTCCATTTTTTAATTTTCTAAAAGATTTTTCTATGGCTTTAATAAAAATATTTATGTTTGAAGAGAGTTTAAAATAAATCCAAAGACAGAAATGGAAAACCATAGTAGAAGGAGTATTAGGAAGCTGATATAGAAGATTATGTCTCTGGAATATTAAAGTCCCTAGAGGTTTCAGAAAACCTAAACTAATGAGAAACATGATGAGTCTTATGATTCTAATACTGGCTGAAAGGAAGCAAATCTATTCAAGATCTAAATTCTTTACCCTATGATTTTAGAATTTACCTTTTGGAAATTTATTTTTAAAATATTGAATACTACAGTGGGGAAGGTCTTCAGATAGAACCTTGTTGAAAATGAACATGTAGCCAGGGTTGCCCTAGTGTTACCAAACACAAGTTCATGTGCCTGATGCACCGTGAGTCCAAACAAACCAAAACGTCAAAGTTTGGAGCAGAGAAAGGTTTATTGCAGGGCGATACAAGCAGATGGGTGGCTCCTGCCCCCAAAACCCTGAGCTCCCTGAAGGATTTCAGCAAAGCACTTTTAAGGCAAGGTGGGGGAGGGGCGTGGTTAGTTGTTGCAAACTTCTTGGTGTCGGAATCCTTTGTTCTTGCAGCTGTCCACATAGGTCGGGTCAGGATGTTCCTGTAAACCTCCAACAAGACAAAAGTTATTCTCTGTTCTGCAACTTTTTATCTCTACATGAATGGACTCTTAAAGGTCAGAGTCTTGAGAATAGGTTATCCTGTATATTTCAAGCTATAGGCAACATTCTTTTACAAAAGGTGCAGAGCCAGCATGACTAAGCATAGGCAACAGAGCACAAAGGTAAAAGAAACAGATCTAATATGGAGTCAGATTTGCTCTTCCCTATTACACTATGGTGTATGGGCCCTGAGCAAATTTATTTTCTCTGGGGTACCTATCTATATATAAAATTTGAGTCACATCAAATCAGTCTTTGAGTACCATTCTGGCTGTCCAATTTTTAGTGATCTTGCAAAAAATATACAGTGCCATTTAGCAGGAGTAATATCCTTGACAGGCCGTCTACTAGGAATCAGGGCCTGGTCTTGTGGCCCTGGGACAACTCCATAGGTGGTAGTCCTGAGGTCCATATGGTACCTGGTGAGCCCCAAAATTGAGCAGGAAGTCAGAGAGACCCTTAAAGGAGAGAAATGTCTACTGAAGCCCAAGCAATTCCAATCCAGCCCAGGGCACCCCACTCAGATGGCATTGCTCCACAAATAGCCCTCGGCACAAGACGGGCCTTAGAAACTTTTGAGGAAAACACTCCAAAGCATGGATGTCCCCTGATGTTACCGTACACAGTTCCTGCTTATATGGTTCCTCTATGTGATCACAGAATATAAAAAATCACTAAACTTTTCTATGGTGAGATAACTTCATGTTGTCCTAGTGCACTCGTTTCTTGTGAGTTAATTTTGCATAAGGATTGAGTTTTCAAATCCAAGACAAATGAAGAGGTAGCATAGCTCTAGAACTCTGCCTCCTGGGTGTCAGTTATATCAACTCTGCTTGTGATGGAAGCTGGACATCGCATTGAGGTTCCAGGCAAATGTCTGCTGAGAAGCCATTCTCTGGTTTTGACTAAAGCAGATCCATAGCCTTTACTTGCCAGAATTTGAGGTGAGAAAGTTGACATTTTGTTGAAAATTTAATGGAATTGACTTTTAATCTATCCTAGCTAGAGTAGAATTTCACATCCCAATGGACATGATTAAAAGGATCTAGAAGCTGCTTATGCAAGTTTTGTTTGATAGCCTTGAATTCTATTTTTATAATTGCTATGATAGTATGGAATTCATCCAAATCATTTAAGAGATGAATTAGTATTTATAAATAGATTTAAAAGGTCTAAGATCTAGCCTATTATGAAATTAAAATATTATTTTCATAGACACATGGTTCCCTATTTGTAAAGTATAATGAAAACCCATGGTTCTCAGGCAATGTATGTTTCTAATGCAAATGAAACAACAGTTGCCAAGATTTCCTTTCCACATGGAAACTAATTAAAGTTTAATTAACTCTGTCTTGATGATTGTAGATGTGGGAATAGTGATATGATAACATTGGGACCAAGTCAAGCATTATAAATATGTGTGTAAACATATAAATATATTTGTGCTCCTGCTTTTTTCTAGAAAGGTTTTGAGACAGTTCATAGTAAAGCAAGGTACTATAAATAATATAGAACTCTGTGTCAAGGGAGTGCACAAGTGTCAAGCACAATGGTCAACTGAACTATTGTAAGTGAGCTTCAAATTTAACGTATGTTTCTTTTCAGCAAGAACATACATGGAAAGTATTAATTTGTAGAGTTCCCATTATTGGAAACTCCACTTATTGAGAGAAGAAAGGAATTTCCCTACCTTCAAATATAAAAGAATTTCTTCCGGTAGAAATTAAAGGGGGGTGGTTGAGTGGCTTAATAGATATTAGCCTCAACACTGTTATATTTAATATTTAAAAGGAACAGGTGTTGTTGTTGACATCCTTTCAAGAAAGACCAAACCTTGGTGTTGCTTATAATGAATATTATTTTATATACAAATACATCCCAAGGGTGTCGAGAGGTAAAACCAATGCTTTTCTCAAATAGACATTTTGGATTTACTACAACACTTGGGCACGTGTAAGGTGCTGTATTGCAGAGCAACACAGAAATTAATTTGATCAGCAAACATTTAAAATTCATTTATTACCTATTGCTCAAAGTCACCTCAAAAAATTATTATTAAAGACACACACACGTGCACATTTGCTTACACACACACACACACGCATGCACAGTAAGTTGCTTATACCAACAGATATAACTGGGTGCCTTTGTCTGTATAGTACTAAGTTATGTCATAGCCTCAAAGCTATGTATCAAGAAAATGCTACCCATCTTATCTTCAAATAATAATTTAGAAAATTGGGTTGTCACTTCAGATGATCTTTGTTAGCAGCAATTCTTAAGTCGAAAGTGTTTAAAATGGCAGAAAGATTAAGAATTGAAGCATATCTAAACCCTAATTTCAGAGACATTTCTTTATTTAACATTTCTCATTGAGAATGCATTACCATTTCAGAAAGCATTAAGCCTTGTGGGGATAAATTTAAGTATGAATGTCTTTAGATTGCAATTATAACAGATAAGCTTTATTGAGCATCTTAAGGCAGGATTTTAAACCCTTTACTTACCAAAATTTATGTAGTCTTCACAACAGCACTAGGAGGAAGATTATTAGTAGCCCCATTTTACGCATCAGAAAAGTGAGGCACAGAAAGTTAAATAACTTCCCATGGCCCAACACCCAATAAATACTGAGACTGGGATTTTAAGCCGGGTAGAGCGGGGTAATTTAGTTTCATTGCACCGGAAAATATCACATTTTATTGTCCTATAAGCATCTTAGGAGTGAACAATAATTTTAGTACAACAATTAATTTTAATACTGTGACAAAGACCCTATGAGGAGCTGTGGAGACAAAGGAAGGTCTATGACTATGCCTAGAAGATGGAGGAGGAATTCAAGGAAGGCTTCGCAGATGACGAAGCACCTGAGATGAGTCTTGAAGGATGACTTTATTTTTTCAGAAAAGATAGTCTGAGGAAAAGTTTGTATAAACACTGAGGCTTGAAAGTGCTTGGTGAGCCTCGATGACCGTATTTCAATATAGTCAGAGTGTGAAACCAACATTTCAGAGTAGGTAAATAGAGAAAGTGCAGAGGCTCAAGTCTGGTACCAAGATCAGTAATATTTGTTCTTTTTATTTTTTTTTAATTGAGATATAATTTACATAGAATAGCAGTTTCAGGTGTACAATGTAATGATTCGACATTGGTATACGTTGTGAGATGGTCACCCCAATAAGTCTAGTTAACATCTATCACCACACAGTTACAATTTTTTTTTCTTGTGATGAGGACTTTTAAGATTTACTGTCTTAGCAACCTTCAAATATGAATACAGTATTATTAAGTGTAGTCACCATGCTGTACATTACAGTATTATTTGTTCTTAAAGGCAACAGGATCCATAGTATCTTGGTTGAGGATTCCCATGGACAGAATTACAGTTCTAGAATGATTACTCAGAGATCCATTTGAAGGACTTGGAGACAGAAAAACAGACATGGAGATAGGAGCATACGAAGGAGAAGGTTACAGTAGGATCGTCTCGGAAGTAATAAAGGAAATTGGATATTAGAGTTGGACATTTGAAAGGTAGACAATAGAAGATTTCAAGATCCATTGGTCAAGACAATATAAAGGATGAGACAAATAATTAGTGGATAATCATATGTAGAGAATGAGAGGGAGAAGGGAAAAAAATGATGCAGATTCCTGGCTTCTGTTTTGCTGGTATTCTGTATAGATTTGGTTTTGGAGTAAGAAATAAAAGGATCACTGCTAGACATTATGTATCCAGAGTTGCTTAGAAGTATCCAGGTGAAGTATCTCATAGATATTTAGACACATTAATCTAGAGTTCACAAAAGATCCTGTGGTAGAGATACAGGATCAGGGGTAATTGGTATACAGATGGTGGTCAAAATCACATAACTGGGTAACAAACTAGGAAAAATTACAGATAAATATGAGAACCCTGATTTTAAACTGCAAAGCAGATGAAGAATAGATAGATCTAATTAATAAGAAGTAAAAGACAAACGTGTAAGAGTGTTATGGAAAGTAAAATAAAATAAAGTTTTAAGAATAAGAAATGACAAATAATGTCAAACTACACAGGTCAAATTAAACAATGACTGGAGCACCTCTACTGATTTTGTCATTTAGTGAGCCAGAGGTAAACTTACTCAAAGTGATTTTAATCGTTTTCTCTAGGGTTTGACGAAAGGAGGAAGGGATGGGTACAGCCTGTAGATGACATTTCAAAAGTGTAGGTGAAATTGATTGGTGTATGCCGGTGTGATCTGATAGGGATTCTATTAATATTTTCCAGAGAAACAAAACCAATAGGATGTATATATATGACTTAAGGGAAATGACTTTTTAAAATATTTTCTTGTGGTAGAACTAATCAGCAATGTGTGATTCTCCTCACGAGCAAGAAACCCTAAGAAAGGAGAAGGAGTAGGTGACTGCATCAATTCATTATTGAAGTTTTTGGGGGGAGTCATTGTGATGGAATAGAGAGAAGAGTACTAAAAAAGAAGTCCAAGAGAAACCAGGTTGGAACTACAAACACTAAGGTTCCAAAGAGACACACCAATAAAAATATATGCTTTTTTATATACACGCGCACCTCGGCGATATTTCAGCTTCAGTTCCAGACCACAGGGATAAAGGAAACATTGCAATCAAGCGAGTCACACACAGTTTTTCGTTTCCCGGAGCATGTAAAAGTTAGTTTGCACTGTACGTAGTCTATTAAGTGTGCAATAGAATTATGTCTGAAACAACAACGTGCATACCTTAATTTAAAAATACTTTATTGCTGAAGGGTAAGATGTGACAGGGTGAGAGAGTGGCATAGACATATATACACTACCAAACGTAAAATAGATAGCTAGTGGGAAGCAGCTGCATAGCACAGGGAGATCAGCTCGGTGCTTTGTGTCCACCTAGAGGGGTGGGATAGGGAGGGTGGAAAGGAAATGCAAGAGGGAGGAGGTGGGGGATGTATGTATATGTATAGCTGATTCACTTTGTTATACAGCAGAAACTAACACACCATTGTAAAGAAATTATACTCCAATAAAGATGTTAAAAAAAAAAAAGCAGAATAAATCCAGAAATTTCTCTTGACAAAAAAAAATAAAAATAAAAATACTTTATTGCTAAAAGATGCTAACTAACCATCATCTTAGCCTTCAGCAAGTCGTAGTAGTAACATCAGAGATCACTGATCATATCACCATAAAAACATAATAATAACAAAGAAGTTTGAAATATTGGGAGAATTACCAAAATGTGACCCAGTGGCAGGAAGTGAGCAAATGTGGTTGGAAAAATGGCACCGATAGACTTTCTGGACACAGAGCTGCCATAAAACGTCAGTCTGTAAAAAGTGTAATATCTGAGAAGCACCATAATGTGAAATGCAATAAAACAAGGTATGCCTGCAAGTGTGTGTGTGTATTCACATGTATGTGTGTGTGTGTGTGTATATATATATATACACAAAAGTCAAGGCAGTAGCAATAGAATTTCATTTTTTAAATAAGTATATGTAGAATTTGTTTTGCATTAGTAAAAAATAGAATAAGAAAGGAAGAAAAATAGAGATAGTATAATAGCGTATTAAAATGGCTATAACTGCACTGCAAAATTATTTGCCTATCTGGAAATTCTTCTAAATTAACACAATATTGAGATGATGTTTTGACTCATGTATATATCTCTTTGCATCCAATAAAAATGCAGATTATATCATAAAGTTATACTAACACATTTATAAGTTATTTGCATGGCTCAACATCTTTCTTTCTTTCTCCCTTTCTCCCTCCCCCTTCCATTCTTTCTTTCTTCCTTCCATTCTTTCTTTTTCTTTCTTCCTTCCATTCTTTCTTTTTCTTTCTTTCTTCCTTCCTTCCTTTCTTTCTTTCTCTCTCTCTCTCTCTCTCTCTCTCTTTCTTTCTTTCTTTCTTTCTTTCTTTCTTTCTTTCTTTCTTTCTTTCTTTCTTTCTTTTTCGCTCTCTCTCTCTCTCTCTCTCTGGTTCATGAGTCACATAGCTTTTTGAGAAGCCCATAATGTGCTTTTTATGGTTCAGTTTACTCCTAAAGTGTGAGCTTTCAATATCAGAGTAATTTCTCCTCATTTGAGATTCAAGGTTCATCACACCAGCTCAATCTTCATACAAGATTTAAAACCTTAGGCATCCTGTTGACTCCTGCCTCACTTACGTATCTGAGAACCTTTGCAGTATATTCAAGTGCCCTAAATCAAGGTCTTATTTCTAATCCATTCTGCTGCCAAATGGATTGACCTTGCTGCTAATCAAAGCATCTTTAGCTACCTGCTCTTTCTGTAGCAAAACATCAGAATAAACCATTAAGTAAGCCTGATATTTTATTACACACCTTGGTTCTTAAACATATCCCTGAGTTTTATACTTTCTCTCAATACATGAGGCTGTCTTTGAAATAATCATTTTGGGGTATGATTAGACAGCAATATATCTAAAAGGAAAATTGCTGAAGTAGAATTTGAGCAAATAAATAACACAATATGCTAAAGTTCTTGTCAAATAGTCGATGCCCATTGTATGCCAGTTCTTCTCTCTCCTTTACAATTTATTTCTTGCTTCTAGCATGCTAGTTGTTTCCTAATAGCTGTGCCATAAAGGTCTAATGGGATTACTTTAATCGAACTGGCAGGGCCTTGAATGAAATTCAGCTATCTTTAAATCAATATATGAATCATTACAAACAACATTTCAAAAATAACATGGACAGCTTTAAGATTTGAGCACTCATTTCTTTTTCTCCTTCTTTCTTCTCCTCCTCCTCTCCTCCTCCTGCTGTTTTTCCACCTTACCTCTAATTATCTTTCAATCCTTCCTTTTCTTCTGACCACTTCTCTATATTATTTAGGGATTTGCCTGAGTAGTTACTTAAAAGCTAAGATAAAGAGTTCTGAGGCTTTGATTCTAATTTCCAGGTCTTATAATAATTATCCACATGAAAGCACACGTGTGTCGATCCACGTGACTAAGAACATAGTGGAACATCATATACCCAGATTATGCTGTCACCAGGAATAACCCAAATGCATTTGTCACAGACTTCACAGTACAGATCACTCTGTGTGTGTGTGTGTGTGTGTGTGTGTGTGTGTGTGTGTGTTTGTGTGTGTGTGTGTGTGTGTTTATGTGTATGTGTGTTTCCAAAATTTTTTCGGTAAAACATTAGTTAAAAGAAAGTTCGCTGGATTCTTTGGAAAACAGTGCTCTCTGTTGGCTAACATTGATGAACCACTACCGCTTATGTATTATACCAGATGATAAGAAGTGGGGCCCAATGGAATGATTAGAGAAGTACCCTGGGAAAGCCCACCTGTATGTAAAGATGACAGAAAAAGCAAGTACAAAGTGACCTGAATGATAAAGATTTCAAATTTAATGTTCTCATCTTCCAACAATATTGAATTGATGAATTTATGCCACAGTTATGCCACTCAGACCTACACTTGTAATATAGAGGGGTTCTTTGGATACACTTTACACATAACAGATATCTGAGAAAAATTCCTTTTTCTTGACTCTGAAAAAAGTGAGACCACTGTCATAGGAGGTACTATCTATGTATGTTTCATTCTTTGTGAGGACCAACATAATTTATTGCTACTGACATTTAATCAGTACAACTAATATATGAAATTACTATTATGGAAGCATATGTTTTCTATTCCTGGAATTTCCCATAGAGATTGCATAAAGGAGATTTCTTATATAGCATATATCAACATAACCACTTTAGAGTAGACTTTTAATGCATATTCATTCTCATTATTTCTTTTTCTGTTATTGTTTTATGGCATTTGTATACTTTATTTTTTTTAACATCTTTATTGAGGTATAATTGCTTTCCAATGGTGTGTTAGTTTCTGCTTTATAACAAAGTGAATCAGCTGTACATATACAAATATCCCCATATCTCCTCCCTCTTGTGTCTCCCTCCCATCCTCCCTATCCCACCCCTCCAGGTGGGCACAAAGCACCGAGCTGATCTCCCTGTGCTATGCAGCTGCTTCCCACTAGCTATCTATTTTACATTTGGTAGTGTATATAAGTCCATGCCACTCTTTCACTTCGTCCCAGCTTACCCTTCCCCCTCCCCATGTCCTTAAGTCCATTCTCTATGTCTGCATCTTTATTCCTGTCCTAACACTATGTTCTTGAGAACCTTTTTTTTTTTTTTTTTTTAGGTTCCATATATATGTGTTAGCATACAGTATTTGTTTTTCTCTTTCTGACTTACTTCACTCTGTATGACAGACTCTAGGTCCATCCACCTCACTACAAATAACTCCATTTTGTTTCTTTTTATGGCTGAGTAATATTCCATTGTATATATGTGCCACATCTTCTTTATCTATTCATCTGTTGATGGACACTTAGATTGCTTCCATGTCCTGGCTATTGTAAATAGAGCTGCAATGAACATTGTGGTACATGACTCTTTTTGAATTATGGTTTTCTCAGGGTATATGCCCAGTAGTGGGATTGCTGGCTCATGTGGTTATTCTATTTTTAGTTTTTTAAGGAACCTCCCTACTGTTCTCCATAGTGGCTGTATCAATTTACATTCCCACCAACAGTGCAAGAGGGCTCCCTTTTCTCCACACCCTCTCCAGCATTTATTGTTTGTAGATTTTTTGGTGATGGCCATTCTGACTGGTGTGAGGTGTTACATGCTTGTAGTTTTGATTTGCATCTCTCTAATGATTAGTGATGTTGAGCATCCTTTAATGTGTTTCTTGGCAATCTGTGTCTTCTTCGTTCTGCTGCTTTGTTGTTGTTGGTGGTGGTGTCCTTGTTTTCTGTCAGCTATCATGAACAAGCAGTCTTCCACAGTTTCATGAATGTTGGAAGAAAACATGAGACGCCTGGGTCAGAGACAAGGGACATTCCTACCCACAGCACAGCAGGCAATAAGAGCATCAGCATCATTGGGTCAGTTCCCATTGCCTCAGGTGCCAATGGGCAAAATGCATAGGGCAGATGGGTGCCACCACATGCTGTGGGTTACATCAGAGGAGAGGAACCCTAATATTCCCCGTCCTTCATTTGGAAGGGAGATATTATCGTTATTTTGTTGCATTACAAGCATTATGTGCACCTTGCTTTGGAAGAAGACAATATATCTCAACATTTCAAAAGTTGTAGCTATATAAAATTCTTGAAAATATAGTCTTGAAAAAGGGCATTTGGTGCTTTCTGTGTAAGACCTGCAAGAACAAAAGAGACAATGGAGAATTATCTCTCAACGTGATATGGTGTGTTGACTCACTAAAGCAACACCAAGTAATACAGTGAGTTAGAAGTTAGGATCAGTTTAAATACCTTCTTCTGCCAGCTAACTGAATTGCTTTTTCAGTAGTCAAATGACAGCTCTCTTTCTCTCTTGTTCTCTTTCTTTTTTATGCAACATAGAAAAATCATATTCTCTTCCATTCTGAATTTTGGACTCAGAATTATAAATATAAAGGAGTAGTGGAACTGAATGTATGAAGAAATGTCCCAAGTCTACTTCTGGCCCTTAGTGATGTTGGTCTCCACAAATGAACTATCTTCTCAATAAGTATAACCTTTTCAGTATACATTCTTATTTTTTATCTTAGTGATAGAAAATAATTTGTCTTTTAGCCACTGGGTATGAATAATTGTTTGGAATATAACCTCCTCATAATTAAATTGATAGTCTCACTCCTTGATTAAAATTACTATTTCCATCATAAATGGTGACTTACTGTAATAAGGGATGAAGAGTTCATATAGAATTAAATTTCTCTTTATTTTACAAAGTATTCAGTGATATTTAATTTTGAAATAACTTGAGATAGTTTGGAATTATTTATGGGATTTTATCATACTTTCAGCCATCTATTTTAAAGGATATGAGATTGTAATTCAAAATGTTTTCAAAGTGATGGGCAAGGATATTTTCGCATGATATATAAAAGATTCTAAATACAATTCTCTGTTGAGTAGACTTATAAACTAAACAATAAATTGGTAGCATTGACAAGAGGGAATCACAGTTATGTTGGCCATGTCAGCTACTATTGCAAATTCATTTCAAATAGTAACTTTTGAGGCCATTTTAACCAATGTTGTAGCTTTAAAAAACAAACAAAATAAATTAAAACACAAGGAAAACCATACTTTGAAAATAAAGCCAGATAATAAGAAATGGTTGAAAACATAACCCTCCAGTAATTTTTCACTTCACTTAAAACATTTTGAGCATCAAATAGGAAAACATTTGAATTATTTTTATTATCCACTATATGATCATGATCAGGAAACTCCTTTAAAATTCTTCCTTTGCTTCATAACTGTCTACAAATAAGAACACTGAATGTTTTCTTAAGTCTACAGCTACACTCATGTAGTGCCAAAGAAGCACATGGAAATTAGCAATAGTTTAATTTCTAACAAATGATTGAAGAAAATTTGTTTAATTAAACAATCAGAGCTTCTTATCCCATTTAAAGCCTAGCTTTAAAATTTCATTGAAAATAAAGCTGAGACCAAAAATAACATAAGGTAAGTATAATTATTCCTTTCTTTTTCTTTCCTTCTTTCTTTCTTTCTTTCTTTCTTTCTTTCTTTCTTTCTTTCTTTCTTTCTTTCTTTCTTTCTTTCTTTCTTTCATCTTTCTTTCTTTCTCTCTTTCTCTCCCTTCTTTCCTTCTCTCCTTCCTTCCTTTCTCTTTCTTCCTTGATTAGGAAATGTCTTAAGAGAACAAAATAAGGGGAAATTTAGGGGAAAAGTAGAGTCTATTCTAATGGATAAAAAATAGTAAATATATGTACAAAGATGCACTAGACTTCCTTTTAGATAGTATCATTGAAGACTTCCAAAAATTCATACATATATTTTCTAATATCAAGGAATTACTCCAAGGTACATACTTTATTGTGAATGTTTGCATATCCCTTGGTTCCCTGGAGGACACAGAGCAGTGAGTGACATATCTGACCACCTCTCTGCCCCTAACAATTGGACCTTCATCATCATCATTTTTTGCACATGAAAGCTTGTGCAAACACTATGTGTTTCCAGTTAAGTGAACACTTGTAAATATCTGGCTCTTGTGGATCGTGAAAGAGCAAGTCTCCGTCCTCATGGTTTGGGGTCGGAGTAGTGGAAATGAGGAGAGGATGGAAGAAAGTAATTTCTGTGTCCAGTTATTCCTGAAGAAATCCATGTCCCCAATTTCCCAGTGTCTGTACTGACAAGCTCCTCAGTATACACTCCTTTCCCTGATCCTATTGCTTTATTTTTCCTGGAAGGAAAGAGTGGTTCTGATACTAAATTTGGTTGAAGAATCTTAATCACACATTTTTCCCCCTAATAGTAACAAGTATCTAAGCATCTTTGAAAGTGCTTCTCTGCTAATGGCTACCTCTGCTCATACTATCCTTTACTTCAAAGTCAGGGAATTCTAGAGAGATATTTAGTGCAATAAAGAAAAACCTAAATGTAAACAGGAACCTTTCAAATATGAGTTTTGATCAGGAATTGGCAAACTATGGCTTGCACAACAAATCCAGCCTGCTGCCTGTTTTTGTAAATAAAGTTTTATTGGAATACAGTCATAATTGTCTACATACTGTCTATAGCTGCTTCCACACATGATGGCAAAGTTAAGTATTTAGGACAGAAATCTATTAGGTCACAAAACCTAAAAAACTTACTATCTGGCTCTTTACAGAAAAATTTCTTAGATAATTACACTTGGCAAACAAAAATTCTGTATGGACGTAGGTCTTTTACATGTAGACACTCAGAACTGCTCACTCAATCCTGTCTGTCTTGAGGATTCAGGATTCTCATTCAAAGGCTCATTCTCAGAAATGGGTCTCCTGGGAGAGAACAGGCAGGGTGCAATGAAAAATCCTGCCCTCTTTTGTGGCTTTGAATAACCTTACTACCTCAGTATCCTCATCTGTAGAGTAGGGATGATATGGAAAGAAAATAATAAGGTTATTGTGTGGGCGAATTAATCCACATATGGAATGATGTATGAACATTCTCAGCCAAGTGTCATTAATGTTGCTGTGCTACCCTCACTCAACAATGTTTTGCCCAGTGAGTGTGGACATTGTAATATTTCTGGATGGAATATGGGTTTCACAAAAAGGTGTCTAGATTAATCAGAATATCCTTTTCATTCCTTGGAATAAGAGAATCATATAGGATGGATCTGTCATATTCTATGGAGTAAGACATAGAGTCCCATTTCCACTATTACTCCTTAGTTTCCCAAGAATCTCCCAGCACCACAAGCATGTCCATGTTCCAATCTCTTGTCCCCTTATCTAAGGGTATCCAAATGGCCAGAACAACAGTAAAAGATAATCTTGGACATACAGTCACAAAAGTGGAGGAATTATTACTAGAATTAATATAGCTCACATTGTGGGGAGTGCAATGATTCCTATCATAAAGCACAGAAGAAGTGAGCTTATTCAGTGTTAACAATGTATTGGAAAAGTCAAGTTAAAACCAAATATATTCATGAGAACAAATGAATAAAATCAAGACCCAGAGACTTGTAACACACTAGATTAAGTCAATGTTAATATGTATAGTGGATAAAATCATTTAAACACTATTTAACAGACTCTTTTCATTTCTTTGGTTGGTTTAGACACATTTGTTATGTATAACATCTGGCTCCTTTATACTCGTTACAATAAACAATTACAAATAAACTTTTCAATTATATGTACATTTAAAAATTTTGCATTTCATGGACAAAATCTAGTTTTCATAGTATAGAATGCCAGTGTTTAAATTCAACATTTAGAAGTGCTAGTTATGACATATTTTTATCTATATGTGCAAACATGCACTTGTTAGTTAATTTGCCAAGCATATTTCTAGTTTTTGCCTCCACTGGTTAGATTGTTCTGTAACATACAATCTTTGATTAAATATCAAATTTTAGTTATTATATGGGACATATTGAATACATTTAAGAAATGATTATTTCATTTTTGTCATTCAATCAGTTTTGAAGTATAGTCACATTTATATTTCAAAGGTGATGCCTTTATTAGTGGCTAGGAATACATATTACTGAGTGAAATTTTTTGGATCAAACAATGATCAAGAGCAGCTACTAAGTTAATAATTAAGTAACTAAGTAGGGGAATATTCCAGTTCAGTTAAGTAGAATAATTACTTCCAGAAAAATAACTATATATACTCTCAATACACTAAGATTCCTGGGTAAGAGTTCAGAAGAACAAACAAGATATAGATAAAAAACTAAGAGTAGGTAAGGACTGGGGGAATTTTAGGATGAGTGAAATGTGAACTTGGATAGAAAGGAAGAGAGAATGTTGTCAGAAATGAAAATATAAGTTTTGATGTGCTCCCCTTATGTTCTCGGCTTCAATAATATAGATCTACACAATCAGGCCCTATTTTGAGATGATAAGAAAACAAGCTCCCATGAACCAGCTGAGTGGGATGTCTAGTCCCTTCCCAAGTGGCTTGCACCTGTCATGAAGAAGCTGTCCTTGCAACTGCTTCTGCAGGGAGTGAGGGGCAAACTGCAATAATGTCTTCATCCCAGCTCTACCTGGCCTTGCAGCGCAGGTCTCTGCTGAATTTTTAAGGCTAAGCCTGATCTCTGTGATGCAAGGGAATGAGTGTTTTCCTCTCAGCAATAATCCAGTTGGGGATAGGGTTATGCCTGATGTCAGGATAAAATTATTAATAGCACCCATTTTTACTTTCAAAAGTGTTCTTGATGGATGACAAATTATACGACCTCCGTAGTGTGTACATCATTTAGAAAACTGTCTGGGCCACAAAGGCTATGTCCATATTGTTATAGCTCTATTAAATCATACACATGCATGCAGCGATTTTGCCCCAAGCATGCCCTTTTGAGTTGATTGGCAGAACATTCGGAATCAGCTGCATTCTAGACCGAAAATAACACTATTCTCCCATGGCGTAGTCTTGGTTTTTGACATAGAATTTTCCTGATCATTAAGGTGACTTTTCCCCTATTATTCTTCTGAACATTTGCCTCAATCAGAGTCTCTACATACACTGAACATACTTAATCACATTAATAGCCTTTATATTATTAGTAGAAAATTATTCTGCTCTTTTATAAACTTTCCAATAAAATAGATATGTAGAAGAAAGTTTCAATCTTTTTTTAACAGTCAATATTAGCTAAGATTTGGACAGACCCTTGCCAAACCAAAATGTCTTCTTAGAAAACTGCCCTTATATCAGTGGGGAGGTGCTGTGGCATATATTTACATAAATAAAGTAGGCCTCTATTCATTTTTTCCAGAACTAAGAAAAAGATTTGTCCAAAGGTAAATTCTAGAGGTCAGAGACTTACTAGAAAGCATCTAATTGAAATTTTTCCAGCATCAAATATATACAAACCAAAACTCCATCAGATACCTACTAACATTATGGTGGGAGATAATTTGGTTATAAACACACTGGTTCCTCCAACTCTAGGAATTATTTATAAGTTTTTCTAGAATTTGAGCAGATTAAGAAGTTGGAAGAGGAGATGACAGAATGGAGATGGTGTTTCTAAGAACAGTTTCTTGAAAGAGTAGAATTTCTAGTGTTTAGCAAGTGACCTATATTATATATTATAGTTTAGAAGTAAAAAGAAGACTAAAAAGTTTCCTTGACCAGGGGGGAAAACAACTGCAGCTTCTGAGATTTGAGATATGATATGAGATAATTTTCAATAACAGTGGAAGATTATTCTGGCTGATTATAAAATAATACCTTTGTTGTTAAAGAGATAAGGACTTAAGCATAGGAAGCTATGGCTTTGGTGTAAGGCTCAGGAACAATAAGAATGGGAGACATTTGAAAACTGCTATGAGAGATGGGCTGATAGAGTGAATGTAAGAGGTGAGATAAAATACTAACAACAATTATGCCAATCATGGAGCATAGTACTTTTGTTTTCTGCATGTGAAGGGTAAAAAAGTAGTGTCATAGAAAAGTTCAGTCAATTATCACAAGTAGCTCATAAAACCGGGGAGCTGGGGTCCAAAAATAGGTCTCCCTGTGAAGCCAGAAGAGTAGGAACTCTGATACAGGGGAGGTGGTGTGCCTGCCTAGTCAGGATAGCATTTGACAGTGTTTAATATGCCTTCTGGCAAATAAAGCATGTTAACAGAGAGTAAAGCAAGCTCCCTAATGAGACCAGGCTGTTGGTAAAAAGCTCTGGGAAGGCAAGTAGTGTCACACATATTATTCATTCTCATGATGTCACTTTCAAGGAGATAAAGAGATGATGTTGAATGAGCTATAACTCAAGACATGTTAATTTAGTCCCTGAAGAAGGACAATGCAATTACTCAATTATCGGGTAAAGGGCATAAAAGGGAGTTTATGTTTCAGTGGAAATGGAGAGCTTTGGAGCAGTAAGACTTACAAGGCACCACTCCAAATATTTCTAGACAAATCAGAGTGGTACTTCAGATACTCTCCTTCATTTATCTGGGATGATTTTTTTAAATGAGAGATTCTCAGATTTCTTAAATGAAAAAAAAAAAAAAAAAACTGAAAAACATAACGATTAAATAAGTGTATTAGAGATAAGAAAACCTTCTTCAAGTATCTATTTTAAAATCTAAGTGCAAAACATGCTTGCTGCATAAATCTTAGATGGCAAAATATGCAATGACATATTCCTAAGAGGTTTTAAACTCTGCTTTGAATAGTCCCTTGGTTGGAATGTAAGCTGTTAATTTGTTATTATTTTTTACTTACTTTCATGAAAAAATACTTAAAAATGAATTCCCATGCTCTAACAAATTTTAAGATAAATTTAACAGGTGTAGTAAATGTTTATTTTAATTGAGAAGAGATTTCATAAAGCTTGGCAGGGAAAGTTATGTGGAAAACAACAAATGTATATACCTTTTGTCAAAAGAAGTTTTGAATATAATTTATTGATTGTTAGGGGAAAACGAATCTTGCAAATCAAACAAGATGAGTAAACTTTGTTATTTTCTTGTCTCATTAGAAAGCAAAGGGGTGAAACAGACAAGGTAAAAACAACGCCTGCGTGTGTGTGCACAAAAACTTCAAAAATAAATTTAAGGTCTGTACCTCCACACAACTGGCTCTGTGGCTTCGTGAACAGAAGGGAGATTAGAGGGAGGGTGGGTGGGCTGTCATAGGCGAACGATTCCCAAGGAAATATTCATAGATACTGGGTGAAAGAAGATTATCACACATAGTTTTAAGTTGCCAGTTGTGCTTATTGAAGTGAAACCAATGAATTGTAAAATAAAACAGTGACAAAACTCCTATTCCTTTATCATTGTGAGGATATGTGGGAACAATGTAGCAGAAATATACTTCAAACAAGATTATGAGAGATGAAAAAATGTCAAAGAAAGATAAAATTTAATAGAAAGCATTGTTGATTTTTTTTTTTTTTTTTTGCTTGTGCTTTGTGCAGGGCAAAGTGCTGAAGATTTTTCACACACCACTTCCTTTACTTCTCCAGAGACTTTTAACCAAGGGGTTGTAAAATGTATGAAACTGTGACCCACATGTTTAAATCCCAGAGCAGTTAAAAGAAAATATTCCATGTGGTAAGAGAAATTCCAAAATATTCGAATCCTTTACTTTCAGTTCTTGGAGACAATGAGTGAAACCCATAATCCCCAAGTAATATTTCGTTGAAGTCTTACTAGTTTCTCTCTCACAACATCCAGGTGCTTCCTGCAATGTATCCCTTTTCAAACTACACTCTCCTCAATCTCTGAAAAGTGTTTTCCAGTTCTTGTTCTCTTCCACCATACTTTCTCACATTTTTTTTGGTCTGATTAAGCATCACAAATGCCAAATAAATGGTTTCCTACTACTTAGGGATAAATTTAAGGATTAGGGGAGGAGAAATGACTGAAGTAATCCAAGCCAGAATCATTTTTAGAGGGTAGTAAAAGAGAAAGATAAGAAGCTCTCTTGCTTTAATAATCTATATCTTGTCACATGTGTATTTTTATTACAGAGGTGACAAAAACAGCACTCAGAGAAATGATGTCAGGTAGCCAAGGTCACTGCTCTTTTAAGTGGAGGAGAGTAGCCAGGGTTAAAGCCCCTGCCTCTTTGAAATGAGCCATATTGATTTGGTCTATCTGACAACAACTACCAAAAAGCTAACGTAGAATCATCTATGTCTTCCCAATTGTACCCTTTATAGTATACTATATATACTGATATTGGATAATTATTTATAGAATAAAAATATTATATTTTATTAAAAATGGCAACTCAATAAAATTTTTGAAAAAGATTATCACTTGGAATCTAGCTGAGTTTCTCTTAAAATTCACTGTCATAGTAAAGCAAAATAGTAATTACAGCTCTTAATTGTTAAGTGCCTCCTATGTAAATAAGCCCAGAGTTAGAGAGTTCAAACTGTACCATGAGTGGGGCAGTGGGAGCGTCCAACTCTAAGTGTGTCTATATTCAGGAAAAGTCATGCATGTCTTTGTAACAGCGATCAGGTTTTATTATAGCCCGACTTTCCCTAAAGCAGGAGTTATTTAGGGTTTATCACAATTACTTGGAGTAACTGTTACAAGAAGAAAAAAAAAAGAATGAAAAGAAAACTTTCAGATTCCTTCCTGACAGAGTATGAGTAGGTCTTGTGTAGGATATGAGAATCTTCATTTTTAACAGAAAATCCTCTTGAATCAGAATTAAATGTCCCAGTGATCACACTTTGAGAAACATTGCCTTAGACTTCAACAAAAATACTGATTGGTGGTTAAATCACCTCTTACATGTTAATTTTAAGACCAGTGCACATGGGGCAGATGACATTCTCACAACATTGCTGTTTTCATAGCTGTACTCTCATTAGGAAATTTTAGTTTCCAAATTGTCAGCTTTTTCAGAAACTCTCAGTAGAACACCAAGTATTAACAGACTGTAATTGCCCCAATTGCTCGTAATGTACCACAGAAAAGAGTTTGCAATTGTCACAGTAATCCAAGACTAAATTAATTCCACGTGTGTGCAGCTTGAAAGGGTGAGAATTGGTTAGCAGATGAACTGACATAGTGAGTAGAAAATACATGTAATGGTTGTTTAGAAGTGTTTAACTGCTGAGATGTACAATAGAAAGTTTAAATGGAACTTTCTATTAGAAAATGGAGATACTACTAGCCAGTATATTACTAAATTTGTTTAATTTAATGAAGCAAGTCTTTGTGAACCTCTATTATGTGTCAAGTTGTGTTTTGGATGTTGGACATATCATAAGGAGCTCATATTCAAACATATTTGAAGTTATATAAGCACAATACAAAATGTTGAAAGTGATTATGCAAACCTAGGTTACAGATGTGCTACGGAAATGAGTGGTCAATCCCAATACAGTGATCAGGGCTCTAGAGAGTTGGGAAGGTAGGTCAGGAAAGAGAGGCTGGACAAAACGCAGAGAGATTTTATGTAGTAGGTAATAACCAACCTTGATTTTTGGTTATAGGAACTCAGCATTTAAAGCAACTTGTAGGGGACAGGAAATGAGTGGAGATACTGTAAAAAAAAAAAAAAACAACAAAAAACTGCATCTGCGAAGCATGGGTGCAGACATCAACAGGGACCTCTGGTGAAACTCTAAGATGTTCAGAGCATCTGAAGCACAAATAAGGAGTTCAGAAAGAGAAAGAAACGACGTGAAAGTGTTCCAAATGAGCCACCTCATGAGGGTTTTTCAGTGACTGGTAAGGCACTTGATTTGTGTTCTGTAGAAAAGAGAATATATTTTCTAGAGGGTTTAAAGCAAAGGAGAGAAATTATCACATTTTCATTCTCATAGACCCCTCTGATGGCAAATAGAAGTACATTGAAAATGCAGTGAACTTGAGGAAGGAAATCCATGAAGAGACTGGCACAGACATCAGGGCTTGAGCTAAAGCAGCAGCAGTCAGCATGGAGAGAAAAGGACAAATTCAAGATATATTTTAGAATTAAAAGTAGCTGAACTTGGGCAAGGAAAAAGGGGAAGAACTCAGAATTACTGGTTGACATAATTCGGTGTGTAACAGTGCAGCGACATAAATCTCAATCAATAGAAAGAGTTTCAAAAAATCATTTTGTAAGTGTTTCTGAATTCTGGGCAGCAAACTTGTGTTGGTAATAGATATGTACCACTAATTCCTAGCATACCTATATATCAACTCCAGCATATGTATGTATCAATACCAGCCAGGGATCTTTAATTCATAAATTTACTAAACCAACCTAAGAATTTGTTGACAATGATTGAATCCATACTCTGTAATGAGAATTATATGCAAATTACTCTAGAGTTCACTCAAGCATAAATATAAGCAACAAACTATAAATTGTATACTTCATGATGTATAACTCATAAATAATGGAAAAATTATTATAGTTTCTTTTTGGAATATTAATAGATTCATCTTTCGCCTAGATATGCAGATCTTCATTGTTGCATAGACTACTGGTATCACAGTTCTGTCCTGGGCTGTCATCCCCTTTACTTATGCTCCTTACTGTTATTTGCAGAATGTCCTTCCTAATTCTGCCTGAAAGAAGTTCTGAAACTTTTTCAGTACTTTCTATAAAGGCTTTTATTTGTCTGTTTGTTGTTTATACGCTGCAAAATTTGAGCTAGCTGTTTGCCATGTTAACCTAAATGCTATGGTAATACATGCTCTCTCTCTTTCTTTCTACTCTTAATATCTTCTTCCTTCTTTTCTATCTATCTCTTTCTCTCTCCCTCCCTCTCTCTCTTCAATTCTTTTATCTTTTCATATCTTAGGCACTTAATTTTTCCCCCTTTGGCTGCATTGTCCTCTGTGATCAATAGCTCACTCCTTTACCAGGGAAAAATCAGTTATGACTAGATTTTAAACTAAAAACATATTCCCTATTACAATCAGCACCATTATCATCTTCATATCTATTAGCAAATGAAGTACTTTTTATTGTTAAATACCCAAAACATAACTCAAAATCCCAAACAAGCAAAAAGGAATTCATTGTGCTCAAACCATGAACTATTAAGAATGTACTAAAACATTGAAAACATCATCTCTTCATTTCTTTTTAAGTTTTTCACTTGTTTTATCTGTTTTTTTTTAATATAGGACTTTATTCTGTTAGATAAAGTGTGTCTACAAGTTGAAAACAATAGCCACTGTCAGTTAATTACATATTCATTCTCAGCCTTATGATGAAAGAGAAATGAGACTTCTTCCTTGCCAAATCTGGGTTATCTCCCACGCCCAATGCATGGCTAATGTGTGCCCAGGGAGAATTGGAGTACAACAATTTATCTAGCTTGTGTCCTGTGATTACCCCTGAAAACAAGGGTATTTAAATTGGCAACCTTCACAGAATGATATTTATATAGAGAGGCAAGTATGAATTCTGTCAGAGGAAGGGGATGGTATGGATGAAACCAAAACCAAAATATCCATTATGCCCTATGACATTCTTTACTACACTCGTTACAGCTCAGAGGCATTCAGTGTGACCATGTCACACATTATCCTGCCTGCCTTCAATAAAAAGAGAAAATACAAAAAAAAAAAAAAAAAAGAGAGAGAGAGAGAAAATGCTAGAAGGGCATTGAGTTGTTAAAATATGAGTGAAATAATGAGAATAATTTTAGGTATGTTGTGTTTGAGATGATGACCAGTTAGAAGTTCAGTGTGTTAGCTGGACTTTGGAGTTGTGGTTAGACTTAGAGATATGAATTTGGAAGTCAACAGCACAAAGGGGAAAGTTAAAAACTGGAAGTAGATACAAACATCTACAGGTACAGGAATTCAGCTTTGAATCTCCTTTACCAGACTCAGTGATTGGCACAAAGGGATACTGAGCAACGGTTTGATGAACAGCTGGGGCAAAGCGTGTGTGGAGACTTTATTTTCAGCTTTCAATTTTTGCTTTTGATACTTGCAAGTAATACAGAATCATAAAGACTTGGATCAGGTGCTTACATGCCGGACACCACTGAGCAGAAGATGTGTGGGCTGGGCCTGAGTGGTACAGATTTTCAGACTTTAGGCTTAAAGTTGTTGGGGGGATGCCGGCAAGCAGCTAAGAAGAGGGTGCAATGAACAGCAGTTCCTGAAGAGACCCTCAAACGTCATTTCTTCTTTCCTTAAGCATCTGAGCAGGTGGGTCTCCAACATTTAACCAAGTGGATTTCCAGCACCATCTTGAAAAAACATGAGACAAATGGTGAGATGTTCTCCAATTTTTGGAAAATATTTCCAGGTGAAAGCACTTTTCTACCTACAAAAGTAAAAGAAAAAGTAACTGAGGGTGAACCATGAAGAATAATTTTCTTTTTTTTTTTAACATCTTTATTGGAGTATAATTACTTAACAATGGTGTGTTAGTTTCTGCTGTATAACAAAGTGAATCAGCTATACATATACATACATCCCCCTATCTCCTCCCTCTTGCATTTCCTTCCCACCCTCCCTATCCCACCCCTCTAGGTGGACACAAAGCACCGAGCTGATCTCCCTGTGCTATGCGGCTGCTTCCCACTAGCTATCTATTTTACATTTGGTAGTGTATATATGTCCATGCCACTCTCTCACTTCATCCCAGCTTACCCTTCCCCCTCCCCGTGTCCTCAAGTCCATTCTCTATGTCTGCGTCTTTATTCCTGTCCTGCCCCTAGGTTCTTCAGAACCATTTTTTTTTTTTTAGATTCCATATATATGTGTTAGCATACGATATTTATTTTTCTCTTTCTGACTTACTTCACTCTGTATGACAGTCTCTAGGTCCATCCACCTCACTACAAGTAACTCAATTTTGTTTCTTTTTATGGCTGAGTAATATTCCATTGTATATATGTGCCACATCTTCTGTATCCATTCATCTGTTGTTGGACATTTAGGTTGCTTCCATGTCCTGGCTATTGTAAATAGTGCTGCAGTGAACATTGTGGTATATGACTCTTTTTGAATTATGGTTTTCTCAGGGTATATGCCCCGTAGTGGGGTTGCTGGGTCATATGGTAATTTTATTTTTGGTTTTTTAAGGAACCTCCATACTGTTCTCCATAGTGGGTGTATCAATTTATGTTCCCACCAACAGTGCAAGAGGGTTCCTTTTCTCCACACCCTCTCCAGCATTTATTGTTTGTAGATTTTTTGATGATGGCCATTCTGACTGGTGTGAGGTGATACCTCACTGTAGTTTTGATTTGCATTTCTCTAATGATTAATGATGTTGAGCATCCTTTCATGTGTATGTTGGCAATCTGTATATCTTCTTTGGAGAAATGTCTGTTTAGGTCTTCTGTGCATTTTTGGATTGGGTTGTTTGTTTTTTTGATATTGAGCTGAATGAGCTGCTTGTAAATTTTGGAGATTAATCTTTTGTCAGTTGCTTCATCTGCAAATATTTTCTTCCATTCTGAATGTTGTCTTTTTGTCTTGTTTATGTTTTCCTTTGCTGTGCAAAAGCTTTTAAGTTTCATTAGGTGCCATTTGTTTATTTTTATTTTTATTTCCATTTCTCTAGGGGTGGGTCAAAAAGGATCTTGCTGTGATTTATGTCATAGAGTGTTCTGCCTATGTTTTCCTCTAAGAGTTTTATAGTGTCTGGCCTTACATTTAGGTCTTTAATCCATTTTGAGTTTATTTTTGTGTATGGTATTAGGGAGTGTTCTAATTTCATTCTTTTACATGTAGCTGTCCAGTTTTCCCAGCACCACTTATTGCAGAGGCTGTCTTTTCTCCATTGTATATTCTTGCCTCCTTTATCAAAGATGAGGTGACCATATGTGTGTGGGTTTATCTCTGGCCTTTGTATGCAGAGGATTTTGTGAATCAGATTTAGTGTAAAAATGTCTCAGACTATAGTAGTCAACATCTTTTCAACTATGATCATTTTCACATATATTTTAGCTTTTGATTCTTTAGGGTAATATTCTCACACTACAGATTAAAAAAAATTTTTTTTTTAAAACTGAGATAGTTAAATGACTTTGCCAAGTTTATAAGCTAGTAACTGTCAGGATGAGGATGGAAATCTTTGGATTCAGGGTTCATGGCTTTTTCTACTTTATTAGAACTGCTGTACTGCAGCAACTTTTAATTAACTATGGCTAAATTTCCCTGGGGCTGTAAAGTAAACATTTTTATTAAATAGATAATGTATTTAGTTGTAAAACTTGTGAAACCATTCAAATGGCCATTTGTTTTTATAATAGTCAAGATTGTTGGTTTGATTATCAATTCACTCAGAAGAGCTACAGTATTTGAAGAAGTAAAAAGCCAATAATTTTCTCAATATTGCTTATAATTTTGTAATTCCATTTGGGCATGCCATTATATTTCCATTGGCAAGGCTACTTTCTAATACCAATGAATTAGCTGGGTGTGTTAGTTTCCTATAGCAGCTGTAACAAATCACCACAAATTTAGTGGCTTAAAATAATGCAAATTTAGTATCTTATAGTTTTGTAGGTATGAAATCTGACATGAGTATCAATTAAGGTGCTGGAAGGACAGGACCCAAGAGGACATCTGTTTCCCTTGTGTTTTCCAGCTTGTCGGGGCTGCCTCCATTCCTTGGTTTAGGGTTTCAGCCATCCATCTTCAAAGCCATCAGTAACCTGCAAGTTTTTCCCAGGTTATATCATTCTGGTTCTACACATTCAGAGTCAGATCTCCTTCTTTGACTCTCTTAAGGAAACTTGTGATTACACCGAGTTTATCCTGATAATCTACGATAATCTCCTCATCTCAAAATAATTTAATCACAATCTGCAAAATCCCTTTTGCTATATAAGTTAATATATTTACAAATCCCAGAGAGTAGGATGTGGGCATCTTTAAGAGAAAGGAGAGAACTCTGTTCTGCCTACTACACTGGGTTTTGATTTTCAAGGTTATGGTTTCCAGGAATTTTCATATTTTATGTCTGGGATAATATATGATTTCTCTGTATCTTTGTTGATCTTGCTTCCCAAATTCAGTTATTTTTGTACTCAGTCTTCTCCATTCTCAATTTTAGAGTTCATTAACACAAATTACAGGTGAGGATTACAAATAAATATAAATTTTCTTCCAATACTCCCAAAAATCAATATTCATTTCCTAAGTAATCAAAAATAAAATTCTCTTAGATTAGGAGAAATAACTGTATTAAATCAAAGCAATAAATTTTCTCAAAGCTGTCCTTTGGTGTCTTTGGCTGGCAGCTACTAGCTTAGAAAGATCTGTTATTAAAAATATTTTAATGTGAAATCTTGATTAAGGGAAATTTTATAGGACCTTAAAACATCAATTAAGCTTGATTAAATTTTACAGCCCTAAAGGCTAGTAACAATTTCTTTTTCCAGATGACAAAGAAATATGCCCTGTATATATAAGGTTCATTAACAATGTCATGGCTCTGAAACTCTGCATGTAGTAATTATTCCAAGATAGCTATGGGCAAAAAAAGAAAATCTCTATACTGAGCCCAACGACAGAACTCCATCTCTCTGTCTTTCTGTGAATGACTATCCACTAGAGAAAACGTTTTCCAACTATGGCTTTCTGAAAAAGACTCCATTTCCTGGGTTTGACAAGTTCTTTTCTTGGATCAGCTTATCATATTGTCATTTTCATACCGTGTTGGGAATGCGTTCTGTTATCGTCCAGTAATTGTGACTATAGTCCCTGGATACACCAATATGTAATTCTCCACTGCTTTCATCTTCAGCATGTTACATGTCCCTTAGCATTCAATCATCATAAGCAATAGGTATGGAGAAGGCAGCCAACGTTCAAAAAATTGATATTTTCCTCCTGCACAAGCACATGCAACAATTGATTAACAGTAAGCCAGAGGAAAAAGCATTTCCATTATTAGTTCAGTGCACCAATCATATGATCTAAGGTACTTTTTTTTTTTTTCACAAATGCGTAATAGAAGCCAGTTAATGGCCCTTATATGTCAATGCCAGCTGCCTCTCTCCAACAGTAGGTAGTTGCTTCTAGTTTAACCTTAGTTGATAGGAGTGGTAGATACTCAGAATCGATCAATGGATTTCTGTGGATTCAAAGGGGATTCTCATATAATCCTAATGAATTCTGGCAGCTGGCATTTGTAGGGCTTAACAGCTGTCATAAACATAGCGAAGAGTTGAAGCAGTGGTCGTTTCCTTTTAGAATTTTTGGAGGGTTTTAGTTTTTCATAATATTAAATCAAGACCAGATTTTTAGAGTCTTCTTTTGGGTTGTGTGTGTGTGTGTGTGTGTGTGTGTGTGTGTGTGTGTGTGTGTGTGTGTGTGTGAAATGTAAAAGGAAACAAATTAACTCTTTTCATAAATTAAACCTGTTTTTCTTCATCATATTCAATTCTAAACTGAAGTCAAGTCAAGAACACCTGATGATTGATTATCTAATTTTCTGGTTTTCTGTTGGCAATTGAGTTTTTACATACATTTTAGCCCTATTACCTTTGCTGTTCTCATTGTATTAAATAATAAAACAATAAACATTATTTAGTTCTTTACAGTTTTCACAGCATGTTAGCATACTTCATGTTCTTTACTGCTCTCCATAAGACTGGATGCTGGTAGAACAGTTAATATTATATCATATAATATGGCTAAGGCCAGAAAAATTAACTTACCTACACAAGGTTAATGCTTCTAATAATTTATATAAACTGGATCTTTCCCTTTGATCTGCTGATGACTAATAATACGGTCTTTCTATTTTATTCTGCTACTTGAGTAGGTCTTTGTGTGGAGAGAGGAAAACACTGCAACTCCAAGTCATTCCGATTTTCCACAAGACCCAAAACACTCATGAATGAAGCCTGACCTTTTCAGCACTCAGAACACAGTCTAACCAGTGACCGGAGTACTAGTGGATAATTATGCATGAGCAGATATGGGACATTTATATGAAGTATCTGGTCTCGTTTGCTTATCGAGAACACTGACAAGTTTTAGATGATTAAAGTTACCTGTATCAAGAGTGATATCCTAGACTCCAATATAATTTTAATTACTTGTTTCTATTCTTCATAACACATTATTCTTACTAATTTGGAAAATTGACAATTGACTTATATCTTCCCCTGAACAGTTCCTCAAAAGTTACAGTAAAATATTTTTCAACTATGAAAGCTTGATTTTCTATAAAGCTTACTTTATATCAGCCAGTCTGTGAATAATATCCTGTCTATGTAGAATAGTGAGGCTAGAAAATTATCCTTTATAAATTAAGGTCTTTGGTGTAACATGAAGCCAGAGAGAGCAGGAATCTTCATTTTGTCCTGGGATCTCTACTGCAGGACGTGCTGCACGGTTCCTCGAATGGTATTTTCTTTCCACAGGTGCTTGGAAACATACCATGTGTCACATCATTTTCCCTTACAATACCGAAAAAAAAATGAGCCACTTTAACTCTACAGAATTAATCAGAATTCTTTCACTCATGGAATCATTTTCTAATCTTTCCTTCAACAACTTTATTTAAATATATATTGAGGACTTAAAATGAGAGCGGCAGGTAGAAAAATATTCATGCTCCTTATATTCATAGACACTAGGAAGGAGAATGTATTAATCAAACCATCACACAAGGTTACAATTACAAATTGTGGTGAGTACTACAGAGGGAACATCCAAAGCTCTATGAGAAGGAATGGCATGGGTACGACCGGGCTCTTATACTGGGTAAGAAGTTGACAGTGGTTCTCGCTGTCTTATCGACATGTAAGAACTATTTTATCTGAATTCAAGTGTTTCCCCTCTTCCTTTATCCTCGGGTTTCAATATCCATCCTTGTTATTTTTGCCTGTAGAAGAATAGCAATATCTAAAATAATAATAATAATAATAAGGTTGTTGTTGAATTAGAATTCTTGCAGAGGTGTTTTCTCTTTTTCAAATAACCATCATAGTAGATATTTCTATCCAGGGAAGATCCAAACTGCTGTTTATAGAGAACCCATCTCTTCTAAAACTGACACAGAAATAAGAGGTTTTATATAATTGACTCATCTGAAACACCAGTGTTTGATTCTCTATGAATAACCCTGTTCTGCAATATTTTAGAAGAAGATTTTTGTCTTTGCCAGTTCTAACAAAATTGAGGTAATATAAAACTGTGGACTGCTTTGGAAGAATTCAAACATGTACCTAAACCACATCGGGAACAGTAGACTTGACTTCCAAACTTGCTTCTTTCACTTTTGCAATGCTGAGACCATATCATAAGAAAATTTCCTGGAGCACATAAACTACAGCTACATTTTCACTCACAGGATTCAGGTATACCAGTGCATTTGGCAAGAAAAATACATTTCTAAAATTTCTATGTTTATACTCATTACAAAATTACATCTCTTTTGTCGTTAAAAAATGTAAAATAATAGTTTCTAAGCCCTGCCCCGTTCTTTTTTTTGGGGGGGTGGGGAGCAAGTTGTTTATATAGTCTGATGACATGAGGTAAGAATATTTATTTTAGCAATACAAAGACTTTGGGGAAACTGTCCCTACTTTCTTGACTTATTGATCTCCTCTGACCCACCTTGGCAAGGCTATGCACCCCTCCTGTGTTCCCCATTGCATCTTGAACTTCTGCTCTCAGCTCTGCGCTGGGAGCCCTTACTCTGTATATTGTCATTTTTCCCTTCAGCTGCAAGGTCCTGATAAGCAAGGGACTGGGCCACCTTTCTCAAAATGAATCCCCTGCTCTTAATATACAATAGGAAGTCAAGAGGTATTTGCTGAAGTAATGCCATCCTTTCATTTCCTTAAGCTGTAGAAATTTATTTTATGCTCCATATCAATAATTCTAAGAATGCATATTTTTATACAGATAGATATAAACATTATATGTAATATATAAATTAATTATATGATTATTATATAATATATCAATATTATATAAAATCATATATAGTATATATTACTATATAAACAGAATTATACTGTTTATATGTAAACATTATTATATTATTATATATAATGTTTATATTTGTTATATATAATATCTATCTATAATATATATTCTTTATATTTATCTATCTTCCTATCTGTGAGATTTATTCATTAATAAATATAAAAGTCAGGAAAGAAAATTCGTTGGATTAGAAAATTTATATTGTCTGTTAGCCAAGGTCAGCCATGTGTCATTAATTCTATAAATTGCAGATCCTGAGAATTCCAAATTCAAAGAAATGAATACTTAAAAATTGGTGGTGATTGTTTCTCTTCCTCTTTGCATTTATGCATGATCAGTCAGATCTATTGCAGTGATGTTTTGCTTTTGTTTATGTTTTATTCTCTGTATTCATAGTTAAGTCAATGGGTTTTTTGTTGTTAATTTTAGATTGGGAATCAGATTGGCAGAACAATTGCTGAAAATTATTTACTCACTACACACATGTTCCTTTCTACTTTTTAATGAGATTTTTATAAGGACAAAAAAAATTGATGTATATGTCTAATAAAAAGTAAAAAAATAACATCTAAAATAATGTAGTGTGGCACAAGGCAGTGCTTGCGTTTGGATTTTCTGTGTACTAATTTAAATATGCTTTATACATGATGATGTTTTAAAGTTATTTATATTGTTGAAGTTACATATATTGTTGAGTAGCTTTATTTTCACTGTACTTTTAAAACCATTCAGTGTCCCTTTAAGTGAGAAAATGCAAATGATTTCTTAAATTGAAGATTATTGTTTGCCATTTTTATCTAAAGTGGAGCCAAAGAGGCATAAGCAGTTTTATATTGCAGGCCTAAAGGATTACTGTGATATATTAGGTAAAACATTCAGGAAGAAAAAGGGCCAAAACACTATAATGTATTATGCAAGGAAAGTGGGTAGTTATCTTCTATATCTGTAGCCACTGCATAGTGTAGTTTTGAAGATAGTAGCATTATATTTTCAATTCACAAAAATCTCAGTCACTGCTGACCCTTCATTTGGGTAATAAATTTACCTCACCGCAATACTAAACAATCATCTCCCCAGAGGATTGGAACTTCTGTAGATCATGGACAACCCCTGTGCTCCCACCCAACTCCCAGGCCCTTTGCGGTTGCATGGGATCACATGACTACTTCTGGCCAATGAGCTGTGAGTGGAAGTGATACATTTAAGGACTGTCCAATAATTCTCCACATCTTGCTTCCTCTGCATCAGTAACCTGGAAGGCATGTGTTGAGAGTGCAGAGCCAAATTAGGTTCCATCTTGAATAACTGCATGAAAGAATGCCCTCCTAGAATGTCCCAAACACATGGCCAACTTGGTAATTTAACCTTTGGTGTGTTAAACCTTTTATATTTATGAGTTAATTTATTAGCACAGGTTACCCAAGCCTCTTTTAATATGCCCCTGAAGGCATTTTTTATCTCCGTGGTACATTGAATATCTTTTCCACCTCTACGTCCATAGCGGTCTGCTTTATGTGTAGTACATGTTTAGTTTATTTCACCTAGCTTTGTAGAAAGCTGTTTATGCATACTTTAGAGGACAAAAGCTTCATGAGGCTAGAGATCCTGTCCTAATCATTGGATTGTATACCCCAAACTAGCAAACTGTTTGCTTATTTATTCAATACATATTTTTGATTACTTTCATATGCTAATTATTAAGTAAATTATAATCTGTACAATTGAAAATGAAATAACAGGGTGTTGAAATAGGAATACCCAAGGGGAGTGCATCCTTTGGAGAGTTCATTAATGTGAAGGAGGCAGTTCTACAGAGTAGAAAAGCATACACAGAGGATCTGAGTCCGACGAGATCTTGATTTTGGTAGGGTGTGAATACTCAGGGTGGTTGGTAAACATGAGGGAAAATGGAACAAGATGGAGTCATAGAAGTCAAGTAGATCATGCATGGCCTTGCAGACCAAGGAATTTGGATGCTGTGCTATCTATAGTTGAAACCTACAGAATGGATTGAATGAGGGGGGCAATATGACCTAATTGCTGTTTTTTAAGGTCTTATAGTTGCTCTTTGAAATTATTGCTGGCAGATTGTTTAGGATGGAAGGAAGAAGATCAGTTGGATTATTTTGTAGTACTTTGGATATAAGATAATTGAGTCTTTGTTTATGGTGAGCATGGAAATAAAGACAAGGTAGTAAAGTCCATGTATCATTTGTATGCAAATCAAACAGTATGTACTGGTAGTAATTTATTTTTGGGGTATCAAAAGAAGGGAAAAAACAAAGGTGACTTCTAGACTTTGGCTTTTAGCTTAAATCAATGTTACGTAGTATGACCAAAAGAACTATGAGTTAGAAAGAAGGAATATAGGCTTTAATACTTAGAGATTATTTAAAAGTGCAAAAGGACCAAATCCAACGTTTTGCTCTATCAGTTTCCTTCAGGATATGATAAACAGATACTC
Source organism: Balaenoptera physalus (assembly GCF_965194825.1). NCBI lineage: Eukaryota > Metazoa > Chordata > Mammalia > Artiodactyla > Balaenopteridae > Balaenoptera > Balaenoptera physalus. The sequence goes on from NC_138890.1 coordinate 158,870,671, forward strand.
CATTCATAATAGGATGTCTGAAGTGAATAGCCACATGCCTCTTCTAATTACTTGCTCTAATGACAGAACCAAATTGTCTAGCTACATTTAGGATTGATCAAGTGAACACAATTTTTTCAGTCATCTGTGACTATTGACTCACCATATTCAATCTGAGGGACATTTTTATTTTCTCTTCCCCAGTGTGATGCTCTTTTTACTCACATTCTTTCCTTGGCATGGTGTGATTTGCTCTCTTGATAAAACGAAGGATCACTGAGAAGTCCTTGGTCACAGTTCTCTGGGCCATTAGTTCAGGAGCTTTGCCTAGTGGCTTCTGCTGCAGACAGGCTTCTGCGGGCTGCATCAGCAGTTTTAGGAAGATTATAGGGAAAAAGTGGGCATCCTGAGGTAAAAGATTTCAATTTCCACTTTCTACCTCTCTACTGAATATGTGGCTGGCTCTTTTCCTACCTATATATCAAGGAGAGGTTTATACCAACTGTTCTTAAAAGCTTTGTTAAATTCTCATTTTCAAAAATGTATACCATGTAATATCAATATATATTTCCACTTTTCAAACAGTCTTCACTGGCTTCACTTCAAAGTCATTCTGCTTTGCTTCCACCTTTGACTGATTGATTTATTTGTTTTTCTCTGACAAATCTCATTTCCTCTTTTCTTTCCCCAAGAGCAATACCATCCCTCCTGGTTTAGTATAATAAAACAACACTTAAAATAGGGATAATCATAGTAACCATCACATAGAAACTTTAAGATTATTTAAAGAAATATTTCATGTAAAGAATTTACCAGAATCCCTGAGCTATAAACTGAATTGTGTGTCTCCAAAATTTGTATGTCAAAGCCCTAAACCTCTCATGTGACTGTATTTGGAGATAAGGCCTTTAGGAGGTAATTTGGATTAAATGAGGTTGTAAGGGTGGGGCCCTAATCCCATAGGACTGGAGGCCATAATGAGAGGAATGGAAAGAGATCTCTGACTCTTTCCCAGCACACACACTGAGGAAAGACCATGTGAGGACACAGCAAGGAGGAAGCCATCTGCAAACCGGAAGAGAGTTCTAACTAGAAACCGAATCTTCTGTCTCCTTGAACTTGGGCTTCCCAAACTCCTAAAACTGTGAGAAATTAATTTCTGTTATATATGCCACCTAGCCTGTTGTGTTTTGTTATAGCAGCCTGAGCAGACTAGCACACCCTCTCATATAGTGGTAAATCCATAGTATTATAATTATTATTATAATAATTTCACTAATCTTATATCTTTAAATGTATCTATGTAAATGTAAATCTTATATCTGAAACTCACATTAGAACAAACTATTTTGGGCTCCCAGAAAAGTATTGAAGTCTTTCTGTCCTAAGTGCCTAAGTATATGATTTCTCTATTTTCTTTATTTTATTTTACTTTTTGTCTGAAATGCTATGCATCATTTTCTCTGCTCAATAAATGGTACAGTTCTAATGACCAAAGCCATGGGCCAAGGGCACACACTTTGACACTCAGCACAGACATTTCTTAATACATACTCTTTAAATTTCCTAAATTTACTCCTTAGGACATGTGTTCACTTCTATACCCCTCACCTAAGTAGAGGGTACATGAAGGTCAAGGTATCACTTTAGTTGTAGGTCTGTCTTCAACATACAGAACAGGACCAGTGGCAGGGCAGGGTTGCTTATGTGTAATGATATACCCAATGATAAAATACCCAATGATAAAATGATAAAATACCGAATGATAAAATCAGGAAAATTTGAAACATTTCTGTTTTTAGTAGACCATTGGAATATTTCTGTACTTAACACTACTATTAGCCCTAGTCTTCAGTAGATCATATTTTGATAACTGTTACCACGGACTCACTGATAGTCTAACACTTGAAAGTACTAGTTTAAAATATCTTCTACACTAGTTGTGTAGAAGATATTTTAAAACAATATGACTTCCATGTAACAACCATAAACAAAGCTCCTCGCCTACTTATCCAGGATCTAGTTAGAAGCATAGTCTGACTTCAATTCAGACAGTCTAGTTTCTAGTCTCAAGATATTTGTGCGTGTCCTTGAATATTTGTTTATTCATTCATTTATTCAACAAATAATATTGAGTACCAACATGTTTGCAATTCACAGAGAACCAAATAGGGAATATCACTGTCATCATGGAGCTCATATTGTTTTTTGAGTCACATTTACTGAGTTAATCATCATCAATACAACTAAGACAACATAAACTTTCTTACAGATTGTGTTAAGATTTAATAACAGTAAGTGTTTTAAAATGATAAGCAATAAATGTGTGTAAAAGTGGGTTTTTTGGGGAGAGGGTTAGCTCTGATAAGCCTTTTTTAGAGTAAGCACTCATTAATCTTTACTATAAAGAAGAAGGAGGTGATTTGTTTTTTCAACATGTGTCTATTGTTACTTTTGGTTTTAAAAATTGAAGCACTTCAAACTAGTTTAATCAAAAAAAAACAAAGATACTTATTGGAATGACACTATAATTTTTTTATATACAAAAAATAGCAGATAACCTGGACTAAATAATGGTAAGAGCCAAAGCAAACAGAGACCTTCACTGAAAAAAATCCAACCAGCCTACGTGTCCCTGCATCTACTCATCCTCAATCTCTTTCTCTCCCTAACCCTTTCCTTTATTTGCTTCTGTAAGGTCATGACATTCTTGGCCCCAAAGTTTACATCATCTCCGTTTAATAGAAGGACATTTCTTGAGATTAGTCTTTTTATGAGCTTGTCCAAAAATTCATAGAAAATAGAACTGTAATGGAAAAAGTTATTATTGCTCAAATAGAGATTGAAGACTTAATGCAGTTGATGCATAGTGAGGAGCATCTGGACACCAGCTAACTCTCTCAGCAGCTGGATTGGAGTTTTCAGAGAGCAAGGAGAAGAGAGGGGTATGTGATCTTAGAGTCCAGCCCAGGTTGTGGTTTCTTCATCTTTAACTGCTACTAAATTTGTGCTTGGAACAATTGGATTTTTCTAGTTTTAGATGTTTCTTGTTTGGGATCATTGGTGTAATCCTTGCCCAAACTCTCTCAGAACAGTTCTTCTTAGAGCTGTTGCTATTAGCCATTAGGGTTACCTGATAGTCATGGTTTAATCAAAAACATAAAGAAGGAGGGACAGGGAAAAAGAGGACAGGAAAGAAAGGAAAAAGAAAGAAAGGAGACTAGTGTCATAGCAAGGTAATCTAGGTCTAAGTTAATAATACTGTAGCAAGTGGAAAGAGAGGCTGGGTTCTTCCTTTGGATGAAGCAGAGGCATTTTTTAAAGTAACAGAAATGGGCTGGCACAGAAGAAGTCTAGCGCTGAAAGTAAACGAAGTCAATAAATGTGGTTTTGATAAGTCTAGTTACTGAAGGAAACTACTGACTTCTTTGGCTAATACAATATGTCAGTCAGAGTTGTCTATAAGAGAACAGGTTTACTTCAAAGAGGAGTAAAAATTACTGAAGTGGAACTAGTTAAATACAGTTATTGCTGTGTAAGGTATTCCTACACTGAGTGAAGATTGAAAAGGAGAACTTTTAACATCTCATACAAATGATTCTATAAAGGGGAATAGGATAAAATTGCAAAATATTTGGCTTGTATGAGCCTACATGAACCTGACTGCAATCACTCAATTCAGATTAGCAAGTATCACAGAAGTGTTCTGTTTACACTTTAAAACAAGTGCATCTCCGTTATTACCAACCACCCAGAAAGATCACAGGCTACAATCTGAGGAAAGTATCATGGCTTCTTCCATTTGGTAATATATTCAGTGATCACAAAATATCAGTGTACAGCAATTTCAAAACAATGACATTCAGTGCAGCCACTATGGAAAACAGCATGGAAGTTTCTCAAAAAAACTAAAAATAGAAGTACCATATGATTCAGCAATTCCACTCCTGGGTATATATCCAGAAAAAATGAAAACATTAATTCAAAAAGATACTGCACCCCAATGTTTATAGCAGTGCTACTTACAATAGTCAAGATATGGAAGCAACCCACGTACCCATCAACAAATGAATGGATAAAGATGTAGTATACATATATATACACACACATGTTGTATATATATACACACACATATATATATACACACATATATATGTAATGTTGTATATATATACACACGTTATATATATATACACATATATATGTACACAATGGAATATTACTTAGCTATAAAAAGAATGAAATTCTGCCATTTGCAGTAACATGAATGGACCTAGAGAATATTATGCTTAGTGAAATGTCAGAGAAAGACAAACACTGTATGATATCACTTAAGTGTGGAATCTAAAAAAATAATACAAACTGATGTATATGCAAAACAGAAACAGGCTTGCAGATATAGGAAACAAACTAGTGGTTACCAAAGGGGAGAGGGAAGGGGGAGGGGCAGGTTAAGGTTATGAGATTAAAAGACACAAACTACTGTGTGTAAAATAGATAAGCAACAAGGATACAGAGTATAGCACAGGGAAATATAGCCATTTTCTTGTAATAACTTTTAATGAAGTATAATCTGTAAAAATACTGAATCACAATGCTATACATCTGAAACTAATATAATATTATAAATCAACCATACTTCAATAGAGAAAAAGCTTCCATAGAAGCTTCCCAAAGCTTTCCACTTAATGTCCTCCTAATGACTAGAAAGATACTAAGTGTAATTATTATTACTTTAATAGCTTGAGAAATCTGTAGTCCTTTAGTAAGAACTTCAGTATAATCGAGGGTGATAATCAATGTGGTCTACAGAAATGCTAATGTAACTTAGCTCTGTGATTGTGCAGGCTTATCTCATTCTTAAAAACAACAGATAAAACAAGTATAATAAAAAAATGGCATTCATAATTATTCTGATTTAGTTTAGCTATTATCAGTGGCCATACCTTTTTTTTTTTTTTTAGTTTATTTTTGGCTGTGTTGGGTCTTCGTTTCTGTGCAAGGGCTTTCTCTAGTTGCGGCAAGTGGGGGCCACTCTTCATCGCAGTGCGCGGGCCTCTCACTGTCGCGGCCTCTCTTGTTGCGGAGCACAGGCTCCGGACGCGCAGGCTCAGTAGTTGTGGCTCACGGGCCCAGTTGCTCCGCAGCACGTAGGATCTTCCCAGACCAGGGCTCGAACCCTTGTTCCCTGCGTTGGCAGGCAGATTCTCAACCACTGCGCCACCAGGGAAGCCCGTGGCCATAACTTAATAGCAAATTATCATTATATAATTCTAAAAAGGATACTATATAACTGTGACATTGCCCTACATAATGAGATAATAATAGATTTCTACCAAGTAGGGTGATAACAGGCAAATTCCTCCTTCCACCTACCTTTAAAAAACTAATTACATATTACAGGCATATGGTTGGAAACAAAGTGTCCATTTCAACTAAGTTTGTCAGCTTTCCTTTTTTTGACCATGTATGAACATTCAATATGCTATTGTAAGCTAAATGAATTTATACCAATTATTTGCTTCAGAAATCTCTGGTGTAACTATCTGTCAAAGTACTTCGCTGTGAAAGAAAAAAGTAAGTTGAAAAGAAGAAAGTATGAAACATTATGCTGGGACTCTATAAAGCCATGGATATTATATCATGATTATATGTTTAAGTAGCTGAAAGTCATTTGTAGTCTTAATATGCATGGATGATATAATAAAGGACATGATGAACATGGGCCTTAAACCATGCCTGAGCAAGAGAATGGTGACATTTGTCTAAATGTTGCATATATTCAACACGTTTTGACAGATTTTATTAATGCAAATGATTTTCAGAGAATCAGTGTTCAGTTTCAGAGATAAAAAATGTAAATTTTCATTTCTCTAGTTGAATTACATTTCCTTCATGCTATGTTAGCACTAATTTTAAAAGGAATTGGTACAATATGTATATCTATATTTTGTGATAGCTATTGTATTCTGAAATTTAAAAGTATTACTTTAGGAGTAATAACATACAACATAGAAAAGTGTACTAAAGACTCACTGAATAAGTATTTTTTTAATAGGAAAGACACAGTGTGTTAAAGATTTCCTCTTTTGTCTTTGCAATAATGTTTAACTGCAAAGTTAGCTAATGTCATCTCCTAATTAAATAAAATCAGTTGTGAGAAAATTAACAGATGATCACAATGAATAGTTGAGCCAACATTCTTCCAGTTTTATCTCCTGCTTTAATTCTTTGGAAATTTTCCATTATTTTTGCTTTTTATACTTATAGGGGAAGGTTATCACGATATTCATGAATGAGTCTATATTTATAGTATTTATGCTTCAGTGACATCAGCTAGGTCTTATATATGCATATTTAAAATTTGATACATTCTGCATATATATGAAATATTTTAAAGTGCATGCCTCTTATATGTAAATATTTTTTTCTGCTGAAAATTAACACTGTTAAATATTGACATGCTTTTTGGAGCTGTACTACAAGAATCTGAAAATGATTATGATGTATTCACTGTATTCAGTGGATTCAGTGAATATTTAGAGTATTCATGATGTGTTCACTGTATTTTTTTTTTTTTTTAATTAAGTGGTTCCATGGCAGACCAGATAAGCCAAATAACTTAGGAGGCAAATGGATGATGTTATGATGATTTAAACTTTTCTCACATAGTGAATTCTTTTCTTTCTATGCTTCTGTTACATAGCAGGATGACTCTATTTCATGCTGACATTTAACACTGATTCATCTGTAGCTAGCACAAGTGCAACCCACTCTACCCTAATAAGCCAGTTATTCCTAACCTGTACCATCAAGGGAAGATTCTATCAACTTTCCTTACATAGTTTGCAGAATAAATGCACACACGTCCTACATAAATTCTGGATATATAAAATCATTTGATATATCTGAGATATATTATGCGTGTGTTTGTATGTCATGAAAACCCATATATTTAAATGAACGTGTACTTAGTGAACTTTCCTTATTATCCAAGTATTATAAATGGTGTTATGGGATATTCCCAGCCAATATGAAACCAGAACTCTTCCCTTATTTTATTTGCACATTACTAAGACAGTTCATCTCACAAGAAATGGAATCCTTTCTCTTTTCTTACTTCAAGATTCTTTCTAGAAGCTAATGCTGAAAAAAGAAGTATATTAAAGTAAACTTAAAAATGTGACTCACAAACAGCATCTGAGCAACAAGAAAATAACTTTATTTCCTTAATATAAAAATCAATTAGCTTTTGAAAAACTCAATCGAAAGCTTTAAGCCTTCTATTTTAGGATCTTACAATGAGGTTTTTTGTTTGTTTTAGTGCCTTATCCTAAAAATAGCTAGGAAATGGGAACTTAACCTGCATTCCTTTTATGGATGATATTTCACAGTCAATGTGAGTGGACTTAATAGTAGAGACTCTTAAGAACCTCACATGTTATGGAACATTGCATAGATGTTTATGCGGATTTACACCCAATTCATTGTCTATGTATTTATTTATAGTTTTAGCATTTAAGAAGAAGCATGAGTGAACTGATATGAGCTCATAAACATTTAGATCTTTCACTCTATATTTTGACATATCCATGTAATTTGGTCACTTCTCCTGACACCTTGTAACTTGGTATACATTTCGGAAAAAATTCCACATGAATTCATCTGTATCAAATAAGGAAAATACTACATTTGCATTTAGAATTGAAATTTGTTATATTCATATAAGATCAAGTTTTACTTAGTAAGTGGTTTTAAAGTAACTTAAAATCAAGTTATAGTTATACTTTCACATACATTAATTCATTTTGGTCTCACATTAAAGAAGAGTAGATATTGTCACAGAGGAAACACAGTTTGAAAGTAATGAAATAACCTGCTGCAGATCCCATACCCAGTAAGTAGCAAAGGCTAAACTGAAATCAAGGTTTTCAGGCTCCAATTCTCCATTTTTGAAAGTTATGTAACCCAACCAATTAAATATATTAAAGGTACAGAGACATCTTTTATAGTTCTATACTACTAAGGTCTATTATGATTTTCTATGGAATTGCACATAGACATTTTAGCAAGTCTGTAAATCAGTAGGGTAAAATCTTTTTGCCTATAACTAGCCATCAACTGAAAGACAAGCAAATCTGACTCTTAAAAAGAAATCTAACTTGTGAGTTGGAGAGACACTGATGCACTTTTTCCTTCTGCTTAAAGAACTGAATTGAAATTCAAAATATATTAATTCATCTTCTTTCTCTTTCATATCACAAATCATTTATTCTCCTTGTCACTACAGCAATGCACGTTTTCTAGTCTACCAACTTTTTCAATTATTGAAAAATTATATTACATTGAAATCTTAAAAACTTTTCCTCTCTCTCTCTTTTTCTTGATGTTAAAAAATACAATACAAACAATGGAAAAGGAAATTTACATTTCATTATAGACCCAGCATGGCGTTGCTGGTATTCAGAGGCTCTGACAGCAGGCATTTTTGGCTATCTCTAGATGTGTAGACTGATTTTTGATAATTAAAATAACTTTAAAAAATACAATGTGTATTTTAATAATATAAATATATTTGTAAATTTTGAATGCAATTAATTTTTAAAACATTAATCTGTACTTTGGCAATAGAGAGTTGACTTTATTGAGATAAAAGCCAACCAAGATTATAAACTCTACTAATTCTTTAAAGTAAAGAAAACACATTGAAGAAATGGCTTTGCCTTCCAAATTCTAGCTTTCTTTATTTGCAAAACAAATGTGTGCTAGGCATATGTGAAATGTCAAATACTGCATGCCCTTTGATAGCATGTGAAAGAATGAGATTTGAACTGTTTATAGAATATTCATCTTTTTTGCATATTTGCTTGTTTTCTGCTTTTTTTCAAAAAGGATTAATATGTCTTCTAATTATATAATTTAACAGAATAAAATAAAATAAAATTAGTTGGCTGAGGACATAAGAATGGAGAGAAAATTAAAGTAAGAAAAATTCTATGAAATGTGGGATTAATTTAGTATACAAAGTCCTTGCCAGCAAGAATTATTTTCTAGAAGTGGGGTTTACATGTGGTGCTTAGCTCTCTGTTTCTGTCTATCTGCATACAGAAAATATGACACAGTTGCATGATAGTACTTTCCAGAAGTTAAATGTACACACACACACACTCACATCCTTTTTTCTTAGCACGATGAATTTTTCCTTTTAGTCAGATAAGAAAATATCTGACTGGCTTAATCTAAGGAAGAATTTCCTATATCGAGAGAAAATGTTGGGCTACTGTCCTTCCAACAATCCTTCCTAAATGTTGCTTGTCTTTACTATCTTCACATGAACCGAATGGGAGCATGTACACGGTCATTTCCCCTGAAAAGGAACTAGAATTCAGCAAGTCTTTATTGAGCGTTAATTGCAAGTCAAATACTTAAAAGCTAATCCAGGGCCTTGTAAGGACACATTTATGAAACAAAGGTCAGTTCACTTCTGCTAGAGAGAAGCTTCAACGATTCCTCAACAGCAAACATCCTCTCAAAATCCTTTAACACACTAAGGAATAGAAATTAAGCCCCAAAATTCTGAAGCAGAAAGATGCAGAATATAAAGCCTGTGGGGAGATGGATACATACACATATATACACATGTATATAATTTTAAATGACCTGCATCTATTGTAGACAGTACAATAGAGAAAGAATTAGTTAAATAGTAGAGATGACTGAGAATATTGCTGACCCAGGGTGAGAGAAATCTTGTATTTGGACACAATTGAGAATAGTGAATTTGTAATAAGCTGGAGACAATTCTGTGTTCTTATCCAAGAGTGGATAAACCGGAAAGTGGGAGTAATATTGCATTAGCAGTTTGCACATTTCATTCTGAAAAAGATCAAGGAGAATTAAAGGGGCAAGAGATTAGCTAAGCTATAATTGGTGGGACTTCCCTGGTGGTGCAGTGGTTAAGAATCCGCCTGCCAATGCAGGGGACATTGGTTTGAGCCCTGGTCCGGGAAAAGCCTTCATGCTGCAGAGCAACTAAGCCCGTGCACCACAACTACTGAGCCTGCACCCTAGAGCCCGCGAGCCACAACTGCTGAGCCCACATGCCACAACTACTGAAGCCCGTGCACCTAGAGCCCATGCTCTGCAATGAGAGAAGCCACCATAATGAGAAGCCTGTGTACCACAACAAAGAGTAGCCCCTCTCGCTGCAACTAGAGAAAGCCAGTGCACAGCAACAAAGACCCAATGCAGCCAAAAATAAATAAAAACAAAACAAAACAAAAAATATATATATATAATTGGGTCTGGGCAACAAAAGCAATAGAGTTCCATGAAGCAAAGAGCACTTGTGATTCGGGTGAAGTGAGGCACTCACCCAGAATAAACGCCTTGCTAACTCAACCCTGGTTAAACCCAAGACACATGAAATGCATGTGGTTAAAAGGATGGGGGTTAAGGACCATAAATAAAAATGAACCTTCTCACAGGATTAAAAGATCTTTATGTTTATGTGAAAACTGTCATGGAACAGGGTGAAGAGGAGGAGAAATTTTACAATTACGTTTATTAGCTTAAGCTATAGTCACATTTATACATCATCAGATTACAGAAAATGTGAGACCAATACTGACATGCCCTCCAATATGAGGGTAAAGTAAGGGTTTGATGAATGTAAAAAGGAAATATTTAAGATAAAAAAGAACTTAGCATATACATTTCTAATACATTTAATATTTTTAGCCAAAGTGCCCCTTATTTTAAACTGATGAGGAAAAGAAAGGGTTGATCTTCATTTTCGGCAATAGGGGAAACTAAGACCTTCCTCCTAGAAGGCCTAGTGTTAAAAGTAAAATTTTAGGGGCTTCCCTGGTGGCGCAGTGGTTGGGAGTCTGCCTACCAATGCAGGGGACGCGGGTTCGAGCCCTGGTCTGGGAGGATCCCACATGCCGCGGAGCGACTGAGCCCGTGAGCCACAATTGCTGAGCCTGCGCGTCTGGAGCCTGTGCTCCGCAACAAGAGAGGCCACGATAGTGAGAGGCCCGCGCACCGCGGTGAAGAGTGGTCCCCGCTTGCCGCAGCTAGAGAAAGCCCTCGCACAGAAGCGAAGACCCAACACAGCCATAAATAAGTAAATAAATAAATAAATAAAATTTAGAAGAAAAAAAAAAAAGTAAAATTTTATTTATTTTATTTTATTTTATTTTATTTTGTGCTGCACAGTTGTTGAGTTGATGTTAATATAAGGTAAATGCTTGGGAAAGAGAATCAAAAAGTAATGTTGCTCCAGGGAATTATGTTTATCCTAGAATAGTGTTGGCCACTAGTGTCAATTCTAATCACCAAGTTGTGGTTACACGTGCAAGAGATTGTTTTGGGAAAAGACATGTGAAGCATCAATCAGAAGGTTCAAAAGAAGACAGGAACAGTCTTTGGATTGTGATGCAGGTCTGACACCTGTGAAAGGAGGAAGGATGTGTAGGAAGACCCTCACGTGACACAGAGCAGTTCTGAAAAATGGATCATTGGCTGGGCAGTTGGGGAGTCTTCTAGCTCAAGTCATAGAGGTCTGCATCCTGCAGATTTGCTTTGTGTGGAGAAAGAGAAGAAAAGACTCTCCAGAGAATTCTTATCCATGGGCTTTCCTTGGCACTGGGTAGTGGTCTCAGAAAAACTTCAAGTCAAAAAATGTAGTTTAAAAAAAATCTCAGGTTAAAAGTGATCTCAGAGACCCAGGAGATGCAAGCCCAAATCACCTGTTGAGGAATGTTTCTTAAACTCAGATCTCAAAAATTTCCTCAGATAAAATTCCAACAAAATGAGTTCACAACCAAAACATCACATATCACACAAAGAGACAAGGCACCATAAGCAAGTGTACAGAAAAAGCAAAATGTATAATCAAAGCTGAAGTGGTTGTGGAACTTGAGAGTTTTAATAATAAAAATACAATTTAAAAAACATGCACATTATTACATGTCAGGCCAAGTCCTAACTGCTTTGGTAAGTAACTCATTTCATCCTCACAACAATCCCATAAGGTAGATGTTACCACTTCCACCACATAGTTAACAAATATATGTCCGTGTGTCCTCCTGTTACCGAAAGTGAGGTCTAGCTGCTTGCCGATCAAACGCGAATACTTGAGAGGCAAGGTTGGTGGAAAGGGAAGTTTGCTTTATTTTGGAGGCGGGCAGCCTGGGTTGGGGGGGGGGTGGGCAGACTTGTGTTCAGAGGACTACTCTCCTCACTGACAATCAGGGGGCAAGAGCTTTTATAGGTGAAGGGAGGGGGCTGCATGCAGAAACAGCAAGGTCAGCTCTGACAGTCATCTCGAAATTGGTCATGCGGTGGTCTGACCAGTGTCATCTTGGTTGTTTTAGGTACAGTTAATCTTCAGTTCCGGCATCAGTTTGTTCCCATTTCTCTGCGGCCAATTCTCGGAATTGCAGCAGCTCATGTCATGGCTACAGTCTGGTCATCCTGTAGTTAACTTCTTCCACCTGGTCGGGGTCTCAGTAGCTACAGGACAGCTCACAGGATAGGGTTCAGAACATTATCTATAGCCCTTGAGGAGGAATTAAAGCTCTTTGACTTTGCTTAATGACTAAACTAGTATTATTTTGTCCTGTTTGACTGCTTTTCCTTTGTTTCTGCATTTTCTTATTTCTCTGATTAAACTTTTGTTCAGCTAAAGTTTCTTTACAGACAAAAGGCAGGCAGAGACATGGTGGGGGAAGGACCATAGGGTCCTGCTCCGTTTCACTTCAAGTGCCAAGGAACCATAAGGATACGGCAGTGTTGGGAATACAGCCCTGAAGAAAACAGAGAAAAACCCATTGCCTTCATGGGACTTGCCTTTTGATGAATGCAAATTTCACATTAGCCCCTCTAGTATCTCCTTCTGTCTCTGTGTTTCTCTCTTTCTCTGTCCTCTCTTTCTTCCCCCTACCTCCACCACACTCATGTACACACACACACACATACACGTGCTCAATCATTTCCTTGGCAATCAAAAATAAACAGAATGGCAGTAACAGTGATAGAAATCTAAGACAGCAACAACATGACAAAACTATGTAAAACAGGCGTTGAAAACATCAGCCAATACATGTTATGTAGCCTGGCTACTTGGTGATTGTGTATAAATGAAGGAAATCTAGGAAGAATTTCTGACTTCACCAGTCATTTTCTTCCAGCTGTCTGATTAGTCCTTAGTATTTTCAATTTGTATCTCTAGGAAGTCATTCTTTAAGGATTCTCAACAATGACAGTAGAATTAAGTGAAACCGGAAAATGTTATGATTCAGACAAGATAAATTCCTCAGCTCTAGGTTTTGCAAATTAATTGGTGCAAACACTGAAATGTCTGATTTTTCCAAAGTAGGGATAGTGGAGACAACAATTAATACGTTGTGGTCAGTGTCTCCACTTTCTTTTTATATTAATGCATGAGAAGACTGAATCCGGGTTCTGTCTTTGATTACCATGATTAGTTTCCTTATCTAACTCTATGTATTCATCTTCTTAGATATGTCCTAATCAATCTAGAAATAGAGATTTTCCTAAAATCCAAATTTAGTGAACTTGAATGCAGCTAGTTGTGGAGGCCAATATTCTTAAAATGATTTGTTTATGGTTCATAGCCCAATTTCTTCAAAGATGAAATAAAATGACATATTATTTTAAAGGTTTATAAAATGATATAAGCAAGAGAATAAAACAGATGATAGTAATTTCAGTAATAGTAACAAAAACCCTTTACTGAGAGATTGATGCAAGCCTGTTATTGGGTAAACACTTTATATGCCTTGTATGTTTTCATATTCAGAGTGACACTTCATGCTAGTTACCGTTAGTGAGCATATTACACAGATGAGGAAATAGAGACGATAAGAAAACTAATGAAGACTCTAAAGGAGAGAACCTGAACTCACACCAATAGTTGACTCAAAGCCCAAGGTCATTCATTAGTTTGTAAATATTACATCTATAGGTGAACCTACCAAAGCCTTGAGACATGTGATTCAATACTGTGGTGTTGTCACATTTAAGTTGTGATGAATATTTATATTCAACAGTATGGAACTTAGAAGCACAACTTTAGATGAGAGGGTTGTTTGAGTGTCTTAACAAGGATTAAAACTGTGAAAGTAAATGACATTTCCTGAGATAGGATTCCAATTAAGGAGAGGAGGTGGCCTGAAACAGGGACATACAGGTGGAGATCCAGCCGGCGGGGAAAGGACTATAAACCTGCAAAGAAAACTGATGAGAGGGTCAGATGGGTAGAAGGATAATCAAGTTAGGGTCGTGTCTTAGAAGTCAAAGAAAGACTATTTCAAGGAGAAAATGGTAAATAGCATCAAAGGCTGGTAGAGAGAGGACTGAAAACTTTTCCATTGAATTAAGCCAATCTGAGCCTATAGATAACTTTATCAAGCTGCCCAGGTGGAGGGATAGGGCTGCAGGTTGTCAGTGTGGTGTATAGGTTTGACATCACCATTGCAGACAGCAGGAGAACAAGTTGAGTAGATGTGCAATTTCAGGTAATTTAGGAAAAAAAAAATACATTTGGAGTAGTGATTAGAAATGTATTCATTAATTTAAAAAGTATTTATTGAATAATAATTTATTGAATAATTCCAGTGAGCAAGGCACTGTTCTGGGGAGCTGCACATTTGGATGTAAAAACAGACAATATCCCCTGCTCTCTGGGAAATTAAGGTCTAGCAGGGTGATAAAGAAACAATGAATGCCAGGTAGAACACGTTACACAGTACTTTCGAAGGCGACCAGTGTTATTTAAAAAACAAGCAGACCAGAATTAGAAAGATCAGGAGTGGTTCAGATGTAAGAGTGGGTTGCAATCTAACTTAGGGTTAGCAAATATACTTAATTTTGATGATATTTGAGCAATAATATTGACCAGAGGAAGTACGAATTAGCCATGTGGATATCCAGGAACAGCACTCTAGGCAAGGAGACAGGCAATGCAAGTTCCATGAGGTGGCAGACCCATGTGCATGGAGTCCGGTGAGCAACGGGAGAGGAAAAGCAGCAGAGATTAAGGAAACAATGGGAATGGACTGTGGGGGCCAGAAAATGGAGGGACTTAAAGTTCATTGCAAGGATCTAGCCTTTCTTGAGTGAAATAAGAGCCATTTCTATTGCTGACAATGTGCGCTAGTCCCTGATTTTCTCCAGTCGTGCTCAGTTTGTGGATCGTATGCACTGAGAGTTGCCTTCACCATCTGTTTTGACAGTTACTATACAAAGAGTGACCAAAGAACTGACTTTTGACAAGTGTCTTATGAAAATTCAGGACCATATGTTCTCAGCTTGATAATTAACAGAGAGAAGAAAAGAATAGATGGTGGTGTTGGAAGAAAAGAGAGAAAAATGGACTGGGGATTTTATAAGAATGTTTGTAGTTCTCATAACACTGATAAAAAGATAAGTTGAATACAGAATTTGAGGGTTTTTTTTCCAAAATTGGGCCATCCTATTTCTCCTTACTTAAATCACTTCCATTTCCAGAACTAAATTACTAATTCAAGGTTCTGGGACAATGAGGAGAAAAAAGATAATTCTGAATCAAAAATGTTTTAATACAGCATGATGTTTTAAATAATATGTTTCAAAAAGAAACTAAATACTATACTTCTTGAATTTGCTTTAGAATAAGTTTAAATCTTTTTTCTTCCTTTTTTTTTTGGCCTACAGGCCATTCGTTTATTACTTATAAAACTAAACAAAGAAAATGAAGTTTTATTTACCCACTATGTACAAAGAATTAAACACTGGGAAATGTTTTCTTTAAGAAGCTTTAAGAAGACGTATGGATGGCCAACAGACACATGAAAAGTTGCTCAAAGTCACTAATTATCAAGGAAATGCAAATCAAAACCACAGTGAGATATCAACTCACACCTGTCAGAATGTCTGTTATCAAGAAGACAACAAATAGCAAGTGTTGGTGAGGATGTGGCAAAAAGGGAATCCTCATGCACTGCTGATGTGGATGTAAATTGGTACATCCACTTTGGAAAACAGAGTGGAGTTTCCTCAAAATAATAAAAATAGAAATACCATATAATTCAGCAACTCCAGTTCTGGGCATTTTCCTAAAGGAAACAAAAACACTAATGTGAAAAGATATATGCACCCCTATATTCATTGCAGCATTGTTTACAATAGGCAAGATGTGGAAGCAACCTAAGGGCCCATAGATGGATGAATGGATAAAAAAGATGAGGTGTATATATATATACACACACACACACATACACACAAAATGGAATATTACTCAGCCATAAGAAGGAATGAAATCTTGTCATTTATGACATCATGGATGGACCTAGAAGGTATTATGCTAAATGAAGTAGTCAGACAAAGAAAGACAAATACCATATGAGTTTACTTATATGTGGAATCTAAAAAAAACAAAACAAATGAACAAAATAACAAAACAGAAACAGAGTCATAGATACAGAGAACAAAGAGATGGTTACCAGAGGGGAGGGGGCTGGAGGGGATGAGTGAAATAGATGAGGAAGATTAAGAGGTACAAGCTTCTGTTTACAAAATAAATGAGTCATGGGGATGAAGTGTACAGTGTGGGAAATATAGTCAATATTATTGTAATAACTTTGTATGGTGACAGGTGGTAACTAGACTTATTGTGGTGATCATTTTGTAATGTATAGAAATATCAAATCGCTATGCTGTGTAACAGGAACTAACAAAGTGTTGTAGGCCAATTATACTTCAATTAAAAACATGAAGTAAAGAAAAAGTAGCTTTACAAAGCTCACAGTCCAGGGATAAGAATGCCTTGTGCATGAGTAGTGCATGAACAGAGAAAAACACAATAAAGACATGGGAGCACATTAGAAGATCTGGAAATAGCTTCTAAGAGGACAGATTAGATAATGATGATTTACCAGGTAACGTAAGATTGTTTAGATTATTATGATTAGGAAATCCATCTTTCAGGACCATGTACCAAAGGCAAATCAATATGACAGTCAACTCATTGTTCTTAATTTTGTTCTGAGTAAATATTAACCAAAATAGAGAAGCCATAACTATGATAATGTGTTATTTATAATATATTGTATTGAAATACACAGACACAACAATGGTTAAGAATAAAATCAAACTGATCTACAGAATTCTGTAAGGGTAAACTTTTTTATTAGAAAAAAAAAAATCCAAATTGCACCTATATATTTTTGCACCTAAAGTAAATTTCTATTTCTTTGGGTGGGTGTGGAAGAACTAAAGTTACTGTATCTTAGACCTACTGCTCTAATTTTGAGCTGGTTGGAAAATAATTTTCTAGAAAGTCAAGTAGTAATTCTATAATTTACTCTTCAAATTATTTCTTCATTTATCATCTCCACATGATTTTCCATGTCCTAGTAAAGTATTTTTCCTTAGGTAAGTATATGTCAATTACCCACTTTGTGTAAGCCCTGCCAATGCAACACTGAGATTATTCAATGAAATGATTCTGTCCCTTAGTACTCAGAAGGACAACCCACTGTGAATGCTACTGAAGTTATTTCAGAACTTGATTCCCAATAACAGTGTTTATTCTGACATTTTCTACTTGACTTTCCTATTTAACAGACTCATGATTAAATGAAATTGTTAGTTTCTAGATAACTGGACCTATAAATGTAAAATCTACTTCAAGTGTTAATGATTTGCTTTTAGGATTGTTTAAGTTACTCTGATAAAGGAACAGCAATGCAAGAAAAATAATCATATTTTAATTAACTGTGAGATCTGACTGCATTTACTAATTCCAATTAAATAAACACTGATTCTTTCCTCAACTTACACAGAATTCACATAAATACTTGGAGAAAATGTGAAGATTACAGTTCTTTTTATACATGTATAATATACATCCATTATCCTAAAAATGTTATATACTATATAAGGCAAGAATCATTAATAAATTTATAGAAGCAAATTCCATTCTCTGACTGGATGTAAGATCCCTTAACACACATATATAGTTACCACACAGGTAACATTAAAATTTTAGGCATAAATACACTAAATCAAAAGCTCATTTTTGTTTAAATATTTTTCTTCAACTATATTATATCATTTTTAAAAGTCCAATTTATAATGTTCAAAACAAGACCAATCAGATACCTGTCAGTTATAAGTGCATTCCAAATTTTTTCTTAGAGTACTCAGTAAGCAAGTACTTCTACATGTATCCATTTTGAGTCAGTTTTCAGAGAATCATACTTTAATCAAGAAATCTTAACTTTATAAATATATTCATAATATTGTTTTTTTTCAATATTACTGTGCACACTAAATCTTGTTTCTGCAGGCTAATGAGATACTTTACTTCATGATATGTCTCCAGGCTAATGGAGATATGTGAACTAATATGATCAAATTGTACATAATATTCTGTATTAAAAGAATCACCTATACATCCCTAAAAAAATCACTATATTTGCACTTTTCTTAACAACTTACTTACTTTTGCTCAAACATTATTTACAGAAGCTCAAACAACTTAAAACTAGACATAGACAATTTGCAGTTGGTTTGATTGTATTTTAATTATGCTGCCGAAAGGATATGGAGAAGAAATCCAATAAAGAAAAGATAATTATTTCAAAATATATCTTTTATTTTGTTAGAAAATACAGTGAAACAATGAAAATGGCATTATTAAAACACAAACTTCAAAACAAGTTTCTCCAAATTAGTACATAGAACTTTGATTTGCAACAGAGAGGGTAGTTTGTGTTTTCAATAAAGGTAATTCTCCTTAAATTTTCTTGTCTTTAAAATTCTTTACAAGACATTTGTTTCATTAATTATTAGAGAGTTTATGGCATGTTTTCTTTGCATAAGGTATTTATTTAGGAAAATACAACATGAAATGGCTCAATCAAAACTGTTTAGTCTAGTTTTTTTTTTCTTTTCCTTCCTCTTTTTTACGATTGTGGTACTGATGTACCTTCTGGTTGTCGATTCATCTATATTTTTATTTTTATATTCTTCCTAACATATCTGTTAGTTTCCTACTCTAATTTTATTTTTTACTTTTTTAATTGTTTTTTTTTTTTTTTGCTGCCCAGACAGCTTGCGGGCTCTTGGTTCATGAGCACGGGGTCAGGCCAAAGCTCCTGCAGTGGGAGCTCTGAGTCCAAACCACTGGACTAACAGAGAACCTCAGACCTCAGGGAATATTCATCAGAGTGAAGTCTCACAGAGTTCCACATCTCAGCACCAAGACCCAGCTCTACCCAATAGCCTACAAACCCCAGTGTTGGAAGCCTCAGGCCAAACAACCAATAAGACAGGAACACAATCCCACTCATAAAAAAAAAAAAACTCCAACAATGAGACAGCAAAAAAATATGTCACAGAAGGAGCAAGGTACAAACCTGCAATACCAAATAAATGAAGAGGAAATAGGCAATCTACCTGAAAAAGAATTCAGAGTAATATAGTAAAGATGACCCAGAATCTCAAAAATAGAATGGAGCCATGGATTGAGAAAATACAAGAAATATTTAACAAAAAGATCTAGAAGAACTAAAGAGCACACAAACAGAGATGAACAACACAATAACTGAAATGAAAAATACACTAAAAGGAATCAATAACAGAATAACTGAGGCAGAAGAACGAATAAGTGAGCTGGGAGACAAAATGGTGGAAATAACTGCTGAGGAGCAGAATAAAGAAAAGAGAATGAAAAGAATTGAAGACAATCGCAGAGACCTCTGGGAAAACACTAAATGCACCAACATTCGAATTATATGGGTCCCAGAAGAAGAGAAAAAGAAAGGGTCTGAGAAAATATTTGAAGAGCTTATAGATGAGAACTTCCCAAACATGGGAAAGGAAATAGTCAACCAAGTCCAAGAAGCACACAGGGTCCCATACAGGATAAACCTTAGGAAACACACACCAAGACACATATTAATCAAATTAACAAAAATTAAATTCAAAGAAAAAATATTAAAAGCTGCAAGGGAAAAACAAAAAATAACATACAAAGGAATCTCCATAAGGTTATCAGCTGATTTTTCAGTGGAAACTCTGCAGGCCAGAAGGGAGTGGCAGGATATACTTAAAGTGATGAAAGAGAAAAACCTACAACCAAGATTACTCTACCCAGCAAGTATCTCATTCAGATTCGATGGAGAAGTCAAAAGCTTTTCAGACAAGCAAAAGCTAAGAGAATTCAGCACCTCCAAACCAGCTTTACAACAAGTCCTAAAGAAACTTCTCGAAGTGGGAAACACAAGAGAAGAAAAAGACCCGCAAAAACAAACACAGAACAATTAAGAAAACTGTAATAGGAACATACCTATCGATAATAACCTTGAATGTAAATGGATTAAATGCCCCAACCAAAAAACATAGACTGGCTGAATGGATACAAAAACAAGACCCATATATATGCTGTCTACAAGAGACCCACTTCAAACCTAGGGACACATACAGACTGAAAGTGAAGGGATGGAAAAAATATTCCATGCAAATGGAAATCAAAAGAAAGCTGGAGTAGCAATACTCGTATCAGATAAAATAGACTTTAAAATAAAGACTGTTACAAGAGATAAGGAGGGACACTACATAATGATCAAAGGATCAGTCCAAGAAGAAGATATAACAATTATAAATGTTTATGCACCCAACATAGGAGCACCTCAATACATAAGGCAAATGCTAACAACCATGAAAGGAGAAATCGACAGTAACACAATAATAGTAGGGGACTTTAACACCCACTTACACCAATAGACAAATCATCCAAACAGAAAATAAATAAGGAAACACAAGCTTTAAATGACACAATAGACCAGATAGATCTAATTGATACTTATAGAACATTCCACCCAAAAGTGGCAGAATACACTTCTCAAGTGCACATGGAACATTCTCCAGGATAGATCACATCTTGGGTCACAAATCATGCCTCAGAAAATTTAAGAAAATTGAAATTGTATCAAGCATCTTTTCTGACCACAACACTGTGAGACTGGAAATCAATTACAGGAAAAAAACTGTAAAAAACATAAATACATGGAGGCTAAACAGTGCGCTACTAAGTAACCAAGAGATCACTGAAGAAATCAAAAAAGAAATAAAAAAATACATAGAAACAAATGGCAATGAAAACACGATGACCCAAACGACCCAGCAATCCCACTACTGAGCATATGCCCTGAGAAAACCGTAATTCAAAAAGAGTCATGTACCACAGTTCATTGCAGCTCTATTTACAATAGCCAGGACATGGAAGCAACATAAGGGGCATCGACAGGTGAATGGATAAAGAAGATGTGGCACATATATACAATGGAATATTACTCAGCCATAAAAGGAAACGAAATTGAGTTATTTGTAGTGAGGTGGATGGATCTAGAGTCTGTCATACAGAGTGAAGTAAGTCAGAAAGAGAAAAACAAATACTGTATGCTAACACATATATATGGAATAAAAAAAAATGGTCATGAAGAACCTAGGGGCAGGATGAGAATAAACACACAGACCTACTAGAGAATGGACTTGAGGACAAGGGGAGGGGGAAGGGTAAGCTGGGACAAAGTGAGAGAGTGGCATGGACATATATACACTACCATGTGTAAAACCGATAGCTAGTGGGAAGCAGCCGCATAGCACAGGGAGATCAGCTCGGTGCTTTGTGACCACCTAGCAAGGTGGGATAGGGAGGGTGGGAGGGAGGGAGATGCAAGAGGGAAGCAATATGGGGATATATGTATATGAATAGCTGATTCACTTTGTTATAAACAGAAACTAACACACCATTGTAAGGAATTATACACCAATAAAGATGTTAAAAAAAAAATCCTATGGGAGACAGCAAAAGCAGTTCTAAGAGGAGTTTTATAGACATACAATCTCACCTCAAGAAGCAAGAAAAATCTCAAATAAACAATCTAACCCTACACTTAAAAAACTAGAGAAAGAAGAACTAAGAAAACCCAAAGTCAGTAGAAGGAAAGAAATCATAAAGATCAGAGCAGAAATAAATGAAATAGAAACAAAGAAAACAATAACAAAAATCAATAAAACTAAAAGCTGGTTCTTTGAGAAGATAAACAAAATTGATAAGCCCTTAGCTAGACTCATCAAGAAAAAAAGGGAGAGGGCACAAATCAATAAAATTAGAAATGTAAAAGGAGAAATCACAACTGACACTGCAGAAATACAAGGGATTATAAGAGACTACTACAAACAACTATATGCCAATAAAATGGAAAACCACGAAGAAATGGACAAATTCTTGGAAAGGCAAAATTTTCCAATACTGAACCAGGAAGAATTAGAAAATATAAACAGACCTATCACAAGTAATGAAATTGAAACATAATTTAAAATCTTCCAACAAACAAAAGTCTAGGACTAGATAGCTCCACAGGTGAATTCTATCAAACATTTAGAGAAGAGCTAACACTGATCCTTCTCAAACTCTTCCAAAAAATGCATAGGGAGAAACATTCCCAAATTCATTCTATGAAGCCACCATCACCCTGATACCAAAACAAGAAAAAGATATCGCAAAAAAGAAAATTATAGACCAATATCACTGATAAACATAGTTGCAAAAATCCTGAACAAAATACTAGCAAACAGAATCCAACAGCACATTAAAAGCATCATACACCATGATCAAGTGGGATTTATCCCAGGGATGCAAGGATTCTTCAATATATGCAAATCAATCAACAAATTAAGGAATAAGAACCATATGATCATCTCAATAGATGCAGAAAAAGCTTTTGACAAAATTCAACACCCATTTATGATAAAAAACTCTCTAGAAAATGGGCATAGAGGGAAGCTACCTCAACATAATAAAGGCCATATATGACAAACCCACAGCAAGCATCATACTAAAGGGTGAAAAACTGAAAGCATTTCCACTAAGATCAGGAACAAGACAAGGATGTCCACTCTCATCACTCTTAATCAACATAGTTTTGGAAGTCCTAGCCACAGCAATCAGAGAAGAAAAAAAATAAAAGGAATACACATTGGAAAAGAAGAAGTAAAATTGTCACTGTTTGACGATGACATGATACTATACATAGAAAATCCTAAAGATGCCACCAGAAAACTACTAGAACTAATCAATGAATTTGGTAAGGTTGCAGGATACAAAATTAATGCACAGAAATCTCTGGCATTCCTATACAGCAACAACGAAAAATCAGAAAGAGAAATTAAGGAAACACTCCCATTTACCATTGCAACAAAAAGAATAAAATACCTAGGAATAAACCTGCCTAAGGAGGCAAAAGACTTGTACTCAGAAAACTAAAGCACTATTGAGAGAAATCAAAGATGACATAAACAGATGGAGAAATGTACCATGTTCTTGGATTGGAAGAATCAATATTGTGAAAATGACTATACTACCCAAAGCAATCTACAGATTCAGTGCAATCCCTATTAAACTACCAATGGCATTCTTCACAGAATTAGAACAAAAAATCTTACAATTCGTATGGAAACACAAAAGACCCTGAATAGCCAAAGCAATCTTGAGAAAGAAAAATAGAGTTGGAGGAATCAGGCTCCCTGACCTCACACTATGCTACAAACCTACAGTAATCAAGACAGTATGGTACTGGCACAAAAACAGAAATATAGATCAATGGTACAAGATAGAATGCCCAGAGATAAACCCACACACATATGGGCACCTAATTTACGACAAAGGAGGCAAAAACATACAATGGAGAAAAGACAACCTCTTCAATAAGTGGTGCTGGGAAAACTGTACAGCTACATGTAAAAGAATGAAATTAGAACACTACCTAACACCATATACACAAAAAAACTCCAAATGGATTAAAGACTTAAATAAGTCTTAATTTAAGACTTTAAATGTAAAACCAGACACTATAAAACTCTTAGAGGAAAACATAGGTAAAGCATTCTTTGACATAAACCACAGGAAGATCTTTTTGACCCACCTCCTAGAGTAATGGAAATGAAAACAAAAATAAACAAATGGGACTTAAAAGCTTTTGCATAGCAAAGGAAACCATAAACAAGACAAAAAGACAACCCTCAGAATGGGAGAAGATATTTGCAAATGAAACAACAGACCAAGGATTACTCTCCAAAATATACAAACAGCTCATGGAGCTCAATATCAAAAAAACAAACAATCCAGTTAAAAAATGGGCAGAAGACCTAAACAAACATTTCACCAAGGAAGACATACAGATGGCCAAGAGGCACATGAAAAGATGCTCAACATCACTAATCATTAGAGAAGCACAAATCAAAACTACAATGAAGTATCACCTCACACTGGTCAGAATGACCACTATCAAAAAATCTAGAAACAATAAATGCTGGAAAGGGTGTGGTGAAAAGTGAACCCTCCTGCACTGTTGGTGGGAATGTAAATTGATACAACCACTATGGAAAACAGTATGGAGGTTCCTTAAAAAACTAAAAATAGAGCTACCATATAACCCAGCAATCCCACTACTGGGCATATATCCTGAGAAAACCATAATTCAAAAAGAAACATGTACCACAATGTTCATTGCAGCACTATTTACAATAGCCAGGACATGGACCCAACCTAAGTGTCCATTGACAGATGAATGGATAAAGAAGATGTGGCACATATATACAATGGAATATTACACAGCCATAAAAGGAAGGAAATTGAGTTATTTGTAGTGAGGTGGATGGATTTAAAGTCTGTCATACAGAGTGAAGTAAATCAGGAAGAGAAAAACAGATACCATATGCTAACACATATATATGGAATGTAAAATTTTAAAAAAAGGTACTGATGAACCTAGTGGCAGGGCAGGAATAAAGATGTAGACATAGAGAATGGACTTGAGGATATTGGGTGGGAAGGGAAAGCTGGGGCGAACTGAGAGTAGCATTGACATACATACACTACCAAATGTAAAACAGTTTGCTAGTGGGAAGAAGCAGCACAACACAGGGAGATCAGCTCGGTGCTTTGCGATGACCTAGAGGGGTGGGATAGGGAGGATGGGAGGGAGGCTCAAGAGGGATATGGGGATATATGTATGCATATGGCTGATTCACTTTGTTGTACAGCAGAAACTAACACAGTATTGTGAAGCAATTATACTCCAATTAATATCTATTTAAAAAAAAAACTTTAGTCTAGGGACTTCTCTGGTGGTCCAGTGGTTAAGACTTTGCCTTCCAATGAAGGGGGTGCGTGTTTGATCCCTGATCGGGGAGCTAAGGTCCCACATGCCTCACGGCCAAAAAAACACAAAACATAAAACAGGAGCAGTATTTTAACAAATTCAATAAAGACCTTAACTGTGGTCCACATCAAAAAAATTATTTAAAAAAAACAAAACTGTTTAGTCTATTTTTTGTTACATTTATCAATTGAATATATGACTTTAATATTCTCTTTTTTTACATGTGTTTTACATATATGTACTTATTACTACAAATAGTAATTTTTACAAATACTGTTGCACAAAGAAAAAAATCTACTAAGTCAGAATTGGTTTCAGCTGCATAGAATAGAAATCCAGCTATAACCTCTTCAACAAGTTGAAATTTATTTTTCTTCTGTAAAAGAAGTCCAGAAATAAACATCCTGGGTTTGGTACAGCAACTCCAAGATAACATCAAAAATGGCCTTTTATTTTCCAATGCATCATCTTAAGCTTTCTTTCTTCTCTATCCTCATAAAGTGGCTTCTGTGTGTCTAGTCATTATGTCAGCAAGACATGGAAAAGATGAAGGGAAAAAAAATGGGAGAGATGAAAGAAAATCAGCAAAAAGTACATACCAGATGAGTCTGTCCATTTAAAAAAGTTCTCCTAAAAGCTCCAAAGGTTTCTTCCAGGTTTATCTTATTAGTCAAATGGAATCCCAAGTCTACCTTGTCTCCAAGATATTTTGGGGAGGTGAACATTTTAATTAGGCATACTGCTAGCCAAGATACAGCTCATTGATAATAGATTCTATTAATATGGAATGATTCTATTAATAAGAAGAAAGAGGAAATGGATATTGGATAGGCTACTAGCAGTGACTGCCATACTCATTATTGACTTTGCAACCAGATCCCAAAAGGCTAACAAAGATAGAGATTGCTAAAAATAGAAGTTCAAGTACTTCAGTGGAATCAAAGGTAGCAGATCTCACTGTCTTTTATGATTTAATGTTCTGTAGTAATTATTTACTTAAAGCTGCAGCAAGTAAAGGTGGGAAACGCAGAGTGTGGAGTCACTTACACCTGCCTTTTTACTCCCTATCTTCTAGCTATGGTTATTCAATATGTCTCGGCAGTGATTTTTTTTAATTTATACAATGCGAGAAATTTTCAAGTGAGCACATTATTTTGCATAGAGTAGAAACAATTGTCGTATGACTTCCCATTTTTTTCAAAATTCATGTAATCAATAATGATTTTTAATGACCGAATAAAATATTCAGGAAAAAGGAAAACCGTTGATGAATTTTCCTTGATTACTTCTTTTTATTTTATTTATCAGTATTACTGATAATGTAAGTAAACAATTGAAAGTGAACAATTCATTGATTCTAAGAACTACTGCAGGCTTTGAGTAGAGTAAATATTCAATAGAGTGTATGTAAATATACTTTTATAGCTGAAGAATATAGTGAAACAAATTGCATACTGACTGTGTTGATACGTATGGCAGGTAAAACATTTTTGTATTATTCCAGCCATCACTTGAAGATTGAATGCAATATTCTTTGTTTCTTTTACATGGCAAAGATGTGAGCATCCTTCTGGATGCTGCAATATTATCAGTAACAGCTATCACATTATAATTGGAGAATGAATCAGCAATAATTGTGTCACCTTACACCTGGAAACAATCATGGAGACAGACTGATTCTGAGTTGCTATAGCAGAAATCAAGAGGTTTAGTCCAGCTCATTGCTTTTTGGTCTAGGTTAACCAGGTAAAGTGACCGCCCATGTCTAGTTTTCTAGCTCTCTCTGGGACTTATACATACCCCTTGATCTATTTTGTTTTGCAGAGATAATTTGATCTCAGACAGATCCAAGTCCCAGTATTCCATGTGTCTTTTATAGAGTACACATAGATGTTGGCTTAGCCTATCAAATATGAGCATATAAGCACAGAAGAACATTAGGCATAAGAAGAGGCAGAAGGCAAGAGTTTAACCATGATTAAACCTCAGGAATATTCAGAGCATACTGGCTCCAACAAAACTAGAGGCAAGAATGTAGGCACAAGGGGTTGGAAGGAAATAATAGCTAACCCTTAGGAGTGCTTACTTTTTATACTGTAATAAACTCTTTTCTTTTACTATCTTATCTAATCATCACAACCGCCACTATTATTCCCATCTTACACAAAAGAAATTAACTATTTTGCCCAAGGTCATAGCACCAAACTTAGGCAATTAAGTTCCAAAGTCTGTGCTTTTAAAGGATATTCTATGTTATATCTACCTAAAAGTAGCAAACAAATAAAACAATTAAATTAAAATGGAAGCCTTCAACTACTGCTGAGGTTACTGCTTTGAGAGAAACACTGATAGATTGACCTATCCACGTTTATGACTGGAAAATTACATAGCAGGTGGGCACCTATAGGCTAGACTAGCGGTTCCAAAGAGATGCCTTTAACTGATACTGTTCACTAATAGTAAAATTTATCACAGACATTATGGAA
The DNA here is from genome assembly GCF_965194825.1 of Balaenoptera physalus. Taxonomy (NCBI): domain Eukaryota; kingdom Metazoa; phylum Chordata; class Mammalia; order Artiodactyla; family Balaenopteridae; genus Balaenoptera; species Balaenoptera physalus. The sequence goes on from NC_138890.1 coordinate 158,898,377, forward strand.
GACATTTAATGGCTACAGTATTCTTAGAGACACGTTCTGGAAATATATGTTTCTGGCTGCTGCAGTTCTTCTCAGATCAAATCATATTTCTTGTGAAAATAGTGTAGCGTTAACTGATGGAGCATAAACCTGAAGGGATAGTTCAATGAGTTCATATTCTGAAATGAAAAAAAGAAGTCAATTTTATTTGCTCTTAGACTCGGGTTTTGAATCAAATAATATTAGATGCATTGGGAAAGTTAGAAGAGACTGCCTCAAGTTTGCCTTTTAAATGTCCATGCTTCATTTTTAAGACCAGGATAAAAGTATGTGACAAAAAAAGCATCTAGAAGTTATTGAACAATTTTCTCGTGGTGGAACAATATGTCGACATTAATTGATATTTGAAGAACTGATGAATCTCAGCTAAGAAAACATAGTAAATAAAAGCTAGTTTGTAAAAAAATAAAATAAAAAAGAAAGAAATCAATGACTGCTATTGCTTTAATAAAGGATTCCCTGCAAGTATCCTGCTGCAAAGTGTAAATGGGAGAAGCACTTCAAATCTGAGCACCTTGAAGGGAACTAGAGGACCCTTAAGACCCTTTTTAAGATTGTTTCAGTATTTAATTGACTAGGTGTGGTGCTTCCAACAACGTTTTAGGTGTGTGTTAAATGTAGTGAAAATCAGATTCTTCTTTATATGTGTCATATTTTGAAGGAAGAAATCTTTTAACTTCCCATAAGAGGGAAAAGAACAAGAAAATGCAGAGGCTATTGGGCTGGGTAATGTACTAAAGGGTGGATTAACTTCTCAGGAGACCAACAGTGGTTCACCGAGGCTATTCATTGCAATGTCACAAGAGAATAGATGGTTCTTATATGTTTAAATTTTCTTTTATGTAAGAAACCATTTTACTACTAGTCTTCTTGAAATGCTGACCCTGGATATATTTTGTAAAGACTTAATATCAATGAAATTTTACTCAGAAAATTGCAAATAATAAGTAAGCTGGTTTTCCTGATATTTTGAAGAAATACTTTAAAAATAATTAATGTATGACTTGATGCTAAAGTTATTAATGACACAAAATTATTAGGTCTTATTTTAAGCAGGAAATAATTTGTGTCCTATGTACTACATAAAATCAACTTGAGATATAATATGCAAGAGAATATTAATGTTGGTACTAATAGTAAAAACTACCCATGATTTATGGGGGATGGTCTAGAATTGCAGTATCATTGGGATGTGTATATATATATATATATATATATACATAAAAATTTTGAAAGCTTAAATTTACTCCAGATTTTCTAAAACAGATACTCTGCAGCTTTGTTCTTCTTTCCTTTACTGACTGTTGTTGCTCTATATCACTAAATGTTTTGTTTTTGTTTTTGCTGTGTATGTAGGTAGTGCTTATTCTAATTAAATGCATAGGTCACTGAGGAGGAAAATTAACAGTTCTATAGGGTACTAAGAAGAAAGTAAGGAGAAGGGAGAATTTATACCTCAATACTGAAGTTCCTTTTTGTCTACTTCACACATAATTCTTGACTTTATATTATAACCTCAGTCTACCAGATTGAAAGAGTCAAAAACAAGAACAGTCTTTTTAAAAACATTTTTATGGCAACCTTTCCTGCTAAGGAAGTATATCCACAGCCCTCAAATCACTTCATATCATGTAATAACTTTTAAAACTCTTATCCTAAAATTGAAAACTATATTGCAAGGTGTGAAATTACTGTAGACTTTATGAATATTTTTAAATAACAGGTACATTACTTAATATATAGTCTATTTGCTTTGGAATATATAGATTCATTTGGTTTACCTAGTTGCAGGGAAAAAAGAAACAACTATTAAAAATACATGTATTACTGACATTTTCGTAACTGTCATGAGAAAGAGAGATTCTTGTCCACATAAAAAAAGAAAATAAAATTTTACTCATTGAACCAATTATACTCAACTATTTCTTGTGTGTAAAAGTGTAGGGAAAAGGAGCTGAGCGTCTTCTTTCTATATGCAGGTGACATAATTCCAGTTATATCATGGCATTTCTAGCTATTTGTCACATAGTGTTCCATGGAGAAATATCATTTTTAGACTTATCCATCATTATTTACTTCAAAAGCGTATAACGTAGAGTAGACTATTTATGGGTAAGATAAATTATATTGTAGCTTTAATTTTTCAGGTTTACAGCTCTCACTTGTGACATAGAAGATGAAGAGATTTGACATCCATTTCAAGCATGTAACTATAATTTCATAAAATTTTATGTTCCACAATATATAATGTGTGATAAAAGATGTGAAGTGCAGAAAATACTCACCATTAACTACTTCTTTGTGACCACAAGTTATGGGCCTTTAAAATAGGGTAAAATCTTGGGGGAAAATGTTTTTTGTTGTTGTTGTTGAAAAACTTCCAAAATAGATTAGAGTAAAATTAAAAATAAACTAAGAGAGCATGTGCAATATTAGACTAAGTCGGGATACCTGAGTTTTGTTTCCAGCCTCTCAACTGTCGAGCTGCAAAATATGGAACAAATATTTTAATATCCCAAACCTCAGGCGCCTCATTCTCATCGCAAAGGAGGAAAAGATTATTAATGATGTCAAAGAAAACAATATCTATAAAATAATTAGTATATTTATATAAATTACTCAAATAGATAACATTAATGTAATTATTAATAATCAAAAGAGCCCATTTCCTTTGATTTATATTGTTCTCTACACACATACCCAAGTCTGATAATAAAGCTTATGTCTACTAATTTCACTCCATGTTATTTTTCCTGTGTTGCTAATGGAGCTTGAAATTGATGTAGTCCTTTTGAATTTCAACATAGATCTAGTCTCAGTCCCTGATCATTTTTGTTGGTACTGACTTTTTCTTCATATAAATTCACTAACACATTTATATATGCAATTATAATGAAATACATTTAATGTAATTTATCTTATCTGAAACCATCAGGAAATTAAGGCTCTTTTACTTGTGTGTTAAATTTTATAGGCACATAATATTTTGGTTTATTAAGTATTATTAGGCTGCTTTCATGAGTCATCTGGCCCCAAAATAGTGGCAGATAATTTCACTTGGTTTAATGAAAAAAAACACTGGGCAGAGAGTTGGATAACCCAGATTCTATTCTGATTTCTGTAATTAACTAACTCCATGATATTGAGGAAATCACTTAGCCTTTCTGAATCTCAATTTCCTCAACTGTGAAATGAAGTAATTGAAACAACGTTCTCTAAGGTACTTTCCGGTTCCAAAGGCCTGATTTTATGTTGTGACAGAGCCATGCATTGAGGCTATTTGTTTTCTTTTCTTTTTAAAGCTATGTCTCCTTTTTCACCAATTGAAATTACACTAAATATTTTTGGAATAGCTGATCCCAAGTATTATTTAGTTTAAGAGTTGCCTATGATGAACACAACTGGGAGACAGCCAGAGTGGTTGGTTTCTCTGGTCAAGAAATTATGCAGTGGTTTGGAATGGTGAGTTCAAGAGTCATGGTAGAAATAGTTCTAGAACATGAAAGACAAAGCTTAAACCTCAAGTAGAATGCCTTTTTAAAAAATTTGTATGTGAACTGATATCTATATATCTATATCTGTATATCTGAGCTGACTGCTCAAAGGCCTTTTTATTCTTCTTTCTATGAACAGGGCCAATAAGTTTCAAGCATCATTAGCAGCAATGGTGTACTCAAAACCAACAAATGATACGCCGAGTTCTCAGAGAAGGCGTCAGGATATAAAATGAGTGGCAACTTTGTCATATCTGCAAGCATAGAAGGATCACAGAAGCAAAGGACTCAGTGTTTAATAAGGCAATGAATTAAGCCTATTTTAAACTAAAATACATCATTATTTGTATTTTTATGTGAACAGAATCAAAACTTGGAATTAAAGAAACATTACGTTCAACTCAAAGTGTTTCCTGCCCCACAATGGTGGGGAATCTGCTTGGGCAGCAGCTAGATTGTGGTATCATAAAAGTTCAAGCAGAGAATTGCAAAAGCTTTCTGTGCATTGTTACAAGTTTTCCAGGTGTACGCGTGATTCTGGATCGGGGAAAGGAAGTGGGGAGAAACTGTGGACCCTGACCCTGTCTCATTCAACATATTCTGCATAGTGATGTAGCTGGTAAGCTTTCTTTAACAAAAAATCCCATATTAAAAATAAATGCTTAGAACAGTTGGCTTAGAGAATACTCATAAGAACATGATAAAATTAATGAATCCAAGCATTTGATTAAAGTTTAATTAATAGTCATTATTTGAATGGCAAGAGGAGCAGAGGCCTTCGCCACTGCGTGTCTGTACATAATGAGACAGCACGTCTCATCTGACTTCACACGATGATTTACATGGTGACAGCTCTGCCGTCAGTCCTGAGCTCACCACACACCAGATCAACTACCCAGGTTTCCCACATTATAAAGTTAAGATTGGCAGACATTTTACTCTGACCTAATACAAGAAACAGTCACTTTAAACCGTGTAAAGGATGAAGAATTAGCAACAATAAAATCTTTTGCAGTTTTTTTGCTGACTTTGATGTAGAACATCAGATCCTCTACCCATGTTGATCTTTGGGGACTTACTGATGGATTTGCCCCCAGATCTGTGGAATACAGTCAGTATTCAATAAGTGCTTACTGTATGGAAAAAGAAAGTGTGTGGTTCTGTTTTGGGGTCAATTAGACAGGATTTTTTTTTAATACCTGGCAAAACCAAATTCAGAGTAGGAGATTTATAGGTTCATTCTACATGGAAAAGTCTGAATGATTCCTGGAATTGACACGATGGTGTCAGAATGACTCCCTCTCTCCTTTCCTTGTTTCTCTCATCTCAGTCTGCCTTTGTATGTAGACTTTGTTTTCTTCTGTTTTCAAGGTGTCTCCATTATGTTGTCCAGCATGTAGAGTGAGATGAGGACTATCTTAAAAGTCAAGCAGGGACTTCTTCGACTGGAAAGGCAGATTCTTACTAACATTGACCAGATCTGAGATCTGAGGTCTCTGCCCATAGAATGGCCAAAGGGACAAAATGCAGTACTTAACAACATCACTAGATTCACACAGGGGATTGGTACAGGATCACTTATACAAAGGAAGCAGCAAATGTGTTTACTAGAAATAATAAAGATATTGGTAGGAAAAATTAAACAAGCAAACAAATTCAATATTGTGTTAGAAAATTGGAGCACATAACCAAGAAATCAAAATTATCTCTTTAATTGAAAGTCACGACTTATTTTTTAAAAATAAATAACAATAATATTTGATTTCTGTAATTATCTACATGTAGTTTTCTCTTGCTGCATCACAAATTCCCACAAACTTAGCAGCTTAAGACAACACCTATTTATTAACTCACATTCTGCAGGTAGAAATCTAGCACAGCATGACTGGGTTCTCTGCTCAGGGTCTCACAAGGTTGAAAGCAAGGTGTCAGCAGGGTAGAATTGATCTCCTTGCTATTGTAGAACTGAGGTGTCTTCATACTGCTAGCAATGACGTGGGGACTGCCCTCAACTCCCTTCTGTATTAGCAATTTTCAACATGGGTATTTGTTTTCTTCCAAGCCATCTGAAGTATGTGTCTCTGACTTCCTTTTTCTACACCTGGGAAAAAACCCTTCTGCTTTCAAAGATCGCATGTGATTAGATCAGGCTCACCAAACATGAAGTAACCTTAAGGGTTAAATCCGTAGTCTTCCCAGTCCCGGGAATTTTACAGGGAATGTACACCAAGGGGAGAGAAATCTTAGGCAATATAGTAGAATCCTGCCTATCACACCATATATGCTGGAGTTCAATCATAATTCAGAATTAAGGCTTGATTTGGATTCAGTTCTGTATTATTTATGATCTAAAATAATACAGTGAAGTATGATCAGACCCTGGTTGATCTCAGAAATTCTGTCTATAACTTACCTTAATCAGCAATCAATGATATATGAAGAGAAAAATATTGTAACAAGCAATGAAAGGAGATCAGTAAAATATATTTTTTTAATTTTGGAAATAATGCAAATATACAGTCTATGGTATTCATATGTCAGTTTCAGGAAAATGTGCTACAAACACACATACATACATGATTCCATGGATTCTATGAATTATTAGGAAATTTTAATCACAAAGCAACTCAGTTTCTTTTGAAAAGTAATCAAACTTTGAGAAATTTATTCATTTAAGGCCTCAATCAATATCAAATTAAACATCTGCCCTTATAATCCTGAATTCTTTGTTTAAAAAAAATTTGACCTGTAAAAATGCAATAGCCTGAAAACAGTTTATTTCACTCAGGCATCCAATACTATGTATCTGCTAAAAAGCAGTCAAAATTGAGGTTCTAATATCTGTGAAATCTGTGCTCATTTTTCTTTTTTTTTATTCTTTCCTTTTTCCTTTTAAAGTTGAAGTCAAATTGGACCTATTATCTCTTTGGTGGTTTCTAGGGAATCCTATTAGCCCTAGTGGGAAGTGAATCCTGAGAATGATTCTTTCCTTAATGTGTTTATAATGAGAGCTTTTAAAAAAAACAAAGCTAACCTATACTTAGAAGCAAGATGTAACCTACTGCATTTCTTACACAGAATAGTAACTCTATTTCTCTTTAACAAATTGAAATTTAACATTAAGGTTACTCATTTTTATTCTTTCAGCAAAAAATAATATTTAAAGTATAAATTATCATGCAAATAAGATAATATTTATGGCACTGTTATAGGATATAAGACTGAGAGAAATGAATTCTTAACAGTAAATTTGACATAAAGCTTAACTCATGATACAAAGAAAGCAAGCTGTTTAAGTAATTGGATTTTTTTTTTTTGTATTGGTGATATTATACTTTCAAAATCCACTTAAAGTAGTTACTGTAAAGTGAGGAAAGGAAATAAAAGACTTAAATGAGATGGCTTTGTGCTTTAACACATAAAGCAACCCCCACAGTAATGCATGTTACAGAAAATGGGTCACCTTCAAACCACCCTTGAAAAAAAGCAGATAATATAATTTCAGATTGTGTTCTTAGAGTATTGTTTTAGAGTATGTACATCTACTTGACCTTTATTCATTTTGCAGAAATGTGCATGTGTGAGCACATGAAAACATGTATAAATACCATCTCTTTCTCTTTTTTTCTCTCACATACAACATGTACACATGTCTAAACATCCTCACACACATTCACATGTCTATTTGTGTGGTTATTAGTAAATTGTGACAAAGAAACCACACGCGTTAATGACTATTTCTCTAATTAAATAGTTACTCCATTTCGTCTTTAACATAATGGATTTTTATATGTTTCAAAGCAAATTATAGTATAACCATGGGCAGAAACTCAGGAAAATAATTTTCATTGAAGAATTTCACTGATATAAAAGTTAACTATATTCTCTTCAACATAAATATTGTTCACAATTTTCTAGTTGACTTAATTGTTTCAAATCTATAATTGACACAGCATATTATTTATATGATTTCTAACTATAAATGTAATATCACTTTGTACTTTAATAAAACACAAATATAACATTTTTTAAATTATACAGCATATGCTTATAAACATTTTCTATAGAAAATTAGGATTTGAGAGGCAGAAAACTATAAAAAGAAACAGTGTTTCCAATGGATATCTTTGTTGTTATGACACATAGTGTTCCCTACTGGACTCTGGACTCCTGTGTCCTTAAGAACAAATACTACGTGATGTTCTCTAGAGCCTAGTGCAATCACTAGTGGGCAGTCCAAAGCATTTTTGAATGAAGCCAATCTCAGGAATGCATCCATAATAATGCAATTGGGTTTTGTTCCAACTGATGTCACAAAATACTTGGGTAGCTAGCATCTGTGGCTAAGCTAATTATCTGACCAAAGATGATTCAATGTGTGTGTGTGTCTGTGTGTGTGTGTGTGTGTTTCCTCTCAAGAGAGACCCAGTTTTGAAAGTTAAGGAAAATGGTATTATACTTACCAAATTAAAAGAAAGCTCCTTTGGTTTTAAGTGCTAGTCGCATGGGATTAGACTACCTGATTGGAATCTCAGCTTTGTTTCTTTCTATGTGTGTGTCCCGAGCCAACTTGGCCTCTCTGTGCCTCAATTTCTGTATCTACCAGATGGGGATGATAATAGTAGGGTTGTACTCATACGGTTGTTTTGAGTATTAGAGTGTATGAAGTATATAAAGCCATTAGCAAATTCTCTAGCCAAAAGTAGAAGCTTGATAGGGCTTCCTAACATTATTTTGTATCTGATTAGTTTTCTTGCACCTATTTACATAAATTAATATAAGTGAAGTGGAAACAAATATTGCTATCCTGGGCTTGTTTGGATGTAAATAGAGATAAATGAAGGGAAATGGACATTATGAAGTTAAATTCTCTACAATATCCTCCATATTTTATGATACAAACATTCGAATCCACATTTTACATATGAGGATTCTGAAGTCCAAAGAAATTTGTTAACTTACACAGTAACATCCAGGTAAGAACGAATGGGTTTGGGACTCTAACCCCAAATTTTGATGCTCATAATCATGGATTTTAGATCAATCCATGTTTTATATTAGAATTAAGATTTGGGTCTGTCTGCTTTATTAGAGTTATTAGATGCATATACTAAGAAGTTAGGATAGAACATATAGCTTTTGAAAATTACATTTTACATGTTGAACTATTAGAATTTAGTTTAAAAATTTTATCTATCAGATTTATAATATTAGCATATCATTTATTTTGAGAATTAAGTAAAGCTTATAACATGTGTGACACAGTGCCTGATAGTCAGTAAGGGCTAATAATAAAAGTAATAACATAGATACAAAATAGTAATAACTTAATAAATGATATCTAGCTATAATACTGTACTATGATTATTAATAAACCATGATTATTGGCATTATTTTTTGTATACTTTTGGCATTTCTTTTAAATCTAGAATAAATCATACAAACCTATCTAGTATTCTGAAAAGTAACAACATTTGAAATCGTACATAAAATTCACTTTTATTCCACATAGAGATTCTGTTACTGACAATTTGATGACTAGTTTATTGTCTGGAAATGTTTTTTTTACCTAAAACCTGGCTTTGTGAAAAATGTTTTACAGCTTTGGAAATGTAGGAAAGAAATTATTTTAACCTTCTTCTCCATATTTTTCCTCCCAAATCCAGGGCCCATGCCAATGACCTCTTAAACTTTTACAGAAGTACCTATTAATATAATGTGACACTCTCAAATGATATAATATAATCTGGTCAAGGTAAAGTCATAAAATATGACAATCTAAAAAAATAGTTAGGATGCCCCTCACATGTAACCACACATGCAATCTTCGAGGAGAAAAAGAAAGATGAAAGAGAACATCGGGTGAATAGTATATATTTTTCTCTAATGGGATGTATAATATATCCAAGCATATCAGCTTTCGTTGCTCCCAAGCATTGCAAATAGTCTTTGTTCTTCTTTGCTCTTCTTTGGCTTACCTTGGCGGAGGTGTGGGCCCTTTTGAAATGAATTTCTACTCTCTTAAATAGAAGGTGAAATATTTCCAGATGATAAATAGCTTTGGGTCTGTAACCCAGGCAGGGGAGTTCTCAACTAACATTGGGCTGTTAAAGGTAATTTCCAGCCTTGTAAAGTGATATTCCTTTTGCTCAAATGACAACAATCAAGCTAGGAAGAACAAATGAGTCCCTTCAGGGAGCAGAATGGAATAGAATGTCAAATATTCTTGGGCATTCAGTGGCTTCCAAAAGAGAGAAATTTTGCATTATGGCATTACACAGGCAGAGTTATAGATCATCTTTGTATCTGGTCTTCTTTCATAAATAAACAGTGCCTTAAACGTAATCTAATCACTTTGTAGCTGATACAATGGCCACTGTGAGGTTCCTGAGAACTAAGCAACTGCAAAGAAGACACACTAAGTATTTTATGTTCACCAAAGACAATGTAGCAAAAGTAGTTTGTTTTGTATATAATAAAATTATTTTGTCGAAAGAAATTCACATAAAATTTTCTCATACTCATTTTGGCCCATTTATCTGAATGAATCCTGTATGTAAGTAAAAGTTATAATATTACTTCCTATTTCATGCACTAACTGCTGAACCATAGTACTAAATCATTCTACAGCCTTCATAATCATAGATTTTAAAAGTGGAAATAAGTATTACTATTTACATGCTGTTATTGCACCAACATTTACTGAGGCATGTCCTGTACTGGGAAGCTTTCCCCTAGACTGAATGTATTTATGGAGATGGCTGGTGGAAGATGTCTGTAATTTGTATTACAAGGATCTCAGTATTAAGTAGGGCATACTGTTATGGCACCACATTGGCTTTTACATACTTAAAAGCTGAAGAGATATTCTAAGATAGAATAGTAAAGATTTAAAAACACATCGGGATGTTTCATGTTCTAGCAGGCATTCAGAATGGGGCCTAATTTCCTGAGAAGGATAATGATGAGAAAATAATTAATATAAATAAGCATGATTCTTTTAAACTTAAAGAAAACAAAGACACAAAATACAAATGCAATGATTGAAACTTTCTTGGATATATGTTCAAAAAAAATAAAGAACTAAAAAAAGTATTTGGAGAGGGCTTCCCTGGTGGCGCAGTGGTTGAGAATCTGCCTGCCAATGCAGGGGACACGGGTTCGAGCCCTGGTCTGGGAAGATTCCACATGCCGTGGAGCAACTGGGCCCGTGAGCCACAATTACTGAGCCTGCGCGTCTGGAGCCTGTGCTCCGCAACAAGGGAGGCCACGATAGTGAGAGGCCCGCGCACCGCGATGAGGAGTGGCCCCCGCTCGCCGCAACTAGAGGAAGCCCTCGCACAGAAACGAAGACCCAACACAGCCATAAATAAATTAATTAATTAATTAATTTTTTTTAAAAAGTATTTGGAGAGACAAGAGGAGAAAATTGAATGTGGCTGGTTATTAGGTGATGATGGGCATAATGCTAACGGGGTGGTGTGGCGGGCATCAGACAATTTAGCCCATTTCTATAAACTGATAAGTGCGTGAAGGATTGGTGACTGGTCAAGTAAGTTCAAAGCTACTTACAAGCATTTATATTGAGAGGGCTCCGACTAAGGAGGGACAATTCTGAAAAAGACTCAGAAATGCCAATGATTAAGAGAAAAGGAGAAAGACATGCAGGGTAAAACATAGAGATTAACTGATAGTCTGTATACAGAATTCCTTCCACCTACATGATAATGCATGGAATCCAGACATAAATGAGCAGAATGTAAACAATAAAGAAATTTTGAAAAAAGAAGTTCTTCTGTAGAGAATCTGGAAATAAATAGGGCAGTGATGGAACTCCATTGTGGTTAGAATGTCCCCAACCAAATATCTGAAATTAAAAGGAATGGTTGATTCTCTTTCCATTCAACCTAGGACAAAACTGTAATCAATAAATTCAACCCACAAGTTCAAAACTCCATCCTTAAATATGAACAGACAAATGAGAGTCTTCACACACACACACACACACACACACACACACACACACACACACACAGAGTCCTCAAAAAGATTCAAGAATTCCCAGTGTCCACAAAATAAGAGCACAATTCTATTAAAAGGGGACATTCGTAGTAAAGGAAAAAAATCTTGGAAATTAATATGCCTGTCATATGTGTGTGTGCACACATGGGTATGTGTATTGACTTTGAAAATGCTGAAAATAATCAATAAATAATTTTAACATAAATTTTAATTTTTTCACAAAATAGGCCAAAAGATATAGAAATGAATGACTGTAGAAAAAGTATATTATTTACAGAAGGTCCATGAGATCTAACATTGAACATATGAATTCCAGAAAGACAATGGGAAACATGGAGGATAGAACATAATCATGGAAATAATCATAAAAGGAAATTTCTCAGTGCTGAAGGAAAATAGTTTTTGAATCGAAGGAACTTACTAAGTGCCTGACCCAAAGAAAGAAACGCAAACACATATCAACTCACATCTGGAGACAATGTTCAAAACACAAGCACACATAAACACACACTTGGAGACAGTGTTCTAAATAATTAGAATACCAAAATAAAAATAAGATTGTAATTTTAGAGTAAAATAAAATGGGGAGAAAAAAGAGGCTCTTTACTTGCAATGGAAATATAATCAGACAGACATCATTTTTACCATTGGTTTCTAGAAGACTATAGATACATTCCTTTAAATGTGTGAAGGGAAAATTATTTCCAATCTAGAACTATATGCCCAGACAGTAATTAAGTATATGTGTAGGTAAAGAAATAAAGCCTGAAATAAAGGCATTTCTGACATCCAAAGACTAAAGAAACTTACCTCTCACAGACACATTCTCAAGAAGTTATAGGAGATTGGCGGCAACAAACAAATTAGTCAACTAATATAGAAGAAAATATAAAATCCAAGAAATAGTGTTTCAAACCAGGAGATTAATAAAGAAAAATTCCAGGTTGAAAATCGTGCAAATGCTCTAGTTTGGAGTAGGAAGAAAGAGGGGTCCCTGAACAACGTATGTTTTGAAAAGGAGATTTGATGTTGGCCCTGAGAAATGAGGTGAGCTTAAAGATATGAGAAAAGCAAATAATACAAACAAAAAGATATCTCAAAAAACTCCATATGCAAAATGAAAACATTGTAATCATATAGGCACTGTATGTTATTTGGCTATGGAACAAAAATATGTACATTATTATAATTATCAAAAGAGTTAGTGTTTTGTTTAGTTTTATTTTATGTTTTAGCAGCAACTGATGGAGAGGGCTTTGAAGGCTTTTGTATTAATCAGGGTTCTCCAGAGAAATAGTCAATAGGATATATATTTATTTATTATCAAGAATTGGCTTGTACAATTATGGAGGCTGACAAATCCCAGGATTTGCAGTCAGCAAGTTGGAAACCCAGGAGAACACATGGTATATTTCTATTGCAAAGACCAACAGGCTCGACTCAGAAGAACTGATGTTTCAGTTCAAGTCTGGAGGCAGAATAAAAACCAGTGTCACAGCTTGAAGGCAGTCAGGCAGGAGGAGTTCCCTCTTACTCATGGAAGGGTCAGCTTTTTTGTTCTATTCAGGTCTTCAGTTGATTGGATGAGGCACACCCACATAAGGGACCACAGTCTGCTTTACTTTGTCTATTGATTCAAATGTTATTCTAATCCAGGAATATCCTCACTGGTATACCAAGAATAGTCTTTGACCAAATGTCTGGGCAGCCTGTGGCCCAGTCAAACTAATACATAAAATTAACCATTAGCGCTTACTTTTAAAAAAGAGACCAATAAATAAATAAATACATAAATATATAAATAGACCAAATTGACAAAATCTTTACACTTAATTTTGTATAATACAGACAATGGAATTCAGGGATGAGAAAGGGAAGGAGTTTAGGGGGGACTGTAAAAGTGTTAATGTTATAATAGTAGAAAATAGAGAACCAGAGTTACATTGTATGATTGAACTGAATTCAGACCCAAAGTACATATATACTATTCAGACCAGTGTTTCATTGATAACAAGTAAAATAAATGATATTACAACACTATTGGAAAAAAAGAAGTGGCCTGGGGTTTGCAAGTCAATAAGTATTATTCAAATTGATAAAAGAAATACTATTATAACATTTTTATATTTAACAAATATCCACATATGTTTTTTTTTTTAATAAGAATTCAACAGAAACAGTTAAAACATGATTTCCCTGGTGAATGAGACTGAGAAAAGGAAGGTAAAATTGTGCATTACAAGCTCTTCCATACTCTGATTTTAGCCATTTCAATGTAGTACTTTGGTTAAAATACCTGTGATTAACTTAAATAGATGTAATAAATTCATACTTATTGATAAAGCAAATTGTTATATAATCCACCTAAAATTCAGGTTATAAAATAGTATGTAGTGTACCATAAAACACTATGTAGTGTACCATAAAACCTATAGACATATAATTAATAAAGTAATTTGCAGGTATATACATCAAATGAAATACATGTTGAACACAATTTTTGATTTTCTAGCAAAAACTTTTCAGAATCATACATTTCTCCCAACATCCTCCATGCCCTCCTCATGCCTGTAACCACCCTTATCCTGACAAATAGCAAATGGAAATAAAAATCACTGCCGGGTCTAGTGATATAAAAAGTATTTCCCATTTTATGTGCACTTTTCAACCCAGAGAAAATAAGAATAAATTTCTTTTTTTCTGCAGCAGTTTGTAAAATATAATCTGAGAGATGCTAGTAAACACTTAACTTTAGATTAGCTTTCTCAAAACTTTTAGACACTGGAGTTCAGATTTGCTTACACTCCAAAGCTAGTCCTCGGTATCTTTTTTAAGCCTCTCTTGGCATCTCATTTTCACTCTCCATCTGAGATGACTTGGAAAACATCAGAAAATAACAGCACCACTTCCACAAAACAACTGCCTGGACAGTGCATATTTCTATAGCTATCATTTATGGAACTCTCTGGGAGAAATTTTAAGTGTCAATACTAAAAGATGATATTATTGGATTTGGCTGCTTCAGTCTGTAAATATAGTCAGCGCCTACTCAGAAACAGCTTTTTTAAAAAAATAATCATAATAAGAAATATTTCTTGCGTTATTTTTAAATCACTATAAAGGAAAATAATTTTATCCTTGTGGAATTATTATCTTACATGGAGCTTAAAGCCACTGTGTAAAATAGCATCATGTGATTGTTCATAGTTAACACAACCCAAAGATTCAGCAAGTGAATCCTTCTGTAACCCTCCCTCCTGCTAAATGCAAATAAAACTGAGAAGTAGCTTCATAATGTAAGCTAAGCCTGAGTTGCATTGCTAAAAATTTAAGAAACCAATCTCATCTGTAGACATCAAGTTCTGGAATCATTCAAGATTCACAATTTTTTGATTCATAAAAGTTACATTTTTGATCTTTATAATTACCCTTCTATTTATATTTACCTGTTTATTTAAGGAATTAAGACAACACACACATATTCATCACATTGTTTATGAAAGGATAAGCAAAACCCATTGAATCATTCAATTTCCTTTGAACGAACGTAATACAGATATTAAAAACTAATTCTGAAAAGTTTCAAATTATACTGAAAATGATTATGGTATATTGTTATTGAAAACGTTGACTCATTTCTCATTTTTATATCATGTATATATGTATTTATAATCAGATAATATTATATATACATATAAAACATATACAAACATACTTCTATATGTATACCCTTTCATTTATATATGAATATATGTGTATATGTAATGGAAAGTGTATAAAATGATAAAAGAACTTATCTCTAAGTAAGAGGGTGATAGGGATTTTTATGTTAGTTTACAACATAAACTATTATGTTATATATGTTCTCTATTCAAATTATTTTATATGTGATACAAAGCAAATTCTACAATACCCAACATCAGGCCAACATCATTTATTTAACATTAGAATTGACGTTGCAAAAATACCAATACTTTTACCTAGTCACCCATGTACTGGACTCAATCAATACTGAATAACTAATTTTATTTATTTATTTATTTATTTATTTTTAAAAATATATTTATTGGAGTATAATTGCTTTACAATGTTGTGTTAGTTTCTGTTGTACAACAGAGTGAATCAGCTATACATATACATATATCCCCATATCCTGTCCCTCTTGAGCCTCCCTCACACCTTCCCTATCCCACCCCCCTAGGTGATCACAGAGCATCAAGCTGATCTCCCGTTGCTATGCAGCAGCTTCCCACTAACCATCCATTTTACATGTGGTACTGAATAATTTTAAACATTGCCTGTCAATGCTGGGTACTGCAGGTGATCTTCTTTAAGGTATTAACATGCAATGAACTGCTGTAACCATTCTAATCCTCTCAAGAATTTTACATTCATCAATCTCATTTTCAGTTCAAATTTAACGTATTTTCACATATTTCTTCTGAAACTTTAATCTCTGCAAAACCCAAATTTAAATTAGAAGGAAAAGGTGGAAGTGTATAGAGTAGCAGCAACTGAATTTAATTTGATCTTGAATAGAGCTGAAAAGACATTTGCTTTTTTATTCTTATGTCAGTTTGAAGAGAAAACAGTTCTGATTTTGGCTAAATGAAAATTTTTTTTGGTGACTCTACTTGGATCACATTGTAAAAACCTACTTAGAATTTTCACTTGCTTCCACAATATTACCACATATTCTTTGGAGCCATTGGCAAAATGGATCCAGTTTATAAAGACATTGCTTTTGCATTGGGCTTTTGCTTGTCTCATATCTTTAGATAAATTTGAAAGTAAAAGTAAATGTTCATGTGTTGAATATCTTTAATAGTATGGATGAAATTTGTAATTTGAAATTCCTAAGTTCAAAGAACATGTATCTACAGCTTGATTTTACGCTTGAAACTTCCTATGCTTCATAGCAGTTCATAAAATATTAGGAGGAAAAAACCTCCTGTCATTCTTTGCAATTTTCCTTAGACTTGAGTAAAATATACCGAAACTTTTAAAGAAAAATCAAAACCTGGTTCCCCCTTATAGTTTTCTCATTGTTTAAATTATATCATTTACCCAGTCCAAATCCTTTGCTTATGCTCTTATGCAAACATACTTTCAGAGCAATTTGAAGTAAATACAAATTCACAAAATGAATAAAGTCATTTTAATAACATGAATATGAAGGATGACGTTATTTTACTGAAGCTAAAGCAGAATGTTGAGTTTAAGAGCAAAGATGTAGCCAAGTTGAGTTTTTGTGTTTTGGTATTACTAATACGAATACACAGAACACCTATTTGCAAAGGATAACTATATAATTTAAAATATTTTCAAAGCTTTTATGTTGTGTTGAAACATTAAGAAAAACAACTCATTTTTACCCCAAATTTTTCAAGACACCTATAATTGTGTGAAAATTTTAAAGCACAGCCCAAATGGCTATGGTCACTTTAAAAGTTTAACATTTTTTCTTTGACTGATCCGTTGACTGGAATGAGCTTTTAAAAATAAAAATTTGAACATTGAAATCAGACGGCTGTACCTAAATGAGTGAGAATAGTTTGAAACATTTTAGATCAGCATTTGGATACAAAATAATATTATTTATAAGAATATGTATCCTTTTTAATTTAAATAGAATGTAAATTTATATTATTTATGAAATATATGAGTACACATATTCTTAGAGAATTATATATAATGAAATATTTATATCATATTATTTATCTATATAAATTTATTCTTGGATAATTTATAGATCTCCAAGACTATGTCCATCTATCATTAATTCTTGGACTCCATATTGAAAAACACTGATTTACAGTATCACCATAATAATTTCTCTTCTCTTTGGTCCTCTCCCCTATTACATTGATGTGTGTCTTATTCCATACTGTATTATAGTGAATTATACATGTGTTGACTTTCAAAAGAACTTAGCAGAAATTTAAAATGTTCTATATTATAACATTTCAAATATATAGAATGGATTAGGGCTAACCATTTGCCTGTGAATCTGAAAGGATAATCAGTTATTCTACCCATTGCTTGGCTGAGTAATATTGAATAACTCATTGAGAGTCAGTCTGTTAAAATGAGATACTCCATCGTACATATCTGAAATTGACCTGGTATGTCAAAACTCTCCTCTCCTTTCAAATGAAAAGGCTCAGTGTTTTCTGATTTTTTTTTTTTTTTTACCATATCTCTCACTGGATTCACGTCACTGATTTCTATCCTCAGAGTATTTGGAAGTTGTATGATTTAATATATATGAGCTAATTTATTTTAATACAACAATCATTTAAAATGAAACTCTAAGTACACTTAAGAGTTGTGCATTTCATTTTATGAAAATTTTATCCCCCAAAGTATATAAAAGAAATAAATGTTCAAAATAGTTGTATTTATGCATGTTGATGGATTTGGGGCTGTACTTCTAACCTCTGTAATGCATGGAGAAATAAGATGGAGTGACAGGAGAGTGAATGAAAGGATAGGGATATGATCTATCTATGTGATAAGTCAAAAGCCTATATGATTAAATTGGAAGGTAAACAGTGGAATCTCTGAGATATATATAGGTATATATAGGTGTCCACCATACATTTTTTCAACTTTTTTTGTGTGTTAAAAATGCTTATAATAAAAAAGTTGGTGGAAAAAAAAACATAAGATTTTGGTTTAACTTCTCTGGTGAAAAATTATACTGCAAGTATGGCTTTTTAACATGGGACCATCCCTTTAATGGTGTTTCTCTGTCTCTCTTTCTCTCTCTCTCCCTCTCTCCCTAAAGCTCCATTCTGACTTAGATAAGGGAGAGGGCACTGTTAAATACACCCTCTCAGGAGATGGCGCTGGCACCGTTTTTACCATTGATGAAACTACAGGGGACATTCATGCAATAAGGAGCCTGGATAGAGAAGAAAAACCTTTCTACACACTTCGTGCTCAGGCTGTGGACATAGAAACCAGGAAGCCCCTAGAGCCTGAATCAGAATTCATCATCAAAGTGCAGGATATTAATGATAATGAGCCAAAGTTTTTGGATGGACCTTATATTGCTAGTGTCCCAGAAATGTCTCCTGTGGGTGAGTAAGCGAATCAAAATTCTGTCAGATGAGACGAGGCCTTTTCAACATTTATTTTCTCCAGGTTGATGGAAATATCTTGTTTGTAACTCAGAAGAGTATTCCTGCACTGTAGAGGATACAATTAATTTCATTTACTTTTTTTTCTACTTAACTATTTTTTCCTCCTGCTCTATTCTAAATGTATGAATAGATACATAAATATCTAGGATATATAACATTCTTCACTATTTTACAGTCTTTGCATTTCCCTGAATTCATGGAATTCCTTTGTACTTTAAGTACATAACTCACTTTGTACCGTAATTGATTGTCATTGCAAATTCAGATGCCTACACAGTGCTGGAGGTAACACCAAATACCAGATAGTCATTCTTCACTCAAAATAAATTATCCAAAGTATGTATTGCATCTGAGTCTCAAAGTGGTTCAGAAAGGGATGTGTTGCATTCTTTGTAGCTATCCATAGAGACTCTGAGAAAAGGTATTGTACCCTTTGTGGCTATAAGTAACCTACAGTAGTTATTCCATCAAACTAGGAAGCAAATATCATTGTGAAGTCATTACTAGAATAAATTTACAATTAAGCTATAGTATCATCATCATTCTTAATAATTTAAATAAAATATAAATTCAACAACTTCAATTCTCAAAGTCTTATAATATGTATTTTAAGGTCAATGAGTTAAGGATTCCAGCTTTACTGACAAGTTTTAATTATAAATTTTATTCCTTAGTCACCACTGCCAATCACTCAATTTATTTCATAGTAACTTCTGGTTTCTAGCACATGTGTAAGGTAAAGCTACTCATCACTTCTAGGTTTCAATTTGAAACTCTCGTATATGAGCCATTGTTACTATTTCCCATGTGTGACATTTCTCGGAGGGCTTCTGCTGTCCCCACAACCATCCCAGACATGCAAGGAAGATTGCACAGACTACCCTGAGGGCAGACGCAGGTTAGTGGCTGTAGGAGTTGTCACATGGATTTACCATAAGTGCACTTGAAATTGTGTCTGTGACCTTATCAGGCATTCAAAGACCATATTCTCTCCTTCACCTAAGAAATCAGCTCAGAGGAGTTCACTTCGATTTAAAATTTTTGTATGCATATTCAGGGATGCAAATCTTTTATTCAGTTTCTGCTATTTTTTTTTTTTTTTTGAGCTGCCTCTTTTACACGGTGCTATGATTGCTACAGATTTAGAAATACAACTGGGAAAATGTATTAGAAACTAGTCCCTGAAAATGGGGACAGCTGTTTTTAAAATTGTGTCTTGGTTTTACACGGGCAGAAAAATGAAGGCAGTACTTTGAGGAAAAGTATGACCTTTAAGAAGACAATGCAATCCAGTACATAAATTCTTTAACCTGGTGCTTCTTTCATGTAAATTGGAAATATTTACACGAATTTATGGCCTTTAGTGACACTTTATTACTGAAACAGCATCCTTAAAGCAAACACACACATCCCTCTACAGTATTAGAAAGTTCTGTCTTATTAGATAAACAATTAGGTTTTTTGTGGTGCCAATTAGGATAAAGGATAGGGTCGCAGAGCTGAGCCCTTGTATAAGGAGTTTGCAGCTAGTGCCTGAAGAGAGAAATAAATCTGGAAAATCAGGCAAAGGGTAGGTGAGTGAGAGAACAAAGCGGGCCCAGCTTTGGTACTGGGGTGAGAGAGAATTTGCTGTGCTGCCACGAGTTATCAGAAAGATCTATGCAAGAATAGGTTCTTTAAAATGTTTTCCCATGTACCACAACTGAAATTTCTCATTGGTTATTCAAGAGACCTTAGTAAATACCTAAACTGATTTTCAATGCACCCTCCCTTTTAATTTTTTTTTTTTTTTGAAAACGTGATGATCCATTTATTTATTTACTTATTTATGGCTGTGTTGGGTCTTCGTTTCTGTACGAGGGCTTTCTCTAGTTTCGGCAAGTGGGGGCCACTCTTCATCGCAGTGCGCGGGCCTCTCACTATCGCGGCCTCTTCTTGTTGCGGAGCACAGGCTCCAGACGCGCAGGCTCAGTAATTGTGGCTCACGGGCCTAGTTGCTCCACGGCATGTGGTATCTTCCCAGACCAGGGCTCGAACCCATGTCCCCTGCATTGGCAGGCAGACTCTCAACCACTGCGCCACCAGGGAAGCCCCCCCCCCTTTTTTTTTTTTAATAACAGAACAGTATTTCTTTTGAATGTGGAACCATAACATATGTTATGAGTTCACCCAGGTATTCTTGGGCTATATTAACATAATATGCCCTTTTCAAATAAATACTAAGAAGTAGAAACACCGCTTGCAAATTCAGTATTAGAAATGAAATACCTATCAGGCACTACTTTTGCCATCCTCTGGAATCCTGCCTATACACCTATAACCAAATACACCCGTTAGAGACCCAGTTAGATTTGTGGTATTTCTTGTTTTGGCTTTTACCTGAGCAGCTTAAAGCTAGCCAGAAGCTGCTGTGTGTCCAGACATAACATTTATGTCCCTAGAGCTCCTGAACTCCATTCCCAAGCACACCCTTCTTACCATATGGAAATGGTTTACTGCTCTAAGTCACTTTATCTAATGATTATTCTTTTCTTTATTTTCTTTTTCCACATTCCTTCTAGGCAATTCCTGCTTCTGCATCATTTTCCTTGGAATATTAAAATAATGCTTAGTCAACACCAGATAGAACTAGCCATGGTGTATTGGGCAATATAACTATTGCGGCAAATCTCACTGTTGGCTTTGTATATCTGTGCTTGAGGTATCCTCTAGGAGATAACTGTCCTTTCCCAATAACTGAGAATGTTCTTATTTCACTTTTAATAAAAGACTCAACCAATTTAAAAAGAATATAGTAAAATAGCTTATTGTGTAATACAAAAGGTCACAAAATAGTCTATTAGGCAAATGTCAGTTTAGCGATAATGGATTGTACATCTGAAAATATGATGAACGATTAAACCAGGAATACAAAAAAACTAACAGGAAAATTATAAAAAACATAACTCTACAAAGGGAGGATGGTGGTGAGCAGGGTGGGTGGAGATTTTAGAGGAAAATCAATATTAAAGATTATAAGACTATGGAATATATTTAGTTCCCAAAAGTTGAAGAAAATTCTAGTGAATCTATGAATTGTTTAAGAGAAAGGTCACTTTGTCACTTGTGCTACATCCAATATGCCATGGAAGTAATTGATATTCACAGATAAAGTGCTTTTACTCTGACCTAAGGAAATTACTTAATGATCCAGATATTCCCCAACTCAAAGTTTCTCCTTGGAGACAAATTTGGACGTTATGAATGTGGTCTTAATTCTGTAAGATCACTAGAGTAACAGTGAATTACAGTAATGTGCCTTCTTTAATATCTGATGATTTTGCATCAGTAGGGTGTGCAGTTTAAGTTACTTTTCCTAGAGTGCTGACATGTTTAACATCTTTAAATCCATATTCATACCTGCATTGTCTTCCTCAGCCCGAGCTAAACCAGTTTTAGGCTGCTGATTTGGTTATTCGTAACCAGGTCCCTATGACACATTTTATAGATGTCAATTGTGAATCATAATTTATTAAGTAAGACTTACCATTTCCTGAGCAATAGGTAGGGACCAGGTGACCTAATAGAGATTTGCATTCCTTGTTTTATTTAACCATTACAATAACTCCGTGCAGTGTTGTTTACTATTTGATCTTTATTTTTCTATGAAAATTCCTATGGATCAGAAAGTAGGAATTACTCCCAGGCTCTTTAGAACAAAGTTAATTGCAATCAGTTGTACCCTTTTTCTAGGGTTAGTGGCTTCTAAAATTTCTTTGGGAGCTTTAAATTTATTTTGTAATCTCAGATGAACTTGTAAAGACTTTGGAATTCATATTATATTATTGTATTATACTATAATTTGAGGATGGGGGTCCATGCTTAAAACAAAAATCCACTGATTTAAAAAAATGTTTAGAAAAATTTAAATAAAACAGGATATACCTAAAGGAAATTATACTGCTGGTTTCATAGAAAAGTAAATAACATGTACCCCCTTGCTTTTTTCTCTGAATTGTATTTTGATTTACATAGAGTTTGGGGATATATTCCAAGATGAAATTGTTGGTGGAGTTTTTGGTAGGTTAGTAAACAGAGAATATTTTCTACATGGTCACACTTAAATAGTCCAACTCCAAGAAGGAAATAGTGAAGGCTGTGACTATATTTAATATTAATTTATTATACCTTTAATTATGATTTTGAAACATACGTAAATCTCCACACTTCCTTGCTTTCACGGAAGTGTTATAGAAAGTGAAACCAAAAAATGATAAAGAAAACACCTTATCATACAAGCCAGCCATGGCCACATAGAGCAGCTCAAGTAATATAGAATGAACAGGCAAACTATCATTGGTTTCTATCTGTGCCCCATAAGCATAGTCCTTGTTAGGAGACTGGAGAAAGAATGTTGGCTGTTTTCTACAAATAAAGACATTCTCCTCATACAACCAAAATACATTTATTAAAATCAGGAAATTAACACTAATGCATTATTACAATCCAATCCTTAGACTCTGTTCAAGCTTCATCAATTGTCTCCATAGTATCTTATATAATAAAATGTTCAAGGTCAAAATCACCCACTGCATTTAAATGCCAGATCTCTTTAGTTTCCTTCAATCTGAAACAGTTCTTGACTTTTCTTGACTTCCATAACTCCAACATGTTTTTCCTGACCAGTTATTTTTTAGAATGTCCCTCATATTGGGTTTGTCTGATGTTTCATCATGTGAAAATTCAGCGTATGCATCTTTGTTAGGTATATCACAGAGGAAATGCTGTATTCTTCCTGTTGCATTCTATCAGGTAGAACATAGTTTCAATTTGTCCTACTACTAATGATGTTCATTTTTATTACTTCACAAAGGTTGCATATTACTTATCTATTGCTGCATAATACATTGGCTAAAAACTTGGCAATGTAAAATAACAAGCATTTATTGTCTCACAGGAGCATGGATATCCAGGAGTGGCTTAGCTGGGTACCTTTGACTCAAGGTCTCTCAAGAAATTGCATCCAATATATTGGCTGGGGCTATGGTCTTAACTGGGGGGAGGTAGGAAATTGCTTCCATATTTATTCATGCGGTGTTGGCATGCCTCAGTCCCTTGCGTGGACCTCACCACAGAGCTACTTCACAATATGGCATCTGCCTGGCTCCAGGATGAGCTATCTAAGAGAGAGCTAGAGAGAGAGAACATCTATGATCAAAGCCACAGCCTATTTATTTATTTATTTATTTATTTTAAATTTTATTTATTTATTTATTTATTGGCTGTGTTGGGTCTTCGTTTCTGTGCGAGGGCTTTCTCTAGTTGTGGCAAGCGGGGGCCACTCTTCATCGCGGTGTGCTGGCCTCTCACTATCGTGGCCTCTCTTGTTGCAGAGCACATGCTCCAGACGCACAGGCTCAGTAATTGTGGCTCACGGGCCTAGTTGCTCCGCGGCATGTGGCATCTTCCCAGACCAGGGCTCGAACCTGTGTCCCCTGCATTGGCAGGCAGATTCTCAACCACTGCGCCACCAGGGAAGCCCCGCCACAGCCTATTTATAATCTAGTCTTGAAAGTGATATCCTATCATTTCTGCCATATTCTAATTGTTAGAAGTAAGTCCAATCCACATTCAGAGAATGGAATTACACAAGAGCATGAATACATGGAAGCTGGAATCTCTGAGGGCCCTCTCTACCTACCACAGTGCACCACTGTCCTCAAAGGTATGTCATACAACATATACTCAGCCCCTTTCTAGTACCCTAAAATGTTTTCCCCTTATTGTATTAGTTCATATTCCAGAAAATCATATAACTCAAGTCCAAGTGCAAATGAGGTTCCTTAGACTTATTTCCTCTTGATCTGTAGACTTGTGATGCTAAAGTGACCAGTTGCTTATCCCACATACACCCAACATACAATGGTGAGATAGGCATAGGATAACTTCTGTAGACATTTCTGTTAAAAAAGGGGGAAAAGGCACAGAATAAAAAAGAGTTACTGGGCCATGACATTTCTGAAATCTAGCTGGTAAATGCTGAATGCTCTTTGATTAGGTACAAGGGCTGGGAATATTTGGCCACAGATCTCAGTTCCACCATCTGGGCTCTTGGTTCTCCATTCTGAGTTACCCTTTCTTTTTCATGAAATATAGCATGTACCTGAAACTAAGGAACTCTCTTTGTTGGCTTCCTGCCAATTGAATTCAAGGGGTCTAAAGACCTTTCCTCACTGTACAATCTCCAACTCTCCTTCTTCAGTCCACTCTTGTGATGTTTCTACATGTAGAACTCTTTTTAAGAACTTTGTAGGTGCTGTGGCTATCCCAGGAGTCCTCATGGGGTTCACTGAATTGGACAAAAAAAAAAAAAAAAACTCTTCAACATAAATTCTTCTCTACCTTGGCCCTATTGGAGATGCCTGAAAGACAAAGCCCTTACATGAATTAGAATCCTTATTGTTTGCTGGAAAGAATCTTTGAGTCACACATACCATTAAGCTCTTAAGAGGGAATTTTTTCTGACTAGACACAAAGCCACGAAGACCATGCTTGATCTTACTAAAGGCCTAACAAAACATTTTATAGTCACTCTCATGGCTTTATCTTTTGACCATGCTCTCTATGTCCTGGACTTAAGCTTTTCTTAAAAGTCATTTCTTAATTTTAACATCACATGCCATCTGGAAAGATCAGGAATCTTCAAAAACAGCAAGACCTGGACCCTTTTTGTTTAAAAGTCACTAGGTCCATTTTCCATTGTCCAAATAAATATAGGCAACAGTTTTGCTAAACTTCTGTCATTGCATAACAATGATGTCTTTTCCTCTAGTTCCCAATAAGATATTCTTACTTTGTTGCAAGCCCTCACCTACAGCCCTTCCAAGTGAGTGTTGATTCAATCAACAGTGTGTTCAAGGCACTACTGCCTGACAGTGCAACCATTCCCACATTTTAAGTATTTGTTATGGCAGCACCCCACTACCAGGTATGAAATTGGTATTATCTAGTACTATATAACAAATTACCCCATGATTTAGAGGTTCAAAATTTTAAATATGTGTTATCTCTTGGTTTGTCTGAGTGTCTCTGCTTCAGAGTTATGTATTTCGAGTTAAGCTGGCTATCAGGAATATGGTTTCATCTGAAGGCTCACCTGTGGGAGGAAGCAATTCCAAGCCACTCATGTGGTTGTTATCTTGGAATTGATATCCTTTCACTTCTGCCATATTCTACATATTTGTTAGACAAAGGTGTGAATACTGAAGGCAGTCATACTGAGGTCCATCTTAGAGATTGTCTATATTAGGTGATGATTCTACTGTAAACTTACTCTTTATCTTTTCTGTAAGTATCACATATTTTGTCAAAAGGTATTTTAAAACTGGAGGAATAACTTAGCTCTCATCACATTTTCAAATTATCCATTTGTTAATTTATATCTGTGTGGTCTCCAGGTTTTGTTTTCTATTAAATTGATTCTAATCAATTGTATCAAAAAAAATTAATCAGTTGATCTAAGAAAGAATTGGAAATTTTTATTTGAGCCAAATTTGAGGATTATAACCTGGGAAGAGCATCTCAGAAAGCTCTGAGAACTGTTCTGCCCTTTAGAAATCAAGACACAGTTTATATAACTTTTTTGAGATAGAGGGCTGTGCATTGAATGATGTATTATTGACAGTTTACATAATCCAGATTTAAGTGCCAATGTGGCGGGTCATGTGACCCTTTACAAGATCAAGAAGGAATGTTATCTTGTAAAAGAATGAAATTAGAACACTCCCTAATACCATACACAAAAATAAACTCAAAATGGATTAAAGAAGACCTAAATGTAAGGCCAGACACCATCAAACTCTTAGAGGAAAACATAGGCAGAACACTATGACATAAATCACAGCAAGATCCTTTTTGACCCACCTCCTAGAGAAATGGAAATAAAGACAAAAATAAACAAATGGGACCTAATGAAACTTAAAAGCTTTTGCACAGCAAAGGAAACCATAAACAAGACAAAAAGACGACCCTCAGAATGGGAGAAAATATTTGCAAATGAATCAACTAACAAAGGATTAATCTCCAAAACATACAAGCAACTCATGCAGCTCAATATCAAAAGAACAAACAACCCAATCTAAAAATGGGCAGAAGACCTAAATAGACATTTCTCCAAAGAAGATATACAGATGGCCAACAAACACATGAAAGAATGCTCAACATCACTAATCATTAGAGAAATGCAAATCAAAACTACAATGAGATATCACCTTACACCGGTCAGAATGGCCATCATCAAAAAATCTACAAACAATAAATGCTGGACAGGGTGTGGAGAAAAGGGAACCCTCTTGCACTGTTGGTGGGAATGTAAATTGATACAGCCACTATGGAGAACAGTATGGAGGTTCCTTAAAAAACTAAAAATACAACTACCATACAACCCAGCAATCCCACTACTGGGCATATACCCTGAGAAAACCATAATTCAAAAAGAGTCATGTACCAAAATGTTCATTGCAGCTCTATTTACAATAGCCGGGACATGGAAGCAACCTAAGTGTCCATCAACAGATGAATGGGTAAAGAAGATGTGGCACATATATACAGTGGAATATTACTCAGCCATAAAAAGGAACAAAACTGAGTTATTTGTAGTGAGGTGGATGGACCTAGAGACTGTCATATAGAGTGAAGTAAGTCAGAAAGAGAAAAACAAATACCGTATGCTAACACATATATACGGAATCTAAAAAAAAAAAGAAGGAACGTTATCTTTTAAGGAGTTGTCTTGCTGGTGCCTGCTCTTTATTGTTGAGCAGGTATTCCTGCTGATGGGGGAAGTTAGGTCAATGCATAATGCAGATACACAATGCACAGTGAGGGGAGAGGCTAGGCCAAAGGGCAGAGAAGAATTTTTATGTTTAAATTTTTCTTGTCTTGCCATAAAACATGAACTTTATTTCACAATTGATATCATCATTTTAATATTGAAATTATTTTAAATTTGGCCAATGAAAGCCTCTTTAAGCTGATTTTTATGTCCTTTTAATATTACCCTTAATTAGTTGAATACTCCCTTACTCTCTGGCTCAAAAATATGTTTGGGACTTGTCTTGCTTATTTGCTGCCTCAGCCCAGAAGAAAGCTATTTCTCCAAGGAGCTCTCTCCTCACCCTTACAGAGAATAATGTTTAGAAGCCCAGAATCTGACTGCAGCTTGCTCTTTGTTATTGGAGAATCATTGCTCCCAGCCCCTCTCAGTGGGTACAGCTAAAGAATAGATCTATGGACATGTACATACATAATATTTATTTCTGCATCCTTCTACATATTTTGAAAACCATAATTTTGTACCAATACCTTCAACTCCAGTCTAACACAGCCATTCATTTCAGGTTTGTTTGCTTGTTTTTTTTTAATCCTTGTATAATTTATAACTTTCTTTTCCAAGAGTGAGAAATCCAGCTCTTGTTGTCCTTAATATATTTTCTTATTTGATCAAGCCTAATCTTTCATTGCCACTACCCCTGCAGACCCCTTGCAGGTACCCTGATGACTCCATTCCAACTTTGAAAATCTGCACTCGCTGTTTCTCTTCTCCACTGTAGATGGAAGTTTTGCTCACCTCATTACAGCTCTAAATCCATACACAAGGCCATATTTCCCCCACATAGGTGACTTCCTCATGAGAATCAATCTCTGATACCCCTTGCCAGCCCTTCTATGTGGACACCTCCCTCACTCTGCTCTGGCTTCAGTACCTTGATTTGGTCTATTGCAGCTTCTTCCCAACTCCTCCAATTGCCTATCTCTGCCAGCACAAAAGTTCAGCTAGGCTTTAGGACTGAATTATTCTAGAAGATAAGCAAAGAGGAAATGGCTTTCTTTGATTCTTAAAGGGACTTAGGGTGTTTCTAGAAATGCTTACCTCCAAGTTGTATTTTCCACATGCATTAACAATGTTTAAATCAGGGGCCCTTCATTCGTTTTGAATTTCCTCCATAATTTGCTGAGCTGAGGCCAAATTTTGATATGAGAGGCCAAAAATGACCTAGGAAGTAGTTGATAAGGCCAGAAGCCGAAATAAATATACTGGTTTTTGAAAAAAAATTTTTTTCTATATTGGGACATATATTTTCTATTCATAGTCAATGAAAAAAGATTTCTACAGAGAGACAGAGGACAAATCTCTGTTGTAACATGTTCTAGCCACACACTGTGTGGGCACTGAACTTAAGAGTCCAAATCCATGCTCTACCATTTCCTAGTTGTGAGGATTTGCGTAAGTTATTTGACCTCATTGTGCTTTGGTTTTCTTACTTATAAATGAGGAATAAAAATACCTTATTCCCAGAGGCATACTGCAAGTAGTAAAGGAGAAAATGTATAACTAGCCCTGATCCCAATGTCTGAAAAAAAATGCAATCACTATATGGGGGAAGAGCCTGTTAATAATTTGGCTCTCATTCTCAGGAAACTGGCAAGAGAATGCCTAACCTGTAGACATCCCAGCTAATTATCTTACCCCCTTTTTCTATATCGTCCCTCCCTGTGACACACGAGCTCAATATTTACTATTGTTTTTTTTCGAACTATGCCAAGTCCATATAAGAACCTAATAGACTTTCTATCCCAATTTACATTTACTTTGGTGTAGAGTACTCTTTTCTCTTAATGTATAGAGACAAGCTGTTGATTTGTAAGAAACACCAATTATCAGATGACACTTTTGCTTTGCAATCTGCTGAGTGACTTTCACACATTTGATGAAATTGAGCAAGGCCTGGTGATCCCTCTGGTGTCAGCTGCAAAGTGTCCACAGCACACAGCACAGCAGAACCATTTTCAGGGCCATCGAATGTTATGACTATGTGTTCCAGGAGCGTTTTATTCCTCTGTTTGATTCCTATGTTTTTATTAGTGGTGCAATTGCAAAGGTAACACTATTGACAATGTTTGTGTGGCCTTGAGAGAAGCGTATGAATTGTTTTAGTAGCAGCACAGTGTGTCCCGAAACATAAACCGTTCTGCATTGATAGTTGTTTTTGCAGCCACTGATCAGCCATAAATGTTAAAAATTAACAAGACGTTCTTTTTTTTTTTTTTCCTAACTACCAAATGACTCTAAGTGTTAAATAAATGTTAGCAGAAGCTGCTTCTTGGCCACTGAGTGGTTCAAAACATTAAACATATTTTCAATGTATTACTCTTTTTCCAACCTCCAAGTGGTTATAAACCTTAAATATGTTTTATAAAAACTGCTTTGCCAGGATGTAGCAAGTCCAGCTACTGGCAGGAGAGCTATCAACATCATTTTTCTTTAGAGTTGGCTTCCAGCTGTGGTACTGGTTTTTTGTATGTTTGTTTCGTTTTTTGTTTGTTTCTTTTTTTACCTTATTTGCTCTATTCTATTTTTTTTTTGTACACAAAGGCAGGCAGGAAGCTACCTTGGCCCAATTGTCTCTTGCTTTATGATAAGTGATCATGGGAGAGCGGTTGCACCTATATAAACCCCTGAAGGCAACGGAGAGTTCTCTGAGGTTCAATTGCTTGTACTGGGTATTCTACATAAATGTCAGCTCCATTTTCCAAAATAATTTTTGTTTCTGCTTTCCATTGTGCAATGTGTTGAGGTATGAAGACGGGTATAAATTAAGCTTGGTATTAAGGAAAATAACTTCAAGCAACCAGACACTGATGGATTACACTCGTTGATCAAGGTGAAAATATTCCATCAAAAGAACAGACTCAAAGACAGAAAAAATGGCAAGACTACTAAGTTAATGAGATCTCTAACCCAAACATGATGAAGGACTTGACATCTATGTCTGGAAATAACTCAGCGTGACAACAGCATGCAATTCAAAGACGGTAAAGAGAACGTCACTATATAAAAGTCTTTCTAGGAATTAGCAAAGAAAATCTGTTTAGTTTAACCAAATTCACAATAAAATCAAGAGTGGCACTGATTCAATTGAAAATATGAATCTGCTCTATTATTCCAGGCAGAGTAAATATTAAGCCAAATAAATACTCAGAAAAGCTTTTATTTGTACAGAATCCAAGTGTTTTCCAAATCATATATTTTATTTTGCTAAATGTTTTATTCTATGTATATGTTCAACAGATTCAAAACTTTATGGGACACCTATTAAGTACCAGACACTTTTGGGAATTATGGTTAGAACCGTGAGAAAAACAGACAAAACCTCTACCTTCAGAAAGCTTTCGTTTCCATGGTCTAGTGCAGGGGTCAGCAAACTACACCCTGTGGGCTTCTGGCACATCATCTGTTTTTATTGGGATACAGTCACACTTGTTCATTTATGTGTTATCTATGGCTGATTTCACACTACAATGGCAGAGTTGGCCACAGAGGCCAAATGGCCTACAAAGACTAAAATATATATAGTCTGATCCTTAGTTTGTTGGGCCATGTGTTGGTGGATTATCAGAGTAGGTTAAGGTAAGGTCAACATTTTAAATAGATGTATGAAGAAGGAGAGTGTTTACTATAGAAAAAACTTCCTCAAAAAGTGAAGAAGAAAGAAAGAAAAAAAAAAAAAAAGACAAATGGCAGGACCAGAGGGTAAATGAAGGGCAGAAGCAAGTCCCACAGTAACAGGGTGCATGTGGCATGAAATTGTACACTCCCATTTAGCTGGTGCTGAAAGGAATGTTTTGAATTTATTATAATTATGTAAACACTGTCTTAAAGTATTAAAATTTCATGATAAAGTATTAATTTTTCTGCAAAACAATTCTTATTTCAATTACATAACCGTATTTTTAAATTAAAAAAATATTAAAACTGAAACTAAGAAGTTTGAAAGAAGAGAAACTCTAGATTAGGTTGAAACATTCTTTCCCCAATGCTTTCTCAGGATTCTTAAGTTCTTTGCCTCACTAGGAAAGTTGAAAATTACTGAAACCAAATTTGAAAACAACAGCCAGTATTAACAATTACTACCCAGTAAGTGTTAGAGGAAACTTCCTTAGAAAGTAAGGTTGGTGAGTTGATCAAGGTTGGCACTATTTTCATTTCTGACAAAGAAACTGAAACTTAAAAACAACAAAAATATCAGTGACTACAATTGTATAAATAATTAACAAAAATGAATATCAAAATATGGTACAATTTGTTTAGTTGGCAATGGCACTAGAAGAAAAAGAAACGTCAATTAAACTGTCAGCCATGTTAATTTTGCTTCTGAGAAAAACATTGTAATGGGATAATTTCATGAAATGCTTTGATGGCAAGAAAGTGCCAAACTATGATTAGCTACTGAACAATTCAAATTAAACAAGAAAGCAATTGGTGGCAGCCTGACTATCGAGAGGTTTTGTTTCATGCCTTTTTCTTTTCTTTTTCCCTTTGTTTAATCAAGTATATGCTGTTTGACAGTGAAATGATTTATTGTAAAAACATTGTTATCATGAGAATTTAGTAGAAACTTCACTATAAGAGGAGAAAACATATTTCCATTTTTATTTTTTATTTTTTAATTTTATTTATTTATGGCTGTGTTGGGTCTTCGTTTCCGTGCGAGGGCTTTCTCTCGTTGTGGCAAGCGGGGGCCACTCTTCATCGCGGTGCGCGGGCCTCTCACTATCGCGGCCTCTCTTGTTGCGGAGCACAGGCTCCAGACGCGCAGGCTCAGCAATTGTGGCTCACGGGCCTAGTTGCGCCGCGGCATGTGGGATCTTCCCAGACCAGGGCGTGAACCCGTGTCCCCCGCATTGGCAGGCAAATTCTCAACCACTGCGCCACCAGGGAAGCCCCATTTTAAAATCTTTTTAAAAATACCATTACCATTTCTGAAAAAAAAATTGTCATCTCCATAGAAGTAGTATTTTTTGTAACTAATATTAAGTTCCTATTTAGCTAAAGGCCTCAGTTAGAAGCAATTTACTCATATTATTATGTTTATATTTCTATTGTCAACTATATTCATTTAGTATTTAAACTGAGTTCTCTTTCATCATTCTCATTTCTGCCCAGTTAGCGAGAGTGGATAGTCTAGAATTTAACAAGGTCATGTAAACTTTACTACCTATATTTCTTATCCTTTTTACTTTAAAATAATAATCTGGTATATACCTAAACTAACAAAGAGTTCCAAACATCAGAAATACCAATGGGATTATAAAGAATTCATTTTTCTAGCAGTCTTAAGTTTTGTACAAAAATGTGCTTAAAAACAATGGATAGAAATTCTATTTTGTATTTTTTAAATTGTGACTTATGTGTCACCTGAACAGTAACAGACTGCCCTGCCCTTACTAAGAACACTATTTTCATATGTTAATTCCCAATAACAGAAGCAGGTCTAGAGTTTCTAAACCAGGGAGAGCTTTTAGAGTTAAATAGTTTTGAGTGTCTTTCCTGCAATAATAAGATTATTATTTTGTATATAGCAGAAAAAGGAAAACTTTTAAAGATTATTTTTGGGTCCATATATTTATTTCTGATGAATGTTAGTGGAAAGTATCTTAAAAAGGAATAGTACGACTGACAAGAGCAAGGTTAAAAGAGTGTTTACAGAACACTGGTAAGAAAGGTCCTAATTCTAGAAATGCAGAATATTACAGGGAAAACAAAATAGACCTGGAGTATCAAAGACCTACAGGCAAATTTTATGAAATCTGGGGGAATGTTTAGAAAAGTGTTTCCTTTTTTAAAGTTTGGTGGTACTATTTACCACTAAACATGTTATAAGGATTGAAAGAGATACCATTTGTAAAACAAACAAACAAACAAACAAAAATATTAAACCCTAGAAGGATTTTAATAAAATGCTAGTAATTTCTTCCTTCCTTCAGCAGCTTTTCTCCTTTGGGACTTTAGATCTGGAGAAGACAAGAGTCTTCAGTTACATTTTTTTTTTCCTATTTTCATCCTTGCAATTGTTCCTAGTAAATCATATAAGAAGGACAATTCTAAAAACATCTCCTTCTAAGAATACATATTTTTTTATGAAATACAATTCATCCAAAGTATTTGAATAGAGAGAACACAGGAAATGAAATATTATGGATATAAAATATAATAAAATACTGTGCAAAAGTATGTCTAGTGGATGTTAAAAGTCATGTCTTAGTGGTTCAAATTCATGAAAGTGAACTGAACAAACACATTTATTTCTTCTTTGTTTCAAAATACCATTGCAATAACACAATATAATACTTAGAAAATATACCTATAGGAAGCTGGGAAGCATTTCACTAGCAGACCAAAGAGTAAGGAATTTCTGAAGGATATAAATTATATCAGAGGGACTTCTGGTTTTGGCCACCGTGGAATTATTGGTATTAGGCTTGACTTTTCACCATAAACAATGATAAAACTGGACGACATATATGAGGCAACAGTTTTTTTTTGTTTGTTTGTTTGTTTATTAATTAATTAATTTATTTATTTTTTGGCTGTGTTGGGTCTTCGTTTCTGTGCGAGGGCTTTCTCTAGTTGTGGCAAGCGGGGGCCACTCTTCATCGCGGTGCGCGGGCCTCTCACTATGGCGGCCTCTCTTGTTGCGGAGCACAGGCTCCAGACGCGCAGCCTCAGTAGTTGTGGCTCACGGGCCTAGCTACTCCATGGCATGTGGGATCTTCCCAGACCAGGGCTCGAACCCGTGTCCCCTGCATTGGCAGGCAGACTCGCAACCACTGCGCCACAAGGGAAGCCCCCGAGGCAACAGTTTTTTAATGTATGTGCCAAGTAGTACAAGTTTGTCATCCTTGAGAGAAGGGAAGCCATGAATCAAGTCCTACATTTAGCTGGACTCTTTGATTAGGGGCACTTTTCCTACCATGGCACAAGGAATATGACGCTAAGAATAATGTCTAGAGATAAGATTATAGGTGGGAGCTGCTGAAGTGACTGCAAAACTTGAGGACTGCTGAAGTGACGGGAACTTGTGTAGAAAGTAAGGAGAGGCACAGAGAAGCACTGAAAAGTCAGAGTAAGGGTCTAGGAGCAACTTTCACCAAGGGCTGCTCTGTGCAGGCACAGAATTAACCTCTATGCCCTGCTGAAAGCAGATACTTTGAGGCTGAGATAACACAGGGTGGGGAGATG
Source organism: Balaenoptera physalus (assembly GCF_965194825.1). Classification (NCBI taxonomy): domain Eukaryota; kingdom Metazoa; phylum Chordata; class Mammalia; order Artiodactyla; family Balaenopteridae; genus Balaenoptera; species Balaenoptera physalus. The sequence continues at coordinate 158,933,140 of NC_138890.1, forward strand.
CTGAAGTTATGGACTAGCCACAGGGGAGAGATTTCACTGGACATCTCACACATTTATGTGAGGCCCCAGAAAGCCTATGCATTAGGAGTAAGGGCCATTTCCTTCAGTAAAGGCTATGTCCTCTGTCTAAAAACAAAACTTGAAAGAGACTGTTCTTAATAAAGAATTAAACTAGGCCTGAGAGATCAAAAGTATCTGCCAGTAATTTAACTGCCTTCAAAGAATTATCTTAAGACCCTTTATAATAAGATAACATCCAGATTTTCTACAGTGTATTATTAAAATTTTCAGCATACAATAAAAACAAATACAAATTATGCAAAGAAGCAGGAAAATTTGATCAATGATCAAAGAAGAAAAAACAGTTAATAATAATAGACATCATGGCAACTTAGGTTTTGAAATCAACAGATATATATTATAAACATATTTTACAACTAATGGAAAATATAGTCATAATGATAGAACAACAACAACAAAAATAATAATGGACATTCCAGAAATAAGAAGTACTGTATACCCAATTATCTGTTCACTGGCAGGACGCAATAGCAGATTGCAGGTATCAGAAGAAAGACAAATGACATTGAAATCGGAGTCTTTGAAATTACACAATCTCAAATAAAAGAGGAAAATGCTGAGATAAATAAGAGATTGACATGGGATGATATCAAACCATCAAACATATGTAGAATTAGAATCCAAGAAAGATAAGAGACAAAATGAAGCAGAAAAATATATTTGAATAAATAACTACCAATGTTTCCAAATTTTGATTAAAAATTTCAACTTTGAGGTCCAGGAACCTCAAACAAACAACACACACACAAAGGTTAAAACAACCAATAGTGTAAATAAAAGAGAATAATTTATAAATATCCATTTAATCTGAGGTAAGACTGGAAAAGTTAAGAATAAAAACAACTGGGAAAAAAAAAAATCCAACAAATAGGAAACAAATGGCAACATAGTAGATTTAAACAGCATATTGATGACTAACTGCAACATACTAAACACATATTAGTTTACTAGGGCAATTGTAACAAAGTACTACTGACCGGTGGCTTAAACAACAAAAAAATATTGTCTGTTATTTCTAGAGACTAGAAGTCTCAAATCAAGGTGTTGGTTCCTTCTGAGGGCAGTGAGGCAGGAACTGTTCCAGGCTTCTCTCCTCAGCTTGTAGGTGGTTGTCTTCATGTTCACATAGTGTTCTTCCTGCTGGTGTGTCTATATCCAAATTTTCCCTTTTTATAAGGATACCAGTCATGTTGGATTAGGATTCTAATGACCTCATTTTAACTTGGTTACTTCTGTAACAATCCTATTTTCCAATAAGTTCATATCCTGAAGTGTTGGGTGTTAGGACCCCAACATAACCTTTTTGAAGAAAACAGTTCAACCCGTAACAGACTCAAATTAAGAAGCAATAATTTTCAGACTGAATAAAAAAGAAGACTGAACTACATACTGTCTACTCTGAACGCTCTTTAAATATATAGACAAAAATAGCTTAAAACTAAAGAAAGTGAAGGAAGATATTCTATGGAAACATTAAGCATAAGAAAGCTGATGTAGGGCTTTAACACCAACGTGGTGTTTCAAACAAGATGAATTACTAGAAATAAAATGAGATATAAGAAGGGTAAATTCTTCAGAAATACATTTTAATTCTCAATGTATTATACATTCATTTAATAACAGAGCTTCAAAATGCATGGAGTAAAAACTGACAGAACCAAACAGAGAACAACAACAACAAAAAAACCTTTTACTCATAGTTAGAGATTTTAACATTCAATTCTCGGTAATTAATATATAAATATGAAAGATTTCAAAAACTATCAACCAATGCAATCTAATTTTCAATTATAGAACATTACATACAAGATTACATCATAACATTTTTATCAAATTTAACCTGGAACATTTATGAAGAAGGACTGAGTATTCTAGGCCATAATTGTATAAATCAGCACAGTCCCCAGCTTTTTTGGCACCAGGGAAGACTTCGGGGGCGGTGGGGTGATGGTTCAGGCGGTAATGCGAGCGATGGGAGAGGCAGATGAAGCTTCGCTCACTCGCCCGCCGCTCACCTCCTGCTGTGCGGCCCGGTTCCTAACATTCGGCCCGGGGGTTGGCAACCCGTGGTATAAATTGCATAAGATTAAAGTCTCTTCTGATGTAGAGCAATGGTCTTTATGTTGTTTGGGATACTGGTTAAATGGTTGTGTATATTTGTGAAAGCTCAGCAAGCTGAACACTTATGTTCTATACATTTTACTGCATCTAAATTCTCATAGAAAAATAGACAAATAGATAAGTAAAAAAAAAAAAAAAGCAAACAAGTCAGTCAATCAATCATATATAAAAATCCTGGCAGTTAATCCCAATAAATATGAATAGTCCATATCCCATGGTGTCAAAAATGAAGACTTTCTATAAATGTTATTGTTTGTTTGAACAACAAACAAACAAACAAACAAACAAAAACCTTGAATCAGAAGTAGAAGTAGTGGAATTTGGGGCATACTATGAGTCCATCAGGGAATTTATTACACATGCTCGTCCTCATTCATAGTCAATGTTTGTCTGAAGTCTTTGCTCTTAGAAGAAAACACTCTGTTCAGCTCTCTAAATTATGAGTTCAAAGACAGGTGCTCCCAAGCATTAGTAGCAGAGTCCCTGAACACCATAGCAAGCAGAAGAGACGGAAATGGCCCCAGTTTCAGAAACCTACATATTGAGCACTGAAAAGAAAGCCCAAACCACAAAATTCTTCCCCATTCTGACCCTCACATAAGTAGCACAACCAGAGTTTTAATAATTAGAACCTGCAATTACTTGACTCAAATATTCTCACGTGAGCAGAGGAAACAATCTTTACTTGTAATACTTAATCCAGACCCTCAACACCAGATATGAAGCAAAAACCAGCAATCATCAAATATTTGAATAAAAACAATAAAATAAAGATATAATCTATAAGGAAACAAAACAAATATTAAGGAAGTAGAATTAACAAAAGAAAGTAAATAAAATGTAAATAGCATTATATCCTCAGAGAGAAGAGTCACTAACATATAAAATAAAACAAACTGCCTGTTACAAACAACACTCGGATATGTCAGAAAGTGAAAACACCATTGCGAAAATGAAATGTAGCTGATATGCTAAATAACTGAAAATACAAAGTTGATGTCAAAAGAGTATTCCAGAATCTAAACTGCCTATTGGGATGGATTTGTATGATTAAAAGTAAGAGCAACTATTTAAAGAATTTCCTTGGATGACCAAGACTTGTTACTTTAAAGATGGCAACATTGCTAGTTTATTAATACATTTTTGTGTCCTGTTTTTAGACTTTATTTTCTATTTTTTACATCTGTATGCTAAATTATAAATAATTTATCCTAACCTATATTCCAGTATATTAATTCTACCCTTGATTTTGTTTAATCTGCTTGAGAACATATCCTGATTGTTTTTTAATTTGAGTAATTACATTTATATTTATTTAATCTCCCACATGATGTTTTTATCATTTTTTCTCTGCAATTTTTGGAACTTTTTAAAAGTTTCTGAGCAGTAAAATGTATATTATCATCATTTGATATTGTCCAATATTTAAAGTCTTTGTGGGTTTAGCTTTATTTTTTAATGTTTCTGTTAATTCTAGTTCATGTTTCCTTTTGTTTTATTGTGTTCCCTGAAAATATTGTAAGGTTTAGGTTGAAGATATCATTATAAAGTATTTGAATTTGCTTCTACCTGGTCACTACATAAGTGAGGCTACCTTACACAGTGTTCGTCTTGAGATTAGCTGGGTCACATAGGCACCAAAGCCCAGGTCATACATCCAAGATAGGACAGGTTTACACCTGGTTCATCTTACACTGAGGGTGTAGGCTTTGGTGATATTAACTTTTTGGAGGAGAACTCTTGTTACACTTCTTAACATATGTTAGGCTGAGACTTTTGTTTCTCTCTCCTTTACCCTGAGACTGTCAAATAAATCTGTATATTTGTCGAAATCAGAAATGTGCTGCTGGAAAGGTAATATCCTTACCTCTCTGGATTCCTCTTTTCTCTTTAAATTTGAGCTGATAACTCATTAAAATCTTGTAAACTCTCAATGCTTTTTTAAAAGTGTTTAAAAATGTACCATAAGTGGTGTTTTGGACTGTTTTCAGTGGGAGGTATAGTTCAAATAACTTATCCATGCATTACTGAAAACTGAACTCTTTGCCTATTCATATATGCAGGATATTTTGTATGTTGGGTCATTTGTCTTTTTCTAATTAATTTTATTTTAGAAATCATTTGTGGAACCTATATTTTATGTGAAAAGAGATTGGCATTAGTTTAAGACAATACTAGTTCCACTAATTTCCACCTGGATGACGATAGGCAAGTGATTTGACACTAGAAAGCATGTATTTCCCCCATTTTCTCATTGTAAAATGAGAATACATAACTGGGCTGTGTATGGTTTAAAGAAATTAATATATAAAAATCTAACATGATACCTGAAAATAATAGGAACTGAATAATAGCTCTCTCTGCCACTAAAATTCTTGGATGGGACTGTTACGAAGGAACACACTGTAGAACTGCTCTACTCAATAATGTGAACTGCCTTGTTGTCTTCTGGGGCAAGTACTTCCTCCAAACAAATCAAACCATTTCACTCACACAGCTTTCCTCTGTCTCATAAATTCCTGCTATTCTTCTGTTTGCATTTAATAGAGGTTAAGCTCTTTGCTCACAATCATAACCAAATAGTTCCTAGAGAATAAAGCTACTGAGACAAGCCAAACATTGATTGAATTAATCACCAATCTCTCTTTCTGAGATATACCAGTTTTTCCTCCAGTAATAAAATCTCTCTTACTTCACAGTAATAAAACAGGCAAATGCTCTGATAGTTATAAGCAACCCACAGAGCTTCAGAATGCAGTCTTACTTCTGAATTTTAGCTTGTGGGCATTTTTTTTAAAAGATCATTTAATTTACTAATAAAGTTACACTAACTTGGTAACTGGGAAGCAGGCACATTTTTCCCCAATGTGGTAAGGCAGAATGAGCTATCAATTTGTGGTCCTCTTTTTTGAAATGATTAAGCATTAATTTAGATATAAAGAATACAGACACAGAGTACTCTGAAGGGATGAAGATGGGGAAATAAAGCACACATGCTCAGCCATACACAGAAGACATATGTAACATCTCATTTTAACTTCAAGGACAGGATGAGGAGTCCCAATATTCTAAAAAATATATTCTAAGTTTTTTTGATTAACTAATCTGTGTAGTTAAGTAGATATTTTATTGTCAATCAATATGCCTGAACCAGACTTACAGCAATGAAAATAAATATTGTATCACTAATTTATAAAAAATCATATTTGTGTATGCATCAATATTATCTATATATTCTGATTAAATGATATACTGCTGAAAGGAGGACAGAAGTAAAGCTTATTTTATATCTTAGAATTTTTTTCCATCCATGTCAACCTAGGGGATGGGACTTACACCATTCCAAGGTTATTAATTCATGTGTAATTGGTGTCTCTTTGCTTAGAGGTTTTTTTGTTTCTTTGTTTCCCATAACTCTGGTCTGAGAGATATCATACGGTGACTTATATCAGTTCAGGTTGAAGGGGAATAAACCAGTCCACTCCCAAATGTTTTCATACTTTAATTGAAGTGGAGTAGGGTTGGTGTTGAGCAGATTTCCCTACTAAAGTCACAAGTCTCTGGCTTAAGCAATTGGTCTACTTCCTATATAGGAAATGTTCTTCCTCCTCTCCTTAAGAACAAGGGAGGCTCAGAACTTTCATTTGCATAATTAAGATAGTGCAAGGAAGTACTTTTATTGTCAAGGATATCTGTTTCAAAGGGACTTTCTTTTAGCACAGAAGAATAAGTGGAATATTTTTGTCTGTGTTTATTTTGCATGTGAATATATTTTAATTCAGTTTCATCAAGTAAAGGAGAATTAGGAAGGGAAATATGAAGTCATTTCAGAAAGAAAGAAGGTAGACAAAATTTATAAATATTAAAACTCTTAAAAAATAATTGTGTCTATGTCTAAGTCTAATCATGTTTAAAACAATGTTATTTTTGTAAATGAAAATGCATTGTAAAATATTTAGAAACAATTTTAACTTTTTAAAAATGTATGTTGCTGATTTGGTATCAATATAGTCTTGCTTACATGTTTTAAATTAATATTTACCTGATATACCTTTACCTATATTTTTACTTTCAACTTACTTATGTTGTATTTGAAGTTAGTTTCATGTAATGAGCATATTGTTGGACTTGGTTTATTTAGAACATTTATATTTAAGATAATGATTGGTATGTTATGGCTTGTCTGCCATTTTTTATTTGTTTTCTGTTTGTTTACTAAGTTACCCATTCTTCTGTTTCTCTTTTTTTGCCTTCCTGTGGGTTGTATGAACACCTTAGGATCCCATCTTTATTTTAGTGTTTTGGGGTATATGATTTTGTTTTGTTTTCTTAGTTGCTCTAGTTAAAACAATGTAAATATATACAATAACTTATCACAGTCTGGTGTTATTGAAGTTTTACCACTTTGAGTGAAGTATAGAAACCTTATTTCTATGCAGGTCCAATTTTAATCTTCCTACTTTTTAAGCATAATTATCAAATATTCTTTTAGTTTTCCTTCATTTCACAGTGTCTATTTTCCTTCCACCGCTGAAGGATATCATTGCTGAATATAGAATACACAGTTCACAGTTTTTTCTTTCAGTACTTAAAAAAATCTTTTCCACTTTCTTCTGGCTTTTATGGTTTCAGATGAGAAATCTGCTATCATTTAATTATTATCCTATAAAATGTATGATTTTTCTCTGTTTTCAAGATTTGTATTTGTCATTCACCTTCAGAAGTTTAAGTACGATGGGTCTTGACATGGATTTCTTTGGATTTATCCTACTCAGGATTTGCTCTGCTTCTTGAATATTTAGTTTTATGCCTTCCACCAAATTTGGGATGTTTTCAGTCATTATTTTTTGAATACTTTTTTAGTCCCATGCTATCTTTCTTATCTCTTTTATTATCATCTTATAGGTCACTGAGATTCTGTTTGTTTTTGTTTTTTTTTCCCCAGTCAGTTTTATTGCTGTCCAGACCAAATAAATTATATTTGTACGTCAAATTCATCGATTTTATCCTCTGTCTCCACTTTACTATTTTGCCCATCTACTGAGTGTATCATTTCCATAATTGTATTTTTCAGTTCTATAATTTCCATTTGGTTACTTTTTATAACTTCTAAATCATCGTTAGAATTTTTAATTTTCATTTGTTTCAAGAAAATGCAAAATTGCTTATTTAAATACTTGGACAATGGCTGCTTCTTTTCAAATGATTCCAATCTCTTGGACAAATTGGTTGATTCCAGTTCATCTTACTGTTGTTGGTATCTGTTGATTCTCTTTCATTCAAGTTGTGATTTTCCTAGTTGTTTGTATGACAAATGATTTTGTATTGTATCCTGGATATTGTTGATCTTAGGAGACTCTGGACTTTTTTTTATCCAATAGAACTCTACTGATTTTTTTTAACATGAGAGGTGGGTGGGTGTTCATGTTCAGCTTCCTGTTTGGCCCTACTAACATCAGTCTACCAAAAGTGGGGTGACTGTCCTCTTGCAGACTGGTGAGGTAGAAGTTCAGTTATTCCCTCCACCCACTGGCAACTTCCTGGTGAAAGTGGAGCACTGACACACATCTCTGTTGCCTCCAGATGGGGATATAAGCTCGGTTCCCTGATTCACCTCACTGACATCAGGGAGAGGGAAGTGGGTTCTGATTCATATCAGGTTGTTGCTGTCAAGGAGTGAGGCTAGGGATAGGCTATGAAAGTACCTGGTCTGATCATTGGAGATCCTATCACAAGTTCTTACTTTTATAGTACTTATCCTTATGGCTTAAATAATCCATGTCAGCCTATCACCATGGAATATATGAGAGATAACATTGCATATTTGTTCATGATGTGGACTCTGGGGCAGGGTTTGAATCCCAGTTTCATACTTGAGTATGAATATATTTATCCATATGCAAAATCTTCAGATGCAAAACTAGCTTTGCCACTCATCATGTCTTAATTTTCTTATCTGTAAAATGGGAGTGCTTAGAGCTCATAACGCGGTTCTGAGAAAACAAGAATTGAATGCAAGCAAAGCCCTTAGGACAATACCTGGCAAGTTGTTAAAATTTCTTTAGATGCTAGCTTTTGTAGCTTTTGTTGTAAATCCAGTTCTGCTCAAGACAGTACTATTTTCATTGTTATCTCAACATAATTATTAATAGTGCCCTCGTTAACTCACAAAAGTATCCCAGGTTAGACAGTAAATTATATAATTATTCTATTTATATATTGTTTATTATATAACAATCACCATTTACTCAGTCCTTGAAAATTCTTGAACTCTGTGTCATCAGCATTCTTTACTCTGCTGAACACAGTATGAAACATTCTATTCAAAGGCTATTTTGAACAGTGAATTAGAGCAGAAATATGCAGTTCAATTTCTTAGTGATATCGAGCAGGGAGGTCTTTTGACATGGTAGAAGGAGCACTAAACTGGCAGTTAAGAGAAATGCCTAAATATGTTTAGAAGGATGCTAGTTTTATTTCTAATCTCAACTACTGATATAATTAAAATGCGCTGTGGCTCAGCTTTCTCCTTTGTAAGAACACAAGATTGGACGAGATTATCAATAAAGATACCCTTAAAATTTTACTCTGAAATTGTATATAGACATAGCCATTAATACAGATATATAGATACAGGTATGGATATAATTATGAATTTAAAAAATGGATATGGACTGTTGCCTTAAAATTTTATGTTTTATAACTAACTTATTTTCAGGGCTGGGTTTATAAGTATGCGACCTATGCATTTGCACAGAGCCCCATGCTAGAATGAAGTTTTTAATAATTTTGATCAAGGTGTCCCATATTTTAATTTTGCACTGGACCTTCAACTTCTGTAGCTGGTCCTGTTAATCTGTTGACGAACTCCTGTCTAGAAAACTATCAGATTAATCAGGCAATGGTTAAGAAAACAATTTCTGCAGTTAAATATTAAATTCTAAATCAGTTTACACAACAACACTAGCAATATTGGCTCCCATTTTCTATTTCTTTGTGTCTGTTCTTTAAAAGTTTAAGTACAGTTCATTCTTGAGTTGCTACACTAGTGAATGAAATGGCAAAGAGAGTAACAGCAATGTAGAATGCTGATCTGTAATTATAAAGCAATGACCCAGCCCCAGATAATCCATTTGTGTGCTGACATTGATTAGGGTGTTTTGGTTAAGTCAAAACTTTAACTGATTAAAACCTAAGTTCATATTTTATTTTCTACACACCAATATTAGGGAGAAGTACCACATACACAAAATTATTATCTGGAAAAAAATAGTCAACCTTGGAATCAAAACATATGTCAGCAATTGGTTACATGCAAGAATAAATTAAATATTATGTAAATATACCTACTTAAATTTTTACTGTAAGCTTTTTTCTAAAGTAACTCTAAATGGAAAAAAAATATGTTTCATATATATATATAAATGTATGGGCTCTCTGTGCGCTGCTTATATATTTTTCACAGTAGTCAATACCAACTCACTACAGGGTCATCTGGGGGTTTCACATTGTTTTGGGATTAAATATTGGGATTTGACATTGACACTACCCTTGCGTTTTTTTTTCAGCCTAGTGAAGCGACTCACAAATAGACTGTAGGTAATATTCCATAGAAAAGACACCATTAAACGAATAGAGATGAGAGTTATATTTCTAGTGTTAGGATGTAAAATGTTTTAGAGTTTTGAATATATACATTTGTGTATGTATATATATACATATATACATTATACATGATAATATAAATATATTTATATGGATACATATACTCTCAAAATTTCTTACTATAAAAATTAAAATAAAAGAAAAAATTAATAGAACACTAGTAACATGTAATTAAAAATATAAGAACTTAGGAAATCTAGATCTATATCTACTATTTTTATAACTATATGTACAACTGTATTAGTCTCTTATAGTGGCTGTAACACACTGCCACAAACTTAGTGGACTAAAACAACACAAATTTATTATCTTACAGTACTCGAGGTAAAAAGTCCAAAATGGACTTATGGGTTAAAAACAAGAGCTGCATTGTTTCTGGAGGCTCTAGAGGAGAATCCATTTCTTTGCCTTTTCTACCTTCTAGAGACCACCTGCATTCCTTGTTTATGGCCCTTTTCTTCAATTTGGAATCACATCACTTCAACCTCTGCTTCAAGGTTACTCATCTCCTCTGTCACTCTAACTCTCCTTCTTACTTATATAAGGACCCCTGTGATTGCATTGGGCCCACTCAGATAACCTAGGATCATCTTCCGATCTCAAGATCCTTGGATAGTTATATCTTCAATGTCCTTTTTGCCATGTTAGGTGACACAGTAACAGGTTCCAGGGATAAGGATGTGGACATTTCGGAGAGCCACTATTCTGTCTACCACAATAGACAATCTTCACTTTCCAGATTTGAAAATAAAATACTCTTCCAAACAACAAGGAAGCTAAATTAAGAAATAAAACCAGCCACATCAGTCTCCACATTGAAACTTGAGAATGATTACTACATCTTTCATTCTCATTCCATGTGGAGAGACATTCCATTGTGTGCCTTGTCACTTAATGTCTTTCAAGTCAAAGACGTCAGCCAGTTTGCCAAATATATAGTCTAAGAGTTTTTGATACAAAGGATGCTTAGATTTCAACTACATCTAAATACACAATCACTAATTTAAGCTTGATTTAGTGGAACAGACTTTGAGTCCCATTTTTTAATGCGAATGACCAGTCACATTTTTCAAGTTTAGTTTTAAGCATAAATTGAAAAATTATTCATAATTTGAAACATCTGGACTCAAAAATTTTTAAAAAGAAATTCCCATATAATAAAAAATGAATGTATTAAGTATGTATACAATTTAAATGACTGCTACCTTAATTTCTATATTTTCATAAATGTTGAACAACTTCAGAAACCATTATCTTGTTCCAAATATTGTCAAGCAAGGTGCATTTCCTTTTGATGTTTAGATGGTTAGATTATTTCACATTTTTCTCTTAGGGATTATGTTGCTATCGCAAAGCTTGTCTTTGGCTAGAGTCAGCTTTCTGCAAATTTTTACCTACAATAGTCAAAATGATATTGCAAACTAGTGTGGTTTCTGGTAACTAAAAGAACCTGCAGCTAGCTTGCAGGCAGCAGTGAATATTAAAATGGAGGTACTAAAGTTCATTTCAGAACTTCCATCCCCTTGGAAGTGAAGGAAAATCCATAACTGTGAAGTCTGTGACTCTCTCATGAATATAATAGATTCCAAGTACAAACACAGGCTTAGGGAGAGTTTACAGACAATTCTGGGATTTATGTTATAAACTCAGATAGACGATTTCTTTTTTCAAAATTAGTATAAAAGATAGACAGAGAGACAGAGAGGGAGAAAGTCAGAGATACAGAGAGACAGAGAGAGACAGAGAAATAGAGAGGGAGAGACACTGCCCAAAATACATATAGCATTTTTTGTGATCATTATATTAGGATTATCTAGTAATATGGTTAACGTTATACTACGTGGCATAAATGTGTATAGTCAGATTCATATAAATCACTTTCTGAAGAAAAATAGATTTAATTGGATACTAAACTAGTTTCCCACAGCTTATTTATTCTCAAGGGTGCATGTGGTGGGGGGATGATGGTGGGTCTTTATAACTCAACTGTTTTTGGAAATAGTTATGAACTTCATAAGTTAAGTGAAATAAACTTGATGAGGGTGTTTTACATGTGGAAAAAATGTAATAATGTTCACACATTTATGTCAAGTAAACACAAATTGTAAAGGTTTTATTTTTACCCCCAAATAAATGAAAGTAAATTAATACATCTCGAGCAAGAGCAGACTCATACTCCCTCCAGGATGACATCCAAAGCCCTAAGGAAGTTTGGCCTGTGTTTGGAATTTGAGACTCACTTTTAATAAATAATAGCTATTTATAAAGCTTTCTATTTTTTTAATTTAGCATGAGTACACAATGAAATGATTTTTCAATAGTTTCTCTGATTTTTTTTAATTTTTAAAAAATTCCTCAGATATTTTAAATCATTAGGCAAATGGAAAAATGTAAGCTCATTAGGTAAAAACTGGTTAAGCATACCCAAAGCAGAAATAAAGTTTCATAAGTTCTTTTTTTAAATTTTTTTTTTTTTTTTATTGAAGCATAGTTGATTATAATGCTGTGGCAATCTCTGCTGTACAGCAAAATGACTCAGTTATCCATGTATAGACATTCATTTTTTTATATTCTTTTCCAGTATGGTTTATCGCAGGATATTGAATACAGTTCCCTGTGCTAAGTTCTTGTAATTAATAGTTGAATTGATATTCAGGTTTTCAGAGTTAAAAGCACCAAAGCATATTTTAGGCTCTTTTTCCATTTTTGTCTTACATATGGCTGTCCATGCAGTGAGTAGTGCATATTTTTATACAACTTTCTTTGAGCATTTTAGTAATTGAGGTTAATTATTTGCAATTATTCTGAAATAACTCCTAGTAATCTAAAACTAATTTTCTTTCATGATGAATGCAAAATGCTTTACTTTTATTAAGCAGAAATGAGAAGAAAATAAAATTATTTAATTGAATAAAAGAGATGAGAAAAACTCATTTTAAATTTTATTGTGACTGCTGTATATGGAAACTTTATTAAAATATATATTTTGTGAAAGTTTCTATGAAACCCTAATCAAATATTTGTATATATAAACTTATTGCATTTTAAAAATATGATTATCACATATGTTTGAGGAGATTCATTTATAATATATAAAACCCAAAGTGCAGCTAATTTTTCCTACTCTTCCTGTACTAATATTCAAAGTTCTTTTTTTCTATAATTTTATATTTGTACAAAATATATGGTGACTATATATCATTTATCATTTTAGTACAGTTTTTATAAAGGTTACCTATTATTTACACAATTTTTTTTCTTTGTCAGTACATATGCAGTGAACTCATTTTTTAGAGGGCTAAATATTTTTCTATAACACAGACATACTGAAATTTATTTATCCATGTCCTTATTAAGGGATAAATCATTTGCTTCCAGGTTTCATAATTATAAATAGTGTTTCAGTGAACAGCCTTCAATATATATCTTTGTGCCCATGTAAGAACAAAAGTATTTCTGAATTCACCTGGAAGTGTAGTAGTTAGATTAGAATGTGTGTTTCTAAGAATTTTTACTCAATCTCTCCCTATTCAAACCCGGTGGAAGAAGACAAGGAAATATAGAAAAGATAGAAACGAAGAATTCTACTTTCTTGGATCTTGAAAATGAACTTGTGAGAAGAAATAGAGAGTCAAAGGGAAATAGTAAACATAGAGGAAGAGTGAGGTTAGTCAAAACAAAAGTTACTGACTTGTCAAATTTTGAACCGATATTTTCCTGCTTAAAACACTTCCCATTTTCAGAGTAAAATTCCCTTTCACATCATACAAGGTCTTCATGACCTGACTTACAGGACTAATACTGTTCTGTTATACGGCCCTGTTGTGCATCTATATCATTATACAACTTAGAGCTCCCATGAGCCCTGGAAACTCCTATGCTGCCATCTTGCTGACGTCACTCTCCCAGGCTGTTTTAATCCTACATGGCTATGCTTTGAATTTTCTTTGCCTAAGTGATTCGTTCCATCCCTACACGAGTTGATTACCATAATTTCTTAAGTACTCTATAGAAACTATCCACTTTGCTAAGATTTTCCTGACATCAACTTAAACATATTTTACATATCTTTCTCCTCTCTCATCCCTCTGCAACTAGCACACCTCTACTACAGAGCTTATTAGAATTTGTAGATATCTTAGTTTAAATGGCTGTATTCTTTAAGCTTCTTAAGAGCCATAAACTTTATAGTGTAATTTATTCATTTATGTATGTTTATCACATAGCACATTGGCTGAGGCAACATGTATGTTTAACACATATCTGTTCAACAAATAAGTAAATATATGAAAAAATTAGATGAATGAATGAATGAAAGGACCTAGGAAGTGGAAAACAGACTTATGACTGTTTAAACGTTTCTTCTCAATTAATTTAGAAATGTGAGAAAAAAAGTCAAGGGGGAAATGTTACCCATTCATTTACAGAAACACATTAGTTTGATCAAGAATCATTTCCCCTGCTCTACTGTTTCAGATTTGTAAAGCTTAAAAGTTTGCCAATATCTGTGTAAGCATGACGAACTGAATAAGAATTTTTAATAACATACTATAATTTAAAGATGGAGCATTATAGAAAATGAAAACAAATATATAAAATTATCCCATGATCCCATCACTAAGAAACACTGTAATCTCTTTTAACTTAACACAATATATGGTAAACCATCCAAACATGATTGGAAGAGGTAGAAGTGGAGGAAGGAAAAAAATGAGAAAAATCAGGGAAAGGAGAGAAATGAACGGAGAAGAGGGAGAATGGGGTGGAAAAAGAGGAAGAGATTTTTTTCCTCCCCCACCAACACCTCTTCCTCCCAGAAACCATGCTCATGCGCATCCATATAGAGACACACATACACACGTATTGTGTCGTTCTGTGTATATATACGTGTGTGCGTTTCTCCTTTTCTTATTTTTTTAAATTTATTTTATTTATTTATTATTTTTTTGGCTGCATTGGGTCTCTGCTGCTGCACTCAGGCTTTCTCTAGTTGCATCGAGTGGGGGCTACTCTTCATTGTGGCGTGCAGGCTTCTCATTGAGGTGGCGTCTCTTGTTGCAGAGCACAGGCTCCAGGCGCACGAGCTTCAGTAGTTGTGGCATGTGGGCTCAGTAGTTGTGGCACGCAGGCTCAGTAGCTGTGGCTCACTGGCTCTAGAGCACAGTCTCCGTAGTTGTGGCACACAGGCTCAGTAGCTGTTGCTCACCGGCTCTAGAGCACAGGCTCAGTAGTTGTGGCACACAGGCCCAGCTGCTCTGCGGCATGTGGGATCTTCCTGGACCAGGGCTCGAACCTGCGTCCCCCACACCAGCAGGCAGACTCTTAACCACTGTGCCACCAGGGAAGCCCTCCTTTTCTTATTCTTAACAGAAGTTTATTTCATATCTTCCTTTATGCATCAAAGCATGTCTCAGAGGGCTTTCCCTATGAGCACATACTTCTTTTTTTCAGAAATTTGAGTGGTCTGCTGTGTGGCCATATCAGGAGTTAGTTGAAGAGTCCTCTGTGGATGGACACTTTGTTCTCATTTTTCTTTTATGTTCTTAAAACTACATTCACATTTTAAATTAGTTTTAATTGATAATTAAAGAATTTTACACTTACCTGGAACTTTATGGTTTAAAAATAATTATCTTATATATTATCCTATTTAATCTTCATGTTTGTCCATTGTTACAAATAGAATGTATAACCATGGCACAGAAAAGAGGCCTGATGAAGATTTCTGAAAAAATGAATGAATCATTGAATGGTTACAGACTTTCCAGGGGAGGTAATTGAGACTCAGCAAATTTTAGCTATTGTCATGTTCAAAGAAGGTATTGAGTAGTAAAACCAGGAGTAGAATTTGTCTTTGGACTCTATTTATTGGACATTCTTGCTATCCCAACTGAGAATTTGTGAATTTAATCATGTAGGTTGGATGCATCTCAATTACCTTGTCAAAGGAAATGATATTGTGTTATATTTGACAAAAACATTTTCATATCTATCAACCTAATACATCAACTCTGTCTAAATATAGAGCACACTCTGAATAGCACTGTGCTTAAATATGAAGCAACTTTTTGGGAAGCAATCTACACTCGGGCAAACCCTGTTTCTATTACAGTAGTGACCTGTATTAAGGCGACACTGTGTTATTATTATTTGTAATAATTTAACAAATAATTACTAAAATTTTCTCATATGATTGATAGAAATTATTTATTTTCCCCCAGCATGAACTGTGAAATATAGCGATCATTTTTACCCTTTGTTCCTCCTCCAAATGGCTGAATAATCTTTACGAGATAGAAGTATGTTTTTATAATTATTAAAATGTTTCTGACAAACGTAATCTTCTGTGACTAATATGACCAACTGACTCCTGAAATGTACCAAT
The DNA here is from genome assembly GCF_965194825.1 of Balaenoptera physalus. Taxonomy (NCBI): domain Eukaryota; kingdom Metazoa; phylum Chordata; class Mammalia; order Artiodactyla; family Balaenopteridae; genus Balaenoptera; species Balaenoptera physalus. The sequence goes on from NC_138890.1 coordinate 158,949,392, forward strand.
TAAAATGCATATCATTTCTGGTGAATTGTGTGTGTGTGTGTGTTTGTGTGTGTGTGTGTTTGTGTGTGTGTGTGTTACTCCAGTATGGAATTGTAAGTTTGTAAGAATTGAAGTTGAAAAAGTTGAAGTGATATAATCTTTTCCAAAGAAAAACAACCTGTGACACAATTTGCTGTTTTCAAGCAATCCTTTTGTCAAATAAATCTCACAGCTGTGCCTAGAATCCATAGACAGTAAAAAGATTTAGTGACTGCTTCGTGCTTTCTGTTAGTTTTATCTTCTGTCTGATTACAAAAGTTTCACATGGCAGTACACTGCCATGTTTGAGTTCAGTGAATAAAAGTGTAATGAATTCTTCCTGCATTACTGTTCCTCTTCCACCTCCTTTATCCAACAGTTGCCATGAACTTCTCTCCTATATGTATGTGCTTGGGTCCATTATAATCTCCTATTCTTATGTTGGTGTTTTCTACCATTTAATTTATATGTCTAGAGCAACCTCCTGTTTCACAGATGAAAATTTCCTCCTCTACCAGTGCTAGTCTGTTACATGTTTTGTTAATAAAATCTCCAGTCCAAAGGGGATCCCCCAGGAGTATTATATGCTGTAGAATATGTAGTGCATTTTCCAGCTGTTTTTAAACCCCTCCTTCCACTTTGCAATGATTCTTGATATGCCCCCAATTAATCATACCTTAATTATTTAAAAGTGCTGTTTGTTATCAGCTTGATTTACTTGATGCGCATTTTGGAATACTAAAAAGTATCAGCAGTGCTCTGCTCTGTTCTCTGTTAGAACGCTCTCTTTGAAGCCCAATGCAGTTTTCATTTTAGTAATATATAAAGCTCATTAGATTATACAGTTTATTCATTTTAGTAACATATAAAGCGCATTAGATTATACAGGTTATTGACCTCATATTTAATTCTGACTTATAAAAAATAGAAATAATTGATGTTCAAAGTAATAAAATTAATAGTAGCACAAGTAAGATGACCTACAAATAATAGTTATAAACTGGAGATACACACCATGGTGTTTAATCTATTTCAGTTTTAAATTGTCTTGGTGATTGTGATCTACATATTAAACTCATGTATGTCAAGAGAATATCTTCCATTTGTTTACAAATACTCTACCTAATGAACATTGATGATGGTCTGCTAATGTTGAATACGCATTTTTCATTTTTTTCCCTAAAGTCAAAAATAGCTCTGGTAATATATTACATATAATGAATGATAAAGAAATTACGAGTTTTGTTGTATGGGTGTTTTTAACCCACTTTACTACTCTGAGATTCTAAAAGAAATAGCAAAAATAATAAAATGATAGGAGAGAATGCTCATGTTTGATAAGAACTTGTGGGTGACTTTGTCCAGTATTGCCACATTTAATACTTTCTCTTTTATTATTTCTTTAAAACAATATACAATTATATTTTGATAACAGATGGGGTAGTGAAAACATACAACTAGAAACCACAATTCCTAGATGTTTCAAGCTTTATTATGTCACAGTTCCTTTCCCAGAGAGAGCTGGATATTTTTTACTCATAAAGTTAGTGATTATAATTTCGGTGTTAATAGCGATAATATACTTTAGGTAAACCCAAACACACAAAAGTATTTCTTTATCCAGCGATGGAACTGTTATTTCTTTCTTAGGAAAGAAAATGGAGACAGTGAAACATTAAAGTTGTTTACTAATTTGGCTAATTAATAGAAAAATATTAAGATTAAAATTTTCTAGAGTTTGGAAGTCTCTAGACCATTTTTATTATGCATCAATATGAGTTTCTATGTGCTAGGTAGTTTTGCTGATGCAAATGTATTTGACAAGAATATAAGATATTCTTAATTCTCAATACTTCAAATAAAAATGACTATTTTATTATGATAAAAACAAAACGATTTTTGTGTTCCCATATTGTGTCATTTGTATACGATATACTAGTGCTGTTTTGTGAGACTCAATCTGGTGATAGAGAATTGACATCAATACAAGTAGAAATGCAGTGATTACAAAATTGAAGAGTTAAACATTTTGTTTTTTCATCAATCTCAGGTGTGCATTTCAAATGTTGATCATTTGTGCTATCATAGCATTATTTTGATTTGAAAAATCTCTATGACACCTTGACATCTAAATCATTGAGACTGGTAAATGAAATTTTTATTAATTTGATAAAACAGAAAAAAATAATACCATTTTATTTCTCCAAAGAAAATTTTTGAGGATAGAAATCTGACCGTCATGGGCCAAATTATTTGGTAGCCTACATAGAAACTTGTTTTGAAATGACACATTATTGTATTTTAAGAAATGGACTTAAAATTGGAAAATGATGTAGCAGGGAGCTTGTGCAAGAGTCTCACATGAATAGCTTTTTAAAATTTTATTTACTATCCTAAATGTCAGTCAGTATTTGGCTTATTTATTATGCATTGAAGAAACAAATGGCATTTTGCTTTATTCAGGACTAATATTGTTCAAGTGCAGCGATTAGTGAATATTTCTTTTGTTCATTGATCCATTAGTTCATGCAGCCTTAACTCCTAGCACTCTGGGATCTGAACTGCTGCTGATGTTAAGTTTATTTTCAAATTACTTCTTTATTAGCCTATTCTAGGTAGTTTCTAATTAGACATCCCCAGATGGTATGAATCAAGCAGCTGTAGTCCCAGCTGGGAACAAGTGTGAAGGAAATGCTCATCGTTTTATTCTTTTCTTAGCTTTTTTTTCTCTCACAACTTTCAATATTCTCACAGTCTTCACAAGCTTTTGAATACTGTAAATCGTTGGATCATAGGCTCTGGAATACTAATAAGATATCCTGTTCTAGCAGAAAATATGCAGGGTCTATGGATATAGTGAGCCACTTGGATTTCTGAATGATCCAGCTCTTTCATAGAAAATATGTCCATGAATTAAAATTAATACCAAGAACACTTTACACACTTAGAGCTCAAGATCTTTTGGAGCAAATTCATTGTCCTTAGCTGTTCATGAACTTCCCAAATCCTTTAAAAATCTATTTTAGGCCATTGGTTATGGAATGTGATTCAATAATCCACCAGTTTGAGTCTATCTTAATTAAGATACAGTTCACTTGAGGCATTTTTTCATAAGAAAAATAAAGTTATTAACTATTAAAACCACAATTATCAATAATCTTATGTGTTCTTCTTACTGTTAATCCACACATTATTTCATTAATCCTAAGAACTGTATGTGCTATTTTCACTATACTGTATTTTTAGTCTACAAAGAAACTGAGGCTGGAGGAATTTCCAGTAGCAGACAAAAAGGAATGCGGTAGAACTGGGAGTTATTATTCTAATAATGATGACCACCATTTATTGGGTACAAAGAGTCAACTGTGTGCTAAATTCTCAGTAAATAGGTTATATTCAGGACAGCCTTATAATGCATCTTCCAAACTTGGATATTTTGATCTAGGACAAACGTCAACTAGATGAGATGATGGGAAATGGCTGTAAACCAGGATTTTCCCTGGCAAACCCGGATGTAGGATCACTATATAAAAACTTTCAAAAAATGTAATCACTCTGTATTTTTTTTTTAAACATCTTTATTGGAGTATAATTGCTTTACAATGGTGTGTCAGTTTCTGCTCTATAACAAAGTGAATCAGTTATACATATACATATGTTCCCATATCTCTTCCCTCTTGCATCTCCCTCCCTCCCACCCTTCCTATCCCACCCCTCTAGGTGGTCACAAAGCACCGAGCTGATCTCCCTGTGCTATGCGGCTGCTTCCCACTAGCTATCTATTTTACATTTGGTAGTATATATATGTCCATGACACTCTCTCACCCTGTCACATCTCACCCCTCCCCCTCCCCATATCCTCAAGTCCATTCTCTAGTAGGTCTGTGTCTTTATTCCCGTTTTGCCACTAGGTTCTTCATGACCTTTTTTTTTTTTTTCCCCTTAGATTCCATATATATGTGTTAGCATACTGTATTTGTTTTTCTCTTTCTGACTTACTTCACTCTGTATGACAGACTCTAACTCCATCCACCTCATTACAAATACCTCCATTTCATTTCTTTTTATGGCTGAGTAATATTCCATTGTATATATGTGCCACATCTTCTTTATCCATTCATCCGATGATGGACACTTAGGTTGCTTCCATGTCCTGGCTATTGTAAATAGAGCTGCAATGAACATTTTGGTACATGACTCTTTTTGAATTATGGTTTTCTCAGGGTATATGCCCAGGAGTGGGATTGCTGGGTCGTATGGTAGTTCTATTTTTAGTTTTTTAAGGAACCTCCATACTGTTCTCCATAGTGGCTGTATCAATTTACATTCCCACCAACAGTGCAAGAGTGTTCCCTTTCCTCCACACCCTCTCCAACATTTATGGTTTCTAGATTTTTTAATGATGGTCATTCTGACCGGTGTGAGATGATACTTCATTGTAGTTTTGATTTGCATTTCTCTAATGATTAATGATGTTGAGCATTCTTTCATGTGTCTGTTGGCCATCTGTATATCTTCTTTGGAGAAATGTCTATTTAGGTCTTCTGCCCATTTTTGGATTGGGTTGTTTGTTTTTTTGTTATTGAGCTGCATGAGCTGCTTGTATGTTTTGTAGATTAATCTTTTGTCAGTTGCATCATTTGCAAATATTTTCTCCCATTCTGAGGGTTGTCTTTTGGTCTTGTTTATGGTTTCCTTTGCTGTGCAAAAGCTTTTAAGTTTCATTAGGTCCCATTTGTTTATTTGTGTTTTTATTTCCATTTCTCTAGGGGCTGGGTCAAAAAGGATCTTGCTGTGATTTATGTCATAGAGTGTTCTGCCTATGTTTTCCTCTAAGAGTTTGATAGTGTCTGGCCTTACACTTAGGTCTTTAATCCATTTTGAGTTTATTTTTGTGTATGGTGTCAGGGAGTGTTCTAATTTCATACTTTTACATGTAGCTGTCCAATTTTCCCAGCACCACTTATTGAAGAGGCTGTCTTTTCTCCACTGTATATGCTTGCCTCCTTTATCGAAGATAAGGTGACCATATGTGCGTGGGTTTATCTCTGGGCTTTCTGTCCTGTTCCATTGATCTATATTTCTGTTTTTGTGCCAGTACCAAACTGTCTTGATTACTGTAGCTTTGTAATATAGTCTGAAGTCAGGGAGCCTGATTCCTCCAGCTCCATTTTTCATTCTCAAGATTGCTTTGGCTATTCGGGGTCTTTTGTGTTTCCATACAAATTGTGAAATTTTTTGTTCTAGTTCTGTGAAAAATGCCAGTGGTAGTTTGATAGGGATTGCATTGAATCTGTAGATTGCTTTGGGTAGTAGAGTCATTTTCACAATGTTGATTCTTCCAATCCAAGAACACAGTATATCTCTCCATCTATTTGTATCATCTATCATTTCTTTCATCAGTGTCCTATAATTTTCTGCATACAGGTCTTTTGTCTCCTTAGGTAGGTTTATTCCTAGATATTTTATTCTTTTTGTTGCAATGGTAAACGGAAGTGTTTTCTTAATTTCACTTTCAGATTTTTCATCATTAGTATATAGGAATGCAAGAGATTTCTGTGCATTAATTTTGTATCCTGCTACTTTACCAAATTCATTGATTAGCTCTAGTAGTTTTCTGGTAGCATCTTTAGGATTCTTTATGTATAGTACCATGTCATCTGCAAACAGTGACAGCTTTACTTCTTCTTTTCCGATTTGGATTCCTTTTATTTCTTTTTCTTCTCTGATTGCTGTTGCTAACACTTCCAAAACTATGTTGAATAATAGTGGTGAGAGTGGGCAACCTTGTCTTGTTCCTGATCTTAGTGGAAATGGTTTCAGTTTTTCACCATTGAGGACAATGTTGGCTGTGGGTTTGTCATATATGGCCTTTATTATGTTGAGGAAAGTTCCCTCTATGCCTACTTTCTGCAGGGCTTTTATCACTCTGTATTTTAAACTTGGGAAAATGAGACTTAAAAAAAAACCATTCCTCAGCAAACATAACTCGCAAGCAGTAGTACCACCAAGTTGGCATCAGAGTCGAACCCTTCAGCCTTGAACTATCCTTCCCACTCAGAATTATGAATCAATCCCTTTCAAGGGGCCCTTTTCTTGCTCCAAACACAAGCACTCAGTGCCCTCATAGTTCACGGAAGCCGGTTTTCCTTTCCCACCCTCCACCCATTAAATCAGGGATTTGAGATGCTATTTCTAGTAAATCACAAATATCGCCCATACTTCCTATGTCACTAGCCAACTGGTGGGATTTCTGATGACATTAACTAACACCAAAATATCAATGACTGCACTGCGTTCTCCTGAGGAAAACTATTTGGTGTTCAAAATGAATGATTCCAGGTAGAATTTCAGGGCAGCATTTTGGGCTGTGAGATTTTGCAAACATATGAAGGCAGTATCATCGGGTATATTAGCTCAAGAGGACATATCCAGATAACAAATCATAATGACCTGAAATTGTTCAGTTTTCCTGTCTTTCAAATATTCTTTATTAGTTTGAAAATTAAGTATTTATTAGTTCCGACTGTAAAAGTGACACATACTTGGATTGGAATATTCTCTATCTACCACCACAAGAAAAATAATTAATCTAAATCCTTGACTGTCCCAGATAAGCCCAGGTTGGGGGGCAGGAGAACAGTAGAGAAAAGAAGAGAATGAAAGAAAGCAGGATTCAATGAAGGACCTGATGCGAAGGAAAAATTATATAAGAAGAAAGGGCTGTAATGCCTTGGAATCATTAGTGAACTTTAATCCATCTTTCTGTCCCACTCTCTCACCACCCCACCCCTTCAAGTTCTCACTAACAGGCTATTCACTTCCTGGCTAGTTGGAGAATAAGATGTATGTTATGAAATGATATGTATCACTACATATTATTTTTTCTCAGTCACAGATTTTGCACCTAATTACCATGTCACTGCATCCTGAAATAGAAAATGTTTTATCTCCATGTATCTTAAAAGTCTATTATGACTAGGAGAGAGGAAAAAAAGTATATAGAGTCAGTTATCATAAGTTAAAACTACATTTTGTTTTCTTTTCCAAACAGAGAGAACATTTACCTATTTCATAACCACAAAGACAGCCACCTGATTTCATATGTTAGATGTTGACTGGGGAAATGAAGACATAGAAAACCCCCCTACAGCCCTATTTTGATACCCCTATGGCTTACCCCTTCTTCTTCATTCTCTAGGAATGCTCTAATTTTCATAAATCTCCTTGTTTGTCCCATCCATCCTGAAAATCTGTGCAGCAAGAGCGAATTCTGACTTTTCTTACATGATCCATACTATAATATATGGGTGAGCAAAGAATGAAGGAGGAAAATCAAGAATGATTAAGAACAAAGAAAATGCGTCTACTTTGAGAGAAGTAACATAAAAATTGAAGGAATAATTTATACAACAAATGTTACAGATCACCCAAAAATGCAAGATGGAATGTAGATTTTGCCATTTTCTGGATTAGTCAAAAGACTAGTACATTGAAAAGATAAAATACCCAATGGCATTAATCGGTTTATTAGCAATGAATGAAGGATGCCAAAAGTAAATATTCAATTAAGAATTAGTATACATGTTGTTATACAGCAGAAACTAACACACCATTGTAAAGCAATTATACTCCAATAAAGATGTTAAAAAAAATTGTATCAAAAATGTTCTTGATAAAACTAACAAAAGACATGAACATACATTTTAAGGATGAAAGACACAAATGGTGAATAAACTCTAATCCCCATATAACACTGTATTGCCCCTCTCCTCCCTCTATCTCCCATCCTCCTCCAACTCTTGACATGCGTCCAGAGTGCTCTTTGGAGGGTGCAATCCATCATAAGCAAAATTCTATATTTCCTCAATCTCTTCTCTCTTAGTCCCTTCACCTTCTTGCTCTGAACAACACTGATGTCTTCCCTGAGAATATTTCTTCTCCAAAAATTTTCGTCAAGTGATGGCTGATTTTTCTCCCCCAGGCTTTGTTCTGGGAACTCTGGAACTGAGAATGAGTTTTTCATTCTCCTTGTTGTCGTTTCTGAATCCAACGTGGGTTTTACCTACACTCTATAAAAATACACATAACCCCCTTTTAGTCTCTCTCCAGTACTACCCTCATCATATTTCTTGATGATTTCAATATTCATAAAGCTGACTGATGACCATTCTAAATCTCTAGCTTCATTTTCTTGTTTCCTTGAACTTTCTCTCTCACTCTCTCTGACACACAACTACACACACACACACACAAACATACACACACACACGTATACCCACAAGGACTTTGTCACTTAACTACTTTAGCCACTCACTCTCATGGTTATAGGCAAGTGTTTTTATCATCATGGTATTTTCAATAAATGTAATCTCCATAACCTCAATTTCAATCATGTCAATCCCTGATCACAATCTTTCCCATTCTTTCCCTCTAACTATGCAATTCTAGAAAATTCCTTGTACTGGAGACTATTATTCATTTATTTTAATGTCTCTTTACATTTAATCTCTCCCATCCATGACATTACATTCTTTCTTACCCATCTTATGTGTTATTGTTGATTGTTATTATCACTGCCTTGCATACAACTTGAAGTTTTTTGCCCTGACCCTGGTTAAATCTATATGTTTACTCCATCCCTATAATCATGACAATGTAATGCATCTGCAGGTTATATAGCACAGACATGCCAATTTGTCTGCTGTGACTACAAGCTCCAAGTGGTCCCATATGCCGCTTAGCTGTCCCATGAAATTCCCCATGTTCATTCAGTTGGCTGGTAGCCTAGAAACTCTTTCTTATATGTTATGCTGTTTTCTCAAACCTCCAATACTTCTCCACACTCTCTCTCAACTGATGTCCTAGTTCAATTTTTATTGAGCAAATACAAACACTCAGAAGAGACAATCGTCCCATCACTTCTACCACTGTCCCCACATCTGTGCACATACACTTGGCCTTCACTCCTGCTACTCTGGGTGAAGACCAACCCCTCCACTCACATATTATTTCCATTCACTTTTGCTGTTCAAGGACATCTTTCAAGCACAAGCAAGCCCTTTGATCCCTTCCCCTTTCCCCTGGTACCAGCGATATCAAATCCTGCCTTAGAGCATCAACTGGTTTATTTAATCGTTGGAATTAGTAAAGTGCTTTTTGTTATTAATCCTGTCTTCAAAAGTTTATTCAACCTACTTCCAAAACCCTAGGGCTGGCACATTCACAGATTCCAGTAAAGTTAGTAGTCAGAATGGCCTTGCCTAAAAGATATTGGTACCTAAGGAAAATCACATAGAGAAAGAGAGAGAGAGACAGAGACAATGACAGAGAAACAGAGAGAGACAGTGTAGTTTAGCATTCTTTGGAAATTGGACTAAGATTTTCATTGGTTCTGGTCAAAATCCAAGGTTCCTTCTAAAAGTATCCACCAAAGGCTAGGAGATGAGGAAGTTTATCTTGTCTGTGCAAACCTCAATTGCAGAATTTAAGCCACATCAACAATTATGTCATTGAGTTGCCTAGAGCAGCCCAAAGTAGGGCAGTCTGATTCCCAGGGCACTCCAACACCATCCCAAGGTCAGTGGGTAGGGTGGAAAATTCAGTTTGCCTTTCTTAGTCGTGGTCAGAGCTTCCTGAGATTCCTGAAGCAAAGATATTCACAACGCATTCAAAGTGTGTGACATATGATTTTTTTTTCAAAAAAATGTTATAGATCAATGTGAACTTTCAAGGGAGATGAAAGACTCTAACACCTAAAGAAAGATGACAAGACGTGTATTTTCATGACAAAATATAATTTAAAAACTCTTCAGATACTCCCTCACAAGATGCCAGACATCATTTCTTTTTTTCACCAAAAGCATATTATTGGAGTCATAATTCACATCCAAGGAAACAGAATAGAAAGTCAGTAGAGGATATAACAGTCTACTTTCAATTGTTCTGTCTGTGCTTCCTGGCCTGTTTTTGCTGTAGCCACAGGGCGCACTCTGTGTATACACTTATCTTATTAATTAACATGAAATAGTGAGAAACTATGCCCAGCAATATAAAAAAGTATCCATGATTACATATAGTTGACCAAACTGATGCTTAAGAGTTCTTATATATAAATGCAACTGAAGGGATGCAAAAATATACACAAAAAAGGCTAATCAAAGAAGAACCAAATTGGTTCCAATGGGTAAATACATGGAACTATTTCTTATAATTGACAGTGTCACTTTACGTGGTGACAGTAGCTTCTAGTAAAAAGTAACATATTGCTTTTATTTTTTGATCAAAGGTGGCCACTTTGTCAAAAGAAAATTCCATGGGTTTTGACGGGGAAACACTCAAAGATGGAATTCAAGAGTCACACTCAGAGGCATTCATATCAGTACCAGAGGCACAAGTCATATCAGAGTGTTATTGTCAATTATAATTAGAGGCTTATCTCATTTTCTGTTATTCACTTAAATGATGAAGAATCTATTTAGTCAGATGTTTCAGAAATACAATGTTTTAGACAAGACTTGAGAGGCAGTTTCCTTTAGAGCCACTCTTGCATATATTCATGAATGTTTTTTTCAATTATCTTTTTTCACAAAGAAAAAAACTGTAAAATGCATTGTGATTTTCAGGAAGATGACATGTACCCTAAAGCAATGTGAATGTGGCTTCAGGAACATTCAGGGTCTGATCCTCCAAACTTCAGGGCTGTAGTCATGCTGTAACCTGGGTTTTTTCCTTTGTTTTTACCTTTTTTTTCCTCTCGGTTTTGCTTGTTGTTTGTGTTTTGTTTTCAGTTTCTTCATACCAAGAAAAGGATAACCAGATTCTTGATTAAATTAAACATGTCAAATTCCTCAGGAAGATCTACATTGGCATGCACTATTGTATATGATAGTTCTAACTGATTATCTCAGCCAGGAAAAAGCATTAGTAAACTGTGGCATAGTGAGTAAGAAGTTCTAAATAATATAGTTATTTGTGGCATCACCTGAAAAACTCAGAATAGACAATCTCGGTAAAATCTATGTAAAAAGTGGCTACATTTGAATAATTGTGGGTAGTTAGTATTCAAAGCAAAATTTTCATATCAGCCTCAAACTTGGCACATAAAAGAAGGCTATGAAGTCCTTGCATTGTCCAACACTAATATGACTTAAAAGGAGCTATCTTCCAGCTTTGAGAAATAAGCCATGAGAGATAGAATATAGGCTAAGGACAACAGTGGGACAAATCAAAGAATAAAAGTTATTTCTACCAGTTTAAAGTTTGAGACTTGGTAGAAGTTAGAAAGGGTTGAAGGTAGTAAATGAACAGCAAACAACTGAACACAGCAATTTCATTCCTTCTTACTGTCTTCCTGATTCTCCCCCAGCTCACAGGAGCAAAGCACCTGGTGACTGTGGTTGTAACTTTTAGTTTTCCTATTTGAAAGTTTGGATTAACAATACCATTAGTGGAGTTATTACAGTCTGAGCATTGATTGCTTTAAATGGGAAATGTAAGTTACTACAAAGAGGAAGGAGACGGTAGGCTAATTCTTCTCTGGCAATCCAAAACTTTTCACTTTCTCCACTGTGGATAGAGTACACAACCAATATATCACAGCTGCTAGTAGTGTATCTGCATGTTCCAACAATCAGTCATAAGTGTTTAATTCTGTAGAAGAGAAACTTTGATTACCCATGTCCATAGTGTTAAAAAAAAAAAAATTCTGATCTAAAACCCTACCTAAGACAGTGATAAATGGTCTTATAGAGAACAAGAAATGTTGTGATGGTTAAAAATATATCACAATCTATGTGGCTTACAAGATCTCACTTTGAAGCAACACCCCAAACTTATGGAAACAAATTAATAATACAATTGTCAAGGTTAAAAAGCAAAAGATTTGTCGGTATGGGTATCCTAGAAGGATTGCTATATATTCTCTACAGAATCACCAAAGAAATCAGAAGCAACCTAGCTAATTGAAGACATGGGGAGCATAAGGAAATATAAAAGCTGTCCTCATGTATTTGAAGAGCTGGAAGACTAGACAATTTAGTTTTGCTCTGGGAGATAAAACAAGACCTATTAGGAAGACTGCTCTTGGGGGTAGAAAGAACTGAGATGGGGTGAGGGTAGGGTTGTAAGTTGGGGCAATGTCTCAGTTCAGTGTAATTAATAGCTAACTCTGAGAGGGGTTTAATAAAAGTGAATTATATACTGGTGGTATGTACGTGATCTATGTATATCTATATCTATACATCTATCTACACAGAGAGAGAGAGAGTGAGAAGCTTGTTAATGTGTTCAAGCATATGCTGAAGACTGTTTCTCAAAAATCGTAAGCAAAATATTCTTGCATTTGGATAGAAATGTGAGATGCTGTTTGAATTAGACTACTTGAAATGTCTCTTCCAATCCCCAAATTCTCTAATCCACCGATCATAACAAAACTTAGCTATACTGTAGGAAAAGGGAGAAATTTGATATAGGAAAGATATTAGAGGGACAATTAATAGACTTGAATTGGTAGAGAAAAATACTCTATAAAAGGGGTTTGATACGAGAATCTAAGCAATGTTTTCCATTCCTTTATGCCTTCTGGAAGCATATAAGTGGATTAAAAAAAAAAAAAGAAAGGAGGTTGGAGGTCGAGTGGATTGCAAGTAGTTTTTCACCACCTGAGGAAAGAGGAAAGGATATAGAAACAGCATTTACACTCTTTTTTTTTTGTAACCAGTATCTCTATACACCTATCTAAAGCTGAATGAGTCTTGTAGCTGATGGCATTAAATTTGAAATATATTGCCTAATAACATCTTATTGTCTACCTTTACCTGAGAGGTTTCTGCACAAGAGAATTGAACCTTGGGTATTATTAAAAACTCTTTGGCTATGTTTATAAGAAAGGTTAGAGATCAGTGCATTCATCTGTATATTCAATAGTCTTTTTGGTGAGCAGATGTAGATTTGGTGACCCATAATTCAGCGCTTCTGGGAAAAAAATACTTTGAGAGGCAAGGCTTACCTGAAAATATTCTAAACAAGATTTCTCATTTGTCGTGTTGCATTTTTCTCTTCCAGTTTAGAAACAATTTGAGACTTTGCCAACAAGTTAGGTAGTCTGCAGAAATGCAGATAAGTGGGCATTTTAAAATTAGCAAATAGTATAAAAAGGAAAGCCAGCAGTTTTACACAGGGAAAAGCTTTGAGCGGGCTACCTTGTCTCTCCTTGATGGCCCCAAAGTTTCTGAGATGGATTTTGTTCATTTTGAAGCCAGCCGGAACACACAAATAGCAGAACTCCAGTTCACACTACACAGAAGGAAATTTGTCGTGGCAGATTTTCCCCCCTATCATATCTATAAGAGAAAAAGGAAGTGGCATCATTGAGGTATGAGAGAACAGAAAGGATTGTATTGCTTTTTCATCTGGTGATTGGACTGACCCCAGCGCACTTTGCTGTGACTCACAGAGGCTGCTTTAACTAATTCAAAAAGGAGCTGCACAATGAGCTGGTCACGGTCTCTAACACTTGCTTCTGGCCTCACACAGTTTTGGTTGGAAAGAGCAGAGTCCCTCAGTAGCAAATAAAGGAAGAGAAGAAAATTGCTTTAAGGGGAACTAAGTTAAATTCAAAAAGAGCACATCCACTTTCCTATAGAAATAAAGTCAACAGATTAGTTTCAGGACCAGATGGAAGAGATGCAAGATCATCCTTGCTAAACTTATCTTGACGTTATGACAGTATAGATGCTTCCAACTTAATGATGGTTCAATGGACTTTTTTTTTTTTTTAACCTTATGACGGTGCAAAAGTGATATTCAGTAGAAACTGTACTTCGAAGTTTGATCATATGCAGTAAGATGCTCTGTCGTGATACTGAGCCGAGGCAGCTTCCAGTCAGCTAGGTGATCACGAGGGCAACAACCCCTACACTTACAGCCATTCTGTACCCAGAGAACCATTCTGCTTTCCACTTTCAGTATAGTATTTAATCAATTACATGAGATATTCCACACTTCATTATAAAATAAGCTTTGTGTTAGATGATCTTGCCCAACTGTAGGCTAATGTAAGTGTTCTGAGCACATTTAAGGTAGGCTGGGCTAAACTACGATGGTAGGTAAATTAAATGCATTTTTGACTATGCGTTTACGGGGACTATGCGTCCTGACTTCCATTAACGCCATCGTAAGTTGAGGATGATCTGGATATGGACTCTGCCAACTTCATGTAAATTTATCTTGTTTATGATTTTAAGGTTTATAAGAGAATTTAGGATTGGAACACTAAAGCTATATAATTCTGTACTTCTAAAATGTGAAGTATCGTGCCTTGTACCTCTTTAAAATTCTTTTCTTTATTCCTCACATTGCCCAAGAATAAAGTCCTCAACAAATGCTGTTGATCAACTTTATGCCCCTCAAGGACAGACACAGAAGACAGATGACAATTTTTAATGTTTTTAGAGGAAAAGACTTTTCTATATGTAACTGCTTCCTAAAATGTGAGCAGCAGATGTAGAATTAGGAAAAATCTGCAATTTGCAAGCTTTTGCTGCAGAGGAGGTTTTCTTTGCTGAAGCAAATTTGACTAAACATTCATGATCCTCTTCCTTTGCCTCACTACTATTCCTATTTCTTCCAGTTACTTTCCTACATGTTTTTGGATTGTTGGAAGCTCATAAAAATGAAATAAAATTACTGGAGTGAATACACCACACAACATCAAACTTGTGTCTATACCATCTTAAAATGCCATACTGTTTCTTTGAATGGCTTCTTGTGTCAAGTCACAGAAAAGGTTACCTCGACTTTGAGGTTTACTGACAGGTAGTTCCAGAGTTTCTAAAAGTAACTCATGTTCTTCTAAAACTTCAACAATTTTCTGATGGAACTAAAATATCTGACTTTAGAGGCAAGCTACTCTTTTTCAGTCAACATATTTCTATTTGTTGTAATTGTTAAGCAGCTGCATTCCACCAGGGCTGGGACATCTGTCTGATTTTGCGTTATTCATTTTACTTAATGCTTGGACAGGGTTGGTCTCAATAAGTATTTGTTGAATGAATGGATGAAAGAGCGAATGAATGAATGTTTTATACAATATTCCAAACTTTTTTACAGTGTATGATATATGCATCCATAATTATATATTTTAAACATATATATTATAATATTACTAAAAGGGAAATGAGAAGCAAAGTAAAATGAATAAAACATGTTCAATATTTTCTCACTTACTTCTTACAAAATGGGTATGAGGATATTTGCCCTAATATTGTCATTGGGAGCATCAACATGTGATAGATATAGAAATCTTTCTTTTCTTAAATATTTGAGAGGATGTCATTCAGAATTTCTAATATTAAAACGCTAACTCTGACAATGAGAATGTTTGTCAATGCTTGATCCTCATGTGACAGGATTATAATGATATTTAAATAATGAATATAATGTTAATTAAAATTTTAATGCATCAAATGATTCCTCACAAATAGTGTTGACTTTTAGATTTATTGTATTTATGTATTTATTAGTAAATTATTATGTATTTATTCGTCTGTTTCTCCGTGAAGTCCACCTACAGCAGCTTTTGCGAAGAGCATAGTGACATCTAGTGGTAAAAATAAATACTGCAAATGGCTAAGGTTGAGGGCGCGTGGAAATTTGAGGGTCAATTGTATCGCAATAAATCTGACAATTTTGCTAATAGAAGCTAAGAAGAATTTGCATAAAAGGAGGGAAAATAGGTAGTTTATGAGATAATGGCAAATTTTGAATGGAATTGAAACATTATTAATACGTTTGTTTCTGTGTGCAATAAAAGACATTTTAAATTGTCAAATCTAAAAAAAAATTAAGGAATAGAATTACAACTAAACTTTGAATCTTTGAGTCTGGTAAGTGAAATTCCATTTGAATCTTTTTGTCTGGTAAATAGTATTTTATAAACCGATACACGTTCTAAGTATATAAATGCGATCAAACATTTCAGCCTAAGCCATGGCAAGGGAAATTGAATGTGGAGAAATAGCTCAGCTGTGTAAAACATTTCTATGTGGAAAGTGAAGCCTTAAAATAGATTGATCCCTACATTTGAATATAAAGAAGATTTGACCAGGTGACAACATTTTTCTTTTTTATTTGTGAATAGTTTGGGTTTTATATTTTCAATAGAATTGAATTTTGTAACTAAAAATTTGTTTTAATGCAGTTGTTATCAATCCATGTCTTTGTAGTAATTATCATATTGACTTAATGGTATTTAATCGGGCTTTGAAATCTAAAAAGAGCAAACAGGTAATGCTTGCAGTATTGCATTACAATAGGCATAAGTTAAAAAAATTTTTTTCCAACAATCTAACTTAAATATCTGTAAAATGAGAAGTATATAGGCTATATGGTAAAGAAACTGATAACCAATGATGAAATAACTAGAATTTAAATTATCCAAAAAAAGTAATTGGGGTTATCATATAATTTCTATCTAAATTAAGATAAGTGACAATATGATGTTATCATTTATACCAACATATTTTCAAATAGTTTGTTAAGAAAAATGGATTCTTAGACACAAGGTATGCCTTAGTATAAAATAAATTTATTATAGTATATAGCTAAGAAATTAAAATTACTTTAATCCCAATACACATTTAAATGCATGTAGGAAACTGGAATAAAATAAATTTTCCAGTGTGCGATGATTAATAGTGAAATAACAGTTTTCTGAATGGTAATTTTATGTGTATTTTAAAAGAAAATAAAACAATTGAAAGTATCCTTTAAATAACACTGTATATCAGTGTATTTATTTTTGTACTATATATGAAAAAACACCTTAAAGATATTAAAGGAATATTTTCAATAAAAAAGCAAATTTATAACTTTCATCTAGAGCTAAAATGAACAAGTGTTAAAGATTTTATTTTATTTATCTCATTATTAAAGGGAGAACCAGTAAGGTGTTACAACTGGTATAAAGGAGAAATCAAAGGAGCATAAATTTATATGAAGAACAGTAATGTTGAAATGAATTTGAAAACCTGGTTTATCCACAGGACAATAATCAATTGCATTCCAGCAGCCATAAGTAATCTGTATTTTTATGGACAAGAAATATTTGCATTAATATCTGTTTTCTCTAAATTAACTTCTATTTCTACAGAGTTGTTTAAATAGCCTAGTCAAAGACAAAGTCTTCATCCCATAGTCTTACCTTCATATAACTACTGAAGACTCCAGCATTTCATTGAGAGGTTAGTCAGTAATCTATCTTGCCTATTCCAAAGTCTAATTTTTCCTTGAAAAATAGACTTAGTAGGTTCTTCACATACAAAGTGAATGATACTTAATAGTTATTACTTAGTGTCTAGCATGGAAAGTAATAACCATCAGTGAGAACTCTAGGAAGCTCTAAGAGCATGACAGAAACATTTTGAAATAGTCAAAGAAAGATTAGTTTAAAATTTGTATGTAATATTCACTTCAGAGCTGCTGTAGCTTGCAAATAAAACTTCAGCCAAAGCACATCCTATCGTATATTTCCCTGCTTTAGTAGTGCAAAAGGAAAACAGTCTTCTACTTTTCTAACATGAAGATCATTACACTGATTCATGTGTCAATAATAAAAATATTACTATGATCAATGAGAATCTGCAACAGAATACATAGTAAAATTAAAAATCAAACAGAAGTATTAGTACAATCTATCTCTTATTCATTAAATGCTAAAATTTGAAATATGATTACCTCTTTCCTTCTAAAAGTAATCTCCAGACACAGAAATGCAGAATATTAACAAGCTCTTTCCTTTTTTCATTATGGTTGAAAGAGTGGGTTGACATTATAATGGTTTTAGAAAGTTTTATTCATTATTTTTGTTTATTTGTTTCAGTCAATGAAGATTCAAAATATTGGAGTCACATCAAGACCTAAAATAAATCTTTCAGCATGTAACATATAGATAAAATATCATAGATTGTGGATCACACTTGACTTGTTTGTTTTCCACCCCCATTTTGGGGAGTGATAGGTGTTCTAAGCAGACAATTTAGGTCTTATGATGAAAACACATTATGTCCTATAAAATGTTCCACCCAAATACAGCTGAGCCAGGATTTAGATTTTCCCAATTAGACATAATCTCCATCTTAAATTACAACTCCTAAATGTCTCTCTTAAAACATATCACTTTTCATCTTGCATTATATTTTCTCCATAGCTGACCTGCAAGCTCTTTGAGGGAAGCTTGGCATTGTTGGAAGAAAGTCCATGTGGGTTGTGTAATTACATGAATCTGTATTTCAGTTTTGTTTTGGCTCTTATTGGTTCTTTGGGCAAATTGTGTAATCTCTCCAAATATCAACTTCTTCGTATGTAAGATATGAATAAAATAAATTTCTCACAAGCTCATGAAAAAATTAGATGAGATAATATTTTTAAGCTAATTGACACAAAGGTTTTAAACAGTATATGCAAGAGAAAAAAAAGAAAAAAGAAAAAGCTTTATTTTCAGCAGAGTTTAATATTCTTTTGAACAAAGTAAAGATTCAATAGATATTTGTTGAATAAATTCCTCAATACTATACAAAGTGAATTCAGAAATTATGCATTTTTAATTTGATATTTTATTCTGCCATGTCTTAAGTGAGGCCAAGCATTTGTTACAATGGTTGACCTACTGCAAATTTATTGAACTAATCTAAGTGGTGGCTTGCTTTGTTTTTCATCATGAAACGAAATAACAGTGAGCCTGATAGCACATCTCTGTTTAGAAAAAATAGGTACTGCATGTTATTCCACATATTCAGAAGCCTTGGCTTCCATCAAAGAGAGGAGGGGTAAAGATAAGGATTTCCAGAATGATTTGTACTGATCTTAGGTGATTTGGCTATTCAATTGGAAGAGCTGATGAAGCAGATTTTGGGTTATGTACAAGAGGAAGAAAGAGTAGCCTTCTTTGACAATGTTTGGCTTCAAGAAAATAATGGGTAGAATGAAAAGCTATCTAAATATGAACCATTACTTCTATTTTAAAAACACAGTCACCTTCTTTCTTAAGCCCTTCAAGCCTATATTTCAATAAAAACAGTCTAAGTTAAAGACATAAATCTATTTTATATTTACCCACCCATTTGCTTTCATTTTCCTTCCTGTGATACATAAATATATTAAAAATAACTTAGAGGTAAGTTCAGAAAGTTATAATAACAATACTGAGTACAATTCTATTAAATACAATTTCAAAGTCCAATTTCTTTTTTTAATCTAATATTAATGATATTATTAAGGCATTCTAAAAATCACTATATAAGTATTCCTTTAAGGAAAAATATTTCAAGGACAAATGAGTTTTGCATGTATAAATTACTTTTCACAGAAGAAAAATTTTAAATCCTAAATAATTTATCTTCATTCCTTAGTGACTCAGAAAAACTAAGTACAGTATCTTAGCAAGACTACTTTTAATAGTTTTATATTTCTAACCATGTTGGAATGAGCTTTAAGATTCTTTCCAAAAATCTGAGATAATTTTCAAATAAATCAGAAACTAAATATTAAAATCAAGCTTAGATATTATCTTCTGTGTTTCAAGGACAGTCAAACTTCTGTAGTTTCTCATTATTACATGATGATTAAGAACTGTGAAGTAGGAAGAAAATAAAAATACAAGGTTTATAGAATATCTAAAATTGTTATCAATAAATGCTGGAGAGGGTGTGGAGAAAAGGGAACCCTCTTGCACCATTGGTAGGAATGTAAATTGATACAGCCACTATGGAGAACAGTATGGATGTTCCTTAAAAAACGAAAAATAGAATTACCATAGGACCAAGCAATCCCACTACTGGGCATATACCCAGAGAAAACCATAATTCAAAAAGATACATGCACCCCAATGTTCAATGTGGCACTATTTACAATAGACAGGTCATGGAAGCAACCTAAATGTCCATCGACAGATGGATGGATAAAGAAGATGCGGCACATATATACAATGGAATATTACTCAGCCATAAAAGGGAACGAAACTGGGTCATTTGTAGAGAGATAGATGACCTAGAGAGTGTCATACAGAGTGAAGTAAGTCAGAAAGAGAAAAACAAATATTGTATAATATTGCTTATATGTGGAATCTAGAAAAACAGTACAGATGAACCTGTTTGCAAGGCAGAAATAGAAACACAGACATAGGGAACAAACATACAGACACCAAGGGGGGAAAGCGGGGGTGGGATGAATTGGGAGATTGGGACTGACATATATACACTAATATGTATAAAATAGATAACTAATGAGAACAGACTGTATTGCACAGGGAACTCCACTTCGCTGTACAGTAGAAACTAACACAATATTGTAAAACAATTATACCCCAATAAAAAATAAATAAAATAAAAATGTATGTTATCAAACTTCATCCTTTTGCAGGTAAACATATAGAGAAGAAGGTAATATGAGGGGGGAAAAAACCATCAGGAATTAAACTGCCAAGATCTGACCAGTTAAATGAGGAAGAAGGCAAAGACTATTATTGGGATTTTTGAAAAAGACACAAGGAGTAACCCTTCTCATGACCTGAATTTTGAAAAAGTTGAGAATGGATACTGGAGGGAAGCATTCGGAGACCAAAAGACACATCACTATCTAGTAAGATTGCTATTGAAGACTGTAGGTTATAATCTACACAGAGCGAGGTTTTCAAATACGAAATCCCAGATTTAGACAGATTTAATCATTAGCAGTGTGAGGCTGGGTCACAAACCTGTCATTATCCCTCCTCCACATGTACCAAGTAGACCAGCTGGAGGAGCAGGAAATTCATTCCCTTACTTGGGGTGGAGAATTGAGTAAAGGTATGGGGTATGGAGCCAGGGCAATGCACAAGGAAACATCACGAGCAGGATGGACCTAGAGACTGTCATACAGAGTGAAGTGAGTCAGAAAGAGAAAAACAAATATTGTATAATATCGCTTATATGTGGAATCTAGAAAAATGGTGCAGATGAACTTATTTGAAAAGCAGAAATAGAGACACAGACATAGAGAACAGACATACGGATACCAAGGGGAAAAGGGGGGGGGGGTGGGATGAATTGGGAGATTGGGATTGACGTATATACACTACTATGTATAAAATAGATAACTAATGAACACCTGCTGTACAGCACAGGGAACTCTACTCAGTGCTCGGTGGTGACCTAAATGGGAAGGAAATCCAAAGAAGAGGGGATATATGTATCTGTATAGCTGATTCACTTTGCTGTACAGCAGAAACTAACACAACATTGTAAAGCAACTATACTCCAATACAAATTAAAAAAAAAAAAAGAGCAGGAAAGACGTGTTACTCCCCACTCTCCCAACCCTGTATAGTCTTTCCTCAGTAGAATTCTTTCAGGGGTGCCATAAATGAAGTCTTCACATTTTTCACATTTTATCTGCTACCATTTGTGTGTGTATCTGTGTGTGTTTAATGGTGAAAAAAGTGGGCAACCTAGATTAGGAGAAGAAAAACAAAAATAAGGGACCAGGATGGGGGTTGTGGGGAGAAGAAAGAAAGATTTTGGTTCTTTTAATTAGCAAAAATATGTAAGTTTAAATCTAAAGTGTATGCTCTATTACTTTATAATAAAAAATGATTGTCTCCACAGTGTCAATGAATATAACCTTAATTCATACATGAATATTTTTTATTCATCCATCTATTCAATAAATATTTTTGAACATCTAAGAGTGCCAGGTATGGCTGATACTGGGCCCTGAGACAAATACTATTATGTCTAATATAATCATAACACATCAGCAGTAACAAGAATGATTATGTACGTGTTCTGTCTACAAGGAATTCAGTGTTGTGTACTCCACAAACCACGCACCCACATAAATGTAATTATCTTTCTCTCTTATATCCTTAGCACAGTGTCTGGCAATTAGGAATTTAAAATAAGTTACACGTTCATTGAATGAGTTGGATTCAGGAAGATCATAATTATAGAACAGGTTTATTTTCTTTCCTTCACCACCTCCAAACAAGATCCATTGAAATAGTCTTCCTGCCTCTGGATTTAAAACTTGAATATCAAATGTGTCCCTTTTGTGGTTTTCCCAAAGAGTCCAGTTGTCAAACATCATTTTCATTTGATTCAAATCTTCCTTTTGTTCTCAGATCAGGCCTGATTGGAAGCCAGCTTTGGGGAAGTAGGGAGAATATCATTAGTTTCTTCTCTCTTCCTTGCCCCACCTAACATAATTCCTCCCCCCTACTCATTGACTGCCATCTCCGGTCCCTCTGAAGTTGGGCTTGTAAAAGGCAGTTTTACAGAAGAGTATAACTGTTGTCTTGATTGATGTTCTCTGGGTACATCTAACTCAAGGTTCAAAGAATGTCTCTAATTTGTGGAACACGTCTGTGGTTGCTGGGAGGTACCACCCTGGGGGCAAAGACTCTGTTCTGTGGTCCAGGCAATGCTTCATTTTGTTAGCTCTTGCTTTTACTGGTTTCACTTACACAGTCTCTATCTGTGGGGTTTTCACAGTCTTTAGACATTCTTTTAAAATAAAATCCCTTTCAAAACCACTCAAGAATAGTTCTATTTCAGAACGTCCACATCTGGCTCCTACAATGCAGCCCCTCTACCCTGCGGTTAGTGAAGTAGAGCTTCCTCTACCACTGTTCTAGTAGTTCTCTGGTTTTCTCCCTCTCACACTAGGCCCCTTTTTTGGTCCTCCCGTCTTTAAAATTTTTCAAGTATGGGTCAAGCGATCCCTCTGAGCCCCAAGGTCCCCAGTATACTAGTCAAGCCTTCCCAAGCTCTCCATAGACCTTCATTTGGTTTGAGCATCATCAGGAGAGAAGAAGGCTAGAACCCTGCATGGCTTGTCTCTCCAACCTGGCTGCACACCGCAGTTCACCTGGGAGCCTTGAACACTGCCAACGCCTATGTTCCGTGTTCCACCCCCAGAGATTGGGATGTAACGTTTCAGGTGTGGCCTGAGCAACTTAGTGATTCTACTATGTGATCAAGGTTGACAAAGCTGCTCTAAAGACACCCTTCCTAGTGACACCCCCAAGAATAACCTGGGGAGTGGCTAATGGTCCACTTGAGGCAGACTGGTTTGGGATCTCCCTCTGGGCCAACCTTCCATAGACGCTGCAGATCTTTACAAGTATGAAGAAATTGACACCTTTTATTCCCAGCCTCGGGACTTCTATCAAAACTCTGAGAAAGCAGAAGTTCTATTTAAAATCCCGTGGTGTAAGTGTTTGTTGAAGTGATCTGACTGAAGGCAGAGCTGATGGGTGGGATTCAGAGTTATGTAAGTCCCTGGGGAAAAAAAACACAGCTGCTTAACAATTTTCTAATCCATTTCCTTTCTGTGTCTCATTTTGTTTTCAATCAAAAAGCATACTATGAAAAAAAAAAAAAAAGCATACTATGTATGTCCCTGGTTTTAAATATCATATTTAGCTTACCTACTATCTACTAAAATCAAAAAGTGTCAAAACTGAACATCTCAAAATCACACAGCTTGAGTCTTAATTTTCTCTTGGAATATCTAGCAGCTGATAATTCTCTTTTTAATGTATTTTTGGAAATAGTCTCTGTCTCTCTTGATGTCCTCTGACTTTTATGATAAAAAATGTACACAAACTGCCCAAACTAATTTCTTTTTGTAAGTCTTAGTGTTTTGTTAGTCAATGGATTTTGCAATCGGGGTATTTGAAATAGTTCAATCCACATAATATAACCATTATATTCCAACAAATTTAATGTAGTTTCAGAAGTTACCAACTTTTCCAAAAGAAAGAAATTTTTAAAAGATTTTTTGAGGTTGAATTAAGTTTGAAAATAAAATAAAATCTGAGTGTGCTACACGTAAGAATTAATATTTGAATAATTGTATAGCATTTTATATAAAATAATTTTACTTCCACTTTTTAAGCTGAGGAGTGATTGTGATCAAAAGGAAAAAAATACAGGTTTCCTCTCAAGAAATACAAGTGTAGATGAATATTTTCCATGTAATTTGAATAAACAATGTGAAAGTTAAAATTTTATGCATCTTTAGTTTATATTTTAAAATTATATTTTATTAATTTTCATAAGGAACCTCTCCAACAAGAGCACAAGCTCTGTATGGTTTCAATCATGTTTAATCTTTTTTTGTATCTTCTAACATACCTTATATATAGTAGCTTTTTAATAATAATAAAAAAATATTAACAATAATATCATAGTATCATTTCATCTAGCAGCCCCTCTTTTAGCAATGTAACTAAACCTTAGGCAAAAGTAAACTAGTGATCAATAATACAGGAATTCTAATAAGTATTTAAATATAAACATTGAATATGATCTCTAATTTATAGCTGGAGGATGATTTTATTTTTACAGGTTGTATAGTGATTTGATACTTCTACATACTAGGATTTAGATCCTGACTTTAGTGAAGAGCTCAGGGTGTTTCTAAGAACTAGTTAAGATAAATAATGAAATGGCCATCAGTGGAGAGAAACAGTTACTATGTCTATCTGTGGTCTTTTTAAGAGAGTAAATTAAATACTTGCTTAGGGGGAAGAAGACAACACATGTTATTTTCATTTCTTATAAAGCAACTCTGCAAAATAATATCTTTTAAACACTACAAGACATTATTAGGTTGTTGCACATAACAAGGCGGAGCCTTTGAGAAATACTCCTCGAGGGCATTTTGGTTCCAGAAACAGAAGTTGCTAACTGGCTTTGTGCTGTTGAGCCCTCTGCTTCCCTTACCCTTTGGGATCTGAGTTACTGAGGCCCCGGAAGGGCAAACAGGCAGGGCCTATCAATCACCTTTCTCTTAGCGCCGAAGAGGGGATGACTTTGTTGTAGATAAACCTCAGTGGAAGGTTTATGTAATGAGGTTTCTCAGAGTGGGGGAATCTGTCCAGTTTTATTCTAACCAGTGTCCCAGCATCTTCTCCTCCTTCTTTTAGTAAAAAAATAAAAATAAAAAAATTTATATATCTATATCTATACAGATAGATAGTTATCTGTTGGGAACTACCTCTCCTTTACTTTTCTCCACTTTTTGTGCTGTGGGTTCCAGCAGCAGCAGCAGTTCCAGAGATAAAATAGATTTGGTCAATCGGTTGTAAGTTCAGGAATGCCACGCAATCCATGAGTTCCCATTCTAAGGCTTCTGTTAGAGTTCTCTGTTAAGAAAGGGACATTTTCTTTCTCCTGATGTGACAGAGAGAAAAAAAAGTGTAAACCTGAAGCCACAGGCAGGCTTGTTGTCACTGTGTCTGAAAAAAGAGACACTGCAAAGGAAAGCAGAGCCCGGAGATGAAAAGCACGAATCCTGACGACATCTTTGGAAGCTCTGGATCTGATATGCTTGAAGGGAGAGCACTCCTGACTTCTAGGTTAAGTGAGTCAATAAAGGCCGTTTCCCCTTAAGGTAGTGTGAGTTGACTTCCTGTCACTGGCAGCCGGAAGAGTTCTGAATAATGCATCTTGGATGCTGTGTCTGCAAGTACATACACATTTTTCACATGGTAGCTCATTTATTTTTATTTTTATTTATTTATGTTTTAAATTTTATTTTATTTATTTATTTTTATACAGCAGGTTCTTATTAGTTATCTATTTTTTTAACATCTTTATTGGACTACAATTGCTCTACAATGGTGTGTTAGTTTCTGCTTTATAACAAAATGAATCGGCTATACATATACATATATCCCCATATCTCCTCCCTCTTGCGTCTCCCTCCCACCCTCCCTATCCCACCCCTCTAGGTGGTCACAAAGCACCGAGCTGATCTCCCTGTGCTATGTGGCTGCTTCCCACTAGCTATCTATTTTACGTTTGGTAGTGTATATATGTGCATGCCACTGTGAGGTATCACCTCACACCTACTTTCTGGAGGGTTTTTATCATAAATGGGTGTTGAATTTTGTTGAAAGCTTTTTCTGCATCTACTGAGATGATCATATGGTTTTTATCCTTCAATTTGTTAATATGCTGTATCACATTGATTGATTTGCATATATTGAAGAATCCTTACATTCCTGGGTTAAACCCCACTTGATCATGGTGTATGATCCTTTTAATGTGCTGTTGGATTCTGTTTGCTAGTATTTTGTTGAGGACTTTTGCATCTATGTTCATCAGTGATATTGGCCTGTAGTTTTCTTTCTTTGTGACATCTTTGTCTGATTTTGGTATCAGGGTGATGGTGGCCTCATAGAATGAGTTTGGGAGTGTTCCTCCCTCTGCTATATTTTGGAAGAGTTTGAGAAGGATAGGTGTTAGCTCTTCTCTAAATGTTTGATAGAATTCGCCTGTGAAGCACTCTGGTCCTGGGCTTTTGTTTGTTGGAAGATTTTTAATCACAGTTTTAGTTTCAGTGCTTGTGATTGGTCTGTTTATATTTTCTACTTTTTCCTGGTCCAGTCTAGGAAGGTTGTGCTTTCTAAGGATTTGTCCATTTCTTCCAGGTTGTCCATTTTATTGGCATATAGTTGCTTGTAGTAATCTCTCACGATCCTTTGTATTTCTGCAGTGTCAGTTGTTACTTCTCCTTTTTCATTTCTAATTCTATTGATTTGAGTCTTCTCCCTTTTTTTCTTCATGAGTCTGGTTAATGGTTTATCAATTTTGTTTATCTTTTCAATGAACCAGCTTTTAGTTTTATTGATCTTGGCTATTGTTTCC
Organism: Balaenoptera physalus; assembly: GCF_965194825.1. Classification (NCBI taxonomy): domain Eukaryota; kingdom Metazoa; phylum Chordata; class Mammalia; order Artiodactyla; family Balaenopteridae; genus Balaenoptera; species Balaenoptera physalus. Next base: position 158,976,103 of record NC_138890.1, read on the forward strand.
TGCATTTCTTTTTCATTTATTTCTGATCTGATCTTTATGATTTCTTTCCTTCTGCTAACTTTGGGGTTTTATTGTTCTTCTTTCTCTAATTGCTTTAGGTGTAAGGTTAGGTTGTTTATTTGAGATATTTCTTGTTTCTTGAGGTAGGATTGTATTGTTATTAACTTCCCTCTTAGAACTGCATCCCATAGGTTTTGGGTCATTGTGTTTTCATTGTTATTTGTTTCTAGGTATTTTTTGATTTCCTCTTTGATTTCTTCAGTGATCTCTTGGTTATTAAGTAGTGTATTGTATGCCTCCGTGTGTCTGTAGTTTTTACAGAATTTTTCCGGTAATTCATATCTCATTTCATAGCGTTGTGGTCAGAAAAGATACTTGACACGATTTCAATTTTCTTAAATTTATCGAGGCTTATTTTGTGACGCAAGGTATGATCTATCCTGGAGAATGTTCCATGAGCGCTTGAGAAGAGAGTTTATTCTGTTGTTTTTGGATGGAATGTCCTATAAATAGCTATTAAGTCCATCCTGTTTAAAGTATCATTTAAAGCTTGTGCTTCCTTATTTATTTTCATTTTGGATGCTCTGTCCACTGGTGAAAGTGGGTTGTTAAAGTCCCCTACTATGATTGTGTTACTGTCGATTTCCCCCTTTATGGCTGTTAGCATTTGCCTTATGTATTGTGGCGCTCCTATATTGGGTGCATAAATATTTACAATTATTTTATCTTCTTGGATTGATCCCTTGATCATTACGTAGTGTCCTTCTTTGTAATAGTTTTTATTTTAAAGTCTATTTTGTCTGATATGAGAATTGCTACTCCAGCTTTCTTTTGATTTCCACTTGCATGGAATATCTTTTTCCATCCCTGTACTTTCAGTCTGTATGTGCCCCTAGGTCTGAGGTTGGTCTCTTGTAGACAGTATATATACAGGCCTTGTTTTTGTGTCCATTCAGCCAGTCTACGTCTTTTGGTGGGAGCATTTAATCCATTTACATTTAAGGTAGTTATCGATATGTATGTTCATATTACCATTTTCTTAATTGTTTTGGGTTTGTTATTGTAGGTATTTTCCTTATCTTATGTTTCTTGCCTTAAGAAGTTCCTTTAGCATTTGTTGTAAAGCTGGTTTGATGATGCTGAATTCTCTTAGCTTTTGCTTGTCTGTAAAGGTTTTAATTTCTCCATTGAATCTGAATGAGATCCTTGCTGGGTAGAGTAATCTTGGTTGTAGGTTTTTCCCTTTCATCACTTTAAATATGCCCTGCCACTCCCTTCTGGCTTGCAGAGTTTCTGCTGAGAGATCAGCTGTTAACCTTATGGGGATTCCTTGTATTTTATTTGTTGTTTTTCCCTTGCTGCTTTTAATATTTTTCCTTTGTATTTAATTTTTGATCGTTTCATTAATATGTGTCTTGGCGTGTTTCTCCTTGGATTTATCCTCTCTGGGAATCTCTGTGCTGCCTGGACTTCATTAACTATTTCCTTTCCCATAATAGGGAAGTTTTCAACTATAATCTCTTCAAATATTTTCTCAGTCCTTTTCTTTTTCTCTTCTTCTTCTGGGACTCCTATAATTTGAATGTTGGCATGTTTAATGTTGTCCCAGAGGTCTCTGAGACTGTCCTCAATTCTTTTCATTCTTTATTCTTTATTCTGCTCTGCAGTAGTTATTTCTATTTTATCCTCCAGGTCACTTATCCGTTCTTCTGCCTCAGTTATTCTGGTATTGATTCCTTCTAGAGAATTTTTAATTTCATTTATTGTGTTGTTCATCATAGTTTGTTTGCCCTTTAGTTCTTCTAGGTCCTTGTTAAACGTTTCTTGTATTTTCTCCATTCTATTTCCAAGATTTTGGATCATCTTTACTATCATTACTCTGAATTCTTTTTCAGGTAGACTGCCTATTTCCTCTTCACTTGTTTGGTCTGGTGGGTTTTTACCTTGCTCCTTCATCTTCAGTGTGTTTCTCTGTCTTCTCATTTTGCTTAACTTACTGCGTTTGGGGTCTCCTTTTCGCAGACTGCTGGTTCATAGTTCCCGTTGTTTTTGGTGTCTGCCCCCAGTGGCTAGGTTATTTCAGTGGATTGTGTAGACTTCCTGGTGGAGAGAACTAGAGCCTATATTCTGGTGGATGAGGATGGATCTTGTCTTTCTGGTGGGCAGGACCGCATCCGGTGGTGTGTTTTGGGGTGTCTGTGGCCTTATTATGATTTTAGGCAGGCTCTCTGCTAATGGGTGGGGTTGTGCTCCTGTCTTGCTAGGTGTTTGGCATAGGGTGTCCAACACTGTAGCTTACTGGTCATTAGTGGAGCTGGGTCTTAGTGTTGAGATGGAGATCTCTGGGAGAGCTTTCACCATTTGATACTACGTGGAGCCGGGAGGTCTCTGGTGGCCCAATGTCCTGAACTCGGCTCTCCCACCTTAGAGGCACAGACCATCAGGTCTGTGCCCACCTTAGAGGCACAGACCTGGCCGGAGTGGCAAGACCCTGTCAGCCACATGGCTCAGAAGAAAAGGGAGAAAAAAAGAAAGAAAGGAAAAATAAAATAAAATAAAGTTATTAAAATAAAAAATATAAATAATTAGTAAAAAAAGAAAAGAAAGAAAGAAGAGAGCAACCAAACCAAAAAACAAATCCACCAATGATAATAAGTGCTAAAAACTATACTAAAACAAACAAACAAACAAACAAAAACCGACAGACAGCATCATAGGACAAATGGTAAAAGCAAAGCTATACAGACAAAATCACACAAAGAAGCATACACATACACACTCACAAAAAGAGAAAAAGGAAAAAAATATATATATATATCATTGTTCCAAAGTCCACCACCTCAATTTGGAATGATTCGTTGTCTATTCAGGTATTCCACAGATGCAGGTACATCAAGTTGTTTGTGGAGCTTTAATCCACTGCTTCTGAGTCTGCTGGGAGAAATTTCCTTTTCTCTTCTTTGTTCACACAGCTCCCGGGGTTCAGCTTTGGATTTGGCCCCACCTCTGAGTGAAGGTCGCCTGAGGGCATCTGTTCCTGCCCAGATAGGACGGGGTTAAAGGAGCAGCTGCTTTGGGGGCTCTGGCTCACTCAGGGCGGGTGGAGGGAGGGGTACAGATGCGGGGCGAACCTGCAGCGGCAGAGGCCAGCATGACGTTGCACCAGCCTGAGGTGCAATGTGTGTTCTCCCCGGGAAGTTGTCCCTGGATCACGGGACCCTGGCGGTGGTGGGCTGCACAGGCTCCCAGGAGGGGCGGTGTGGAGAGTGACCTGTGCACGCACACAGGCTTCTTGGTGGCGGCAGCAGCAGCCTTAGCGTCTCATGCCCGTCTATGGGGTCCACGCTGATAGCTGCGGCTCATGTCCATCTCTGGAGCTCGTTTAGGCGGCGCTCTGAATCCCCTCTCCTCACGCACCCTGAAACAATGGTCTCTTGCCTCTTAGGCAGGTCCAGACCTTTTCCCGGACTCCCTCCTGGCTAGCTGTTTGGCACTTGCCCCCTTCAGGCTGTGTTCATGCCGCCAACCCCAGTCCTCTCCCTGCAATCGACCGAAGCCCGAGCCACAGCTCCCAGCCCCCGCCCGCCCCAGCGGCTGAGCAGATGAGCCTCTCGGGCTGGTGAGTGCTGCTTGGCACCGATCCTCTGTGCAGGAGTCTCTCCGCTTTGCCCTCCGCACCCCTGTGGCTGTGCTCTCCTCCGTGGCTCCAAACCTTCCCCCTCTGCCACCCACAGTCTCCGCCCACGAAGGGTCTTCCTAGTGTGTGGAAACCTCCTTCACAGCTCCCTCCCAATGGTGCAGGTCCCATCCCTATTCTTTTGTCTCTGTGTTTTCTTTTTCCTTTTGCCCTACCCAGGTACGTGGGGATTCTCTTGCCTTTTGGGAAGTCTGAGGTCTTCTGCCAGCGTTCAGTAGGTGTTCTGTAACAGTTGTTCCACATGTAGATGTATTTCTGATGTATTTGTGGGGAGGAAGGTCATCTCCACATCTTACTCTTCCGCCATCTTGAAGGTCTCCCCAGTAACTCATTTAGATAAGTGGTGGCCTGGGTGTTAAATGGGGAATAACTGCTAAACACACCGCTATAGATAGTAAAATAGCTGAGAAGCATAGATTTTCTAAACTGGAACAATCTAATTCTGTGTCAAATAACAGCTATTTTCTCTCTGTGACCAAAGATCTCCCATCTGACACCCATAGCATTTGGAATTCCACAACCAATGAAATACCTCTTGAAATGGGTGAAGGAAAAGATATTTAAGGTAATAATTCCTAGGTTCCAGTCTACGATGATGTTATTACCAATGAGTGACAAGGTGGGAAAATATCAGGACAAAGTCATGCTTTATTTTTCTTCCTCTATTTAAATTATCTTTATTCTGAGATTCTTTCTCTCTTTTATTTTTTTATTTTTTGCCTTATAAATGTCTCTAAGGAAATGAACGTATAATTTGTACTATATTTCTGTAATGTTTATTTTGCTTTGTTGGCTGTCCATATTCCCTAGAATAAAATATGGACAATGATTTACTGACCCCAAGTTTTATTAGTATTGTTTTTGTCATTGTTGTATGAAGATGATGAAATGATACTGGTTTGAGAAATCTCAAAGTAGAGGAACCAGTGTTTTATTGCAACTAAATATTCTCTTCTTGATTATAATTGCAGTGTGTGACAATTCATTACATCTTTCACTACTGGACAGTGAAAAATTGTGAGAAAAACATAAAGTTTACAAAATTGTTTTTTCCTGTTTTCCTGGAGATAGTTCAGATATACCTGTATGCTCCTCAGCATTGGTTGATGCATGGGGTTTTGGGTAGCCTCCATCCTGGTGTATATTCTATGGGGCATGAAATAAATGGGTTAAACACAAGCACAAGTGTGATACAATCACAGTGGTATGGATAAAGTTTTCAAAGTTGTGAAAAATCATTACTGGAGTTACGACACATCCCAGAATCAATGGACAAACACAAGAAAGGACGATATTGGAATAATCCAATAATAATTGGAAAGGTTTCTTTAGAAACTTGGGTAGTGATGATATTCAGACAGATGTAACCTAAATTAGTGGAAAATAGAAAGAGAGATTTTCTTTATTGTTTTTATGTAATCTGTTTGTTTCAAGAGCTCTTCGAAACTATTAAATCAGAGAAATCTTAGTAAAACTCAAAAAACTATGTTCCCTTTTTCACCACCCTCATTTATCCCCTGCTCCTAACTTGAGGAAGATCTCACAAGTGTTACATGAAGCAAGCAAACAACAAACCTACTCTCACTGTCTGATTTCAAAAGCATTAAAGAACTATAACAGCCTTTTCTGGGGATTTATTGATGATAAAGGAAGAGGTCAGAGTAACATTGTTTGGAAGATTAGCTTCCCTTCCTGTATTCATGTCCTTTGTTATGGGCTTTTGTCTGTCCCTATACTAAGGCAGAAGGTGTTTCTCTGCTCCTTGTTTGGGGGCATGACAATGTGACTTGCTTTGGTCTCTTTGTATGTTGAGAGATATGACACAGACACTTGACATGTGCATGCACAGGTTTTTTGGTTTTGTTTTGTTTTGTTAATGCTCTATAAATGTCATGAGGAGAGCTTCTGCCAGATACCTGTTTAAAACATTAAGTTGGGTCCCAGAATAAAAAGTCCTCAGCCCAACCCACATGGGGCAGCCAAGCACAGCTGGACGCCCAGATTAAAACAGAGTCACTAAGAATAGCTCAGCTTAAATCAGCAGGACCATGAGCATAAGACTAATTGCTGTTTGTAGTTTTCACATGAGTTTTGGGGTATTTGTTACACAGCATTTTATTGTGACAATAGCTGTTAACAATTGTTATCACAGAACATCCTAAGAATTTTCCTTTAAACACTGTCTCTCTGCAAATTCTCAATTGCTCTGACAGATATACTAACCTACCTCCTCTCTCCCTATTTATCCATGCTATGATTTTATTCTTCTATTCAACTATCCATTAAGTGAAATAACCAAGAGAAGAGCACTTTCAGCTTTGCAGATTTGTATCACTACTTTAACACAAATACTACAGGACCACCATTGAGAAACACAAAGAAATAATCCATCTTCTCAGGTCAACGGAGGGGATAGGTAATATTTACATTTTTCACTTCACTGGAACAGTTACAACCCCTGGAGCACTATTCTGAGCTTATGACATGGATAAACTCACTTGATCCAAACTCATTTTTATACAGTTTTATAACAGTGAAAACAGAGTCTTGGTAAAGAGGTGATATTATTCTGAGTACCTAAAGTATTTGGGTAGAATATGTCTGGGCAGATAATCTTCCATTTTCTAGAAGAAGGCAGACACTAGAATCTGTTACAGAAATTTGAAAATAAAATTCCACACTGGGAAGAGCAGCAGAAATTTTATTCTGAATCCCATTTCTACCAATATCCTGCCCTAGAGGCCTTGGGTAATCCTAAGATTTTGGTAAGGAAGCATGCAAGTGGGTCTTCTTTGATTACCACCTGGGATAGAGCTGGGGTAGGAACTCCCAGATACAGAGTAATCATATTTTACTTCCAACTTTAAATTGGTTGCAGCAAGCATATGCTTTTCGGAAGCTATTTCCATCAAGCTCACATTGCCTGATACAGATTATCCCAGTGCCCACCTGCAGTCCCCTCCCTTTGCCAACACAGAAGCAAATTATATTTCATGTGCTTGCTTTGCAGTTTCACATACAGACTCCACTTCAGTCTCACCCGGTGCTCTCAAGCTTAGTGAGAAAATCATGTCGCTCTTGTCCTTTCCTTTCCTATCTGGGTCACTGGCTTTGTGCTGTCATGTCTTTCTCTGCCTCTTCCTCCAACTCCCACCTGCCCACGCCCCAAACAAACACAAGAGGACTTTGGCAGAACGGTTTTCAGTTTAACTTTACACTATTTTTAAAAAACTTTTCATTCCCTTTATCACCTTCTGACTGGCAGCTACGGGCAGATCTGTGGCACTTCAGATTTTCTAGTGCAGGGTGAGGTACTGTTAGAGTTTATATGATCAGTCTCCCCAATAAAAAAACAGTCCCAAAGTAGGTTCTTTCTCCATAAGACTGAGGTTGTCTTTTGTAATAGCCAGCTTATCACATTCACTGCTGACTTTCACAGGAGCTGGGCTCTCTCTAGCCAAAACCATCATTTCTTACTTTATATTTGTGAATAATGACAGGGGGCAGCTGGAGAGAGTAGGGGCTCAGAGGAAACCTGATTGCTGCTAAAAGTGTTGCATCAGGTGTTGAAGGAAAACGTGGGGCTCACCTGTGAACTACAACAGTGTCAGCCTCCAAAGTTCTTATCAGTTGCCTAAACTCTGTGATTTAAGAAACACGATAAAAATGAATATCTCCTTTTGGGAGCTGAAGGATAAAGCAAAGACCAACCTAAAGGTTTATGCTCTGCAAATCATCCAAGACAACAGAGTCAGGAAGTTACTCATCTGTGATTATTATTCAGCACCTCTTAACACCTCTCCTTCCCTGGAGAGTGAGGTGATGAGAAGAACTTCAGAGTTGTCTGTTTCTCTCCTTTCAGCGTCTATTTATTATTCTGTAGCTAATAAGGTGTTGCTATCTTCTAAAGTATGTGTCAAAACCTCATTATGTTGGACAGAGAGCATTACAAACTTCAGTGTTTGCTAAAGATATAAAAACAAAAGTCTGCTTAATGAATATGTGTGGCAAAAACACTAACAGGAACGGCCGGACTAATGAAAAACGCTAACCTGACTGCTTCACGCAATTATATACACATCTGGAAAATATTCTATTTCAAGAAATTAATCTATTTCTGAACACGAATTCTATTTTCTAAAACTGCCTAAAATGCTAGTCTTTATAAAGGATTTGAACATTGAATATTAGAAGTTGACATGACTTTATAAATGTAAATGCTTGCATATAGTACCATATTATCAGAGTTTCTCTTAAATTTTCATTTCTGTCTGTTGTCTGACTTTCTCCTTTACATTCTTCCTTCTTTTCTTCCAAAATTTAATATTGAGAATCTAATACTTACCAGTCAGTGTTCTAGACACCATGAATTTGAAAACAAACAAACATATAAAAATGCTTTCATATGTCTTAACTTCTATCAGGGGAACACTGATTAAAAAAGATAAACAAATAAATGCATATAAGGTCAGGTGGTTATAAGTGCTAGAAAGAGAAATAAAGCAAGAAAAGGGGGAAGGAAAAGGAGTGACTGACTGCTAGGTATTTTATTTTATTTTAAATTCTTTCCAACCACATTGAAATATAATTGATACATAACATTACGTAAACTTACTGTGTACAATGTGATAATTATATATATATATTATGTATATATATAATTACCACTATAGAATTAGTTAACACATGCATCACCACACAGTTACCCCATTTTTGCAGTAAGAACATTTAAGATTAACTCTCTTAGCAACTTTCAAGTATACTGTACAGTATTATTAACTAGACTCACCATGCTGTACATTAGAGCCCCAGAAGTTATTAATCTTACAATTGGAAGGTTGTACCCTTTGACCAACATCTCCCCATTTTCCCCACCTCCCAGCCCCTTGTAACCACCAATTTTATTCGGTTTCTATGAGTTCAGTTTTTAAGATTTTATAGATAAGCAATAACATACAGTATTTGTCTTTCTCTACCTGACTTATTTAATTTAGCATAATGCCCATAAGTTCCATCCATGTTGTCACAAATGGCAAGGCTTCCTTCTTTGTATAGCTGAATAACATTCAACTTTATACACACACACACACACACACACACACACACACACACACACACACACACACACACTATACCCAGAAATGGAATTGCTGGATCATATGATAGTTCTATTTTTAGTCTTTTTGAGGAACCTCCATACTGTTTTCCATAATGGCTGCACCAATTTACATTCCCGCCAACAGTGCACAAGGGTTTCCTTTTCTCCACATACTTGCCAACACATGTTACTTCTTGTCTTTTTGATGATAGCCATTCAAACAAGTATGAAGTGATACCTCATTATGATTTCGATTTGCTTTTCCTTGATGATTAATGATATTAAACACCTTTTTATGTACCTGACGGCCATTTGTATATCTTCTTTGGAAAAACATATCTCAGTTCCTTGGCCCATGCTTTAATTGGATTATTTGTTGTTTTGCTGAGCTGTGTGAGTTGCTTATATAATTTGGATATTAATCTCTTATCAGACATATAGTTTGAAAATATTTTCTCCCATTCCGTAAGGTTCCTTTTCATTTTGTTGAATACTTCTTTTGCTGTGCAGAAGCTTTTAAATTTGATGTAGCTTGTTCCTTTTTGTTTTTGTTTCTTGTGTGGTAGGTATTTTAAATATCTCGATCAAGAAGGCCTCTCTGATGAGATGGCATCTGACCCCAGACTGGAATGAATGAGCCAACTGAAATATCAGGGGAGAAGAACTTTCCTAGCTCAGGAAAACAAAAGAGGCAAAGACTGAGAGGAGAGTATATTTGACTGAAATGGGGAGACTTGGAAGGAGAATGATGGGAGGATGGATCACAGTGATGACCAGAGCCCGGCGTTGTAGTCAGTTGCAAAATTTCTAAAACTGGAGTTAAAAAATTATAGAGCAAATTTGGTTTCATACAGTTATTTTCCAACCTACCAGCAAAGAAAATACAGATTCTGGGAAGTCAGCAGTTGTTGTTTATTTTATTCACTGCTTTATTTCCAATGCCCAGGAGACTGCCTGGTCGGCACTCTATAAATAGTTGAGGAAAGTCCCTAATAAAATTAGGATATGGTCACAATTGGTATAAAATTATTCACTCATCTCTTTTTAAAAATTATTTTGTTTTTACTTTCTTTTGTCATTTGTATGTTTTTTTTTAACATCTTTATTGGAGTATAATTGCTTTACAATGGTGTGTTAGTTTCTGCTTTATAACAAAGTGAATCAGTTATACGTATACATATGTTCCCATATCTCTTCCCTCTTGCATCTCCCTCCCTCCCACCCTCCCTATCCCACCCGACTAGGTGGTCACAAAGCACAGAGCTGATCTCCCTGTGCTATGCGGTTGCTTCCCACTAGCTATCTATTTTACATTTGGTAGTGTATATATGTCCATGCCACTCTCTCACTTTGTCACATCTTACCCTTCCCCCTCCCCATATCCTCAAATCCATTCTCTAGTAGGTCTGTGTCTTTATTCCCGTCTTGCCACTAGGTTCTTCATGACCTTTTTTTTTTTTTCCCTTGGATTCCATATATATGTGTTAGCATACTGTATTTGTTTTTTTCTCTTTCTGACTTACTTCACTCTGTATGACAGTCTCTAGGTCCATCCACCTCACTACAAATAACTCCATTTCGTTTCTTTTTATGGCTGAGTAATATTCCATTGTATATATGTGCCACATCTTTATACATTCATCTGATGATGGACATTTAGGTTGCTTCCATGTCCTGGTTATTGTAAATAGAGCTGCAATGAACATTTTGGTACATGACTCTTTTTGAATTATGGTTTTCTCAGGGTATATGCCCAGTAGTGGGATTGCTGGGTCATATGGTAGTTCTATTTTTAGTTTTTTAAGGAACCTCCATACTGTTCTCCATAGTGGCTGTATCAATTTACATTCCCACCAACAGTGCAAGAGTGTTTCCTTTTCTCCACACCCTCTCCAGCATTTATTGTTTCTAGATTTTTTGATGATGGCCATTCTGACCGGTGTGAGATGATATCTCATTGTAGTTTTGATTTGCATTTCTGTAATGCTTAATGATGTTGAGCATTCTTTCATGTGTTTGTTGGCAATCTGTATGTCTTCTTTGGAGAAAAGTCTATTTAGGTCTTCTGCCCATTTTTGGATTGGGTTGTTTGTTTTTTTGTTATTGAGCTGCATGAGCTGCTTGTAAATTTTAGAGATTAATCCTTTGTCAGTTGCTTCATTTGCAAATATTTTCTCCCATTCTGAGGGTTGTCTTTTGGTCTTGTTTATGGTTTCCTTTGCTGTGCAAAGGAATAAAGCTACCTAAGGAGACAAAAGACATGTATGCAGAAAATTATAAGACACTGATGAAAGAAATTAAAGATGATACAAATAGATGGAGAGATATACCATGTTCTTGGATTGGAAGAATCAATATTGTGAAAATGACTCTACTACCCAAAGCAATCTACAGATTCAATGCAATCCCTATCAAACTACCACTTGCATTTTTCACAGAACTAGAACAAAAAATTTCACAATTTGTATGGAAACACAAAAGACCCCGAATAGCCATTTGTATGTTTTTAGTGAGTTTTAAAGCATATACATTGAAGCAAATGGTTCCAAATGCTCTAAGATGAAATAATTCCCTACAAAGTTGTCTGCTGTCTTCCTCCTCTGCCTCAGCCAACTTCCTGTGCTTACTGATGCTCAATTAAAAGTATTTTTGATTTTTTTCTATTTATCTTTTAGCTTGAAAGATAGAACTTTAGTGGTAATCAAGGCACACATTTTTATGCTATGCAAATACATATGTCCTTGGTTTCCCTCAATACACTCGTAAACTTTATGGTTATTGTGGAGGTGGGGAGTTCCTATGTGCTTTTTCCTATGTGCGTATCCTCAACCTCACCTTCCAGTGGTGCAAAACATGTCTCAGTACATTAGCTCTTCCCTTAACTTATAGTCTTGAGGAAGTCTTCTCAGTCTTTTCTAGCCACTCCAATCTGGTAGGATTGCTCTCTAGAATCCAGTGCCTGAGGGATCTCCCTTAATCGTCCTGTTCTCTTTCCTCCCAACTCTCTCTTGTGTTCACTCCTTCTTTTCCCCAGAATTTCTGATCTTCTGCTTCAGTCTGCTTCCATGGTTTGGTGGAGCATCTGTCCCCTCCCCAACTGCTTCCTGTGACAGGATGCATGGTAGGTAAAACTCTTTGAGATCTTGTGTCATAAAATAGAAAAGAGGCCAAACACCCTGAAAGAAACACGATGAAAATGTAAAATGAGGTTTATTGGCAGAATTTAGGGCAAAAATCTAGCAAAGCAGACAATGGTTCTAATTGCCCAACACAGACAGGGACGGAGGTTGGAGAAGACGGATGCTTCCCTGAAGCAACTACAAATGTGGGTCCCTGATGTTTTAAAAATTTCCAATCTTGAGTTGGGTTTTGGGTCTATTTTTATCCATCATGCAGAGCTCTTAGTGAGACATTTTCATTGGGAAATTCATGTCTTTACTTTTAGGAAATAAATTGGAAGCTACATTGTTGATTTTTCTGAGTCCCATTTTCTCTTCTCCTTCTGGATCTCCTATTACTCGGCTACTCATCTTCCAGTTTTGGTTCCTACTTTCCGTCTATTTGTCTTTTTGCTTTACTTTCTTGGAGATTTTTTCAACTGTATCTTTTAACTCTTATTATTCATTTTTGCTTTTATTTGTCATCTCTTTTGGCTGACTGCTGGCCCAAGAACCATATTTTGAGTAACAAGAATCCAAAAGAGTCTCATTTTCATTTAATAAGCTTTATGTTTGTTTATTACTTGCAAGTCCCATTCATAACCAAAAGGGGGCAGACCTCTAAGACAGACCCTACAGAAGGCAACAATATAGAGATAGAATTTAATAATACTGCTTTGTTTGTATTACCATACTTTTAATAGATTCCATCTATTCATACCTTCTTCTGTTCACTTGTTTTCTATACATATTTCTTGAGTGTTCACTACACGACAGATATTGTTGTAAGTTCTATACATGCCAAGAAAAATGTTTTCCTCAGTGTCTGCTATACATTCAAGTGATAGTGATAATAGTGCAAGAATAGGCAGATAAAGCAAAAATTGTTAAGAAAATAATTGAATGAATGGAGTTTGGAAAACCTCACCATGGCTATAGAAGACTGAGGAGCTGGGATATTATTTGCCAAGTCTGGATTAGGTGCAAACAGACCGAGTCAAGAAAACACCTGATTTCTTGAGAACTCAGAGTTGCTACAAAATTATATCTGGAAAGGGATGGTTGAAGTGAGACTGGAGACTTGACAGAGACAGAATCCAGATAGATGCGATGGTGGTCATTTGCCAAAATTTGATAGCAAGGCAAAAATTTTGTTATATAGGTATGAAATCAGAAAGCATTGAAGCTGTAGTTTCAGGGATATAATAAATCAAACTAAATTGAAATATCACTTTTAAATTCAGTTGGGAAAGCCTGTTGTAGAGCTAGAATAGTTCCAATGAGTTTCTGACAAAAAAGGATGTTTGAAAATTTTCAATCAGAAGCTATTTAGCTGGATTTAGAATGGTTGAAAATTTACATGACCTCTTATCATGTGACATGGATCCCACCAGGTAGAAATAAGCCATAATCTGCAATAATTATAAAAGATATACTTCCCCCTGTTTCGCCCACTTTGGGAACTGAAGTCTTAACTCTACTACTTAATATAATTCCTAAGTCCCAGGCATCTTATAGACTATAGAAACATTTTGTTCTTTTGTATTGGATTTTAGAAGACCCAAACATTTTATTGAAATGATTCAACCTACATTTTACGGTGTAAAATATGCAACACGTGCTAGAACGTGAACCATCTCACTACAGATTTGGAGAAAACCTTGAAGAAGTACGAGTAATCTCTTCTCTGGCTGAGTCTGGATCAAACTTTTAAATTCATTTATATTATTCCACAGATATTTACCAAGCAATTGTTCTGTCTCAGAGACTTTGCATGCAGAAACACTGGTGAGAGAGAACAGCGTGGAGCCTTTGTTTGCAATGTGACACGTGCTGCGGGGCTGTGATGCTTACTTGTTCTCTCAAGGATTTCTCATCTTTATTTAAGCACAGGTTCTGAGGATGAGTGTGTGATGCCGCAGCCCTTTGCATCTGTGTTTAGCATCGCTGTTGCTTTTTCTCACTGCGTTAACTCTGCTGGCTCTTCAGGACTCTCCTGACTTGTGCTGTAACGGTGGTGGGGATCAGAGGAGGTGGGGCTTGAATTGTTTTTTGAAATATTTATTTTCTGTTCAAAGTCCCAATTAGAAGTGATCACCCAGAGTGAAGAAATAGAAATGACACTTCCTGTGGAATATCCAACATTTGGTTGTCACACTATAACTCCCAGATCACTGCCAGTTTTTAATGCATCAGTGTAGTTTTACTGGAATGAATAGTGAGTGTAATAACATTGATAAAGCTAATATAACATGATATAAATGATGTGCTATAGCCCTTAGTAATTTAATTATGTAGGATTGCTCTTAAACAGATTAGATACCTGTCCTATATAGATTTTATTATTATTTACTGGTAAAAGTTTTGTTGATTATTGTCAGAAATAATACCTAACATATCAAAGTTACTTGAATAACTGCTAAATAGTGTTTCCCTTCTTTCCATCTTCCCTGCTTTCCTTCCTTCCTTCCCTCCTTTCTTTAATAGATACTAAGTCACTTGCCCTGGAATGCATGAGCATATATTCTGAAATTCATGACCATATAGAGAGCTGGTACCAATTAGAGTGATGATTATAAGTAGGTACATTGGAAATACAAATTATGAAATTAATATTATAAGTTAACATTTATATATCTTTAAATGTAATCTCTGAGTATTTATATCTATAACTATATATATTTTTTATTCACATGATTTACAAATAAAATGTGAAATAATAATTTGAGGATGAAAAATTTTTTTGGCGATTTCCTTATCTTGATTTTCTCATCTTTACAATGGGAATTATGATGAGTTGTTGTGAAAATAAACATGAATAATGTCATAAATGTTAAATAATATAATAAGCATGTAGCAGTGTGTTTCCTGGCTCATAGCTAATATTCAAAAACATTAGAAAAATGATAATGTTAATAAAAATAATAATTGTTTTTAAACAGAGTCCTTTTAAATTAAACTTCCAAATAACTTTCTTATTTGTTACACTTTCATCCTATTTACATTTCTTAAATGTCTTTTCTAGACTATTGGATTGCTGCCTTGCCTTAAATGTCTCTGAAAACTCTGATTGCTTTGCCATTGGAAGTCCTCAAATATTTGAGGCCATTTGAATTTTAAATGAGTTCAAATCTTGAGGTTGTTCTTTTTCTCCTAAAGAGTGCCTATCTTTGATTTTTGCAAACACAATAAACTTGACGTTGTAACTTTAGCCTTGTTACCAGCAAGCTCTTTAATTAGGGTCTTGATTGACCATATCCAGGACCTGCTTTCATGGCATTTTACAAAGTATTTATTTTTGAAGGATACTATGCTAAGTTCTCTGGTTATTGTAAGAGATGCCTTCAGACTGCCCTTGTATTCAAGAAACCTACAAACCAGGAATGAAACTAACTGTGTACATAAAGATCTGTAATGTGAGGTGGCATGCAATAAATACTTTAACATAAGTAGAGAGTTTTGTGAAAGCACAGGGGAGGAGAAAATTAATTCTAGCTAGAAAGGTCATGGATAAATTCATGGTGGTTACGATACTTAAATTTAGATTTCAAGGATGAGTATATTTACAGCAAATATAAAAAGTGTAGGTGGGAAGAACCCCCAGGTGAAAAGAAGGAGGAATTAAATCATAGAGGTAGAAAGACTATATTTGGGAACTGAGAAGTGGTTTTCCTGGAAGACAAGACAGATAGTGAGAAATTGGCTGGAAAGAGAGTTTGAACCATGGAGAAATGCCTCTTCCATTATAGATTCTTTCTTCATTTTGTTTGAGTTCCCATGATAAAATTCAAGATACGTGGTCATCACCTCCCCACCCCATTCTTCATGATTACTTATCTCCATTCAGCTTGACATTGTTGTTTACTTATCAAAAATTTTTTTCATAAAATTTAAATTCTCTCTCCTCAAATGGTTTCTTTAAGAAATTTTAATCTACATTTCATGGCCCCTAGTATGGATTCTTCTTATAATTTCTTCCCAAAATAAACCAACCTTTTGATTAATTCTGATGATTTAAGCAGTGGTTGAATATTCAGAATAGTACTTTTACTACATAAGGTCACACTTGTAATTAAAAGGGAACACGTCACTTTTATGATGACTTTAGTAAAAATATCAAAGCTATTAGAAACATTAAGTGGCATATAACTCACAATTTTCTTTACATTTTAAAATGTTGATTTCTATAATTTAATTATGGTATATAATTATTTTTGGAAGTATTTGGTTGGTGTCATAAGAAATGAAGAAACATTCTGATACACTGCAAAAGATGAAATTTGGAGAGCTATTTTTACTTTGATTTTTTTTAATGGCTCTGATAAGTGTTTTGTAACCCTGAGTTTTTAATCTCATAAATTATGCCAGGAATATTTGTGAAATCTTCATATAAAACTAATTTTGTTGCAAACATATGTACACATAACTGACATGTAGTATGTTCATGTTTCTATGATTGTTTCAGAGTTAGCTTAAATACAACAAAAAGGAAAAACTGACAGTTCTCTCTGTCAGTTTCTTTTTTGGGTAGCTCTGAAACTTTGAGGTATATAAAATAGGTTAATGATAACCATCCCTAGAAACCTCAGATCACCTTTGTCAGTAAATTTTCATTCAGCATAACAGACATTCTATGCTTCATTCCTCTTCAGTAACATCAAGGTTTCACTATGGAAATTTTTTGTTATTGTTGTTAGCAAAATATAAAAGAAATCAATGTCATATGCTCTGAGGATGCCAGAAGCTTTCTAGATGTCCAAAGTCATATGCAGCAAATATTTTTGACCAATGAACTTCAATTCCTGGATTGACACTGAAAATTTCTCTCAGCCAGATTTGTAAAGAAAACCTGTGACCATTAATTAATGGGGACATTGAAAATGACACGCCAGGCTGCATGGTTCTATTTACAAATTTTCTTTTTTTCCTACCACTTTATTGAGCAATATTTCAGTTGATCATTATTTTCTGGCAATTTCTATTGAAGTAACACAAATTTTATGTTGATTTTTTAAACAATTTGTTCCAGATTTAGTCATAAGCAGCTATTTATTTTTTTGGTTATTTTGTATTTTCCAATTACTCTGTGAATATAGGATGGAAAACTAAAAGTTTTACTTATTTTCTTTTGACTTTTTCTCCAGCAATATTCTAAATTGAGACTTCTAAATTGTCTTTCTGTGTCGACTTCTCTCAGTACGACAATCTCTAGGTACATCCATGTTGCTGCAAATGGCATTATTTTGTTCTTTGTTTACAGCTGAGTAATATTCCATTGTATATATGTACCACATCTTCTTTATCCATTCCTCTGTTGATGGACATTTAGGTGGCTTCCATGTCCTGGCTGCAATGAACATTGGGGTGAATGTATCTTTTCGGATTATGGTTTTCTCTGGATATATGCCCAGGAGTGGGATTGATGGGTCATATGGTAGTTCTACTGATATTTTTAGTTTTTTAAGGAACCTCCATACTGTTCTCCATAGTGACTGTATCAATTTATATTCCCACAAACAGTGTAGGAGGTACAGTATCACTTTTCTAAAGTGTCTGGGAAGCCTGGAGTGTCAACAAGCTTAGCCATCTGTCAGTCATTCAGTAATAGTTACTTTTGTCTCATACATTTTCAGTCATTTCTCAGTCTTAGGGAGTTTATATTTTCTTGATTTCAAAATAACAGCTAAATTATGTTTGTTTACACATCAGTTAGATTGTGGATTACCTTGAACTGCACTCAGTGCTTCCACCGAGTTCAGTCTTTAAAGGTTATTATGGCAACCTGATGGTTTATAGGGGAATGGAAGCAAAAGAGGTGGAGTTCCCATAGTCTGCTGAGAATTGTTATAACCTGTATTGCATCATATTCATGCGACAGCTTCTGAAATTGTCTATGTGTATGGAAAAGAGTGTGCCATCTCTTAGATATTTGAGCTGGGGAAAACATGTTGCTTGCCACATTTTAATTGCCCAAGCTGTGACGATAACAATCTATATTTGGAAAAGAGTTGGTATTAAACATATTGGTTGTTTATAGGAAGGATTCATGTATTATAATTTTTCAAGATCACACACACACATATATATTCTTACAGTCCTTTGGTGACTCTCAAACCTTTATCCACTTAAGTACATATGATTGGCTGTCTATCATTCCAGCTGACAGGGCAGAGAGCATGCCTCATTTATGACCAGAGTTCATCTCTTAAACCTGAACCTAAGTGGAGCCATGAAAGCCCATCTGCCTTCCCTAAAGGTAGCCGGTAGCTCCCAAGGGAAGGGGGTTGTTTAGTCTGGTTCATTCTTTTCCTGGAACCCGGGGTACAGCCAAGAGGCGCACACTGCTGAATGGACGTGAGGTTCGAGGGGCCCTGTCCAGTGCTGTAGTGGGCGCACCTACGCTCTGTTTGCTCCGGTGCATGGGGTGGTCTTAATATCTTTACCATCATGCACAATCTGTTGAAGGAAATGATGGGTACTTGTACCTGCCCACTTGGCAGGACTTGAGCCTTTCTGGATGGAAGGATTGGGTTCCCTTTCCTCAGTGGCTGCAGGTGGAGAGCAGAGACCCCCCTGGGCTCTGACACACTTCAAATGGCAAGAGGCAGTCTGTTGTCAGCAGCTCAGCTGGCCCCTGAGGAAAGAAAGAGCAGCAGCGTGGCTAAAAGAGTGATGCAGTTTCCCATGAGACTGAAGTTTGTTTCTGGAACAGTAGGTTTTTTAACGGAAGGATAAGCCCTCTGTGTGCGCTCTGCTAAAAAGGCTCCATGCATTAATAAAATACATGGATTCAGAGCCAGAATTTCTGCTCTCTACCCAGCGCTAGCACAAGCCTACTCATTTCTGACTTTTTTTTTCTTCCCTCATGGAACCGTAATGCCCTTCCTTGCTACATTTTTCATTTGGACCACAAACATTAACCCCATTAGTATCCCTGCAGAAGGGATGCGTGAGGGGCAGGGCGTGGAGGGTGGATGGTGGAGGGAGGTATATGCCATGTCTCTCAGAAAGTCCTTGGAAGCTTCATACAAATTTATCTCTTCTCGTTTGCTCTGATCTCTTGCCTAAACTGTCTTCCAGCCTCCCCTTTTAGAACAAATAAAGCTAAATGGCTTAAAAAGTCAACTAATTTGTAATAGAATAGCAGGTTAAAAAGTAATAGTTGTCCGAAAACCAGTCCTTTTTCAGTTTATTTAATATACAGATTCAATTTACCTCACATTTTAATTAACTTGAGCAAATATTATCAACCACCTATGCTCTATGCAGTCGTTCTTATGTATGGGAGCTTTTGGAGGGATTAGAAACAGTCAAAGTCATCCAGAAAGAGAGACTTATGCAGATAATATTAGATTTCTTTATATGTTCTACAGAGATAAAGATAATAAATCAAACAACTCTATCTCGGTTTCAAAGCTTGGTCAGAAAAACCTTTTGGAAGTTTCAAATGCATTTTAAATTCAAAAAAGAAACAATGCTCTTGTACGATTTGGATAAAAATTATGAACAGATTTACCAGAGTAAAAAAAATCAGGTTACCCTTTTTTTCAAATTGTATGTTTATTTTGGTGTGTGTGTGTGTGTTTTACTGTATTTCTACACTGATTAAACACCCATTGCATTCTATTTTGTTGTGTGTATTATATGTGCATGTTTAAGTATATTTCTACACTCACTAAACACCAATTATACTTTGTTTTAGATCTATTTCCCTTAATTATTTCAATGTACCAGCACCTACAACAGCCCCATTCACAAGTATTAAATAAATGGTTTCTTGAGTGAATAATAAATTAAAGTACAAAACTCTTGAATCCTGCTTCTAAGAAGTAAAACCTTATTCCTCGATTCTGGCTAATGACACAGAGAAAAATCTTATGTAAGTTAACTATTTGCTTAAGGAAATATTTCAGTTTATCTATAATGCTTCTAGGTTTCAACACCAGTAGTGGGGAAGGGTTATGTAATTAATTCTAAATATTACATTTGTTTTTGTTTTTACATTGTAGTAAATGTGAAAATATACAGCACTTGTTAAAAACAATCTTAGTGTGACTCTACACTTGTACATTTTACAGTAAATATGGATCAAAATTTCAAAAATATTTGGAATTTTTTGAACCGTTGAATAGCTCAAAAAAACCTAATTTTGTAGTACTGCACACATTCAAAGCCATCGTTAGATACAGCTGCTGACAGTTAGAGACAGCTATAGAATGTAAGCAGCACTATTTAGCAAGAAGAAGAGCCCAATATTTCTCTAGGTGTGTCTGTGCTCATAAAGAGATGTGTCTGAACTTGCCCCTTCTTTTATGTGCCCATTTCTATATAAATTCTTTGTGCATTTCTGGACCCAATTTTGTTTTCTTCTCCCACTCTGTTGAATTTTCCTTTCATTGTGGCCATTTGTTTTTTCAGATGCTATTAGTGTAATTCCTGAATCCTGTCTTCTGTCCTCAACCACAGCTTAGACTAAATAGTTCCTGCAAAAACCCATTTGGACCATCCATTCATGCTTTCAATTTCACAGTTACTTGCAAGGTAATGATCAAAACTCTTCTAAGTCATTTAAAGTGCAGTGCAAATGAGATGCCTGCTAGTAGATATGGATGTTCAAAAGATAGGGATAAGAGCGAGATGCAGGAGAATGTTGTTAAGTGGCTGGTAAGTGGTAGATAATGGGGGTACAGCCATCAAAGGCAACCTTGATCTACTCAATCCTTGTATCCAGAGCAAGATCAATTCTATGTGAAGCATTGCTGATTGTTTGGTTATGCTTTCTGAGCATTACTCTACAACATATTAATAAATTTGGGGGTATAATTATTTTATTAACTATGTTGTTATTTAAGTACATTTATTGGATTCATCAGCTTTTGT
The DNA here is from genome assembly GCF_965194825.1 of Balaenoptera physalus. Classification (NCBI taxonomy): domain Eukaryota; kingdom Metazoa; phylum Chordata; class Mammalia; order Artiodactyla; family Balaenopteridae; genus Balaenoptera; species Balaenoptera physalus. Next base: position 158,996,936 of record NC_138890.1, read on the forward strand.
AAGGAAGAAAACAGAAAAGAATATGCTTTTGCTTTTCCTAATACCACTTCAGGCAGCATCACAGTTTCTTTGAGGATCGGAAGACCCATAGATCAGATCCCTGAGGACCATTTCCTACTAGAGTTTCCAAAAGATTTCCCACCGTAGACAAATTTACTTTGGTACAAACATTTTTATAAACATATTTATTTATGTTCCTGTATTTACATCAGAATAAACATTTCTAATATATGACATGAGTTTCTGCCACAGGAAGAAATTATGCCTTTCAATACTCTGAGGAATAAAATTAGACTAGAAGAGGAAAGTTTCTTTCTTTCTCAATCCAAATTAATCTCTGGATCTAAGTAACTGTCTGCATATGATTGGGAAACCTGAGAAAAGCGACAACAATGAAATACGCCACTTATTCTACTGCCATCCTAAAATCACCATCCACTCTACAGCTGTAGGATTCTCTAAGGGGATTTTGTTGCATTCCAGGAAAAATCATGTTAAACCAACAAGAGAGCTCATCACCGTGACTGATAATCACCCTGAGCCTTGCCAAATATCTGTATGACCAAACCCAGAAGCTATTCATCAATCATTAGTTTTTTTTATTATTAAATAAAAACAAACAGAATTACTAAAATTATCACAGGAGTCATTTCAAAACGTTATGCATTTTTTATTCTCAAACTAGAGTTCAGTTCTATAATCTTTCTTACTTTTTGATATAATGGTAAGAATTTAAATATGATTTTATTAGTCTGAAGTCAAAGCAATTTGACTTCAGCTTGTCATCATAGTCAGGGGCAGCTAAATTTCCCAGCACAGAGTGGGAACAAGTCCAAAAGAACTCAAATTAATAGCCATCAATTAAGAATAAATTTAGAGTTTTTCCTAGTTTTCTCTTTTTCTCTTCAGTCCTTCCTTCCTCCCTTCCTTTGAAGTTTTGATTCGATCCAGCCACACACTCTTGCCTTGTTTTGAAATAATTAATAAGGTACACTTAGCAAGAAGAATTAAGTAAAACTAGAAACTGCACCAGAGCATATTGATTTACTCGAAGAAAACTTTTACAGTCCCACACAGAGATAAACTCAGCTACTTTGGCCTCATCCAAACATAGATGACTTAGCTCAAGACTTCTGAGTCTGTGATGGATGCAATGTTAATACTTCTTGTTGAATTTTCCAAAAATAGAGTTGGGCCTGAAAACTCCATATTTGTAAATTGATTTTGTTTCAGACGTAAAAGGGATTGGAACATAGTGTCAAACACCTGAGGATGTATTTTTTGGAACACTTAGTCTTTTCCTAATTCTTTATCTCAAATGTTATACTAATCCACTAAAATCTATGAGATCCTATTCTTAATATAGAACTATACATTGCAATTATGATATATGCATGCAACTATGATATTTAGAAATATGTATTTCGATTATGGTATATGTAAGTTACTTACATATACCATATGGTGGGTCATTCTTTTGGGAAGGTGTTTTTGGGTATATTGACATATTAACTTTTGGAATAAATGTCATCACTGATTGGAATTCTAGTCTACATTCTATGAAGACATAATATTTGTCTAATTTGGGTAACACTGACAACAGATATGACAATTGTAAAAAGTTAGATTTTTTTCTCTCTTTCAACTTGTTTTTTTTTTATTTTGGTATGTTTCTTTAATATAAAACTATATTAATTTTTTTTACTTTCAATTTTCTATTTTTCCTTTTTCTTTTTTCTAAATAATGCTATTTACTTTTACTTTATAAGCTATACCTGACAATGTCCTTGTATTTTTGATACAGTCTTCTAAAATAAGCTTGATTCAGCTACTCTACTTTTCAAATATATAGGAGATCACAAAGAGTCTTGTACTTTATGTACATCACTAGTGCAAAATCTACACATCTTGAGTAACTCTGTCTCTGTAATTGTGCCTTAATGGGGGTGGAAACATGCAAATTCAAATAAATAAACATAAAACTCATAATAATCTTTTATCATTCTCCACTGAGTTTGAAGTACAGTGTACATTAGAAGAGTGAGAGCACATGAGAAATACACCAGTTGAAATCCTTTCTTAACCAAATAATTATCTGAAAGTAAGAACGCAGGTATTTTTACTCTTCTTATTTGCCATTAACTATTATACCGAATCATTGAAATAATTGTATTGACTTTACACATTTATTCAAGTTTCATTCATGAAAAGTTATTCTCATTTAAGTAGCCAATAATTAAATATTGGTTGGCCAAAAAGTTCGTTCGGGTTTTTTCCATATTACAGACAAACCCGAAAGAACTTCTTGGCCAACCCAACATTCGTGGTGGATGCTTTGCTGGGTAATGTGCCTGAAATGGGGAGATTAGTGAGGGAAGTAAATCTTAACCGTTAAAGTACAGTAGTTGCTTATCTTCTAAATAAAAAGAAATACACATAAGACACCTCCCCTGTACCCCAAACACACGCAAAGTGTGAGTGCTTGTTATAATTTGGCAAAGCTAAAAGTAGGACATTATGTCTGGAGTTGATCAATTTAAGCATCAATCATTTATTAGCCCTTCCTATATTTCCTGAAACATAGAACGAAGCTTTGAGATTTATATTTTGTTGATCAGATATGGCTTGTATCATAAGAGGAAGTGCCTTAGACTATACCTGTTACTTTACCGCATTCCATAAGCAGTAAAAGTCAAACCTCGCCAGTTGGTAACTGATATGCTGAGAAAAGCAGCTCCAGCCTCTGCTGCAAGCACAAAAAGGGTTTTAGGTAAAGGCAGTTGTTCTTCATCATCTATATAGAGAAACAGTAGTATTACTTTTATGGATATGGTAACTTCTTACAGCAGAGAGAAAAAGAAAACAGGAAAAAAAAACATGTATATTTAGTGATGTCTAGAATGCCAAAGAGCGGAAAAATATGCCTTCCTCATTTTGTTCAACATTCAAGACAGTGATGACATATGTTATCAAGGCTGCACACATGTGAATACCTGGACGAGAAAAAGGCTTCTTTGGGTAAAATTCTTTGTTTCACGTGACTTCTGTAAGAGCAGCTTCAAGAGTCTAGCTTCATAGTATATTACTGGTAATGTTTTTCTTTCTAAAGATAAACCCCAGAAAGGCGATGTTGGCCTGTCTGGTTACAGGCACAGCAATTACAGCTTTGTTAAAACCGCCTCTGACAGGGAGGGGAATGTGCTTGGAGCCTGGGGGGGCCTCCAGGTCTGAACTGCAAAGAGTGGGAAACCAGACATCCCTCACCCACTCTGTTATGCTCAATTACATTACTATTAAAAAAAAATAGCCCTTACACATTTTGGGGCTCAGAAATTAAGACCTTTTTAAAATTAAGTACTTTTATTATCTAATACTATTTTTTTTAAACAGGTGTCATTTTTCTTTGTTTTATTGAAAACTGAGATAAAATATAAAAAATGTTATGTACAATGAGGCATGTTGATCTTCTATTTTCCTAGTTAAAAATATGAGTAGCATTTTAAATATACTCCTTTTCCCATCAGACCAGATATAGATGAGATACATAGATATAGATATAATCAGATATTCTTTTCTATTTTAAATACTTAGTACCTATTTAAGAATAAATTAATTCTCTAATATGTGCCCATTTGTATATGCAAGGATATGCATTGTGCCATTATCTATAATGGTGAAAGCAAGAAACAAACTAGATGACATTAATGATGGATTAGTTTTTTAAAAATAGTGAGATAACTCATTTGATGAAATACTGTGTATTTATTAAAAGCATGTCATCAATAATATTTAAAAACGGAATGGTTCTCACTATTATTAAATTTTAAAAAGTAGGTTTTAATGTATTATGAGTAGTATGTATCAACTTACTTAAATCTGTGGACAAATGACAATAAAACTTAGAAGTACTATCAGAAACAGTCCTAGATATTGGGATTATGACTGAATTTAATTTCTATAAAGATGTATTGCTTCTGTATTTAGGTAAAACATTGTACATTATTTTCTAGACTGATGTGCTCTCTATCTTCTGGTGTTAGTGAAGTATGTTATCGATGAGCTAACACGTGAGGTGTTTGCAATTAACTAATAATTATCTCCTTAAAACTTGAAAACTAAGAAATCTCCATGTTTCCTTTAAAGAAATAAACATTTAATAATCTGAATTTATATTAAACAAAATTCTGGGAGAAAAAGGAAAGGAAAGCATATGTCCTCTCTTTCTCAGGTCCTCTGCACAACTAGAGTTAACATCAATTTAGAAGTTAACCTTTGCATAGATTGTAACCAAGTCTTTGCCTGTATATTACAGCCCCAAACTGGCTAATTAGCTCTCTTCGAAGACTCTCCTGAATGTATCTGTTTATTTTACACCCTCAGGCTTTTTGTGTAGACTGAGCGCTCAATTAATTGTCTCATTAATTAGTGCTCATGGAAAAAAACTGAAAGATAACCTGGGGCTGAGAGAAGAAAGACTGGATTTGTGGCAGTTCCCGCTTATGCCATCGACTCCCAGCACGGGGCCAAGGGTAGCTTTATTCCATTACCTAATGGAGTTAATGCCGGTTTTGATCGAGTTAATATAAAGGGCAGTCTCACACAACCTGGCACTGATTTTTCTACAACTCAAGAATTCATTTCTGAAGCCAGGAGTGACATTTAGCAGTACCGGAGGGACCAGGGGAAGCAGAACAAGAAGGCCATGGTGAAAAGCCATGTTATACAAGAAATAGTTGAAGAGTGTGGAATGTTCAGCTGGAAGAAAAGGAGAAAGAAGAAAGAGGAACATGACAGCTGACTTCCAATATTTGAAGGTCATCATGCGAGCTATAGATGCTCAGTGTCTCCAGAGAGCAAAATGGGGACAACTTGGTAAAAATCACAGGAGACCAGTTTTTTAATGTGTGAGGAAGACCTTTCTAACCATCAGAAGTGTCTCCTGTTATCATTGATGATCAGGCAGAGAAAGAGTAATGGTTTGTCAGCCATCTATTAATATCAGCACACTGTCTGCCTGCCATCTTTTTATTAATCTGCCATTTACTGTCTTAAGTGCTGGTGAGGTGGAGCCAGTGAATTAGAGATTAAAAAATTAGAGAGATAAAAGAATAGTTAATTTTGTGGTAATAATATTCTAGATAGACGATTTCATTGTTGATAGCTAAATATTTTGTATTGTGATAGAAGAAACTCTTTTAACATTGTCTTCTCCAAATATTGAAAGCTATTTTGTCTGTTGATCAAAATAACATGAACAGTTTGATGGAGGGTCATGGTATACTCTCAAGAAACTTTTGTTAACTGTGTAGATTAAGGACCTTGGGGAGATAATAACCCAGATTCTGAACCCACTGATATTTTTTTTTTTTTGTACCAGCAAATGAACATTATTATGAACATTTTTTTAAAATTTTTATTTATTTATTTATTTATGGCTGTGTTGGGTCTTCGTTTCTGTGCGAGGGTTTTCTCTAGTTGCGGCAAGTGGGGGCCACTCTTCATTGCGGTGCGCGGGCCTCTCACTATCGCGGCCTCTCTTGTTGCGGAGCACAGGCTCCAGACGCGCAGGCTCAGTACTTGTGGCTCACGGGCCTAGTTACTCCGCAGCATGTGGGATCTTCCCAGACCGGGGCTCGAACCCGCGTCCCCTGAATTGGCAGGCAGATTCTCAACCACTGCGCCACCAGGGAAGCCCAACCCATTCATTTTTATTTTCATTTTTTCTTCATTAATCATTGATCATTCCTGAGCAATTCCCTTGTGTGTTTGGAGGAATATGTTCATTTCTACTTTCTGGTATTCACTTATATTACTTTCATCACTTGGACAGTTTTCTTGCAACACTCCTTTCCTCCAAACCCATTATTCAAATTCAAAGTTCAGTCGCCTGTGCACCACAAACCTTTCCCAACTACTCTAAACATGTAGATCAATCTCATCAAACCATTTTTCATTTGATTGTCATAAACTTATGTTCTGTCTGGTCCATTGTTCTAATTGTTTTGTGTATCTTACAATTCGATTGCAAACTTCTTAAAGTCAAAGAATATAGCATGGATAAAAATGAGGTACACATTTTGCTTATTTTTTTGGTACAAGTTCCTAAATCATCAAAAATTTAATAGGGAGATATAAAAATATGGATTCTTAGAATTTCCAGTGATGGAGTAAAACAAAATCTGTATTTAAAACATAAGTAAACAAACTACTCAGGTGACAGTAATGGTCTGTCAAATTTGGGAAATAATTCAGATGAGATGGCATCACTTTCTCTTTTCATGCCCTCCACAGTCACCCCATCCCCACATTCACACAGCCATATGTAGGTAAGCAACCACCTCCACACACATGCATGAACCACTGAGGTTAGCCACATGGATAAAATAGGGACTTTTGGTGAGAGTAGGGAATACAAAAAAAACTTGATTGGTTGTGAGAAGTTTTGACCCTCCTGGTGATGGGACTAGAAGACAAAAAAATGCAATATTCAAACAAGGCTGTGTGGGAATCTGGGCATTAGAGAAGTATCTCCAAAGTCTCGGAAGAAAAAGTGTAAAAGAGGGCTGGAGAATTAGCCCTTAGCAGTGTTGCACACCTCTGGAAGGGGCCTGGCAACATCCTACCTCATTGAGGAGTGAAACTTTATGATGTCTCTCAAAATATCTTCAAAATGAGAATCATAATGAGTGCTTGTTAAAAATAGATCTAACCAAGCACCTTCATATCATTGGTTTTAGAGTACTTATAATGGCATCCTGTAATTGATCTCTTATTTAACTTAAGGAATATATATGCACACACATATATATACACACACACACATATATATGCATATATATGATATATAATTTTCAACAAAAACTCATTGATCACTGTATTCCAGGCACTGTTCTAGGTACAAGAGATACATACCACTGTGAACAAAACAGACAAAATGTCTGCTTGGAGGGATTTGTATCTTACTGAACCTGTTTAAGTACATTCTAAATTGTAACATAAAATGCATATCTTATCTGGTAAAGTAAGTTTAAAACACTGATCTAAAGTCATTACCTTTTGTGTAGACTGTTCAGATTTGTAGTTGTGGTTGCTTTACTTAAAGGAACAAGGGCTATAGGGACAGCTATGGGGGTAAGAGACATTTGATAAGGAGAAGGGCCTAAGATCCTTCTACACATAGGTGGGAGAAGATTCTACAATCTTCTTATATATAGATGGGGGCTGTTGGGCTACATGGTGCTTAGAAATGGTAAGCCGTGTCTATAACTTGAGTGTGGGCTTCAAAGTCAACCAGATCTGCAAACTTGTCACAGCTTACCAGTTATTTGATATATGAGCACTGAAAAGTATCTTAGCCTCTCTCTTCCTCAGATTTTCATTTGAAGATAACTTCTGGAGATATGTATTTTTAATTATTAATATTTTGCAGACAAGAAAACAGAGCTTAGAGATGCTAAGACATTTGCCAAATTATAGATAGATAAATAGATTTCTTTAAAAACCTATGCATGTGAACAATATACATATATGGACATGAAACATTCTTGATTTCATCAATTACTTCACACCATTAATTATGCAAACCTAAATGTTATTTCAGTAGTATTAATATTCATTGCTTAAGCTCTAAATAAGAGACAGTTTAGAGTGGAGAAATCTTATCTGGTCTATCATAATAGAATTCCTTTCTCCTTCAGCTACATTTTCATATACTAAATTTTACTATATTTTTACCTTATGGTTATTTATTTCTTCCATCTCTACCAAATAATCATAAACATCTTATTTAAATATTTTATCCACTGTACTGTATAGAGTCTAAAAATAGCACTCATGTAAGGGGTCAACAAATGAGTAAGGGAAGGAGATTCAAAGAATCATCATCAGGGAATAATTCTAAAGTAGGGAGGTAAAGAACAATGAAAATATAATCAAAAGTCTTCTCAGATATTGTCAAATTTAGAAAAAAAAAAAGAATAAATGTAATCAATTCAAATAAATGCACAAGTCTGAAAATCCTAATAAGAACTTTGTATCCCTTTCCTTATCATATTTGATTACATAAATAGTGATATTAATAAAATACTGCTATTGTCATATCAAAACACATGTAGATAATAAGAACATTTCCATTGAACAGTGGAGGAAACTATTGGCTCCATAACAGTGGTGACCACAAGTACTGGCTCGCTACTTCATGGGCAGAGGCAAGTCTGTGTCAAACTTATAACACCTTCTCAGCACACCATTAGGCCATGGTACATTGATTTGGCTCTGCCCTAAAGAAACATATTCTGACCATACACACAGAGCTGTCAAAAGGATTTTATTGTTCCATTTTAAAAGATGGGCCAAAATCAAAGATCATCATACATTTTAGGAAAACTACAACATAAATCATTTAGAAGAGAAAAAAAGATCTTGCCTATATGAATTATTAAGAGACACATTTAAGAAAAAAATGAGACATTTTCCAAGGAAATAGAACAGTGTCTAATATTTTTAAATGTGAGAAAGGAGTAAGGAAAATCATCAGCCAAGAGCATCTAAGAATAATAGCTCTAGAAAGAGAAGACTGAGAGAAGCTTAGACAATTATGAAAGAAATAGTATAAGAGGCATATAATCTATGGATATGAGCAGTAGTTTGAAATTTTTCACCCAGTGGACACCCTGAATAATGAATGAAAAAAAGAGACGAAAATATCAGAATGCCAACGATTAAGAGAAAATTCCAAAATTTCAGAGGGGAAAAAGAAGCACACACACACACACAAATCAAAACAAAAAGAGGAGAATAAGCAAATAATTCACTTTAAATGGAGAATGAGAACCACATTAGTCTTCTCATGAGCAGCATAGAAACAGGATGAACCCTAGGAGTCAATGAAGTAATGGATTTTGTGTTATAAAGAAAGATGATTTCCAACCAAGAATGACCAATCCAGATGATCAAATCTACTCCAAGGATAAATTCAAGGAAGTACATATACAAAACACATTCCCAATACATGTTTGGAAATCATACTAGGATCTCCTTCTTCAAAAATAAGGGACTAAACCAAGAAAGAATTAAACATGACATGGACACATCTGAGGTATCCATCCAGCAAAGCAGTTAGGAAAGCAGGTGGATGGGAGGTTGGTGGGGAGAACTACTTGAGAAAATAGGAATTTAATAACATACTGATATTCATGAGTGTTTGGAATGTTTGTAATGCACTGATGATATAGTAAAGACAAATAGAGTGTAAAGAAGAAATATAATTAAAATTCTATAAAAACCAAAAACATTTATATAAAACAAATGTAACAAATGAACTAGGTATTGTTGCTTTTAGCCATATGGAGTTATTCCTTGGTAAACTAAAATATATTTGTAATTTATACATATAAATCAATACACGGGACTTGTATTGAGATGCAACTCCAATTCAGAATGGCGAAATAGGAAATTATATTATCCAGGCCATGCGTTCAAGTTTGCCACCAGCAATTGTGTTTGAACATATATTGGGGAGCTTGCACGAATCTTTTCTGAAAAGAGTGAACCATTTTGAAGCTAAAAATTATGGTTCTAGCTACCCAACCCAATTCAATCTGCACATAACCATTTTGCTGTGACCTAACTGGTGATTCAGAGCAGTGGCTGAGGAACCAGACCAACTGAATCATAAGCTAGTTCTAAAGTTGTTCAAACTCGGGCAAATGATGTAAGCTTTGTTGCCTTAGTTTCATCACCTGTAAAAAGTAGATGATAGTTTCTTTCTCACAGTATTGTTGTGAGGATTAAATGCACTAATATAAAGGAAGTGCTTAGAACAGAGCCTATTATAATAAGTTATTGCCTGATAGGGTAGTTGCAAAAATTAGGTGAATACTATATTTAAATAATGAAAACAGAATATTGCCTAATATAGCACTATAAAAAGTTTAGCAATTCAGTATAGTAGTTGCAATATAAATGAAAAGACATAGATACCTGCCAGAATGCGAAAGCAGTACAGCCGATCTGTTTCTGGTTCAAAGGACTTGGGTTTTCCTGATTAAAAATTTAATTGAAAACACTGATAAAATAATAATGATAATACATTTTTTTGATAATTTCCACAATTGCTCCACATGATCTTTGTATGTGTCTGTGTGAGTGTGTAGCAATAAAGCAAATTACATAGATATCACAAACATCCTGACATAAGAGTAAATTCAGACAAAGTATGATTTCCTGTAATGGGAGAATCAGCATGAGGCATCGGTGTCTAATTTATTAATTTATCACAAACAAAAAAAATCCACTGAAAATAACTGTCTGGTGCTAAAAACGTAATGCTGAAACATAGGCATTGCCTCTTAATTACATATTGGCAATATTGTTTGCTCTAATCTTCAAAAAGTTCCTTTGTAATCTATTTTCAGTTTAAGACACCTACTATTTATCTTCAATTTTCAAATCATGAAGTGTCAAAATGCCTGTAAAATCAGGGCTTATATACAAGATTAATTTCCACTTTTTCTGAAAGTGAACATATGGGCTTCAATGGTGCTAGACTTATAAATAGTAAGATTAAAGAAAAAGATCCAGGCCTCAATGTACATATCTCCTATTTATTCTTAGATGTGTATAGCTACTTTGACAATCTCCTGTATACTTTCTAAGTATTCGGTTCATTTGAAAGTTTTATTTTATATATATTTTCAGGTCTATTAGTAATCATGTAATATCAGACAAAAACTTAAAAGTAATACTAAGTTTAACAAAACAGAATATTGACCACTTGAATTAACAAAACAGTGTAATATAACCCTTTTTCTTTTATTGTGGTGAGAATACCACATACATGAAATCTGTCCTCTTCAGAAAATTTTAAGTGGACAACATAGTATTATTAACTACAGGCAGAATGCTGTATAACAGATCTCTAGAACTTGTTCATCTTGTAGAACTGAAACTTTGTAATCATTGAACAGCAGTACCCCTTTCTCCGCTCCCCCAGCCCCTGGCAACCAACATTCTACTCTCTGTTTTTATAGTTTAACTATTTTAATACTTTATATAAGTGGAATCATGCAGTATTTGTCCTATGACTGGCTTATTTCACTTAGCATAATGCCCTCCAGGTTCATCTGTGATGCTGCATATGGAAAGGTTTTCTTCTTTTTGAAGTCTGAATAATATTCCATTGTACCTATATACCACATGTTTTTCATCCATTAACCTGTCAATGGACATTTAGGTTGTTTCTATATCTTATCTACTCTGAATAATGCTACAGTGAACATGGAAGTGTAGATATCACTTTGAGAACCTGATTTCAATTCTTTTGGATGTATACCCAGAAGTGGCATTGCTCTATCATATGGTAGTTCTATTTTTAATTTTTTGAGAAATTTCCATACTGTTTTCCAGAGCATCATTTTACATTCCCATCATTGTACACCCCCATCAACAATGAACAAGGGACAGGAATTCCAATTTCTCCACATCCTAACCTACATGCACTTTAAAAAAAAATAATAGCCATCATGATAGGTGTGAGGTGATATCTCATTGTAGTTCTGATTTGCATTTCCAAGTTGATAAATGGTATTGAGCATCTTTTCATATAACTGTTGGACATTTGTATGTATTCTTTGGCGAAATGTCTATAAGTCCTTTGCCCATTTTTAAATCAAATTGCCTGTGGGTTTTCTTGCTATCAATTTGTAAGGATTCCTTATATATCTTGGAGATTAACCTCTTACCAGATATATGATTTGCAACTTTTTTCCTATTCTATAGGTTGCCTTTTTACTCTGTTGACTGTTTGCTGTACAGAAGATTTTTTGTTTGATATAGTCTTATTTGTCTACTTTTCCTTTCATTGCTTGTGCTTGTGGGGTCATATCCAAAAAATCTCTGCCTAAACCAATGTCATGAAGATTTTCCCTTATGTTTTCACTACAGTTTCGGTTCTTACACTTAAGTGTTTAATCCATTTTGAGTTGATTTTTGTGTATGGAATAAGACAAGGGTCTGATTTTACTTTTTGCCATGTGGATATCTGGTTTTCCCAATACCATTTGTTGAAGAGATTATCCTTTCCCATTGTGTATTCTTTGATCCCTTGTCAAAGACCAGCTGACCTTATAAGCATGGATTTATTTCTGAGCTTTCTATACATTTTCAGTGGCCTATATTTTTACCTTGGGATGAAAGAATGGTTTAACATACATAAATTAATTAATGTGATACACCACATTAACAGAATGAAGGATAAAAATTGTATAATCATCTCAATAGATGGAAAAAAAACATTGGACAAAATTCAACACCCTTTAATGATGAAAACTCAACAAACTATATAGAAGAAATTTACCTTAATATAAAAAAGACCATATTTGAAAAGGTCATAACTAACATCCTACTCAATGGTGAAAAACTGAAAGCTTTTTAAGATCAGGAAGAAGCCAAGGATGCCTGCTTTTGAGAACTTCTATTCAACATAGTACTGGAAGTCCTAGGCTGAGCAAATAGGCAAAAAAGAGAGAGAGAGAAGAAAGAAAGAGAGAGAGAAAGAAAGAAAGAAAGAAAGAAAGAAAGAAAGAAAGAAAGAAAGAAAGAAAGAAAGAAGGAAGGAAGGAAGGAAGGAAGGAAGGAAGGAAAGAAAGAAAAAAGAAAGAAAGAAAGGAAGGAAGGAAGGAAGGAAGGAAGAAAGAAAGAAAGGAGGAAAGGAAGGGCATCTAACACTGAAAGGAAAAAGTAAAAATTATTTCTGTTTGCATATGGCATAATTTTATACGTAGAAAACCCTAAAGATGCTCCCCAAAACTATTACAATTATGAATGAATTCAGTAAAATTGCAGAATACAAAAATATAAGATGAGTTTCATTTCTATCACTAACAACAAACTATCCAAAAAAGAAATTAAGAAAATAACCTCATTTACAATATCATCAACAAGAGTAAAATACTTAGTAATAAACTTAACAAGGGAGGTGAAAGACTTGTATCTTGAAAACTATAAAACATTGATGAAAGAAATTAAAGAAGACACCAATAATTGGAAAGACATCTCATGTTCATGGATTGTAAGACTTACTATTGTTCAAATGGCCACACTACCCAAAGTGTCTACAGATTCATTGTAATCTTTATCAAAATCCCAATAGCATTTTTTCACAGAAATAGAAAAAACAATTCTAAAATTCATATAGATCTACAAAAAAATCAGAATAGTCAAAATCTTCTTGAGAAAGAAGAGCAAAGCTGGAGTCATCACACTTCCTGATTTCAAAATATCTTAGAAAAGTATAAACATTAAAACAAGTAGTGTACTGCTAAATGCTCAATTCCAAATTATAAAAGAAAAAAGTTATACCAAGTATAGCCAAACAAAATGGAACAGCTCAGTCACTTTACAAAGAGCTCCTGTGTTCCCTGGAAGTGATTCAGGGGAGTGGCTAAAGGCAAAGTCTTTGTTGTCAACTGCCAGAGTTTTCCCAGACTCACAGTTTACCAAGAGTAATTCAGCATTTGTAAAAATGGAGCTGATTATAGGAGATAGGATCGTTTCAAGCATTAAATGGAATAATGCATATAAAATCTTTTGGTCAATATTTGATACATTGTGGTAGTTCAATATATATTAGTTGTTGTACTCTAACTTTTTTTTAGGAAAGAAGAGGGAGCTACAGATGAGTATAATTTTCTGAGTCCCACAAAAGAACTCATAAAATAAACTTAAGTTCTTTGAATACTATCTTTTAAGATCAGAGTTTTCTTTTGGTTTTGCTTTTTTTTTATTCTTATATTCTCAGTGTCTAGTGTAGTATTAGCTGCCACAACAATGATCACTTAATTGATGGCCCTATAAATGAAAAGCTAATGAAATTTCTCCCCAGGGCATATCTGAAGAGGTGCCCTGGTATTTAGCCTTAATCACTATATTATTGGGTTGGGGTTCTTGGGTTCCTGTACTCTGGACATTATGGAAGACTCAAGGCATCACCTCATTGCAACATCTCACCCTTCAGAACTAAGAGATGGAAGCCATGAGATGCTGAAGCTTTCTCTTTCAGATGGAAAGTCCTAAAAAATGGGGTCTAGTAGCACCCTGCATTCTAATACTTGGACTCACAGGAAGTGGATGCCTGTGGATCAGAAAATATCAGGACAAAAGAGAAAAAATAAGAAAAAAAGCAATATATGTAGAGCAACCCAACTGGAGAATGATCCTAATCAAGAGACAAGCCCTAGCTTTGTGCCCTAAAGTCACAGACTAAAAGAAAGCCACGCTCCTGGGCCTTTCCAGTGGAAGGAAACTGGGAGAATCTACAGACAAGACAACAAGGGAGACCACAGCAGCAGGACATAAAATTTTCTTGGACTCGTAACTCCTCAGTGAGGTAGATTTAGAGAATGGACCTAACTGCTATCCAGAACTTCAAAGACATGAAACCTTCCGCTGAATGTGGCCCTAGGTTCAGTGCTCTAAAGAAAAGGAGAACTTGGAACTGAATCTCAGCCCCAGCATGCATTAAGGACTCCGGTTTGCAGGTGGACTTCCGTCCAGCTGCTAAATCTTTACAAGCAAGGACATCAAACCCTTTCCTGAAATTTATCTTCTCACATCTTCTTTTTTAATACCACAAACCCATAATTTGTAATTGTACCCAGCAAAATTGCCCTTCACCAAGTTTTCAATCTACCTTTTAAATCAAATGAGTGGAATTCATGACTGTAATGTTCTGAATATTCTTGTGCTCCTGGAGCATCATCTCCTGCTGTCTGCCCGCTTTTCATCTGGTCTCTTTTCTGTCTCCTCAACTGGGTCATAAAATAAATTCATGAGTAATCCCATTTAGCTATAACTCACTTTCTCTTAGGCTTTTAATCCCTTTTTGTCTTGTAATCTGCACTATATTTTATGGCTGGCTTACAACTTGAAATCTTTTTTAAAAATACTGTATATGAAAACTCCATATAGTAATATATTCACCAAAATATTGGAAAGGAATAATTTCAGCATGATGGAGAAAAACCTCATGGTAAATAATAGAATTATAAATGAATTGAGATATAGCTTTTATTTGGAAATAATGGCATAGTTAATTTATGACATATTTTTGTCATCAATCATGTATTTTAAAGTAGCATCAAATTTTACCAATTTAAGTAACAGGAATGCCTCCAAGTTAGCATATATTGTGCAGGTAATAAGTTCAATGTTCCATAGAGTATGCATTAAAATTATAGTTTAGTGATATGTTTTTTACCTTTTTTTTTATGTGTTACTCTGAAAAGTTCAAAGGGGTTAATAAACAGATCACTGTCCTATAAAGTAGTGATAATACATATGTTATTTTTCTTTCTTGATGAGTTTTAAAACTCACATCCAACTTTTAAAGTTTTTTCTAAATGAAAACATACATTACCATGGGAAAGATAACTATAACTTTTTCAAATTCAAATCATAGGTTCCATTCTCAGGAGAGAAACTTATATGAAGTGACAATTTGATAAAAACTTAGGTGAAGTGAAATAAAGTTGATAAATCCATCAAAGTTTAATCTTATTAACTATCAATTTAATCAGGGTCTTTTGTCTAGAATTACAACATGTGTTTATATCCTGGAATCTAAAGACATCTACTCCAAATCTCCCATTTTATAGATGAATAAACTGAGACCAGATTATTTGTCTTTTCCATTGTCATTTGCTCATCAATTGAGAGAATTTGGATTAGAAGGCATATGAAATCTAGTAAAGTTTGAATTTTGTTTAGCTGCAGTACATTTCTACCCTGATGAGTTGGATTACAATGAACAAGTACAGATGACAATTGAACAACACAGGGGCTAGGGGCTTCTACCCTACATGCAGTTGAAAATCCAGGTCTAATTTATAGTTGGCTCTTCGTATCCATGGTTCCTCCTTATCCACAGTTCTACATCCCTGGGTTCAACCAACCATGGATCATGTAGTAGCGTAATATTCAACATTGAAAAAATTTGCATGTAAGTAGACCCAAGCAGTTCAAAGTTGTGTTGTTCAAGGGTCAACTGTACTGTATTGTAAGTGTTTAAGTCTTTTATTTCTTTAAAAATTGCTAAAACTAAACCTCAGCCTAAATCACTGCAACATTTAACCACAACAACACAAAAGGAACAAAATCTAAATATTAAATCACAGTACTTACACACAAATAACACATCTTTCTCCATTAGCTAGGATTATTTAATCAATAATGGCTAAAATTACTGTTACTTTATAGCTGAACATGCTTTCTATCAGTATACATGTTTATCTGTGAGCACTTTTAAATATTGCAGTCATGTGGCATCGTCCTATCTTTTGAGTTTGTGAAATAATCAGTAATCAAGACCACTGGATTCCAGGTAATGGGAACTGATAGAACTAGTTCTGGACTTTATTGTAATGAATTTTCCATAGATATGAATTCAGTACAGTCCTTGCTTTTACAAAAGTTTATTCTCTTCCTTAAAACTGGGAGTAGAATCATATACTCATCGATAGATTTAGCAGGGCTTGATATGTCGAGATCACTGACATGCTAGTAATTGATTTCTTGTATTTTTGTTGCCACTTTCATTGTGTTCTAAAGTCACTTTTGATTTGAAGCTGCTCCTCTGATTTCTGTAACAGACAGCAAAACAGCAGCACTGCCATAAAGGTTGAGACGAGGGGACATTGAATTTTTGACCCAAGTCAAGAGATGTAATAAAGGCTTCACTGGAAACTTTTAACATGGGCTGATCAAAAATATGTTCTAAGTCAAACTCATTTATTTTTTAATAGCTCATTCAAGAGAAATTTATTAAATACTTATTAGGCACCAAGCTCCATAGTAGGTACTGGAATTAAAAAAGAATTGTACGCAGTCTTCACTCTGTATGGCGGGCTTGCTGCCTAGTGGAAGCATGAGAGACATGGCATGACTCTCTGTGAGCATATGGAAATGAGTTTCTGGAAGAGGAGTTATTGAGGCCAATTTTTAATTTGGGCTGAAGTTCTCCTGGGTGAAATGAGACCTTTCTGATATCCACAACCTAATCTATAAAGAGCAGGATATGAAGTAGCACTATGTCTTAGGGAAATAATATTGTACTGAGGCAGCATAAAGTAGACAGAAGGTTTCATAAGAGATAAACCTGGAAACGTAGGTAGAGGCAGATTCACAAAGAGCATTAGAGACAGTGCTGAGGTCAAAATCAAATTTGCATTTCTGAAAGATGAATGTGGCTTTAATTACACAGGGTGAACGCTAGGTGGTTATGAGAGGTAACGGGGAGATTATTAATATCTTAAAGTCATAATCCAGGTAAGAAGCAGTAAAATTTTGATGAAAAGTAGTGGGAGAATGAAGAGTACAAACATATTTTAGCAATGTTTAGTCAATAAAGGGGACGGGAATGGATGTAAACAATAAGTGATTTAAAAAGAAGTTTAGAATGTAACCAAGAAATTGGATGTATCTTGGTCAAGTTAACTGGTAGTTTTGTTATTTAAGCAACTGGAAAATATAAATGATGGTCCAGTCACTAGCAGCTAGAGGCAAATGTGAGTGATACTGTAGAGTTAGGCATATAGGATGAGAGACAAAACTTGGGGTGCATGAACCTTTAAAGGGCAGGGAGAGGAAAAGGGTGTGTAAAGAAGACTAAGAAATGGTGATCAGGGAAGGAAAGAGAGACCCAAGAATAAATGATGCTGAGGAAGCCAACCACAGTTGGAAGCAACCTGAAGAAAGAGATTTGCATCAACCCATTTAAATGCCCCTGAAGAAAAGTAAACATGAGGAGACTCTTTCACTGGTGGTAGAAAAGATCGGTTAATCAGAAGCAGTACTGAAAAGCTGAAGGAAGGCAGTTGTGGGCCTAAAATGTGCTAATAGACAGTACTAGGCTCAGGAGAAAGCAAGATTTCAACTAAGGGAAGGAGCCAATGGAAGTATTCTGTGGAAGTGAAACAATGAATGAGTTTGTCTGTAGTACACCCAGTGGTAGACGGGATTATGAGAAGTGGCTGGGAAGCAGGCAATAGTGGAAGAAACCAGAAGGGGGTGATTTACATATATTGTTTAATGTATACGTTGCAAACTCTTTATGGAATTCAAATATGTTTCCAATTCTTGGTTGAGAGGCTCAGAGTTCTTACCCAAAAATGAATTGACAGAGCTCTAATTTTTGTTGAACAGTGGATAAAACATATTTCCTGGAGGGGAGATTTGGAGAAACTCAGGAGTTGAGGTTTAGAATGAAAAAAGCAGATGGATATCAGGCTATGAACGGTTTTGAAAGAGTGCAGACTGGGTGTAGTGATTCATAACATACCACCGAAGGATTTGGACGGAGCCGTGATACGTTCAAAACCCTGTAACCAAAAGACTAATCTGCAGTAATGGAAAAGTTATTTTAAAAAAGAGGTAAGATTGGATTCTGTTTCAATTTGCAGAACGAGTTACTGGAATTAGAAGGAAACAAGGAAATCTTAGCCCATCATCATAAAGTTGAAGAATTTTAACAACCATTTTGATGTGGGCGCCCTATGTGTCATTTATTATGCAAAGCAATTTACATGCATTAACTCATGAACAAGTTCCACGAGGACCCTACTACTTGTACTCCCATTTTTAATTTGAAACAACAGAGGCTAAGAGTGTTTAAGTGACTTGCCAAAATTTTGTTAATTTGGAAGTAATAGAAAACCCCAATCCATCGCCAAGTATACAATCTCATACAAAAAGGGATGTATGGTCTCAAATCATCAAAATGCTTATAGGTTGAGCTTCAGGCAGGTTGGATCAAGACTCCCCATCACCTTTCCTGGAATTCCCAAGTGTGTGTGGCCTCTTGTGTGTGTCTGTCTCCAGTCATGTTTCCCCCAAGATGTTGAAATAACTACAGCCAGACATTTGTGCACCAGAGCGCAGAGAAAAAGAAAAAGAGAGCATTTCCTAGAAGGTCCCATCAAATATCTCCTCTGGTTTTATTGGCTTGAAATGGGTTATACTTACATTCCTGAACCAATCATTATTAGCCAGAAAAAAAGGTTCATGTTTGTTAGTTTAGACTTGAGCCAAATGCATCCATGGGAGTGAAGTTCCTTGTAACGTATACTGAAGTGTGAGGGAGACAGTTATATATAAATATGTATATGAACAGTTCCTACAATTAGGTGGGATTAATTTTTTGGGGGGGATTACTACATTATCCACTACAATTACAGTATTATCCTTACAGAAGTGAAATAATTTGCAAAAGATCATTTATCTAATTGCAGAACTGGTTCTAGGTTTCAATACTTCTGACTTCTGACATATATACATATACACATATACATACACAGGTTGCATTTTTCCTTTTACTAAAACTAGATAAAGTGATAAATGGTTAGGAAGATAGATATAGATAATAGAGTAGATACATACATACATACATATATGCATATATACATAGATCTCTCTTACCCTTAACATGGCAGAATCATCCAATCAAATAAAAACAAATAATTTCAGGTGTGTTGGGTGTGTTTTAAATAAACTCTAACTGGTCCTTAGTACTTTGGCTAAATGCATTTGAATCAGAAGTAATTTCTTTATCCTTTAAGAATATAAAGCTACACAGCAAAAATACAAACCTTACTGAATTATAGCTGAGAGCCACTGAGTGAATGAATTCCAAGCTCATATATTTTATCATGATTTCTATGGAATTTCCCAATGACAACTTCTCTGAAAATAATTTCTAAATTACATTAAGTACAAAGGAAACAACATTGTACCATCACTAGAAGTCAGAGTTCAGTTATGTGTTGCTGGGAGGAGACATTAGGATTTGTATTGCTGTTCATGGTATAGAATTCTTAACCTTAGAGTGCTTCTGGATCATTGGACTGAATAACAAATCACAAGTTGATGTCACAGCATTACATGTGCCAGGGGATACTCTGAGGCCAGGCTGAGCAGAGTCAGAGCTGGTGGCAGAGAAAAACAAATTGCCTTCTCTGATCCTAGAAGTACAGTTCAAGGGAGCATAACTTCTGTTCTGGAGGATTTTTTTGGCATATGTCTTTTCTGACCCTTAAAAGTTCTGATTACTTCAGGCAGGTTTAATAAGTATGCAAACTCTTCATTCTTGTGTCTCTAATAAAGTAGCCCAATATCGTCATAGTTCCCTTGTTTACATTTTAGTATATTTTAAACATACATCTCAAAATCACATGTTTCTAACATACAGGAGATAAAATCCAGATTAGTATTCAATATTCAAATAATATTCAAATATTAAGGTATGGGACTTGAAGACAGGAATCATACTAGTGTATATGTTTGGGAGTTGTCACCCTCTGTGTGATGCAGGAGAACAAAAAGTGAGTATATATGTATTTATTTTATTTTACATATACTCAAATAGCACATATTGTGTGGGAAACTATTATAATTTCTTTATAAATATTAGCTGATTTAATACTTCTATAAAATGAGTACTCTTTTTTTCTTTTTTCTTTTTTTTGGTATGAGGAAACTAAAACAGAGAGGTTAAGTAATTTGCTTGAGGTCACACAGTTTGCTAGTGGTTGATCTAGGATTCAAACCTAGGTATTAAGGTTCCAGAGGCAAAGATGGTAAACACAATGGCAAGCAATGCAGCCTCTCCTAATTGAAGAAATGTCCTAGGGAAAGTGTGTAGGAGTGGACTTCTCAATGATGGCTACTCATCAGACTTATCTGCAGAGATTTTTAAGTGTTTCTGGTACCTGGCCCACCCAAGAATAATTAAATTAGACTTTCTGATGAGGGCCCAGGAATTGGTATTCTTAATAATCCTTGTAAATGTCTTATATGCAGCCCTGGTTGAAGATAAAGAGGACAGAGGAGCCATTTACAACTTTACAAATATAGAAAGAGAATCAACAGAAGGAAGCTAAGAGACGAGTGTTCATAAGCAGTGCAGTGAAATCTAATGTAAAATTGATAAAGACCCAGTTCCCTTAAAAAGTAAGCTCACCTGCTGTGCATGTATGTTTAATTTTACTGTATAGTTAAAGTCTGCTATAATTATAGTTTCAATGTCTTATAGTATCCTAGGCCTGTAAAGTATGTCATATGTGTGCACAGGCCCTCATTTGCTTCCCTCTATCTGACTCATTTCTGAAACCCTCTCTGCTTTACACTTCTCTGCTGCTTAATGTCTTCTTTACGGGATAAAATGTACACTTATTTTCCAATCTTATTTGGAAAGAAAGTGTATTATATTTATCATTCTATACCTTTTTAACTCTGTATTATTTCTTGATTATAATGCAGTGTATACATAAGGCAAAAGCAAAGAGAAAATGATATGTTGCATTATATTTTTATTTCTTTTCCTGTTTGTGCATCAGCCCTGAGAAGGGTTAACATTATTCAGCAAATAAATGTGTATTGACTTCCATCAGATTTGTGTTCCAACTTGTGGCTAAATCTTGTTTATGTGAATTTTTAAATGTAATGTCACTCATTTTGGGTTCTGCTTTCTTAAATGAGAACAGTGATGTGCATTCGAAATTCAAGACAAGTTAAGCTCTCAGTTTAGTGTTAAAAAAACTCTAAAGGCCATAACTAGCTTCCAGGTTGCCCATTTCAAGTATTGTGTATTGCGTTTGTGCCTTTTGTGTGTATTTAGGAGTATTACAAGGATTCACCAATAAACATTTATTTGGGATGTAATTCATGACATTAGATGTACAAAGAATGAATATGGAAGGGCTTCTGACGTAAAAGCCTCTGTATTCCATGAGAAGAACAAATGATGGGTAGAGTTTTAAAAAATCAAAATGTACTAAGGCTATTGGGAGTACACAGGAGTGGACAAATTATCTCTGCTTGGGAGCAGAAAAACAAGGACCCACAGAGGTGACAGTAGAGCTGGGACATCAAGAGTGAGTAGATTTCTCCAGATGGTGGAAGCCAACGTCCTTCAGGCAGCAGGATTACCTGGGCAAGAGCACAGAGGCGTGAAAGAGCCTCAAATAAACAGTAAATAAGTATGTACGGTGACTGCACGGGGTCCCTGGCAGCACAGTTGGAGATTAATCTGGGAGGGATATCGAGACCCATTCATGTCATGCTAGTCATAGCATGTCAGTGAGTTTAGATAATGTTTTTTCATTAGGAATAAAAATCCATTCAAAGTGTTTTTTTTTCTTTTTTAATTCTAACTTTTTTTTAAATGAATGAGAGTAACTTAATCAATCTCATGTTATAGGAAAATGACTCTGATGTTCCTGTGTAAAAGGAGCTGGAAGAGGAAGCAATTAGAATGCTCTGGAGCCTTGCAATTGTGACAGTGAAGATTCAAACCATTTGAGACGGTGGCAGGGCAAAGACAAAAAGCAAAGAACATATTCAATTTATAGAATGTCCTTATACATCTGAGAAATTTTAAAAAATAAAGAGGTCATAAATTCAACAGAATCCAATTATGTTTTCAATGTATTTCTAGTAAATTTGTTTATTTAATACCCTAAATGCAAAAAAAAGTACATAGAATATAAACCTGTCATGCTGGAAGTGGTGTTTGACAGAAAAGAATTATGCAGCATATTATTTTTTATTGTATGTTGAGAATAGTACCTGGTGCATGGTGTGGACCACTGAACATTTCTTGACTGAAAGAAGTAATGAATGAATCAACAGATCAACGCCTACTTTAGCTGAAATCATGAGATAGTCGGGCTCAGTTCTACTACCACCTGTCTACCATTTTGTATGAGAATGACTTTCAGTATCAATAAGAATGATTTTAACATCATTGGGCTTCAATTCTTTCATGTGAAATGCAGACATTGTGTCATTATTTCTAAAAGTCATCCCCATTGAGAATATTAATCTTAATGAAATCAAATAAAGTATATCACATTTTGCATGAGCAAACAGAAGTAGGCCATGTGTGGTTGCATTAAGAAAGAAAGCTGGCTTACTTTCTCTAGGCTCCAGAACCCACATCATGCGCATGGAATAGAACTTAGGGAGGAGAGATAATTAAAACTCTCTGAACTTCAACATTTAGAGTGGTTACATTCTCATCCTGGGTTTGAGTGATAGAATAAACTCCAGGATGATGGCTACAGACAAGAAGACTACTCCAGTTTCTGTGGATGTCACTGACTGTATTATTTCCTTGATTCACATCAAACATGCCCCAACCACAACCTCCCACTCCTATCTCTTGGGTATTTAGTGTTTAATAGTGTCAGGAAGTGGTGTGCTATACAAGCGCTGACCAAGGTAGTCTTTGGAGATGTATGTGCTCCAGACAATTAGTTGCATCTTCTTAATGAAGGGAGTATGAAGTCTCTCTTTTGCATTAGTTTGGTGAAAGCAGTGGACCAGTCAACAAAACAAGCTGATATAACGCTGTTTAATTGTGTTCTTATAAACTCATATAGAGGTAGCTCAAAAACTCTTAAATAACTTACATCAGAGACTGCTTTTTCACTAAACCAGAGTTAATCGCTACTGTAACTGAGTGTAAGTATTTTTTTAATATCATGGATGTTACTATGGATGAAACAAGTGTCATTATTCTTGCTATCCTGTGATCCTTTTGAGTTGGACAAAAGTGGAATTGAATGATGCATGTTTGCTCTTTCTATAACTTATGGGAATACTTCTTAATTCACTCCTTTAATATTTGAGCTTAAAAATTATTAACATAAAGAATTTAATATATATTTAGAAAATATTTTTCTGTGTATTTAGCAAAAATGTATTCTGCATTGAGCATATGGTGACCATTAGATAAAAGTTTATTAAATTTGTTACTACATACTTTCTAGAAGATATAATACTTTTTTCTTCAAATATATCCTCAGAGTAAAACAACCCACTGCTTTTCAACTGCAATATTTATACCTAGAATTGGGCATTATTCAATATTTGTAGACTTTACCTGTATAACACATGTGTGATGAAGTGATAATGAAGATCTAGGTAAGTGATTTTTCTGGGGAAAAAATCATTACCTAGAAGAGGGGAGGGAAGAGGGGAATTGACTCTTGCAACTGTTCATTCTTACATCATTAAGGAGGACATACTTTTGATGAATCCTTAATATAGGTCCCCAATGCCTACCAATGCTTATTTGTCCAATAATTATTAAAGATGCTGCAAATATTGTTATTGATGATGATGAAAATGATGATGATGGATGATGTTGAATAATATCAGTTATCATTCTTGACAGCTTAGAAATGTTTGCCTACTTTCGGGAATTCCCTGGCAGTCCAGTGGTTAGGGCTCTGAGTTTCCACTGCAGGGGACACAGGTTCAATCCTTGGTCAGGAAACTAAGATCCCGCAAGCCGTGAGGCCAAAAAAAAAAAAAAAAATTTCCCTACTTTCCTTCTAGTAGAGTCTTCTTCTGGGAAAGGCTGTTGTAATAAAACATATGCTTTATCTGTTGATATAACTCGGATTCACCAAAACCTCTTAAGGTAAAGCATTTGGCATTGAATGTCTACTGAAAGTTATGATTTCTTACTTTTTCAGCATTCTAACACATCATGTAACAAAAAAGTAGAGGTGAAGAGATGGTTCATTCTCTTAGCTTTTAGAGCAAACCTTTAAGATTGAGTTTGTTCCTGGTTGGCACTGTCTTAAGAAAAAAAGCCTGAGTGAGTAAATGGAGCAATCTTGCATTCCCCAAACTGACAGTTACATTGAATGCCTCCAAGAGGTGAAGAGTATTCTGTCCACTGTGTAACTTTGGATGCACATTTCACTCCCTTTATGCTCAGTAGGCATTTCCTTCCTTCATCAGCAGCATATTATTTTATTTATACTGAGTTTGATAATTTTGATTCTACTTTTTTCTCAATTCAGAATAGTAACACTGAATGGACATTAAGAAGAGATACTCACTTAAAAAGTTCTTAGAGGAAGACTTAACTATGACTATGAATATGTAACACAAAACTGCTGAAAAAAATCTCCTGTCAGCTTCTCTTAGTACATAAATAATATGGCCAAGTGTCAAGAGATGAGAAAAGCTACAGATAATTTGGATTGTCTTTAAAGTTTTCCTATGTCAGTGAACACTTAGAATAATTCAGTCTTGAGGCATAAAGGTGCTTCTCTAGCTAGAACTGCAATTATTTTCTGTTCCTCATTTTCTCAAATATTCTGTCCTAATTAAAGGCTTCCTAAGCGAGTATGTAATTGTTGATTTTTAAACTGCAATTGCAAATTACTTATACCCTCTAAAGTTCAGTAAGCCTTTAAACTTTTTAGCTCTTCTATTGATATCCTAATCATGCAATTAAATCATCTACAGTAAGCAGATGAGCTAATGCAAGCGGTGTCATGTTTTCTTCGGTGTACAAATCGATAAAGCTATTGTGATGACTTTCAGGTCAATGACCTAGCTACTGGAAATGGACATAGCTTTAAAAATAGATATTTAACATAGGTGTCATTTGCACTAACAGCTAATATTGTTGCTCAATTTTGGTTATAATAGTTAAGTTATTCTCAGTGACTTCATATACTCACAGAATTAAGGAATGCCATATTCCAAAGGGAAATGGAGTCCAGAAGATAAAAGACATGACCTTGAGCTCTATAAAACAAAGATGCTAGAATCATATGGTCTTATTTTCCAGGTGCTTATGTGCTCCAGGTCAAGGCCACGGATGCAGATGACCCAACCTATGGAAACAGTGCCAGAGTCGTTTACAGCATTCTTCAGGGACAGCCTTATTTCTCTATTGATCCCAAGACAGGTAAATTTTTTATTAGAGACAACATTATCACCTCCCTTTCCCATTCTAACACTGCAATAAAGATTCAATGCGCTCCCCATCTAGCAAAGGAAGATAGGATCTTACCTTGCTGCTGCAGAACTATTTCTTTCAGATTGAACTTGGTATAAATATAAACCTTTTTACACATATATGCCAAGTCCAAATTTGTTAGTTAGGAATTCTTTGTATGATTTACTTTAAATTTTCCAGAGTCGAGGAATATTTTTTTGTTTATTCTAGCTAAAATAGCCTTTTATTTCAGTTTTTCTTGGTTGGGTTCAATTATATTCAGTTTTGGGCCTAATCAACCCAAGATTATGGAGTTTCTATTGCTATCTTTATCAAGGGTTATGGATGGTGACTTTGGAAAAATATAGACTTATGCTTCTAGTAGGGGAAAGAAGAGGGCTGACAAACTTGAAACCCCAAGATCACTAATTCTTCTGGTCTATGTTTTTGAAGCCACTCTCGTTTTTAAGTCAAACCATTGAAATTCCAGTTTTCAAAGCCCAATATAAGAATCTATGGAAAGTATAGAAAGGGCAGGAAAACATGCAGGACAATTTTGTATTCCCTTTAAAATGAAACGAGTTCCCCCTGTTTCTAGAGAATCTGTTTTTGAGTGAAGATAGTTTTAAAGGAGCTCCAGTCAAGCTGACCAGTGATCAAAGCAGGTGTTCAGTGTCACAGTTAAAGCAGAAACTCCATAATGACAGTTGTTTTATCAACTCTTATATAATACATTATAACATGTTGCATATTAAATTCAGTACTGTTTATCACATCAGTTTAAAGTAATGGAATAAACTGTTAACATACTGGACTAATAAGTTACTTTTAAAATTTGTAAACAGATCTTTAAAGACCTACATTGATTTGAAAGGTATTCGTTTCCGACACTATACATGCAAATGGGTTAAACATTTCAAAATTTATACTTCCTCAGAAGTGTGCGGAAACTGGAATACCAATTAGATATAGGTTAATTAATAATTAACCATGGATGGATGTTGCTTGGAAACACAAGGTCAATTAAGTGAAAATAAAGAACCAGCAAATTTTCTGTCAACTAAACCTGCCATTCTGTCTGTCCTCACTTCTCACCCTTTTCATCAAGCCAACAGGGGGCCAGAAGCCATCAAAAAATGAAGGGAATAAGGCTGGGAGCTGCTCCCTTTTGTAAACTTAAAAAGGAATAGATTGTAGTAAGGACAACATTAGTCCTTTAAGAAGGGAACATCAGTGATGAAGAAAATACAGAAAGGTTCAGGACAAAGAAGCTCTTTTGGTTTGGAAGTAGGATCAGAGATCAAAAGCCAGGGGGTCAAATGTTAAGAGTGAGTGTGTAATGGGGAGATTACACCTAAAATGTAAATTATTTTCCAAAAGCAGGCAGTGAAGACAGGAGAAGAAAATGTTTGGCAATATAGGTATTGAGGAAGTTTTGTGGTGGCTATTGTTGTTTACCTTTGGGAAAATCATATATTTGTGGAAAAAAGGGAAAATTGTTGATTAAAAAAGTTTAGGGAAGTTTTCAGTGAAGTTTATGATGGTACAAAGCTCCAGAGGAATTAAGAAGGTTTGTGCAATAGCCCAAATGTATAGACAAATAATGAGATTATCTAAGATACTATACATCCTTTTATCAAATGGGAACATTATGGGTTATTTTTTCTTATACAGTTACATTTTCCAAATTTACCATAACTGGTAATCTAACAGAAATAGAAGTAAGGACAATATCTGTCTCCTAGATCACTTCAGCCTCCGAGAAGCACTTCTCACAGACAGAAAGGATGGGAGAAAAAGAAGGGAAGGTGTCTAGAGATTGGTGAGGAGGGAAGTTTTTAGTATTAGGCTTCGCTTACTGAGTTGCAGTGATTAATTCCATAGAGTAGATGAGTTTATATACTCAGAATAAATGTGGCAGAAGAAGGATCAAAGATTTAATATTGGAAAAATAACTATAGACGGAGACTGTACCTAGCTAAAAAAGCAAGGTAAAAATCATACAAAGGTGAATCGAAGCATAAAGCGTGGGTGCAGAATATAATTGCTTTGGTCAAATTAATACTGGACAGACAACAATTATATGAAGGGTTTACTTGCCCTCCCCTTGATTTTACTTGTTCAATATCAACTTTAGATAAATTCTAATGCCTTCAGAAAGTATCATTTTACAGAAGAGTATGTATATTCATAATATGTCTTTTCTAATTGTGTGTTTATATTTTTATATCATACTTATTATTTAGAACTGAAGGTGAAACAATTCTGGCATGAACTATGGAATAGATTTTTTGAAGCATTGATTTTTACTGGAGACAGAAGTCTTGATACTAACAATGCCCCAGACCACTAGACAGGAAAAGAGTGGATGGTGAGGCACTTCATTAATAGAATGATAACTAGTTCTTCATGCACAGAAACCATTAAGAAGACTTTTTGTCAAATTTATCACCTTGTGGTAGATAAGAATAAATCAAAACTCAAGGATAATTGCAATTTCTCAGAAATAGCCCCCATTTGTTCCAGCCATATAGTTTCCTTTTATGATTTCTTTTGCTGTTATTAAATAAAATGCATGAAAAACTAATATTATCTAAAATTTTCCACATTTGAGTGTAGAAACCAGTTTAAAATAATTTCTAAAGGAAGAGTCTCATCAAAACTTCTGGTGCCTAAGTATTTATGAAGAGATAAATATAACTATTTAGTATTCATTTGGAATGAGAACATATTTTTAAAGGTTTTCATTGACATTGCTGTTTGACAAACATTCCTAGCATCTCTATCCAAGGTATAAATATGGCAGGTTTATTTATAAATAATATAAATTGATGCATTCTATGAAATAAGCCCCTAATTAACTTTAAAATTGGCTAATTTGGCAATTATTTGGCTTACCTAAGAGAATGTTTACTGTAACTTAAAATTTGCATGCATTCATGTATATGCCTCAAATGATTATTACATATTTTTAAAAAACAGAAATGTAGATACATTTATAAAACATTAAATAACGTTGATCCTTATTATACTTAATGTTTATAAAACACTAAAATATTTGTCATATTGACATATTATATTATTATATATATTTTACACTTAATATTTATGATACATTAGAAAAACACTTATAATCTATAAAATGTTAAATAAGAGGCATTGCAATATTTTATTTGATGCATGAAATTGAGATGCTAAATATTTCCAGAACATTGATAATAGAATTATTTCATTTAGGAAAACAAACATTATTATAAATGATTGATCTCATGACTTAATTTACATTTAAAATTCTTTTAAAGTATTTGAATTTTTCCCTAAACGATTTTAAAATCTAGTCTGAGTTGGATAACTAGATATTGCTATTTGGTGTATCATGTGGTGATGATATGTTGATTTTTCTAAATAATCTGAGCTCTACCTGAGAAGCATTATATTGATAATACTATTTTATCTCAACATTTAAAAAAATCTATAAACTTTAAATTGTTCTGTCATGGTAAAATATATATAACAGAAATTTTGCTATTTTAACCATTTTAAGTGTACTATTCAGGGACATTATGTACGTTCACATTGTGTAGCCATCACTACCATCCATCTCCAGAACTTTTTCATCAATGCCTTTTTGTTTATGTGCACTGTCAGAAGTGCATATTTATGTCTTTATGTTATGTATTCACATGTGCATTTTTAGGATTCATATGAAAACAATTGAATGAGAATGGGATTGCATGCCTGAGTTACTTTCTTTTTTTCTTTTATCCACTATCCTGATATTTCATGCTCTATGATTCTGTCCTAGCTTCTGTCTGGGAAATCTGATGAAGTGCTGAGAGAACTGACACTTTCTCAAGATTTTTAGTTCAATTATCACCTTTTGATTAGAGATTATTATCTTCAAGCTTACTTCCCAAATAAAACCTCATCCACCCTGACTGATATTTATTCTTTTCAGTTTTTTAAAAAAAAAATGTGTTAGTGTTTTAAAGCCCCATAGTAAAATTAAAGCATGGGTCAGACTTTATATTTTGAGCTAATTCTTTATATAAACTACTATGTACATATTTACAATGTTTTATGGCCTGAGCATGCCTTTGACTTTAATTCAGAGAAAAGTCTTACATGATTTAGACACTTCAGTCTGTGCTGGTGAGATAAAGACAGAAGCTCTTTTTTTCTTCAAGAGTGAAATAGGAAATAGACAATTATTAAGATTAAACAACACGTGCCGTTACCACTTTTGTAATATTTTACATATATGCAGTAAAATTACATGACTAAAAATGTACTGCAGACAATGGTTTCCTTGTATTCTGCCTTGTCACACTTCACGAGAACTCTGTGTGAACTCCACTTGCCTTATTTTAGAAACCATGGAATGCACACATCTGCAGATAGAACTAAGACTATTTGGTCTTGAAAGGAAAATACTCCAGGGGGATGTGATACACGCCTTTCGGAAGTTGTAGAGCTGTCATGTAGAAGAGGAGCTAGTTGTATTCTCTGCTGCTCCAGAGGGCTATCAATGGCATGAATTACAGGAAGAAAGAATTTTGATTTCATTAAGAAAAAAAGATGTTAATGATTGTCCATAAATAAGAGGGGCAGGCACCTCATGTGATTGTGAGCTTCATATTACTGGAAGAGTTAAAGCAGGTAATGAGTGATAAGCCAGTGGTGCTGGATTTGGGTATGGATTTCCTGGATTTGGGTAAATTGATGCACATTTACTTATAACCAATGACCTGGCAGGTCCTGTGCTACCAGGATACTGAGATGCATCAAGCCGATCCTCAAATAGATCCCCACCTACTTGGGGGAGGACATCAGGTCCTCAGAAGATTACATTTGGGTTTTCTAGGATACCGCTCTATGATACATAGTGTGACTACTAGGCACTAGATATAGACTCATGAGAGCGGGGAAACTCCTGAGAAAAGAACTTTTGGGGAAGTGACTTCTAAATCTTAAAGAATAGTTAAGGCATGTTATAGGTGCAAAGTCGGACCATACTATCGTTAAATTTTCTTCCTACCCAAGATAACCTGATAACTCTTCCTGTCATCAAAATACATTATTGGCAACAGTTTTTTAAAAAGTATACACTTTATCTGTGTAGTCATGAACACCGTATTTTTAATAAAGCTTAGGAATGTACTAGCTTTTAAAAAAATCTATTACAGAAGCAATAGGAAACTAATTCAGTATAGAATTTCAGTTAGAATGACCAATACAGTCCTATGAAGATGACTTTGATGACAGATATGAAGGAAGTAGAGCAGCTGTTTATGGTTACATTTTGGAAAGAACATTTCCAGCAGAGGGAAGAGAGGGTACAAAGCTCTAGTGAACAAAGGAGGGAGTTGTGGAAGATAAGATCAGAGAGTTAAGATCAGGGAGTGGGAAGATGGAGATTATGTGAGGTCTTTAATCTGAGCGACCTGGATAATCTCTGAGGATTTCTGATTGGAGGGGCTCTGTGACCGCTTCATGCTCAGACCTAACCACTGTGACTGCTCTTTTGAGAACAGACTAGTGGTCTAGGTCTCCTCTGGACTCTAATCCTCAGTGAATGGAGAATGCAGCCATTCATCCATTGTTCATTCTACCTTTCTGTATCTATCTCTACCTATGTATATCTATCTATCTATCCATCCATCCATCCACCTAATCTATATGAATAGTCTCAAATTAATAATTAGCATTTTTCCAGCTTTATTGAGATATAATTGGCATATAGCACTGTGTAAGTAAGTGGTATACAATGTGTTGATTTGATACACTTATACATTGCACAATGATCACCACCATAGTGTTAACCACACCTCCATGAGGTCACAGAATTACCATTTCCTTTCCATGATAAGAACTTTTAAGAACTACTCTCTTAGCAACTTTCCAGTATGTAATACAGTAATATTAACTGTAATCATCATGATATACATTCTATCCTTATAATCTATCCACCTAATAACTGTAAGTTGTGCCTTTTGACCAGAATCTCCCCATTTCCCCCACCCCACAGCCCCTGGTAGCCACCAACCTACTCTTTGTTTCTATAAGTCCTCAAGTTTCATCTATGTTGTTGCAAATGGCAGGATTTTTTTTTCATCCTCATGTCTGAATTATTGAATTATAATTATTGAATTATAATTCCATTATATCACACCTTCTTTAGCCAATCATCTGTTGATGGACACTTCTGTTGTGTTCATATCTTGGCTACTGTGAATAATGCTGCAGTGAACATGGAGCACAGGTATTTCTTCAAGATCTTGTTTTCACTTTCTCTTGATACATGCTCAGAAGTGGAATTGCTGGATCATATGGTAGCTCTATTTTTTACTTTTTTTTAAGGAACCACCATACTATTTTCAATTTACATCCCTACCAACAGTGCACAAGGGTTCTCTTTGCTCCACATCCTTGCCAATACTTTTTATCTCTTGCTCTTGACTTATTGATAACAGCCATACTAAAAATCATAAGGTGATATGGATCTCATTGTAATTTTGATGTATGTACATTTCCCTGACGATTATTGATGTCAAGCACCTTTTCATGTAACTATTGGTCATTTGTATGACT
The DNA here is from genome assembly GCF_965194825.1 of Balaenoptera physalus. Classification (NCBI taxonomy): domain Eukaryota; kingdom Metazoa; phylum Chordata; class Mammalia; order Artiodactyla; family Balaenopteridae; genus Balaenoptera; species Balaenoptera physalus. The sequence continues at coordinate 159,029,322 of NC_138890.1, forward strand.
TCTCTGGAAAAATTTCTATTCGGTTTCTCTGCCCATTTTTAAGTAAGATTTTTTTTGTTTGTTATTGAGTTGCATGAGTTCTTTTATGTTATGGATATTAACTCCTTATCAGATATCTGATCTGCAAATAGTTTATCCCACTCCATAGGTGGTCTTTTCATTTTTGTCTATTATTCCTTTTGCTATGCAGAAGCTTTTTAGTTTGATGTAGTCTTACTTGTTGATTTTCAAGTTGCCTTCCCAGAGAGTTTATTTATCTTTGAAAACCACTATCTCACTTCTCTCCCACTCTGAGGTCTTATTTTATACCATCCCTCCCAACAGTGGTATGCTGCAGCCACATCGACCTCCAAGTTCTATTCTTGTATGCTTTGAAGAAGTAGTGCTCTCCTCCTTTTCATCCCTGGGATACTCCTCCCTGGGTTCTTTCTAAGTCGGCCTCTTCCACTTCTCTGGGATTGCAGTCTTTCCTCAGAGAGGACATTTCTGATACTACCTTCAAGAGGACTTTCTTTCATTTTCCTCATAACACCAATCACCATCTGAAATTAGCTTAATCATTTAAGAGCTTCTTTATGACCTCCTCACCACTTTACAGGAATACATACCCATTAACTGTACATCCCATGAAGGAACCTTATACAGAGACTCTATCAATTATTTTCCCAGATGAAGACAGATGATATCCAGTTGGGCAATTTGAGATTAGTTTAATAAAAGGACTCTTTATTAAAGTGCAAGCAGACTGTAGGGAAACCATAAGGGATAAGGATGAATCTGGAGAAGAAATAAGAAGTGGATGCAGTTACCACACTGCGGATGAAGGAATGAGGGTGTTCTAGAGACACAGGCAGAGACCATGGCAGGAGAAAGTGTGGAATATGGGGGATCCATGGAAAGAAAAACCCAACCTCATTCTCCTTCTACCATCTAATCTCCTGTCAATTGGCCCAGGGCAACCAGAAACCAGAGAGCAGAGAGAAGTCTAGAAAAGTATATACAGTGGAATTGGAGGGGCAGATGGAAGCGTCTTCGCCATTATACCCTTAAGCCTAAGAACAGTGCCTGAATGAAACATATTTTAGTACAAGTGTTGACTGAATCTATTGTCCCATGTTTCAATCCTGCAGTTAAGCACTCAATTCAAGAAAAAACTCAGATAAAACCAAATCCTCGATTATCACATGTAATATTTCATGATTTTTCATGTATAGTATTGCATTATTTTCATCTCAAAAAGTTTTCATCAGCATATCTAACCCATTTTTACAAAATAAGCTGAGATCCACCAAAACTAAGGGACTTGCCTATAGCACCAAGGTGATTGCAAAGGGAGAATATATCCCCTGACAGATTAGTATACTTTGGTACTATAAGGTTTTATAACCTTAATTTAAGGTTATAACTCTCTCAACCATATATTTCCATTCATATTGGCAGAAATAAAATCTATTTTTCTCATTCTTAATTTTGCTCTAATTATCTTGCATATGTTGGAAAGTTCATCAGGTACAAGACCATACGAGTATTCAATGTAAACTTGCTTATCTACTCTCTTCTTTCCAAAAAATAGGATTTATTTCATAATTATTTCAAATTAATTAAAGTTTGTGGTATCACTACTGTGGAGTATCTGTGGAGTATTTATACTGTTTTATAAAATGCATGTTTTTTCTTTTTAATCTTAAACTATTATCATACAAGTTTGTTGCTGTATCTTTATATACAAATGCTGAAAAATAGAGATGGATACTTGAACCTAAATCTAAGATCTGAAATGACAGAATGTAGCAATTCCTTCGGCTGGTTACATTTTGCTATGGAAGCACTTTAGTCCAGTCCTTTTCAAGTTTCCTCCTTGCTCAAGAGCAGGCAATCCATTTTCATTTGTTTGGTTTTAAATGTTAGGAAGTTTAGAAACAACCAGTGGCCATAAGAAGAGTAACTTTTTGAATAGGAGATTCCCCGCTGCCCCCCCGCCCCAGGTTTTTTTCAATAGACCACAGTATTTAAGGATTCTCTACTCACAGTGAATTTTGTTGTCTGCCTGATTCCCCAGATTCAACTCTAAAAAAATTCTAGAAATGCCATATTTTATTTCTCTGGGACAGTGGTTCCTAATGAAAATGGTGGTGGGAAGGGGAAGCACATCATGGTCATCAGAGGAGATTTCCTTTGAAACTACATACACAACCCTTTCCTCTCTAAACTCTAACATACAGTCTCCCAAAGGCAGCATTACGCTAAAAGGATGGCTGGAAGCGGCGGCTAGATCACCTATCAGACACAAAATGGAGGAGCAGTGCAGGGCAGTTAGGGGTATTGATGACAATTATATCAAATCATCAGAAAAAAACTCTAGTCTTAAATAACTCTGATAATGCTTATTTGCTCTCTTTTTCATAGAATCAATGTTTTACATATGTATACATATATCATAAAATTTATATATCAAACTTATATTTGTAAATTATATTGAAAATTTTCATACCAGAAATTAAGTGAGTGGAGTATGAAATATACCTATATACTTACTGGAAATGAACTGAGTAAAGATAAATCTGGTCAACAACAGGAAAATACAGTATGAGTATGAATTAAACCCAGGCATTTATCTAGAAAATATAAATATTATAAGGCAGGCAGAAGTCATGTAGCTTAAGGCATGTAGGACCAGGCCACTGAGATACAGAGATGAAGAATCTTAGTTAAGACACTTGGAAATGAAACATCAGAAATCCAAGCTGAAGAAAGGACAAACAGATTGAAGTAAAAGGGTGTCAGCAGCAGTGCATGAATAAAACAGCAGGAGCAAAAAATGGAACTTGCCTTTTTTGCAACAATTTCCTGCAAAGGGCCAAAAGAAATTGCAGATTGTAGTTAAGTCTGAATTAGCAAAAGAACAGCATTAGGTAAGTACAGATAAAATAAGGATGTATATTCAGTTTGTGCTTAGGATTCTATATTTTGTGTTGACAATTGATATTAAATTTGTTATTCATATATGCCTTATTATTTAAGAAATAATATCAAAGACACATGGGTTTAAGACAAATTTTCTTCAATCTCTCCCTAAAATCATTAGGTATAGATTGGAATTTGTTATAAAATGTATTCACAATTTACCTGCAATAAATCCAGAAGGTTTTAGTTGTTACACTATGAATAAATATAAATACAGACATAAATATAAATATAAATTAGTTCTACACTCAAACACAAGAACAGAAAATGAGTAGGCTATGTAAATATGCATATATATCATGATTCATGATTATAAATTATTTATAGGGACTTCCCTGGCGGTCCAGTGCTTAAGACTTTGCCTTCCAATGCAGGGGGTATGGGTTAAATCCCTGGTTGGGGAGCTAAGATATCACATGCCTAGTGGCCAAAACACCAAAACATAAAACAGAAGCAATATTGTAACAAATTCAATAAAGACTTTAAAAATGGTCCACATCAAAAATAAATGAATGAATAAATAAATAAATAATTTATAGATTCCTTCCTTCATTTAGCCAGTCATTCCACTCGTCAGACAGTCAACACCTTCTTATTGAGTTTTTTCTAAATGACAAGCACTCCATTAGAGGTTGTAGTATAGTAACTTGGTGACAAGAGAGACAAAATCCCTGCAATGGCAAAGCTTAACAAGATCTAAGTAAAAAAATCTGTGGCTAATATAAGTAAGAGGAATCCTGAAAGACAAAATAAAATACACAAAGGAGATATTCAAGTGTTCAAAGAAGCAAAGTAATATATATGTATCCCCCAAAATAGATAAGAATGAAGAAGAAGATGTCATTCTTTAGAAATCTCACCTACAGTGTAACCACTTAATTTTTTTACTATATATCTAAAATATATATTGTCTAACAATTTGATTATTTTTTAAAGGTAGGATCATTCTGTATAAATTATGTCTAACTTGGTTGACTCAGTGAATGATGACCATCTTTTAGAGCCAATACATTGTTCCTTAACCATATTCCACAATGCTGCACAGCATTTCACTATATGGCTATTACCACAATATATTTAATTATATCCTAACCATTGGATGTTTTGGGTGTTTCACTTTTTAATACACAGAATTTTTGTTAGCATGTTTTTTTTGCTAATGAATCTAGATAGAATCATTTTCTTGTTGTGGACTATTTTATTTTGGAAAACTCACCATTTGTGATATTTATCTTTTATTTTTTTCCCCCCTTAAGGTGTTATTAGAACAGCTTTGCCAAACATGGACAGGGAAGTCAAAGAACAATACCAAGTCCTCATCCAAGCCAAGGATATGGGCGGACAACTGGGAGGGTTAGCTGGAACAACAATAGTCAACATCACCCTAACAGATGTCAATGACAATCCACCTCGATTCCCAAAAAGTATGTTCTTTCCTGTTCAGTCGAAATCAGTGCAGCTTTTTAAAAAATGTCTTACATTTCATTGAATGTTCCAGGAATTGTAATAACTTTCCAGACACTTTTGTCTTTAGGAAGTAGAAGCTAAAAATTAAATGTCCTCAGAATTACATTTTTCCATTAGAATCATGCATAGTGTGATTTTAATAGAAAAAAATATAAATGAGTCAATAATTGTACGAATCATGTTATCAATTCTTATAAAAGTAAAATATTCACAATAGGTTGGGATCTTGTCTAATTTCTTACTAGTTGAAAAAGTAATATAACTATGAAAAGTACAATGTAATTTAAGATTTATGACATATATGCCACTGTACTATTTGTTATATCATATAATTAGCATAAAATTTTCTGCCTTCACTTTATCAATTATATGTGTTGAATCATTTCTGTATACTTCCCTGGAGATATCAGATGACATTGCAGTGATGCTATTTCTCTACTTTAGTTGTATTTTATTTTAGTTTTGCAGTAGGTGAAAATTGCTACACTTTCTATGATAATAGAATAATTCACACGTATATCTTCTCTGTAACTCTATATTTCTTACTGAAAATGAATACTTCTCACTTGTGTTACATCCAGTTTTCTTTTGCAGTATTACATTTAACACCAATAAGTACCTGTTCGATTTCTGGTACATTTTCAAGGATTATAGTTCAGTGTTCCTAGGACTTAGAATACAGAAACTGTTTCTTCCATTGCTTATATAAGTCATAATTTGATGAAGTCACTAGACACTCATTTGCACGAACAGTTTTAAAGAACAAAACAAAGCAAATCATTTTCTTCTTCTAATTCCAGGAGAGTTTGAGTTTATCTACTAAAGTATATAACAATGAGAATATTTAACTAAATGGATATTTTATTCCTTTAGCTGTGTGGTTTTACATAATTTACTACTTTGTCATTTTTTTCTTAAAATTATCAACCTATATTTTCTTATGGAAATACCCTTACTTAGTGATCAGAAAGTCAGTGTACTGAACAAATGTTATAAAAGTGGCAATTAGAAATCATCATACTTTAGCAACTGGGATGTATATGACAAATGGCTAGTAAATAATAGGTTATGACTAATAACACAGAGTCCTAGAGCAACACTTTCCTTGCTTTCTATTCAGGGAAACTGAAAAAATATAAATAAATATTTCAAAGGAGAAATAAATAATGCATTTGATTCTCTACAATGTGGCATTAATAAAGAACATGTTCCCACCTCAAAAATACTGATTTTTAACACTTTTACTGCTTATTTGTGGCAATCTGTAATAGCTAATTGAGGAGACTAGTTTGAAAGATTGTTCTACTTTTACATAAAAGGTGACATTGTACATTTGAATTCTGTTTTGGATTTGTGCATAAAAAATATGTTCAGTTCAGAGTATAAGAAATAGCAGAGATCTTCCTAGGTAGTGTCAGTATTCTTTCTTTCTTTTTTATTTATTTATTTATTTTTGGCTGTGTTGGGTCTTCGTTTCTGTGCGAGGGCTTTCTCTAGTTGCGGCAAGCGGGGGCCACTCTTCATCGCGGTGCGCGGGCCTCTCACTATCGCAGCCTCTCCTGTTGCGGAGCACAGGCTCCAGACGCGCAGGCTCAGTAGTTGTGGCTCACGGGCTTAGTTGCCCCGCGGCATGTGGGATCTTCCCAGACCAGGGCTCGAACCCGTGTCCCGTGCATTGGCAGGCGGATTCTCCACCACTGCGCCACCAGGGAAGCCCAGTGTCAGTATTCTTATTCACAAGGATGATAGTGAGGTTTTTCAGATGAAGAGTATAAAACTCAACCAGTGGAAGGAAACAACTTCTGGGTATGGATGAAGGGTAATTTGCAAAAGTTTGAACAGCCATCCAGACAAATAGGCTGGAGTGCAACAAGGAAATGAAAATACCTTAATGGGAGAGAAACTACAGTATGGTTAGGGAACCAAGATGGCATGCTCAGGTCCCAGGGAGACAGGAAGATCAATTCCAGATCTTATCTAGTGAAAAGAATCTGTACAAAGCAGCAGGCTTGTTTGCAATTTATTCGAAGTTGAATCTGTAGACCTAAGAGTAACTAGATGAGACCCACCAGGAAAGATTATGGGGTTAAGGGCATTTGAACTTTTAGAGCATTTTCATGCTGTGTCAGGAACTTTATCATTTTCATATTTCCTTTCCTCAGAAACACTGAGATCTTTATTTTCCACATTTTACTGTTAAGAAAACTGAGACTTAGATTAACCTGCCCAAGATCAACAAAACTGGCAAAGGCTTATTTTTTTATTCTAAAGTTCAAATTTCTTCTAGTTTAACATATGAAAATGAAAAGATATTCTTTTCTTTTACCTGCCACTCTGAAACCATATTTTTTAGACACGTCTGCAAAAGAGTCACATGACATATGCTGAATTGTCATCATAAACAGAAATGAAAGGGTAGAAGGAATATACCAAATAGATCACTGTGATCTAATTATTTTCTTCTTGTGTTACATGCATATTCGAACTATAGCCTGAAAGTATAATAGGTGAGAGATATTTTTGAATCATGAGAAAGAAGAGGGTTTTCACATTTTCATGAATAAAAAATTAATCCCCTTGAAATCTTACATGCCTTTGTGTCAAGCCCTTTTTACTGTACTGTCATTTTGAATTATATCCTTCAGAGGAAAAAGACAGAATACATTTATAAACAGAAAAACGACCTCTTTAGAAGCCAGTGCTCTTTCTGCAGGAATATTTCTCACATGGATCAATTAAACTGAAAATATGACACAAAATGACAATCTGGAATAATAACTTTTGAATGTAAAAGTCAAGAAAACATATATTTTATACATAATATAACTTAACAAGAGAATTTCCCACGACTAGCTATATTTGTTCATGTCTGTTAAGCAATTATGCTGAAAAAAAAATCTGCCTTCAGATGAACTTCATGGAGCTACATTTTTTTCATTGTTTAAAAATGCACAAGATAATTTCTTAAAATTTACTAATCATAATTCGTTTTGGCTTTGTGTGTGTACATATGCATGTGTGACATTGTTAAGCATCCATTTCCATACATTTCCTTCTATAAATCTGTTAGTAATGGAAATAAAATTAAATGTCATGGCCATTTGTAGGATGCAAGTGTAAATAGTTTGCTGTTTTACTGTTGCAAAATAGATGGTCCCTGAGGCATCAGAATTTCCTGCCAATTTCATTTGATGATGGTGACAGTGATATTTACTAATAAGTTACCATGTGTCATGCATTATGCAAACTGATTTGCATATATATTCCCATTTAGCTTTACAATGACTGTATAGTATTTTCTCAATTTTAGAAATAAAAGAACAAGAGTATACTATTAATAAAAGTTAAGTAACTTGTCCAAGATCACACAGCTCCTAGGTAGGAGAACCCAAGACCTAATCTTATGAAGGTACTTCAGAACTTTTTATCACTTTCCCTCTTAAAAGGCAATTTGCCTTTAATGCCTGTGTTTTGCCCCAAAAGTCCTACGGAGAGAACTGTTCACAAACAAAGGAGGGAATACTCTTTCAGAAATAGAAATAATGCCAGGCATGTTAAAAGAGCTCTACCTGCAGTCATATAAAAACAAAATATTTTCTTTGTAAAATCTTTTACATATAGTCATATAGCTTCCATCTACGATAATCAAGGACATCGTAGATGATTTCCATCTGTCAAAATAAGCTGCAGCAAAATGCTGATGGTTTCCATTACTTGAATTTTAAATGACAAAACCATCTAACAAGCTGATCTAAATTATACATTATGAGATCAAATCAATTAAGTGATGTGGTTAATTCACATTAGGCAAGATACTTCTCTCACTTATCTCTTCTGTGTAATAGTTTTGTAATGAATAAGAAAACAACTTAGGTGAAATAAAGCCCTTCATAGTTTACATAAAAAGGGATAATTTGTAGGAAACGTAAAGAAGTGTTTGCTTCTTTTTCCTTTCTTTTTCAATATAATAAGCATTTAAGAGAACTGTTTGTATGGTAAATGGATTCGAATGCAGAAAATAAGACATTAATATTTATTTTAAGACAATTTCTTAGTCATAAATAAAACAGTATTTTAAAGTAAGTCTGTTTTTTGGGAATTCCTTGGCACTCCAGTGGTTAGGACTTCAAGCTTTCACTGCTGTGGCCCAGGTTCAATTCCTGGTTGGGGAATTAAGAAGATCCAGCAAACCAACTGCAGAGGGAGGCCTAAATAAATAAATTAATAAATAAATAAACAAAATAAAATAAGTCTGTTTTCATCAAATGCCTACCAAACATGTTTATATTGACTGTTTCTAGTTATAGGACAATTGATTCAGTTATAAGTCACTAAAATATTATTTGTACAATAGTTATTTTCTAAAACATATAATTGTATCCAATATTATACCTAGAACCATGAACCCAATTATACCCAGATGGGGCCACAAAGTCTATTTCTCTTTGTTTACCATTTACCATCTTTATACCTGGAAAACGATAAGCTTTGATACTGAAATTTACTTGGTAAAACCATGTAATAAGTCATTCCGAATACAGAATTAAATAGTAATTGAATTTTGACAGCTACTCAGATCCAGCCTTAGAAAATGTACCATCACGTTCTGCCAGGTGTCCAAAGTTTGATTGTCATGGGCATGACTGAGATTGACTACTAAAGATACAAGTTCATGTGTTAAGTTTATTTTTAGATATAATATTTGTACATATTTATATTTTAATATTTATTTATATATATATATAATTTGAGAATTCAAAACTTTATACAGATTTATCTATTTATTTAAATAATATCATAGGAGAAAATTTTTCCTGGATTTTGAGTGCCCAAGATATGCCTGAATATGTAAATGTGTGTATGCTGAGAATCACTTCGGTCCTTTTCACAATCTCTTTCTGTGACTGTTAGGAAGTGAATTATGTACAGATCTCTCCTCCCAACTTATCTGGAGACTCTGGCCAAGGGCCTGCTTCCTACCTGCAGATCAAGTACAAATAACTGTTAACACCCTCAGCATGTTTCTAAACGATGTCTCTGAGGCAAAGGTGGAATTTCTGTTCTTATCACTGCCTCCAATATGCTATTTTAGGTGAAAGAATGAGAAAGAGAAGATGGTGGCAATTACTCTGAAAGAATACCTAAAGAGGCATGACTAAAATAATGGGTCTTATGTGAGCTCCACTTCTATTTAAATGAGAATGAGTACTTCAGCTTCACTCAAATATTTGAGGTTGGAAGGGTGGCGTGGACCAACTGGTCTGCAAAGTTAACTGTATAGATCAAATGTAAGTTAAGGCTTTCCTTGATTGGAACTGGGTGTCGGTTTTAAATAGTAACAAAAAATTAATATATGAGGGTGTTAATGATATAAATTCATATTTGTTTATGTTTCTCAAACTTAGTACTGGTGCCAATTTAGCATCAACTTTAATACACAGTTTAATTCCAATAATTAAATTGTATTTAAGTAATTTCAAACACCTAACACTTTTCTAGCATTCTCTGACAATTTTACTTAGTCTGTGGCTTTTAGGTCAGTACCTCCCAAAGATATGAATATGACAAAAAATTAGATAAGTTGATCTTTGATATTGTATGTATGTGTGATATATGACAATTAGATATGCTCCTCATTTGGGAGGAAATGTTTAAAAAGCATTGAAAATCATAAATTTTAAGGGTTAAAAAATTATACAAAGTGTTTATATTCAGGTATCTTCCAGTTCTCACATAGAATGTGGGCATGAGTCATATTTCATGACTCTTATTTCTATTCTTGAAAAATAAGCCAAGACACATTATAAAACTAGCTTTTTACTAAGTGGAATAAACACTTCAAGTTTAATTCCCAAATGGGCCTTTGTCTACTTCAATAAAAATAAATAAGAAATAACTATTTCCTGAAGATAAGGCATGTAATGATAATCTGGGACTTACTCACAGTGGCTCTCCCAGTGGTTCTCAAACTGTATTGGCCTTAGGAATTCCTTGGGATCTTATGTCCCAGTGATGGAAGTTCTGCATCAATTGATGTAGCTTAGACACAGAAATCTGAATTGTAGATAAGTGTTCCAGTAGATTGTGATATAGATACTCTGCAGGGCACAATTTGAAAATCTGTGATGAAGGAGCAAGTGTTGATTCTCTGAGAAGGCTTTTTCATTATTCATTAACTAGAGGTAATGAGTTAATTATTTTGTACCTCATGAGAATTTTTTGATTCATGCAAAATTCCACCTATTTGGGTGGAGACTGAGTATTAAAATGTAGTCATTTTAAACGAAGTATTTTGAAAGTTTATTTTTTTTTAACATAGTAAGCACTCATATACAGTTGTACGTCTTGTTTAGAAGTTTTCCAAAGAGTTTACGGATGTCAGATACTGATGCTTTAAGGCTGAACTCAAACTGGATCAAAGTGAATACAATTTGAAGGCAAGCTCAGTGAAAAACTTTGTACTCCCAGTTCTCCAATGAGAAGGGATTAGTGAGTTTCACTAGACTCTATGTGGGCAGATGTAAGCAAATAAAAAATAACAGAAACAGAATGTTTAAATAATTTTTCATTGCTATAATTATCATTATTCACATCATATTGTGCTTTGTTAATGAGTATATGAGTCCTTTTAAAATAGTGCTGACACTTTTTGATGACTTATTTCGTTCTGTTTCCCATGTGGGAAAGTATAAAAGATTATAGCCTGGTTGCCCCATTGCCCCATTAGCAGACTCTCAGAAGAATTATGCTTATGAGCTGGATGGCTAGCGACCTTCTTGAGGTGGCAATTATGATCATAATACTATTTTAAACAATTTTACCCAGAGTAAAGGATATATGCTATGATTGTTAATATCATTTCCCCAGTTTTCTTAAAATGCTTAAGTTTATTTTATTATTATTTCAGTCTTTGAAAATCACATTATAGTCACTTAAAAATTCCTGCCACACAAATGGGACCTAATGAAACTTAAAAGCTTTTGCACAACAAAGGAAACCATAAACAAGGCGAAAAGACAGAATGGGAGAAAATATTTGCAAATGAAGCAACTGACAAAGGCTTAATCTCCAAAATATACAAGCAGCTCATACAGCTCAATATCAAAAAAAACAAACAACCCAATCCAAAAATACGCAGAAGACCTAAATAGACATTTCTCCAAAGAAGATATACAGATTGCCAACAAACACATGAAAGAATGCTCAACATCATTAATCATTAGAGAAATGCAAATCAAAACTACAATGAGCTATCATCTCACACCGGTCAGAATGGCCATCATCAAAAAATCTACAAACGATAAATGCTGGAGAGGGTGTGGAGAAAAGGGAACCCTCTTGCACTGTTGGTGGGAATGTAAATTGATACAGCCACTATGGAGAACAGTATGGAGGTTCCTTAAAAAACTAAAAATAGAACTACCATACGACCCAGCAATCCCACTACTGGGCATATACCCTGAGAAAACCATAATTCAAAAAGAGTCATGAACCACAATGTCCATTGCAGCTCTATTTACAATAGCCAAGACATGGAAGCAACCTAAGTGTCCATCATCGGATGAATGGATAAAGAAGATGTGGCACATATATACAATGGAATATTACTCAGCCATAAAAAGAAACGAAATTGAGTTATTTGTAGTGAAGTGGATGGATCTAGAGACTGTCATACAGAGTGAAGTAAGTCAGAAAGAGAAAAGCAAATCCGTATGCTAACACATATATATGGAATCTAAGAAAAAAAAAAAAAGGTCGTGAAGAACCTAGGGGGAAGAGGGAATAAAGACGCAGACCTACTAGAGAATGGACTTGAGGATATGCGGAGGGGGAAGGGTAAGCTGGGAAGAAGTGAGAGAGTGGCATGGACATATATACTCTACCAAAAGTAAAATAGATACCTAGTGGGAAGCAGCCGCATAGCACAGGGAGATCAGCTCGGTGCTTTGTGACCACCTAGAGGGGTGGGATAGGGAGGGTGGGAGGGAGGGAGACGCAAGATGGAAGAGATATGGGGATATATGTATATGTATAACTGATTCACTTTGTTATAAAGCAGAAACTAACACACCATTGTAAAGCAATTATACTCCAATAAAGAGGTTAAAAAAAAATTCCTGCCACGTTTATACAATCAAATATATGTATTTATTCATACTTGTTCTTGATTCTTAAGAGATATGAATTGAATAATACTATATTTACTTTTCTCAGTCAACAGTGCACTCTATAAGGCAAATATCTATATGTATAAATATATTACAACCACAGTAAAATTCCATAATAGGAATATGATCAGAATAATTATTGGCATAAATAGGATACAGTTATTAGATCTAGCTGGGATTATTAGGAAATATGAAGGATATAGCATTTAAGAAGAAAGGTATAGTAAGAATTTAACAGACTGAAAGAGAGAAGGTTGGTTGCAGAGTGCCGTAATCCTGAATTATACACATGTATTTATGTATGTATGTGTGTGCTTTTTTGTAGAGAGGCAATATCATAAATTGATATGTTTAAAAAATAACTTTGTTAAGTTGGTAAACACTGAAGTAGAGAGAAGATGTGGCACAAACCCAGGGCAGTTGTTTGGAATAAACAAACAGAGCCAGAATTGAGAAATACACAGCAGCAGAATGCAAAGGACTTTGTGATCTATTGGATTCAGAGATAAGTAAGATAAAGAGCATGTGAAGAAATTATTTAAGTAGGAGATGGTTTTTCTGTTGATATGCTGAAATTTGAGTGGAAATGAACAAATGATGGCTGAAAATATAGGGAGCCTCAAAGAGAAGTCAGAGTCAAAAAAACATTTCCCAGAGACATTTAATGATAGAAGTGACAAATGAAACTTGAGGCATGGATGAAATTAATCAGATTAAAGAGGGCATAATTCTTTAATTTTGAATGTAAGAAAATCCAGGAGGGGGAATGAACAAAGGTATAAGGAGAACCTTAAAAATCACCGCCTCAAACCTTTAATACATATATTTCTGACAATGGTGTATATTTTTAACCACAGTTGTGAAGGTATCCTAAATTCTCATTTATGTCACATGGTTTAAATCTATTTCATATTTGCCTTATTATTGGTCTTAGCATATAGCATACTGGTCTTTATATAGGCAAAGAAATTGGACTTATACAGTATTTATGAGAGTTAAACACAATATAAATAATACTAAAACCATGGAAACAAAATATTTTGCACATATCTATTTTATTAACAAATATTGGACACAATAAATTATATCCTTTAATGAATTATGTTTCATGGATTGCTAGTTTTATAGAAAAGTAAATGCAAAAATGGCTATATCATTTTTTGTATGTATAAAGGGGATAAAAAAATTAAACTCTTCCCTCAAGCAGCTCTGTGTATAATGGACAATTATACTATTTGAAGTAAAATGAATGATAGACTTATGCACACAATGATATACAAATGTGTAAGATGGGCAACAAATCATTACAAAGCAGATCTGAGAGGATGTAGAAGGAATTAATATCAATATTGATTTCTGAAACCTCTAAGAAGAGTTAGCCAGTGGAACAGCAAATGTGTACCAAAATATTTTAGACCACTGAAAAAACATAATGTATTATTTAACGAATCATGAAAAAATGGAAGTGCAAAAACAAGAAAAAATTTCATCAAAAAATGACTTGAAGTTGTCCTTGAAAGAATGAAGAATAGAATTTATGTAAAGGGGGATGAGGAGCAGTGGGAAAATGAAACATTTTAGGCATAAGCAACAAGATAGGGAAGAGATATGTAGTGTTCAATTATAAAATACAGTCAATTAATGAAAATTTAAACCATTGTATACATACATTAATGCATTAACATATGAATATTTAGAAATAAAATTTGTAGATCAATGAACTTGGTGCTATTGAAAAAATTAATTTTGGTTAAGTTTATTTTCTAGACTAGTCTCACAATGTTTCAAAAAAATCTGTGAAAAATCAAACTTTTGGTTAAATAAGTATTCCCAGGTGAATTTGAATTTCAAACATTTTTCAGGCCTAGTTTGTAAGATGTTGAATATATTTATAATTTATAATAAAACCTCAGATGTGGCCCATTTTTGTGAAATTATTGGGCCATATCAATGAGAATTATCCATCTACTATGTTTTGTTAGGTGGGTCAGAAATTACATAGACAAGGACAAAAGAAAGGTTTACATGATTAATGGAGGTTTTAAGGGAATATTCAATGTACTCCATAAAATGAATGTACAACGGAAGGTTATTGATGCACTTGAAACGTTGTACACTCTTGCCAAGATCTACATCATGTTTACTATGTAATGGAAGTAGTGGTTATATAAATCACATATATTAAAAATACATATTTTTGAGAATCAGGAACACTTTTTATTCTGACAATCATTAAGTAATATAAATGGGTTTTTGTTTCATAGTTCGTTTGGAATTGGTTTGGTTGGAATTTTCAATACTGGCAAGTGAATGACGAGACAGGGAAAGCCTGTCAAGCCGTCCATTTCCAAACTGAAGCCGCATCTGCACTGGCCCAGTTTGGCTTGGGGGTGGACTGACAGACAGGAGAAGTCTTAATTTTGCATATGGATCAAAACACTAATTAATATGATATACTGGAAATTTCTGATTTCCAGATCTAGATTTTGGTAATTAAAGGCAACATAAGACTACTATTTGAAGATGAGCAGAGAAGGCAAAGCGTACTGGCAATGAAGAAAGTCTAAAGGAACAGTGGGAGACAAAGGGGAAAAAAAGGGTTTTATTACATCTTGCATGTTGTACATTTTTAGACTAATGGTAACATGATGTGGGAGAGTCTAAAAGTTCAGGAAGCTGAGTTATCCCCTCGATGATATTATTTTTTTTCTGTGAAATATGAGACAAGGTCATATGAGATATGGTTTTTGCTTTTATTACCTTTTTATTTTCTATAGATAAGGCAAGATCATTTTGTGTGCTATTATACTTGCTTAAGTAATTAAAACACTAAAATATTTATAAAGCAACATTTTACTTCTCTGTAATTAGATGGTAAGTCACACACACACACATATACACAAGATCACTATTTGAACAATTTAATGTCTGACTTCAATCACTGAATCAACAGTTTTATAGTAATATTCATTTATTTTCTAAATTTTATTTATTTGTTTTTGTTTATGAAGTTTTTTTTACTTATTTTTTTGTTTTTTAAAAGTGTACAATTCGGTGCTTTTTACTATAGACAAAAAGTTGTGCAACCATCTCTACTATCTAATTCTAGAATATTTTTATCACTCCAAAAAGAAACCACATACCCATGAGCAGTTATTCCCCAGTTCCTCTCAATTGCATCCTCCACTCCCATGCATAATTTTATCTACTTTCTGTCTCTGTAGATTTGCCTATCTGTACACTCCATAAAATGGAGTAATACAATATGTAATCTTTTATAACTAGCTTGTTTAACTTAGCACAGTATCTTTAAAGGTTAATCCATTTTGTAGCATGTATCAAAAAATAGTTCACTTTTATAAATTGACATATATTTGACATACAATATTATGTTAGTTTCAGGTCTACAGCATAGTGATTTGACATTTAAATTCATCACTAAAAGATCACTACAGTAAATCTATTGACCATCTATCCTCTATACATCTATACAAAGCCATGACAGTACCATTGATGATATTCCCTACTGTGTGCAATATGACACTGTGTTTATTTATTTTATAACTGGAAGTATACACCTCTGAATTCCCTTCACCTATTTTGCCCATCCCCACCATCTTCTTCCCCTCTGGAAACCACCCATTGTTTTTCTCTGCATCTATGAGTCTGTTTTTGTCTTGTTTTTTCTATTTTGTTTTTTAAATACCAAATATAAGTGAGATCATATGATATTTGTCTTTTTCTGTCTGACTAATTTTACTTAGTATAATACCCTCTAGATCCATCCATGTTGTAGCAAATGGCAGGATTTCATTCTTTTTATGGCTGAGTGGTATTCCATTGTATATATGTACCACATCTTCTTTATCCATTCATCTCTTGATGTTCATTTAGGTTGCTTTAATTTCTTGGCTATTGTAACTAATGTTGCAATTAACATATGGGTGCATATATCTTTTTGAATTAGTGTTTTTGTTTTCTTTGGGTATATATCCAGAATTGAAATTGCTGGATCATCAACACTTATTTTTTGGCTTTTTGATGATAACCATTCAGACAGGTGTGGGACAATATCTCATGGTTTTGATATTTATTTCCCTAATGATTAGAGTTGTTGAGCATCTTTTCACGTGCCTGTTGGTCATCTGTACTTCTTCGGAAAAATGTCTTTTCAGGTCCTATGCCTATTATTAAATTTTTTTTTTTTGAGTTTATGAGTTCTTCAGGTATTTTGGGTATTAACCCTTTACTGGATATATCATTTGGAAATATCTTCAATTCAGAAGTGTTTTTTTAAATTTTTTAATAGTCCCATCTGCTTATTTTTGTTTTTGTTTCCCTTGCTGGAGGAGACAAATCCAAAGAAATATTGCTAAGATAGATTTCAAAGAGCACACCACCTATGTTTTCCTCTAGTAATTTTGTGGTTTCAGGTCTTAAATTTAAGTCTTTAATCCATTTTGAATCTATTTTTGTATATCATGTGAGAAAGTGGTCCAGTTTCATTATTTTTCATGTACCTGTCTAGTTTTCCCAGCACCATTTATTGAAGAAGTGATCTTTCCCCCACTGGATACTCTTGTCTCCTTTGTTGTAGATTAATTTACCATAAGTGCATGGGTTTATTTCTGGGGAGTCTCTATTCTGTTCCATTGATCTACTGATCTAACAATACCATTGACCTAACAGTACCATACTGTTTTCATTACTGTAGCTTTGTAGTAAAGTTTGAAATCCATGAGCATGATACTTCCAGCTTTGTTCTTCTTTCTCAAGATTTCTTTTGCTATTAGTGGTCTTTTGTGGTTCCATACAAATTTTAGGATTATTTGTTCCAGTTCTGTGAAAAATGCTATTTGTATTTTAATAAGATTACATTAAATCTGTAGATTGCCTTGGGTAGAATATTTAACAATATTAATTCTTCTAATCCATGAGCATGGTATATCTTTCCATTTGTTTATAAGTTTTCAATTTCTTTTATCAATGTCTTTTAGTTTTCAGAGTACAGGTTTTCACCTCCTTGGTTATACTTATTTCTAGGTATTTTATTCTTTTTGATCGAATTGTACAGAGGATTGTTTTCTTAATTTTTCTTCCAACAGTTATTATTAGTATGTAGAAATGCAACAAGTTTATGTAAATTAATTTGGGATCCTACATCTTTACTGGATTAATTTATTAGTTCTAACAGTTTATTTTTTTTTCTGGTGGAGTCTTCAGGATTTTCTATGTATAAGATTATGTCGTCTGAAAAGAATAACAGTTTTATGTCTTCCTTTCTAATTTGGGTTTCTTTTACTTATTTTTCTTGTCAGATTGCTGTGGCTAGGACTTCCAATACTATGTTGAATAAAAGTGGTGAGAGTGGGCACCCTGGTCTTGTATCTGATGTTAGAGGAAATGCTTTCACCTTTTTACCATTGACTATGATGTTGGCTGTGGGTTTGCCATATATAGCTTTTGTTATGTTGAGATATGCTTCCTTTACACCCACTTTGTTAATAGTTTTTATCATAAGTGAATGTTGAATTTTGTCAAAAGCTTTTTCTGCATGTATTGAGATGACCATATGATTTTTATCCTATGATAATGTGATGCATCACATTGGATAATGTGATGCATCACGTTGATTGATTTGTGGATTTAGAACCATACTTGCATTCCTGGTATAAATTCCACTTGGTCATGGTGTATGAACCTTTTAATGTATTGTTTAATTTGGCTTGCCAATGTTTTGTTGAGGACTTTTGCATCTATGTTAATCAGGGATACAGTCCTGTAAATTGATGCTGGCCTCACAGAATGAGTTTGGAAGAGCCCCTTCCTCTTCAATTTTTTGGAATAGTTTGAGACAAATAGGTGTTAACTTCTTTAAATGTTTGTTAAAATCCACTTGTGAAGCTGCCTGGTCCTGGACTTTTGTTTATTGGGAGTTTTTTGTTTACTGATTAAACTTCATTACTAGTAATTGGTCTGTTCAGATTTTCTATTTTTTTCTGATTCAGTCTTGGAAGAATGCAGTGCTTCTAGGATGTATTCATTTCTTCTAGATTGTCCAATTTTTTGGCATATAATTTTTTGTCATTATCTCTTATGATCCTTTGTATTTCTGTGGTGTCAGTTGTAATTTCTCCTGTTTCATTTTTGTTTTTATTCATTTTAATTTCTTTTTTTCTTGATGTGTCTGGCTAGAGGTTTATCAATTTTATTTATCTTTTTGAAGAACTAAATCTTAGTTTCATTGATCTTTTCTATTTTTTTTTAGCCTCTATTTCCTTTATTTCTTCTTGGCCCTGTGCTATTTTCTTCCTTCTAGTAACTTTAAGTTTTGCTTATTCTTCTTTTTCTCATTCCTTTAGGTGTAAAGTTACATTGGTTTTTTGAGATTTTTCTTGTTTTCTGAGGTAGGCCTATATCATTATAATCTTCCCACTTAGAACTGCTTCTGCTGTTTCACATAGGTTTTGGAATGCTGTGTTTCCATTTTCAAACTCTGTGGTTGTAATTTCCCTCCTGTTTGCCAGTTATCATCCTGGGGGTGTAGGTCTTGAGTATAACCCATCTCCTCCCCTTCTACCCATCTTGTCGTGGTCCCTTCTTTATATCTTTAGTTGCAGAAAATCTTTTCTGTAAGACTTTAGGTTGTTCTCATAGATAGTTGCTCTGTAAGTAGTTGTATTTTTGGTGTGCCCAAACGATGAGATGAGTTTAAGTCCTTTCTACTCTGCCATCTTGATTCTCCTCTCTATTTTCTAAAGTTGAAATGTAAATGTAATATTTCAAGTAATCATCTCCTTAAGTGGTCTCAAGTATATGCTTTCAAGTTCTTAAAAATGTTTAACATTCTTATCAATTTGAAATAACTTCTACTTAGGTCTAATTACCTCCAACTTAGTTATTTGTTATGTTTAGATACGTTTTATGTGCAGCTGAACATTGGTTTCTTATGTATTGTTTTTCAGTAACTTTAGATTAGTTATTACTATAAGCATAAAATAAAATGTATTTCAAAAGAGAATTTGTAATGGATTATTCCACCTTCTTTTTATTTTCTATTCTTATGGCTGAATGTTGTCACAGTACTGTATAATTCATTCATTCATTAAATGTATTTATTCAGGTCCTATAATCTTTATTTCTGATTAAACTGCAACATATTAATTTGTATTTTGTTAAGTAAATATATATCTTTTGGTGTGTTCATCAATACTTGGAAATTTTCTCAAAGAAAAAGGAAGGGAAATATAAATTTTTTTTTTTAACAAATATCAATTTGAAAAGGCATATAGTCTTTCATCTATACTCATATTATCTGATGTCCTTTAGCTAGCCTCTCAGAGTTTAAATTTTTTTCTGACATTGAAAGTTCTCAATTCTGGCTAAACTCTTCACCTTCACTAACCATAAGCCTAAGTGATGACACCAGACTAGATTATTTCCCTTGATTTTTTGATTCTATTATTTTTACTTTTAAATGTTCAAATGAAAAGCAAACTCATAAACCTAACATGTAACCTAAAGTTGCTCCCCATGAATAGCTTGGATAAAATAAGCAGAAATTTTCCAAGCTTTTAAGTTAGATGCCCATATTTTCCTAAAGATTCCATTCAACCCTCCCTTTTCCCCAGTGATGCAACACCATCACCATCATGCACTGCTTGGCCATCTTTTTAACTTGAAATCCACTACACTTGACAGCTCCCTATCTCTCTCAAATCTCTGCCAGCTATGTCTTCAGTAATTTTTAGTCATGTTTCCTAACTAAATATCCTGTTAGAGGAGCATTTATTTTCCAACATAGATCTCCAATGCTCTATTTGGAAAAATTCAAGAACTTTCCTAACACTTACTGATGTACTGTTAGATTAGACCATGACAGATCACACTATAGATTCAAGGCTTTTGGTGTTTCTTCATTTCAATATCACAATCACACAATGAGACACAGAGGTTGTAGACACATTTCTGGTAAATCATAGGTGCTAAGAAAGGAAGAAAAAAGGAAATAAAAAATACTTCACATGTTTTATGTCTTGTCCTTTTTCTTTGGAATTTGTCACTGAGAAATTTAGTACAATTTTATATAACTGTGTCACATGCTTTCTTGCCACATTAAACAGGAATTCAGGCATCCTTCTGTTTGCTAATATCTCAGGAGTGCTTCAATAGGATCAGGGTTTAATATGGCTATTGTGAAACACATGCTCTATAGAAACTAGGTTGCAAAAGCCACATTATGTCCTGCTTACTAATCATGGCTATTTGAACTCAGACAAATTCCCTTTGGATATCTGTCTTTACCCTTTTTGGAGGCAATGGGTATACAATGTAACCCATAATTTTATTCTTTTTCTTTGCTCGTGTTGTCTCAAATTCAAACCCTGCTTTAAGTTCACAAACATTGGACAACTCTATAGGATAGCCACTCTCTTAAGTGTTTAGGGAATAAAGCCTAATGAAGCATAATTACAGTTTACGAAAAGTTGCTAGTTTGATAGATAAATATGAATTCTTCAACCAAAATTATTCTATAATGTCTACATAACACTCCGTTGTTGCCACTTGAAGTATTTTTATTTGGTATCTATTTATTTATTTAACATTTACATTTTCTCTTTTAGAGAGATTTCTCATATTTTGTTTGAAGGCAGCTATAATGTTAATTAACTGTTAAGTTAACTAATTAAGCAAGTATTTTATACCATTGTAAAATGTACTTTCTGTCTATTACATGGAAACAAACAATTTTAGGTAAATACTTAGCTCTCTCAAGACTAAATATATTATATGTCCCGTTGAGGTAATGTCCATTGGATGGATATAAATAAGGCTGATTTTAACATTATAGGAGCAAAAAGTAGATATCCTTTTTGGGGGCGGGGGTTAGAAAAGCAGATGGCAAGATTTAAGTGCTTCCTGGGCTAATGAAATTGGAAATTTTTGTAACCGGTTGTGAAACAACAATAGACCTCTAAAAATAACTGGGAATAAAGAATAGGCTATTTGGCAGAATCTCCATAAAATGTGAATGATTATTTTTTCTCATATCTCAAAGGAAACAATTGTAATACTGTAATGTAGCTTGTTGAATGAACTTCAACATCCAAAAAACATATTAAAACCTTCCTAATTTAATTGCTATAAATGTAACTAGAATTTCAAATCAAATTAATTACCCTGGTTGCTTTACTCACGGGAAAGTAGAATCCAAAATCTACTAACAGAAGCTTAAACTTGTGTCAATATTAATTTAAACTTTATATTTTTGTGTTTAGTTTTGCTTTAGCATTTTCATTTCCTCCTATTTTCTTTCTTTCCTTTTTTTTGATTTAAACAGATTGTTGTTTAACCTATTAATATTTATATTGGTGAGATATCAGTAAAATAGCCCATATTTTTTTCTTCACATTATACCTTACAAGATTTTGTAAGCTCTTTTAAACAATGTATATATTTTCATTTTTGTGGGATACCATAGTTTTTCTTGATTCTATTATATTTTATATAGATAGAGATTTTTATAGGTTTTTCTGACTCAGTTTCAAATTTATATTAATGTTGGTGCTCCACCTGGTGGTAAACAATAAGCATTTTACTTTTCTCTTTTCCTTAACGTTAAAAAATTGGGAGATAGAATTTTATATCCTGACTTTAAAAGTGTGTAAAAGTACCTGGAAGGGAATCTACTAAAAATTTACTAAGTATAAGTTGAATATTAGTCTGTAGTATACTATACTTAAATCCATTATAGATTATATATATGTACATATATTTAATACATAGATATAAATATATATATACACTTATTATTTTACAAGTAATTTTTAGTTTAATGATTTATACTTATTGAGGAAATAGTTCATCTATTATTATATTCATTTACATATATGTTTTATATTTATGTATGTTAGGACACATAGCCTTATTTTTCTATAAATATCTAAATATCTGTCTTCTATCTATCTATCTATCATCTATCTATGTATCTTTTTAATCTATGTCTTGTATCCTGGGTTCTTTTGCATTAGTATCCGTTTATTTCATGAGTATTCCCACCTTCACATTTGATACTGGTTACACTTAGATGGTGCTAATATGTAAACTATTTCTTCACAGTAATTTTAATTTAACACTTTCTACTATTTATAATGACCACTTGAAATTCTACAACAGAATCTATTGAAGTGAAAAGTGAAATTATTACTCCTAATTATAATCTTTAACTGGACAGCAAATTGCCTTTCAATTTTGCACTATTATGTTTTAGAGTTGATTTATTTTCTGTAGACTATATTTTCAAGGCTGGTAATCTTATTATGTACTTTACTAACTCAACTGTATACAAAAATTATATATATCTTATCAGGCATTTTCCACCTGAAAGTTCCTGAGTCTTCCCCTATTGGCTCAGCTATTGGAAGAATAAGAGCTGTGGACCCTGATTTTGGACAAAATGCGGAAATTGAATACAGTGTTGTTCCAGGAGATGGGGGAAATTTGTTTGACATCGTCACAGATGAGAATACACAAGAAGGAGTCCTCAAATTGAAAAAGGTACATAGACACGTTTTTTTTGTTTTGTTTTTTATTTATTTATTTATTCATTTATTTATTTATTTATGGCTGTGTTGTGTCTTCGTTTCTGTGCGAGGGCTTTCTCCAGTTGCGGCAAGCTGGGGCCACTCTTCATCGCGGTGCGCGAGCCTCTTACCATCGCGGCCTCTCCCGTTGCGGAGCACAGACTCCAGACGCGCAGGCTCAGTAATTGTGGCTCACGGGCCCAGCTGCTCCGCGGCACGTGGGATCCTCCCAGACCAGGGCTCGAACCCGCGTCCCCTGCATCGGCAGGCAGACTCTCAACCACTGCGCCACCAGGGAAGCCCCATAGACACGTTTTTCAAAGTCGATTACCCAATAAAAATTAATGAACAGAAAGACGAAAACTTGAAAATGACAGAAATTTTAATTTTCCTTCAATGAGCAATATTTTAAATTAAAAAAAGACCAGGTGACTATGAAGTATTCACTCCCAGAGACACTTTTATTCTGTGATTCACCAGGTATATATTTTATGTTGAAACAATTAGGCCTATTAATTTGCTTAAATCTGTAAAAAATTCTTACCAGAGTCAAATTTTAATTTAACTTTTTAATGTTATCAACTCAGACGAAAAGTTTAATTTAAAAATGAGATCTAGAAGTAAACTCTATGCACACCAGGCTTGATCTTGCCCCTTTTATTACTTTTCTGAGAATATAAATATCTAATTCACACATTGTTTGTGAGCCTGGACCTCAGACTGGAGGAATTCTGATATGGGCGAGAGCTGCTACTGGCAAGTGGACGAAATGAGAAAGGGTAGTGCTAAGTCTGAGGGGCTATGACAGGGGAAGTGAACAGAAAAATTAACGAAAAGGAGGGAGGGGACAGAAAGGTGGAATGCGGTGGGAAGCCCTCGAGTAATGTTAAATTGTTTTATATAAAAGAGGATGGAGAGCAAAATTCAAAATATTGGAAATGAATCCTTATCTCAGTGTATGTAGTTTGTTTTTTGTCAGGTAGGGCATGAAGGAGAATGTAAATGTGAGAAAGAGAAAAATCATGACTCTATTTGGGTTGTGTAGATTATTTCTATAACAATGAGGTAAGTTATAGGAATTTCCAATAATACAGCACAGGCAAAAAAGTGAACTTCATTTAATTTAGTACAGTTTTCCCCTCTCTCTATTATAGCAAAGTGCACTCTATTTATCCCGAAAGGCGGTATACCATACACATTTAATTTTGATACTTGTGATTATTTTAACCTGCAAGAAGTATTTTTACATTCAGTCCCATTAATCATGCTCCTATTTCCATATTTGTTCAGGAACTCTGAATTTTATCAAAGAAACAACATATGTGGTAATAAAAATAACCCTGAAAAGAAACAGTTTTCATATACATGATTTATCATCTTTTAATTCCTACTATTGCAAGAAAATTGTGCTTTGTCTAGAAATTAATTTAATCACATGGTCCCATTCAGCAAAATTTTTCATTTATGCTAAATTTTCAGAGTATACCTAGAAAAAAAAAATTGTGTCAAATTTTTATTCCATTATTATTTTGTTGTGGTTTTGCTTGTTTTTCTTTGTTCTATTCAGTAACAAATCCCTTAAAATCTTGTCACAATTTTTTTTTAAATGCTCTCAATATATAACAATGCTTAAAAGGTGTAAAGATATTAATTCATATTAAACAAATATAAGTTCTCTTAGTAATATGAGAAATAATAGAAAATATTTTATATCAATGATTCATAAAACTTAAGTTTGAAATTAAATATATTTACAAAGTAAAATTGAGGTACAAAAGAGTTACATTGTGTATAATATATATATTTATATTAATTTATATTTACAGAGATACAATGAACGTATTTTATATTTACACATAGGATTTTATATTTTGTATTGATTTACACTTATTTATCATCTATGCCAATAAATAATCAATGTCTAAGTGTCAATCTGGGAAAATGTATGACATTCTTTTTTACTTTTTAACACAATTGAAAAGGGAGTAGTGTGCTAACTATAGACCTTTATATTACTATGTCAAAGTGGATTAATCATTGAAAATAATGACTTAGTTATATAAATCAACTTTTTGTAAATACTTATTATGCATAATCACTAAAGCAAGAAGAATATATCTTCTGCCTTTTTAGTGTATGGAGATGTCATAAAGAGTGAAAGAGTCTTATTTATTTTGTATTCATTTTGTTTATTTTTTTGAAAATTTTCTAGTTTTTAACTAGATTAAAAGTGAGATTTGTGAAATTATAGCATACCTTTATTAAAATGGATTTACATAATGTATAAAATAGTCTGGAAAGTATATCTTGAAGTAAATATATATATATATATATGTATGTTTATAAATACATATATTTTTCCTCCTGCAGTGGATAAATAACCGTTGCCCATTTTGCTGGCATAAAATTTGTTATCTAAATAAAGCTCAGGGTCCATAACTAAAATTCACTCCTTCATTCACCAAACATTGATGCGACAACCACTAAATCCTAACCCATTCTGGACTCTGGGGGGCAGTGAAGGAAACAGACACATTCACTCTGCTCAAGCAGCTACTGTTCAACTGGGGAAGTTAGGCAATAAGTAAATTTAAAAGCACTGTCAGTGTTAAATTTAAGTTTGAAAAACACAAAGCAGGGTAAAAATAAGCAATTTAGAGGATGGTGGCTATCCTACAGTGAGGCAGTCAGAAAAGACTTCTCTGTTAGGATGAAATTTCAGCAGCAACCTGAAGGACGCAAAAGATGAGCCATATGGTATCTGAGTGATGTGTGTTCCAGAAAGATTGAGCAGCAATTGCAAAATCCCTGAAATGGAAGTATACCGGGCAAGGAGGCCAGTGGGACTGAGTACAGTGAATGGAGGGGCCCATAGCTGGAGATGAGGTCAAATATGCCGACGAATGCCCCATCATGGAGATCCTTGCAGGCCAGGCAAAGGACTTGAATTAAATCATGATACGAGAAGACCGTGGTAAATTTCTATCTAAATTACCATTACCCTTGGTAAAGCCAGGATACGCTTACTTTTCTGAGGCGAATAATGTCTAGGGAGTAAGGACAGAAATAGACCAGTTAAGAGACTATAGAGTTAATCCAGGAAACCAATGCTGGAGATATGGTCCCTGATCTTTATAGCAATGAAAATTGTGAGAAATGGTGAGATTCTGGCTAGATTTTAAAGGAACGGCCCAAGCATATTTTTACAAATATTCTTAACATCGGGTAAATTACATCAAACATTTGAATAGATTTGTTTTTAGCATTCTAATTTGTTTTACTCTCTAAATAAGGAGACACCAGAGGCAATCAATACCAGCTAACCTCTTATTCTGCTGGAAAAGAAAATTGCAACCTACAGACTACATTTATAAATCTTTAAAAAATAACTCAGGGGAACATTTTTGTAACAAAATTTTGAAATATCTATTTATCTATCTACCTACCTACCTATCTACATATCTGGTGTATATATTATTTTGAGTAAATGTGTGTGTGTGTGTGTGTGTGTGTGCACGTGCTCACATACATATATAGATATATGACTTGAATAAATATGGCAGTATGTTTTTCTAAAAATAAAACAATGAGGAAATATTCTGTTCAATAAAGCCCATGAAAAACTCAAAATTAATTTAAATAATGTAACTTCTGTATTTTTTATTGAGGTATAATCGACACACAAAATTATATGAGTTTCAGGTGCAACATAATAATTCAAAATTTTATATATTGCAGAAGATCACCACAATAGGTCTAGTTAACATCCATCACCATACATAGTTACAAATTTTTTCTTGTGATGAGAATTTCTAAGATTTACTCTTTTTGCAACACTCAGATATGCAATACAGTATTATTAACTTGTAGTCCCCATATAGTATCTTACATCCCCATGACTTATTTACTTTATAACTGTTAAGTTTGTACCTGTTGACTCTCTTCACTCATTTCACCCACCACCCAACCCCCACTTCTGGCAACCACCAATCTATTCTCTGTAATCTATGAGCCTGTTTTTTTTCTTGTTATTTTTTATTTTATTTTTTTGTCTTTTGTTTTAGATTTCATATATAAATGAAATCATATGATATTTGTCTTTCCCTGTCTGACTTATTTCACTTAGCATAATGCCTTCAAGGTCAATCCATGTTGTCATAAGTGGCAAGACTTTATTCTGTATCTCTATATCTCCAGGTTCCACATCCAAGGATTCAATCAACTGTGGATGGAAAATATTGGGAAAAAAAAATTTCAGAAAGTTCCAAAAGGCAAAACTTGAAGTTGCTGCACACTGGCAACTATTTACATAGCATTTACTTGTATTAGGTATTACAAGTAATCTAGAGAATAGTTAAAATATATAGAAGGCTGTGCATAGGTTATATGCAAATACCACTTCATTTTATATAAGGAATTTGAGCATGCTTGGATTTTGGTATCTGCAGGGGTCCTGGAGCCAATCTCCCCTAGATACCAAAGGATGACTGTATATACCACATTTTCTTTATCCATTCATCTCTCAACAGACATTTGGGTTGCTTCCATATCTTTTTTTTTTTTTTTTTTTAATTAATTAATTTACTTTTGGCTGTGTTGGGTCTTCGTTTCTGTGCGAGGGCTTTCTCTAGTTGCGGCAAGCGGGGGCCACTCTTCATTGCGGTGCGCGGGCCTCTCACTATCGCGGCCTCTCTTGTTGCGGGGCACAGGCTCCAGACGCGCAGGCTCAGTAGTTGTGGCTCACGGGCCTAGTTGCTCCGTGGCATGTGGGATCTTCCCAGACCAGGGCTCGAGCCCGCGTCCCCTGCATTGGCAGGCAGATTCTCAACCACTGCGCCACCAGGGAAGCCCTGCTTCCATATCTTGGCTATTGTAAATAATGCTGCAATGAACATGGGGTTGCATATGTCTTTTTAAGTTAGTGTTTTTTTGTTTTCTTTGGAGAAATACCCAGAAATGAAATTGCTGGATCATACAGCAGTTCTATTTTTAACTTTCTGAGGAACCTCCATACTGTTTTTCATAATAGCTACACCAATTTAAACTTCCGCCAACAGTGCACAAAGATTCCTTTTTCCTCACATCCTCTCCAACACTCATTTTTTGTCTTTTTGATAATAGCCAATGTAGCATATATGAGGTGATGTCTCATTGTGGTTTTGATTAACATTTCTCTGATGATTAGTGATGTTGAGCATCTTTTCATGTACCTGTTGGCCTACAGTTCTTTAGATTTTTTTGAGCAAACACTGTATTATAGGGCTATTTATGCGTATGTTCAGAGAGTTCTCAGAAGACTTTATCTTGAACTTATTCAGAGTCCCAGAAGAAGTAGATGTAAAATCATAAATATGTATGTAAATATCAACAGCAGTATTTCGGTTCCATAATGATCTTAAAATTACTCTTTGGAAACTTCTCCCTGCAATATCTCAGCATAGAATTGCAATGAAGAGTTTTGATGTAAAACCAAATTAATACAGAAATTATGTTTTTAAGTATATTACATGCATCTAGAAAGTCTAAAAATATATACTCTACATTTGAATATGTGTCTGTTTTTGAATATAATGATATTCTTTGTTTTCGGAGCGTTTTTCTTTTTTAAGCTCACTTAAAAAATAAATGAAAATGCTTAACATTCTCTGAAGCACATATTCTCATTATAGTTTTATTTCCAAAATTTTTATTTACTTTCCCTTTACCATTTCCCCCCTCTCTCTTCTTTCTCCATGGAGGGAGGGTGTACATGGATAAAAATGTTGGTCATGTTTGTATGAGCTGAGAAGAATGAAAAAAAGGCATTTTTATTTTATTTCTTTTAAACCTCAACTTGGATTCAGTTTATGAGCACTGTGACAGAATGCCATTTCACTGTGTCACTTTGAATTCAGAATAACATTATGCAACTTTATATACCTCTGCAAGGCACAAGATATTGTTTTTTTTTTTAAAAAGAAACAAACTATTCTTACTTTATACTTACGTCCTATTGCACTGAGGAAAGAATGAACAAATAAAAAGTGCCCTATATTTGTTAAGTATTATAGCAATAGAAACAATAACAAAATCAGGGTAATATAACTTAAAAACAATTTTTGTCACATCTAAAAATTAGGCGATAGGTTACATTTAAAATAAGAGAATAAGGTATTTTAAATTCAGCAATTTCATTCTTACGTGAAAAGCTAAATGAAATACATTTTTAGTTAGTAGTTTTTATTTCCTACTGGATAAGTGAGAATAAATATATACTTATTGGATATAAATATAAAGTTACATGAGTTAAAAACATTCAAGAACGGAAAATACATGTTTATTTACAGGCATGCTGTGGTTTTCTTGTTACTGATTAAGAAATTTAGGCAATTAAATAGTGGGATGAATACTTAAATTGTACAAAAGAACAATTTTAATGTCTTGAATAATTTCGAAGCCAGTTCTGTACTATTTCTACAGAATATCTATCTGGAGCTAACAAGTAATGATAACATCTATTTAAAATAAAGAATGGTAAAGTGATTTCCTATTTATTTTAAAATAAGTAAAACTTTTTTGGAATTAAAAAGATCCTTACTATTTTGCTGTTACTTGGCAATATTATTTCATTTCAAATAACCATAACTGTGATCACAGTAAATCCAAGGTGAATTATTTTCTTTTTCCTTAAAAACAGAAGAGATAAAATATTTTATTCTTCACCAGAATTTTAAATAAATAGGCTAAACTCTCAACTGGTCTCATTGGACAATTTTATTTATGCCCCATTAGTCACTAAAACTCACTTTCTTTTTGACATCTCAAATGGCAGGGGAGTGAATTCACATCAAATGATTTGGTAGCATAGTACCATCATGTGGTTAATTTTTGAATAACTCTTAGAAAAAATAAAAATAAAATTAGCAATACCTTGTTTTATATAACCAAGCATACACCTCAATTTATTGTGTAAAATATTCCTGTTTTTGCCATACAAACATGAAAATTTCAAAGAAAAATAAGTGGTGTTTGTTTCTGTAAATGTTATGCTCCTGTTTTTGTAAATATTTATCATCTTCTTTTTAAACATCTCACTTCCCTAGTCTCATCAACTCTCAACTAGCCCCCAAGTTGACATAACCAATGAACATTGTTTACTGCCTTGTAGACATTTCTAACTTGTGTGTGTTAGTCTTTTCACACTCAAAATGTCCAAAGCTGAATTCCTTGTCTTCTCCCAACCAAAGCGTGCCTGCTCACATTTTCTCCTTCCTGGATAAGGCCCTACTTCCTCTCCAGTTCCTTAAAGCAGAAATCTAGGCTTATTCTTATGCTGCTTCCATTACCATGAACTCCCCTTTCTGAATAGGACGGGAAGCCTGATCACTGATTCCTTCTGAACTTGGATTAAAATTTCCCTCTTTCTCCTCTTCATGGGTTGACTTACAACCATCCTTGTTACTCTTTTCCACCACTGCAATGGCTATTTTCTGAGCCACACACCTTATGTTCATCCATTTACTTTATGAGTGAATGGTTGAAACCTAAATCTGTTTATTTTACTCTCACTCCTAATCTGTTTCTGACTCCTATCACTAGTAAAATAAAGAGCAAATGATATATCTTCTATTATCATCTCCTTCATACACACACACACACACACACACACACACACGCACACACACATTCACCTGCTACATTCCAACCACACCAAACTCATTGCAATTTCTACTGAAGATGCTGTGTTATTCTTCCTTCTGCATAGAAGGCACCGCCCTACATGAGCATTTCTATTAATTTTTTCCTGTTCTATAACATGGCTGTCACTCATGTCCCTCACCAAAGAATTCCTTGAGTCGCTCAGGCAAAGTTGATCCCTCCTTACTTTCTTCCCCAAATGTTACCATTTCTGTCCAAGCACCTATGAGACTTAAAGGTGCTCAAATTCTAAATGCATCTGATTCTTTCTACTATAGTTTAAGCCCCTAAAGACACTTTGTCATACCTATATCTCTGTCGCCATGATAAAGGAAATGCTTAAAATATACAGGGTGTTTAAATTTCTTTAAAAAAGAAATCTCATGTTGGTTTATTGTTTTAATTTCAGATGCAATACTTTTCTTAGTATTCACATACCATGCAGAGTTCAAAATGTTTTTAAAGTATTTAGAAAAATATTGCTTTACTGATTATATAAATGAGAAATATGAAGCTCATTTGAGGAAAGTAAATTTTTCAGGACTACACAACTTGCAGTAAATTATAGAACATATTTGAAAAGCATATACTTTCAACTATTGTGAAGAACAATATATATTAGAGGTAAAATGTGAGAGTGGACATTCAAGAAGTTAAAAAGAATTCCCTCTCCCTTGATGGTCATGACTTATACTGCATGTGCCTATAAAACATATATCTTGCTTAGGCATTTGTAACAGTTGATGAAATCTTTTCTTTCTTAGGGAAAATATCACCACAAGCCCTCAAATAAAAGCACTAGATGTTCTTCCAATTCTTTTTTATTTTGTGTTATCTTAGTTACTGAATTTGTTCCAAAAATTATATTCACTGAAATATGGCTTAGAAACGATGCCATGATTCTTAAGTTAATTCATTAAAATTATCAAAAATTTACAGTTCTGCACAAAAACCTAGAGTTGATAACTTGCCCACAGAAAAATTAAATTCTCACTTGACAGGCATTTTCTGTCTGGTAATTCTATTGTTCTTTTAAGCTTTTAAAAATTTTAGAACTGAAATACTGTTAAAATTTGTCAAAACTAAAATCTACGTTTTAAAAATGGCCACATTTCACTGTTTCCCCTTTATGATAGGGGCATTTTCATCTGATAATGTGACAACTTTTATCCATCAAATAACTGCTTGACATTTTTTGTATGTGTGAAACTGAGCTTTCTTCCTCAGTGATGACGGGATATACCAGACCCCCCCCCATAGCTCCCTCTCACATAAATATGCACGCATTCTTCCCCATCTACCCCTGACACACACAATACACATCTGTCTTCCAAGTTTTAGATTTTTCCATAGCACTTATTACCACTTGGGATGCTGCCATTTGCTTATTTATCTTATTGTTGTCCATCAAATCCTAGAAGAGAGCAAGCTCCATGGGGGATTTTTGTCTGCTTTGTCCAGTTCTGACATGTATAATGATGTCTAGCACACAGTAGGATATTTAAGAAATATTTGTTAAAAATAGGAATAAAATGCCTCAGGAATTTTGTGCTTACTTTCTTCCCTCAGGCTTATTTCCCTCTGATTTCCCCATGCCTGGTTCTTCGCATCTCATTTCCAGTATTACATCCTCAGAGAAGCACATCTTATCTGCTCTATGTAATGTCTCCACCACTGTTTTTCTGTCCCATTATACTATTTTCCTCATAAATCTTACCACTAACTGAAAAGTATTATTTACTTATTATTCGTTCTGGCTTTCCCTCTCTATAAAAAAAAAAAATGGTCTTAATTTAACTCATGAACCAAGATATCCTCAATTCCTACTGTGACAAAATAAAATCTAATCAAATATTTGATGCAATTTATGCAGATTTAAATTAACTTGAATAAATCAATTAAAGAAGTTGGTACAGACATCATCTATGGATGATTAATTATTAATTAATTAATATGAGACTTGAGTAGTGGTAGAGTTTTAGACTAATTTATTAGCTAATAGGAAAGTCTAGCAAGGAATAAATGAATTGACTACTGTATTGTTAAAAATTTAATTTTGAGGAACTTGATTTTCCTTTAAAATGATGCTTGATCTGAAAGTCTTATCTTTATAGTTCAGCCTCGTATCATAAACCTCCCTTACAAGAGCTTGTTCCTAGTGTCTTTTTATCTTTGTTCAGCCTGGTATAAATTTGCTTTCTTGTTGCTTGTCTTGAAAAGCATCTTCTCTTTCGGATACATTTACAGCCTTCAGTTATTTGGGTTCATTGACAATTTTCCTTTCCATTGACTGTTAAGACCTATGATATGACTGAGAGAGTAGAGTCATTTCTAAAGGATACATTTTGTTAAGAGTGAGGACTCTACTGTGATGGTGAAAATGGTACATGTTCATCATAAAAAATGAACCAGTAGAGAGAGCAGAAAGTAAAGAGCGATGAAAGCACAAGCAATTGTGGGTCAGAGTATAGTATAAGTGAGTTTTCTGCTCAGGGTCTTCCAGGCTGAAATCAAGGTGTAGGCCACTGCTGCAACTGATCTGAGGCACAGAGTTTTTTTCCAAGATTACTTCTTTTGGCAGAACTCATTTCTTTATGGCTTTATGACTGCGGACCCTACTTTTTTGCTGGCTGTTGGTCAAGATCCAGTCTCAGTTCCCAGAGGCACCCCAGGCACTTGTCAGGTGGGCTCCTACATCACAAATTTACTTCTTCAAGGCCAGAAGGAGATCATCTGTAGCACCTCCTTCTACTAAGGCTCACGTGATTACAGCAGACCCTTCAAGCAAAATCTCCCTTGTAATTAACTGAATGTTAAGTGATTAAAGACCTTGATTATATTTCAATCATTTATTTTTCCATAAAACTTAACAAATTCATGGGGCGATATCCCATTCAGTTCAGAGGCCCGTCACATACTCAAGGGCAGCAAATTTTACAAGAGATTATAGAAGAGATTATCTTGTCCTTGGGGGTGAGAATCTTGGGGACACCTTGGGAATTCTGTCTACCAAAGCTGCTTTTCAAATTCCTCAAAATATAACTCTAGCTATCCATTTTCACTCAACATTATCTGGAAACGTGATGAGGCCTGGAAGAGCCCAGGGAATTATTCTTTTGTATTTCATGCCAAAAATTGCTCATCCCTCTTTGAAATGAGAAAATCTTTTGGTACTTTAATATTTTATGTAGTTTTTCATGACCTGGACCTCAGCAAAGTAAAAGCAGAGAAAGTGGCTAAAAACAAAGAATCAAAAAGATTATATCTTGCCCAATTTTTCCTTTTATATTCTAATGAACAATTAAATATATCCTACTCCATTTCTTTTTTTAATTTATTCATTTATTTTTATTTATTTGGTTGTGCCAGGTCTTAGTTGCGGCTCACCAGCTCCTTAGTTGCAGCATGCAAACTCTTAGTGGCAGCATGTGAACTCTTAGTGGCAGCACACATGTGGTCTAGTTCCCTGACCAGGGATTGAACCTGGATCCCCTGCATTGGGAGCACGGAGTCTTAATCACTGCGCCACCAGGGAAGTCCCTCCATTTCTTCACAGTTTAGGTTTCTTACCATACAACTCCCTACGATATGAATTGTTTCCTGAAAATTCTGGTTTCACTAACCTTCCTTTATCGAAACATCCTGAGGAGAAAGGAACTACTCAACTAAATTCTATTTAATCAATCATTTTCTTACTTTTCTAGAAAGGTTCATAAAATTGAATGCACCCCAAGCAGTACCACAAAGTTTTCTATTTATTGTGTGAGAGCTAAATTAGTTCCACTTCATAATAATGGATTTCTGTTATGGAATATGATTCATTTCCTAACAATAATAAAAAATCCTGTTTTTTCTATACTTGTTTCAAATAATAGGATTTTTGTTGATTGCAAAGTTAGATGAATTTCATTCCTCGGCACCATCTCACCCCACCCCCTCCACAAAGGGTGGTGGGTAGTCTGTCAGATGAGTTGGATAAAGTCAACTAGAGAGAGATTGGTATTGATTTTTTTTTTTTGCTCTTTCTGAGCTATCCAGTTTTATACAATGGCATTGCCTAAGGGCCAGTGTCACGAAGAGGTAAGGCCCTCTAGGATATTATTGTGGCATTTCTCCTACAATTTTCTTCAGTTGTTCGATCACTGCAGGAGATAAGTTTTCAGTCATAAAAGAATATCTGTATGTACAGAAAGTTTCTTTCATCTCACTCTTTATCACCCTGCCCACTAAATATTTGTCTGCTGTGACAGGTCAGGAGTTCTTAAAAGGCATAGATTATGTCTAATCTCCTAAAACAAAATGTAGAAAAGGTTTTGGAATTCTCCCTTCATTCCTGGGTTTGAAATGGACTCCAAAGTGGGGAGTCAAGTCGATCAGATAGCAGTGACATGTTAATTAACTAGGTAAATAAAATTGAGATCTTGTCTAGAAAGAATTTGCCTAATCCTACAGACAATCAGAAGCATTCCGATGTCTAGGAGAAGTAGAGAAGGAAAGGAAGAACAATTGGTACTAATTTCTACATTTTAAGAGAAGTTAATTCTGGGCCAAAGAAGGGGGTAAGTATCAGCCAGAGCAGCTCAAATAGCCTTCTAGGCAAAAGGACCCGAGGTGATAAAGTCAAAATCGTCTTACACTAGAAGTTAGGGGTAACTATGATAAAAAATTATATTGTTTAACATTCATCGAGCACTTAGAGTTTACAAAACACGAAGTATATTTCTATATGTTCTTTAACTTAAACTAGCTTGTACAGCTTATAAATTATACATCACTCAGGTATCTCTTATGGCATACGATTTCTCTTGAATACATCAAATGATGCGGGACTTACTACTTCTTCAAACAACTCAGTCATTAAACAAGATGGCAAACCTTATTTATCTTTGCCTCTTTCTGTCCTCCTGGAATGTATCCCAGGTCTTACCACCATGTAGGCAATCAACACTTTTTAAAATTAATTTAGTTTTGAACGGTTTTGTTTGTTAGAGATTTCTTCTTTTTTTTAGCTTAAAGTTGCCATGTTTGATAATTTAAATTATTGTTAATTCCCCATTGAGAGACTTATAGAATAACCCTAACTGATACTCAATATTTGAAAAGGTGTATCCTTTTTTGTCTCTGTCTTCTTCATTCCAGAATAAACATTCCCAGTAATTGTAACAGTTTTGTATTTTGGGTTAGAATAATATTTTGTTACCCTATTCTGGCAATTGGTTGTCTTCTCTTGAGCCTGATCCTTTAACAAAACCCTGTAGTCAAACTGTGGGCTGGGCTTCCCTGGTGGCGCAGTGGTTGGGAGTCTGCCTGCTCAATGCAGGGGACAAGGGTTCGAGCCCTGGTGTGGGAGGATCCCACATGCCACGGAGCAACTGGGCCCGTGAGCCACGATTACTGAGCCTGCGCATCTGGAGCCTGTGCTCCGCGACAAGAGAGGCCGCGATAGTGAGAGGCCCGTGCACCGCGATGAAGAGTGGCCCCCGCTTGCCACAACTAGAGAAAGCCCTCGCACAGAAACGAAGACCCAACACAGCCAAAAATAAATAAATTAATTAATTAAAAAAAAAAAAACAAAACTGTGGGCTGATCAAAACCGTAGCAACATAATCTCTTTTTCCAGATATTATGTTTCTATCTGTGTAATCAACAGCCCCAATATCAACCCTGGCATATTAGCCAATAACTTTACTTATATTGCTTTAAGACAAATGAAAAGTCTTAGCAAGAAGACAGAAATTGAAGAAAATCAGTATTATATGTAAACAAGTATGAGCTGAATAAATAAAAATATAAAACTAAAAGAAAGCATTGAGTCCAAGGCAAAGAAATACATGAATAAAAATTGGACGAATTAAACAAAATAAGGGGAATGATTACAGGGAAGATAAAGAGAGATCCCCCTGAGTGAAAATTACTGTGAAAGAGACTTAATGCCAAGTCCAAGAAGTGTTACTGTTTGCTATAATAAACTTATAGATTTGTGAGTTTTTAAGGATTTCACGGTGATTTTCTTTCTTTTCGTTTCCCTTCTTCACAGGAAACGCATAAAACAGCAATCTTGTCCTTAAAAGAGAGAAATATATCCACTTTATTTCCCCCAGGTGTACTGAGGCAAAAAAGAGATGTGTTGACACAGCAATTAGCACATCATGGGAGTCATACCAGAGGGGATTAATTTAGAAAACAGAAACTTCTAAAGGTCCCAGAAAATCACTATGTTAATTAACTATGTTAATGTTAATTTCATGTCTTAGTTTGTCATAGGTGATTAGAAGTCACAGCCAGTGACCTTAAAGTTTTCATTTTAATAAAGCACTACAGCAACATCATATTTCTATAATATAATATTTCCAGTTATTGGGAACATAAAACTAATATTCAGAAAAAGGTAAATATAAGCAGCGTAAAGTGAAAAATCAAGGATCAGTGACTCCATGGACAAATTTCATCCAAATATTTTGTCTCATGTTGTTCTTTAATCCTATATGTTCAAAGCCTTAATTCTTGGTCATAGATCCTGATCATGCATTACCGTGCCTACTAATTCTATGTGTAATGCTGACAACACAAAGGACCAAAACTCTGGATATAGTCCTTGGCAGCAAAAATACCTAGACATTCAAAAGTATTCAATAGAAAAGAATACTATTGTCAAAATAATAAAAATTGTCCAAGAAACAAACATAGTTTGCTACACCAAATTTTTAGCTGGAATCTAAAAGTATCATTTCAATTTTGTTGTATTTTTAATTACTGCTTGATTCCACTAGATGTCAGTACTGGATAAGAGCATCCTTAATAGGTACTTGATCTCCTGCAGTTGTAACCACTCACGTGAAAGGAATAAGCCCTATCTAGCACATATGTGTGCATATGTCATTGTAATGTATGCAGCTGATGACATTTACAAGTTACCCAGACACTTCTACAACTGGTCGGCTCTTTTCTTAAAATGTTTAACTTGCACTTCCCTTACCCACTAATTATTAAAGGAAAATGACCGTTTGATATTAACTTGCAAATTACTCTGTCCACCATCGTTGCCACATCCTATATGAATGTATCTCCTCACTTTTGATTTGTCCTCGCTACAGCCGTTGGATTTTGAAACAAAGAAGGCTTATACTTTTAAAGTAGAGGCCTCCAACCTGCACCTTGACCACCGGTTTCACTCTGCGGGCCCTTTTAAGGACACTGCCACAGTGAAGATCAGCGTGCTGGATGTGGACGAGCCGCCGGTTTTCAGCAAGCCCCTCTACACCATGGAGGTTTACGAAGACACTCCAATTGGGACCATCATTGGCGCCGTCACTGCCCAAGACCTCGATGTCGGCAGCAGTGCCGTAAGGTAAGAAAAAGAAACGTTTTCTTTTCTGTGTCAGAAAGAGAAACAAAATAAAGCAACACTCTGACCAGACTTGCATGAATTATTTAGGAATACAATGCTTGAAAATGGAATCACTTTACATAGTAAGTATAAGAATAGAAGAAAAAACGTAGGATTTGAACAAAAACATCTGATATCAATCCCTGTAACAGGGTTTAGTAGTGGCCTGATGTTGGGCTTGTCACTCATGCTGGTCAACCTCAATTTTTTTATCCACAAAAGGGATTTAATAGTAAGCCTAAGAGGATGATTCTCATGACTAACGATATTAAGATACTTTCACAGTGCCTGAAATATCATAGATATATAATACATTTTTCAATTATTCTAAAATCTCTGTCTCTTACCCAAAGTTACTGCTTGAAAAAGATTGTTTTACCATTTTAAATTTGCAGCTCATTTTTTCACTGTGGCAGTTGTATATGCTGATGGAAGCACAATTAGAGTCAGTCTTAAGGTAAGAGGCATTGTGGAGTTGCTCAAAGCCCAGACTTGGCAAGGAGTTCCTTACTGGCATAAGGCTGCTTGGTAGTGAGTCAACAAAGCAATCGATGGAATAAGAAAGAGTAAGAAAATACACCCCCCCCCCCCATAAATGCCACTTGCATTGCTGAAACGTGGTGGGATTCCCTTTTCCTCCCTTATAAATCGATCCTACAACGTATTTTGAGACTTGTTCTGATTCAACTTTGCTTCCTCTGTATGCTTAATCCCTGCCAGGTGCCCACGTGCCTACAAGAACTGCGGGGGGGGGGGGGAGGAGAAAAAAAAGGAAGAAATGAACATATGTACGAAACAGGAACAGACAGACGTTGCGATTGCCGATGGGGAGGGGTGGGGGAGGGGAGGACTGGGATCTGGGATTAGCAGGTGCAAACTAAAAGGAGAGAGAAACGTGTGATCTGTTCCGAATCTTCTAACTCCAAAGGGTTGAAGCTTATAGTATGCAAAATCCACACCAAAGAACACATTAAGTAGGCTTTTAAAGCAAAACACCACTCTGTCGAGATAGGAAAAATACATAGACATATATCGCACAAGATTTTAAGCCATGGGGTAATTAATGATAAAAAAAAAAAAAAAGCATCATCCTTTCAGCGGTAGCCTCAACACATTCATAGCATAGAGAAAAATTTCAGGATATGCCTTCGAGCATGAAAGCTCTGCTCTTTGTATTTGTCTGCATCCACCCCCCAGAGTCGCCTGAACACTTTCCTTCTTGAAGCATGTCTGTGATCAAGAGAGAACTAAAAAAGCACATTTGTCTTGGGAAAGGGAAGAAAAAGAGCAATTATTGAGTGCCCCTACACGTCAGGTTGAATGCTGGCTCATTTCCTCATTGGGTTCAAGTTGTTCTACATGCTCATATTACGGCATGATTCACTGTCAGTTAAACTCCAGAGAAGTCTATTTATTACCAGTGTTCACAGGGGCATGCTCAAGAATCTGCTACGTTAGTAGTTGTTATACATTAATCTGTCATCATCCATCAATCTTGTTCCTAAACACCCTGAGTGTGCTGCTGGTCATTGTGAAAGTGGAAAATGCCTGCTGAGTGGATTCACAGGTAATTTCAAGAATGTAAACAGAATGGAAGAAATATTGAAGGTTGTAAAAAAGTAATAAAAAGGTAAATAAACATGGATTGAAATTCTCTACAGTTCAATAGATGAGAATTGTGGGACATAGTGGGACACAATATCTTAGGGAACATGCTAAGTTGTTTAATTTACTATATGTACTATTTTTTATTTTACTTTATTTTTATTTCATTTTATTTTTTTGACTGCGTTGGGTCTTCGTTGCTGCGCGTGGGCTTTCCCTAGTTGTGGCGAGCAGGGGCTACTCTTCATTGTGGTGCGCGGGCTTCTCATTGCAGTGGCTTCTCTTGTTGCGAAGCCCGGGCTCTAGGCATGCGGGCTGCAGTAATTGTGGCTTGCAGGCTCTAGAGTGCAGGCTCAGTAGTTGTGCCATGAGGGCTCAGTAGTTGTGACTCATGAGCTCTAGAGCGCAGGCTCAGTAGTTGTGGTGCACGGGCTTAGTTGCTCCGCTGCATGTGGGATCTTCTTGGACCAGGGCTCAAACCTGTGTCCCCTGCATTGGCAGGCGGATTCTTAACCACCAGGGAAGTCCATATGTTCTATTTTGAATACTGATAATAGCATGACGAGGTCGAGATATGAATAAAATATTATTTTAATGAAATACTTAAAAACCAAAAAATCGGAGAGTTGACAAGTAAAAAAATACCACCTGGTAAAGGTAAGGTGAGAATTACAAACTTCTAAATATAAGAAAATGATTAGATCAAGACCCTGGTGTGAAGAATAAAGGAAGCCTACATTTTAGAGAAATTCTCCAGCTACAAGCCTATTTTCTTTATCTGTTTGTTTGTTTGTTTTTGATGTCACAGAAACTAGTGTCTGACAAGTGCTACTTTATGTGACATGAAATAGTATCCCCAGTCTTTTTTCTAATGGGCAGCAGCCTGACTCACTGAAGCTGTAGACAGAGATGGATTTAATTGATCCCCGTGAGGGGTTGTCAAAAGACAGAGGAGCTTTTGAATCCACATGAAAGTTGTCTTACTTTCATGTTCTTGGAGTAAACAATAAACTTGAATCATGTCAGGTGAGGAATGTGGGGTATGGATCGTCTCTTCTTGGTCTGAAAACATGTTTGCTCGCTTAAGAATGATAGTAAAAATATGTTATAAAAAATAAGCATCAAAATGACAAATTACTTGGCATGTGTAGGTATGCTCTGTTTGTTTTGTTTTCCTTTGCTTTACTGCATTTACTGCTTTGCATTACCCTTTTCATAGGTTATTGTGGAAGGTATTAATTTAAGATTAGGTTATTCCACACCACTGAGTATTTTATAAATATTATTACTTCATCATCACTGAGCACAGCAAAGAGCCAGAAAGCAACGGCATTAACCGGGGATTGCAAAACCTTAGAAGAAAGGTTCAGTTAGGTGTAATGCCCCCAAATATACCATATCCTGTCCCCTCTTGTCCTGAGCTTAATTTCTAGTTATTGTTTCCTTTGCTCTTCTAGCCTTTGCCTTTAGATGAACTGATTTCCTGTCTCTAATATTCTATATCCTTTGACACTCTTATTATATAGTTCATGGGAATGATTTCTAGTGAGTCCAATAGGAGTGTAATGAGTGTACCTACTATTAGTGAGGTGGGGACAGTCTCTTAAGAAATGAAATTTAAAACAGGTGACTATGCAGTTACATTGGAAATTAATATTTGTTTTGGATATAAGTGATTTAAGTTACAGAGAGATTTCAGTGGATGATTCTGCTCATTATGTGCTATTTTTCTTTTGTTCCAAACATTTAAAAATCTTAGTTATCCTATGAATGAATTTCAAAATAAAATTTAATCAAAGTATTTTTCTGTATAAAATGAGAAAATGGACAATTCCATTCTAAACCCACTCCTTGTAAGATGGGTTGGATAAGATACTGATAATGTAAACTAAAATCTATTTTATGTATATAAACGTCCATGTGTAAATTATTATAGTATTTAGTAGAACAATTGAATGGTTTTTCAAGTTACCTCCTTTTGTTTGATGATATGTCCAACAAAAACCCATCGCGTAAAATCAAGTAGTGAAATTGGTTAATAAATAGAAAACCATTATCAAGTATCATAAGTAAAAAGTAATACATAAAATAATTAATAACTGGTTGTTAAAACATAAATGTCTAAATGAATCCCACTTAAAAATTATCTTATATTCCGTATCTGGTCTGTTCAATACACTTTTGGAAACATTTTTGTATCACTTGAAATTGATTTTTTCATCGTGGATTAGGAGGCTATCAGAGTAGCCAATTTTCATTTGAGGGCCCTTTCCAATACACCAGAAATCTTGTTTTGTGGACAAAAACCTAAGCTCAAATACAAAACAAGCTTAGAGAATGAGAAGAAACAGAGGCCCCGCTTATCAAGTGATATCCTAGAGCAACATATATAATTTACTTTAAATATTAATTAAATGAAATGGTAAAAATTAAAAACTTGAAAACTTGCTCGCTCTCTATTTTTCTCCTATTTAACAAGATTTTTGTAAGAATTAAATGAGGTATCGGTATAAAATGTTTTATTTTTAAAATTGTTTATAGATTGTATATTTTTTAGATAAGATTAGGTTCACAGCAAAATTGAGAGAAGGTACAGAGATTTCTCATATGCCCGTTGCCACCACGCATACATAGCCTCCCCCTTTATCAGCATCCCCCACTGGAGGGATACATTTATTGCAGTGATGAACCTACATTCACATCATAATCATTCAAAGTCTATAGTTAGCTTTAGGATTCACTCCTGGTGTTGTACAGTCTGTGAATATATTTATT
This sequence comes from Balaenoptera physalus, assembly GCF_965194825.1. Lineage (NCBI taxonomy): Eukaryota > Metazoa > Chordata > Mammalia > Artiodactyla > Balaenopteridae > Balaenoptera > Balaenoptera physalus. Next base: position 159,071,948 of record NC_138890.1, read on the forward strand.
ATGACATGTATCCATCATTGTAATATCATACAGAGTATTTTCACTTCCCTAAAAATCCTCTGAGCTCTGTTTATCCCTCCCCACACCAATCCCTGACCTTTTCACTGTCTCCATAGTTTAGCCTTTCCAGAATGTCATATAGTTGGAGTCATACAGTATGTAGCCTTTTCAGATTGGCATCTTTCTCTTACTATTTACATAAAGCTTTCTCCATATCTTGTCAAAGTTTGATAGCTCATTTCTTTTTAGTGCTAAAAAGTATTCTGTTGTCAGCATGTACCACAGTTTATGTATCCACTCACCTACTGAACATCTTGAGTGTTCTTTAAGTCCTAGGAATTACTAATAAAGCTGTATAAATATCCATCTACAGGTTTTTAAATTGTCAGCTCCTGTGTGTCAATACAGGAGGAGTGCAATTACTGGATCAGATGGCAAGAGTATGTTGAGATTTGTAAGAGACCACCAAACTGTCTTCCAAGGTGGCTGTGTCATTTTGCACTCCCACCATCAATGAATGAGAGGGCCTGTTGCTCCACATCCTTGCCAGCATTTGGTGTTGCTGGTGTTCTGGATTTTGGCCTTTCTATTAAGTGTGTAGTGGTACCTTATCGTTGTTTCAATTTGCATTTCCCGGATAACATATGATGTGGAGCATCTTTTCATGTGCTTATTTGCCATTTGGATCAATATATCTTCTTTGGTAAGATGTTTGTTAAGGTCTTTGACCCATTTTTTTTTTTTTGACCCATTTTTAATTGGGTTGTTTGTTTTCATATTGCTCAGTTTTAAGAATGTTATTTTTTTCCAGTGCATACAAAAATAAGCAACAAAAGGTTTACCTTTCTTTAATATTCTCAACCACAGATACAATCTCATTGTAAAAGAGAGATTATGATGGATGCATTACTTGTTAAGAGCATGTATGAAGCTTATACATACTCAATTGTCTCACTGAGTCTAACTTGCGCTGAGTTTCTGGGCAATGGCTACCTGTGGATGACAAGGAGAGATTATAGATACGCAAACCTGAAATATTATAAAACTCAGGACAAGAATTAAGAAATCTGAAAATGAGGGTCACCAAAACTCCACTTTTCTCTTTACCTTTGTTCACACAATTAAATTCCGTCCAATTAAAACAGTATCTTACGCTCTATTTCATGGCCTTCATCCTAGACTTCTGCCATTTTAGGTGGAAAACCATATGCATCCTCACTGCTATTCTAACTCACTTCTCTTTCTTCTTATCATTGTTGTCTTTTACACGTCTTTCATATTCACTAAAGACACTATATAACTCTACCATGGTATTTGTGATTTTTAGCTTATTGCATAAATATATATTTACTTTTTTAACCACCATCTTCAAAACGCAGAAAATGAAAGGGCGCTGTAGAGTTAAGAATATTTCCCTGTTCTTTCAAATACTATATGCAAAATTAATTTAATTTTAAAATTTTCTTGATGTATTTATCCTAATATATAAAGTAACCAGTTAATGAAATGTAGAATGTTTATGTATGTATATGTGTGCATTTATAATTTTTAATTGATTATAAGCAGATCTAGATCTAGACCTAGATATATAAATATAATAGGTCTTTTTATTTTGTAAGGGTCTGTAGACCAGGGTGTTTGGATATAATCTTTATAGGTCTTAATTTCTGCTATTTTATCACAATGTAGTCAAGAATATACTTTTTCTTTTTTTCTTTTTTTTTTGGTAAAATGGCTTTTTCTTTCCTTAGCTTCTATAAATAGAATTAATGGAAGCTAAATGCTATCAGTGCATTTGCAAGTAGACATTATACAAAATTCAACTTCAAAAAATAATTCTCTCTCTCTCTCGAGTCCTAAACACTAAGTGTAGCACAGTTGTGAAAAAGTCAAATAGGGCAAACTCCCCACATGTTTAGCTACTACTGCAATGTCTAAATTCCACACTCCTTTTTATTTTTTTCCTGTAGTTTCTTTGAAATATTTTATAAGTTTCGATCTGCTTTTTCTTTCCATGTCTACCATTTGTACACAATATCTCTATTCTTTTTATTTTACATTTTTGCATTTTTTATCCACTTATGTTCTCTATACACTTTCAAATGATCTAAAAATTTACAATATTTCTTTCAGTGGTATTTAGTCCTAGCTGTTGTTAAATGCCAGTTGTTATCCCCACTTAGAATTAATTAAGTAATTCATGAAAGTTTCTGATAAAGAGACTAACACGCTTTTTGTAAGGTGAGCTTTAAAAATGCTTTCTTATGTAGAGTCCAGTTACTTGTTTGGTATAACTCTAATTACTCTTTCATATTCTAGTTTCTATTATTTAACAGAGAGCAAAATAATTTATTTTTATGGCCTGTTCTCTTAAAAAATACTGAAAGTTCTGATAGCAATTGGGAAAAAACATTTTACCCATAAGGTTATATAAGTATTAAGATAAAATTGTTAATCCTTTTTGAGTACTGCTTACCTTATCTCTTTCAGTTAACATTCACATTGTGAATATTAACATATTTGCAAGAGACACATCTGGTAAAGGACTTTTCTCCAAAATATACATTCTTAAAAGTCTAAGATGAAGGAGATGAAATAGAGGGTGAGAAACTATTTTAATTGGAGGGAATAGAATTGTTGCACAAAGGTAAAGAAAAAGTTGAGATTTGGTAAACCTCATTTTCAGATTTTTTTTAATGCTAGTTCTGAGTTGTTTAATTTATCAGTGACTTGATTTGCATATCTGTAATCGCTCCTTAATCTTCCTGCTTAACCATTGCCCAGAAACTCAGCAGACCCCACCTCCAGTGAAACAATTGACTATATGTAAGCTTCCTACAGGTGCTTATCAAATTATTCATCCATCAGAATCTCCTTCTTATGATGGGATTGTATTTGCAGTTGACAATATTAAAGAAAGGAAGTACCTTTACTAGTATACTCTGCTTATTTTGTTTGCACTGGAGAAAAGAGCATTCCCTGTACATTTATACCAACTGAATGTTTAACAGTAACTCATTTGAGAAGTTGTTGATGGAGAATTTAACTTAATTGTGGAGAATGAGAAATTCCTTTGTGAATAAACATTTTGTTTTCCCCTTCAAATGATGTATTCATTGATGATCAACATAAGAGGAGCTATTGCAAAGAACATGTACCAAGATGAACAAGTTTACCCTTGTTTGCTTCAGTGGCAATTAACTAACAACATATAGTGACATTGTAATAACTTATTTGTATGTGTCTTTGGGCTGAGCCCTTTGGTCACAGTTCTTTAAACATCACAGCTATTATTTTACAGTGGGATAAACTGAGGCCCAGGAAGACCCAATCATGTCTTCAGTAAAGATGGGAAAATAATTTGAACATAAGCAGCCAGATTCTAAAGGTCAAAATACTAATTGCTCTACTGCTAAAGGTTAATCTAAATATTTATCTAGGTTTTTGAGTTGCTTTGTAATTCTAGGATTGTTGAAAATACAAATAAATTTCATAGTTTTTAGTAGCTTCTTAAACAAAATAGACAGAAATTCAAAACAAGTCAGTAAAAAATGTACAATATTTGATTCTTTAAGATATGATAACTATGGGCCTTATTATATACCTGCAAGAATTCTATACACTTACATAGGTTTCCCTGGTTTAAACCTTACAATAACTTTAAATCTGAAAAATGTTTAATTCAACTATGAGAAAATTGACATTGTTCAGGCTGGAAATATAGAAACAAAATGTACAGTTCTTTTGTTGACATTTTTTGTACATATGGAAAAAAATCTTATTACTTATTACCTTTTATTTTTCTAGACAACTACAAAGTCCTTATAAGATTTAGACATAAGAATTTATTGACAAAATTCAGTGGATTTGTGATACAGATCTACAGCTCTAATTTTTATGAGGATTGGATCTTGGTAGCCAATGATGAATTTGCTTTTATTTTAAGACATTTTATAGTATTCTAATGATACAGTGGCTGCATGTCCAGATATTAGGATGGTGAACTGTTTTTGAGGCTATCTTGTTATGCTTCACATAACTCCTAAGAATGAAGGAATGTCCAAGTCTGTGATCTTTATTACTGACTTAAATGTTTTAGGTTTACATTTACCTGCTAGAGGTTCAGTTTCTTTGCTTTCTCTCAAAGTGCTGAGTGTTCTATATAAATGCAAATTTCATAGCTCTTTCCCTTCTCTCTATAATTTATATACATGCTCTTAGAGAATAGCCCTTTTCTCACAGTTGTTTGAAATGTTTTAATTATTTTGATTTTTTAAAGATTACTTTAAATATATCATAAATAGATATAAATCCTTCTCCATGGAAAATATTGTAATAATCAGGATCCAGTTTATAAGCTGCCCCAGATTATTTAATAAGAGAATGTGAGTAATTTTCAGAGAGAAATGAGCTAAAGAGTAGATAATCACAGGAGGAAATGAAAGATCAGTTACCAGAAAAAAAAAAAACCAAAACAAAACAGTAAATAAAGGCTTTCTTTCAAATATGGTGTCCATATTTGGGTATCAAATGGTAAATGACTCTGGTTAAAATAACATCTTTCTTCAGAGACATTTGGCCGTGGCATCCAGTGACAGTAAATAAATCCAACTTGATTAGGAATGACAGGCATTTGATACAGTTCAAGGGAACAGTTGTGATAAAGCTATATAAAAAGACTTCAGAATAAATATGTCTAAATACTCAAAATATATAAAACAAATACTTCCATGTGTTAATGTGATCAGGTCATTATTAAGAGGAAAAGTCAGATGTCCTTATAAAATAATTAAATGCATACATGCAAGTACAAGAAATGGATAGAACAATAAATTTAATCCTACTCTAAAGAAACTTTCTTGCTCTTCTCATTTGAGAAAGACTGTTAATACAAATTGAAATAGATAAATAAGATGAAAGAAGTAAGAATATAGAATTTTGTAATAAGGAAGCAATAAATGCTTCCTAGAAGAATTTGGCAAGGCTTCATGGGAAGACCTTGAGCAAAGGCATAATCACATTCTTTACTTATTTACCCAGGTATTATTGTCCATATTTTTAATAATGAGAAAACTGCCATGACATGCTTGCTGTCTAAGCTCTTAAGTGCAGGCCCATATTTTTATATATATATATATTTTTTTTTTTAATATCATTATTAGAGTATAATTGCTTTACAATGGTGTGTCAGTTTCTGCTTTATAACAAAGTGAATCAGTTATACATATACATATGTCCCCATATCTCTTCCCTCTTGCATCTCCCTCCCTCCCACCCTCCCTATCCCACCCCTCTAGGTGGTCACAAAGCACCAAGCTGATCTCCCTGTGCAGAGCCCATATTTAATCAGTATTTGCCTGAACTTTATTTTCTTTCCATTAGAGGAAGCTGCTTTGAGGTCTCTGAAAAATAAACCAAAGGCCAGGTGTAAAGCTTTGGGGGCAGACGAGGGTTAACATCTAGAAACGTAAGATCGTACACAGTCAGCAGACCACATATGACTATTAAAAAATAACTAAAAAAAGACTCCCAGAATGAGGAAAGCGTAAGCAATATTGAGGAAAAGTATAACAACTATGATTTTAATAATATGTAGATTATAGTGTATTTCTTTTTCTTTAGAGAGCTATTTTATTCGTGTTACATGCTTCCAAATAGAATTTAAGGACAGAATAGTTCTGCCTTTATTAAGTTAATAATTTGACCTCATCAAACATTTAAGCCAAACAAGGGGAGCTGTCTAAACTAAGATGTAATCTGCGATGAGGAAAATAAGAATGAGGAGGAGGATTAGGAAAAAAACCCAAAAAACTAAAAGGAACTAGTAGGAAATTAGTAACTACTATTTAAGGAAGTTTGAGAGAAACATATTGGGATTCCTCAGAAAACAATTTAATTGCAATGTTGATGAAGCAATTACAATCTAAGTGTTGTATGTGGCTTAAATTCTTAGTAAAGTGTTTATAGAAATAAATTGAACTGAATTTACTTTCATTTAGTTATCTGCCACCAGACCCAAAAAAAATTTAAAAAACAAACATTAGCAAAGAGTGAAGAGTAAAGAGATTTTGATCTATTATTAGTACCTGGACAAAATATTTCCTACCTTGACCTGAGTCATTACTCTTAACATCTTTATTGCTTAAAAAGTGAGATGTAATACTTTTTAAAATTTATTTATTTATTTATTTTTGGCTGTGTTGGGTCTTCGTTTCTGTGCGAGGGCTTTCTCTAGTTGCGGCAAGCAGGGGCCACTCTTCATCGCGGTGCGCGGGCCTCTCACTATCGTGGCCTCTCCCGTTGCGGAGCACAGGCTCCAGACGCGCAGGCTCAGTAATTGTGGCTCACGGGCCCAGTTGCTCCGTGGCATGTGGGATCCGCCCAGACCAGGGCTCGAACCCGCGTCCCCAGGCAAATTCTCAACCACTGCGCCACCAGGGAAGCCCGAGATGTAATACTTTTAAAGTACTCTGTATCATCAAGTACTTTTTTTACAAAATGTGTTTGAGAATTGGGACAGGGTCAAAGTTAGTTTTTCCATTAACTGTGAGAAAGCTATTAGGCAAATTAAAAGAAACAATTTTAAGGGGAGTGTTTACCTAATGAAGAGAACAAAACTTTAAGGCATTTCTGAAAACTCATTTTCAGAAAAATAATAAAATTGTTCTCTGTCGAGTGGTCTGCACAGATTAAGTTAATGCATTAATTTTTGATTTCCACTGAATTGTTAAAACAGGTTTCTTATCAGCAGTCCCTGTGCATACTTCTATAAACTATAGATTTGTATCATATATCTATCCTAAGCATCTTTTTTAAATTTGAATTTCATCTACTCACCAAGTAAGTATAACATGACTCAAACACAATATGTACCTAAAAGTTTTACTCATTTAAACTGGTGAGTTGGGCCAAATTAGACAGTTTATATTATATTGTGATTTTTGCTGAAACCCGGCCTCTGTACACCAGCTCCAAATTGAATCTCCAAGACAGATTTTTGGGTGAAGTAGAAAAGAATAGCTTTATTGCAGGGAGCCAAGCAAGGAGTACAGGGCAACCGGTGCTTAAAAGACCCAAACTCCTGGAAGGCTTTCAGGGGAAGGGTTTTTATAGACAGGGTGAGGGAATGGGGTTGCGGGGTGTGTGATTAGCTCTTGGACGTTTTTCTGATTGTTTGGTGGTGAGGTAATTGGGAGTCAGCATCATCAACCCTCTGGTTCCAACCAGTCTGGGGTCTACATGCTTGTGGGCAGCATGCAGTTAATTTCTTCCACCTGCTGGGGCTTTCAGTATCTGCAAAACAGCTTAAAGGACATGGCTCAGAAGATCCTTGACTTTGTTTATTGGCCAAAGTGTTATTATTTTGTCTTGCTTGACTGTTTTCCTTTCTTTCTGTATTTTCTCACTTCTCTAATTAAATTTTTTCTTTGAGTAAAGTGTTTCTACAGACAAAAGGCAGCTGGAGGACATGGGTGGGAGTCTATCTTGGGAAATCCTCATAGGGTCGTGCTTCGTTATGTGATTAGTTTCAATTAAGATATCAGTCTACCCTTAGATTGAATGTGGACTGTAGCAAACCCAAAGTAAACCAGTCATGGCTAACTCTGGGATGGTGATTCTCCTGAAACTGATCTAGACACTTTATAACCGGGTCATGTCCTCTCTGAAAATATCCAGGAAATGTAGGAGTGTTTTCATTGTCAGTTCATTGATGGCCACATCTCATCTATGTCTGCTAATTGCTATAGTGGGCAAAATACCACAGTAGAAAATGGCTATTGTCCAATGTTTATCATTCAGTCAGGCACAGGGATCAGCCAGTCACACAAAGGTAGGACCTTAGGAAAATGCCAGGACCTAGTGTTAAGAGTCTAACCGGCTATGGGAAGATGCTGAAGATGTTCTACTGAGTAGAAAACGTTCAGATAAGAAGGCAGTAAGCTTTCTAAGAGGATAACATCCAGAGGAAGGGGTATCAAACATCACAAGGTGATGGAGATAAAAACTAGATGCCAGAAAATAGTGAATGAGAACCAAAGCACCATTGTAAGAAATAAGGCCTGGCTATTGTGCCCATGGTTTGTACTTCAGGTGTTTGGGGTTGGGGGGCTTCGTAGTTCAGGTGTTTTAAATTTGAAGGCTACATATGTGACAACTTTGTTCTAGAACAAAGCATACATTTGTGTGATAGGAAGAGGTTTTTTTTAAATTGAAAAATAATACAAAATAATAATGTGGAAAGAGAGAGGGAGGTAAGGATATGTACACACACGTACATACATGTACACACCCCACATGAATGATTCCATACCTAGGTACATATATCTTATCTCATTTTGTCTATACCACATTTACTTTTATATTGCTAGGTAGGTATTATTTTCCCAAATTTTACAGAAGACAAGGAGAACAGGCATTAGGGAGAAAGATTCCTAACCTAACTGCACAAGGTAAGTGAAGGAACCGGTATATCACCCTAGTTGTTTCTCCAAAAAGTTCATGTTCTTAATTCTATACCTATTTCTTTGCCTCTCAGGGGTGGTTGATTTATGGAATGCAAACTCTATATGTCAGTGTTAGACTGAAATGACTAAATAAATGAAATTTGCTTACTCACCTTCTAAGATATTGGATTTTGGTTGATAGATAGATAGAAAGGTAAAACAGAGATAGGCACATTATTTTATGTATGCAATAAGTAAGTTCTTGAATTTTTAAACACATTACCAGATAGACCTAAATTTAAAATGAACTGTGGGTGTGTAATGGTTCATTGTACATAGATTCTGTTTGACTCAGCTTTCTAAACTGTAAAATATGCTGTAAGAATTAACTAGAAGTAAAGTGATCAATTGTCCCAGTTTTTTCTGGGACCAAGGAGTTTTTAGGATCCCAGGATATTCAGCACTAGTACTGAGAAAGTCCTCAGCAAACCAGAAAGATTGTATTGTCCTAAATAAGACATTCCTAAAACCCTAAATAGGGTTTGAAGTAGAAATATTTAACTATTATATAGGTAGTAAGAATAGGATCTGTGCATTGATTCAATATAGTGTTTAAGTTGCAGATGCTATGTGCAAATAACATCCCAGGTCCCTGGCAACACAGAGATGAATAAAGTGGCCTCAAATAATTTAAAGGGCCTTGAGTAAGGAAGACAATCACAGGCACAAAATGTATATAATCTGTCTTATGTTTGCCAAAATCTGCAAAACAATTGAGTGCTAGGAGCATCAGAAAAGGACCTATTCATTGCAGAAATTTGCAACAATGCAAATACGTGCAGAAGAGCTTTAAATAATATCATGCAGTTTAATTGGAGTAAATGAGAAAAGAAGAAAGGAATTCCAAAAACTGATGGAGGTTCTACTTAAGGAATGGCAGCGTGAGAAGCTCTGCAGACATGCTCCCAGTGAAACAGCATAAATGGTGAAAATTATTTTTAAAAAATTACAATCATATACGGTCTCTGGAAAATTTCCTAAGAGCATATAGCAAATGAAGAAACATTTATTCAAGAAGATCTATTAAAACACAATAAGAACATCAAGAGACTGTGGCACTTGACCCCAGACCTGTTTCTTCCCTTCCACTCCCATCTCCCAGCTCAGCCTGATAGAGAATTCTCTCTGGACTCTGCATGGAATGGCTGAGAAAACAGGACTCCTCTCTCCTCAGCTCTCAATCATGGGATATAGTATCTTACCAGGAGGGGCAGGATGCCAGCGTTTCTCATCTTTTCCAACTCTGAGTTTTCAGAAGCGAAATCCCTGGTGAGTGTGGTTGAGATTGGCAGTTTGTTTCCTCCACTCGCTCCACTCCACTCACAGGGCAGAGGCCCTACCGCAGGCAGGCTGATAATATGGGGCCCAATCACTTGTCTCATGTTGCTTGTTCCACTCCCAGAGAGTCAAAATGAGAAGACCGTCACGCCTCCATCCACCGCTGGCAGCAGGGATACAGAGAATTTCCCAGGGTAAGAGAGCCCATAGGATTGGAGAACTTTAGCTCTTCCCAAAATATGTTCCTTTATTTTTTTCAGTTTTAAGAGACATAAAATAATAAAAGTACTAATTAACAATGTTTTATTGTAATTTTTACTGTATCAGTGTACTATAGATAACAATATATGTATTACATATATGTATAGATATATAATAGCACATGGCTACCTAGGAGTAACATTTCTATATTTTATTAGAATTAAGTTAATATAAATTTGAGTCTAAGTTAAGCTGCATATGGTAACATCTAGAGCAGATAATAAGAAAATAACTCAAAAATATGGTATAACATTATTAAAAGAATTAACATTCCACTAGAAAATATACACTTCATGCGAAAGAAAGTAGCAGAGGAGAAATCCAGAAACCTGGCACCATCACAATTTTTATCCTATAGAAGTGAAATTTCCAGATAATTGGAGCTTATCCCAATTAATGTTTTGAAAAAGTTTTGAACTAATAAGTTTAAAATGTTTTAAAACCTACCACCTACTGCACAACTTGAATATATGAAAATGATTGAATTGTTCATTATAAATTGGGAAATTGTATAGTATGTGAATGAAGCTATTATTAAAAATAAGGCTTAGGAAAAAAGTAAGCATATGTTTGAAAAGTGAGGCTTTATTGCAGAGCTCAGAGTAGGATATGTTTGTTAAGGTTAGAACAGAGTACTAATAGGAAACAATAATTAGAAAGTATTATGTATTATACATATTTGTATTATACAAATATCGTATATTAACGCATGTATGTGGAACCTAGAAAAATGGTACAGATGAACCGGGTTGCAGGGCAGAAGTTGAGACACAGATGTAGAGAAGAAACGTATGGACACCAAGGGGGGAAAACTGCGGTGGGGTAGGGATGGTGGTGTGCTGAATTGGGCGATTGGGATTGACATGTATACAGTGATGAGTATAAAATTGATGACTGATTAAAAAAAAAAAAAAAGAAAAAAAGAAAGTATTATGTTCCATGCAAAGTAAGAGAAATAGATTTCATTCTATATGGAAAATAGTAATAGAATCTCAGCCTTGCAAGGTACATTCAGACTCTCCAATCACGCATAAATTTGTTCTACCACATCTGCACCAAATATTTCGACGTCAATATTTGACTACTCCTGGTGCTTATGGTTTTCTGAGGAAACCCGTTATGACCCTGTGCAGCTCTGACATCAAAAAGTCTTTGATATACTTATCCAAAATCTTAATTTCTATGGATTCCATTTTCCTGTCCTATCTGTATCCCACTGAAACATAACAAGTAAATCTAACACCTGCTTCACATGAGTGTCCTGATCAAATTAAAGGCGGCTAGCATGTTTTATGTCTTCTTTCCTTCAGCCTGCATAGCCCTAATTATTTCAACTACTCACAACCCATTGAATCAAATATCTTTCCAGCCTCTTATCTTTGTCTCTTGGCAAGATTCTGGTCTACAGGAAATGCTTACAGCCTTGTCCCCTTCAGATACATCTACCCTGTGCCTTAAAAGTGATGAACTCTTAACATATACCTTAATTACACCTTTCGAAGTGTTCATTACCCACAAGATCATGTCCCACCTCCTTAATAGAATTTACGAGACCCTCCTTGACCTAAATCACTTATCTTTTTTTCCTGTTACTGTGCCTTTCAGATATTTTCCCATATTTCCCAACAGCTTATAGTTTCCCACACAAACTCTATGGTTTTGCTACTGCTGTTGCAGCTTCCTGAAATACCTTTCCTCCTCTCCTCACTTTGTCTGCCTCTCTCTTCTCGTGAATAATTCCTTTATAGCCTTCTAATGTCAGCCAAACACCGTGTGCAGGAAGGTTTGCCTGAATCAATAGGTGTTGAACCAGGCATAGGCATCTTTTCTTTGCACTCCTGTAGTGTCTTTTCTGTCTTTCTACCAGGCATAAAAATCATCTGTTTATCTGTGTTCCCCCAACTAGACTCTTTATCAGTGGGCATCTTACTTTACTACTTTTTATGTGTTTCAATCCTAGTACAATGTCTAGTGCATAGTGGGCACTCTGCAAATATTTAGTGAATGCTACAATTAAACACCAACCATTGTTAGTCTACACCAACAATTCTTTAGAAATGCTATAGTCACGAAGAAGCTTCAGTAACAATTTGCTTCTTAAATTAGGCATGTGCTCAAGTTGAATAAAGGTGCTGAAAAGGGGTATTGTGAGAAGATGCTTTTTTGTTCAGAAAAGGACATCAGGCAATAGAGCGAATTAAACTCATTATATCTTGTACTCCTTGAGTTTTAAATGTGCCTTAAGTTCATTTATAATTTTTGAGAGCATTTCTATGAGATAGCATGTTACATTGAACTCATAAGGTATGTATTAGCGTAAATCAACAACAGAAATATCAGAGGCAGATAAAAACCTTGTTTCATACTCTGATCTTATCAGTTACTAACAAATATTGACAAGTTATAAATCTCACCTATAAAGGCAAACTAGCTTTGATCTAGCGCCAAAATGATATGCAAACTGCTCCAGTTTTAGGTAACCAGTTTGTCAAAATTATAACTTGCAATTTTGAAACACATGTCTTTAACTTTTCATGACGGCCTGGGGATTTAGATGTGCTGACTACTATGATGTCATCTGTTTCAGCCACTGTTTGTAAGGACTTCACCTTGATTCCCTGGCCAGAAAAATGGTGATAAACATATTGTGCATTCAGTCTTTTGATTAGCAGAGCCCTTTTCCACTTAAAAATGATCCATTTAAAATTGGTAAGACTATCTTATGATAATTATGTGGAAAACATTGATGACCTAGTTCAAATATCAGCTCTAAAACTTTCTAACTTTGTGAACTTCAGCATATGTTTTGTTACTCATATGTAAAATGGGGAGATTAATAATACTCATTTTTTAAGGTTGTTCTGGGAATTTGTTAACATATATAAATATTTAGAACAATACCTGGCATGTGGAAAGATTTCAAAATGTCCATTAATATGATGATTGAAAATATGTTTGAAAATAATTTTACATATATCATTCTATATGTCCACTATTACACAAAGGTTTATACAAATACAATATGTCTTTTATTCATTTTCTTGCATTTCATAGTCCAGCTGCTTCACATAAAGAAGGCAACGTCTGTTACTAGCAAGAAGGTTGGCTAATACAGAAGATAAAGAGACATTATTAGCCAAGATCACTGTTTTTTGGTTTATTTTTTAAGAAAGTTGTCCTGATATTTAGAGTAATAAAACAACCATGGCCTTTTATATGTGTTTGAGGGAAATATTTCTGTACAATTATCCCATTGTCAGTTAAAAATTTTCCCCTTAGTTTCCCTAACATGTTTTTTGTTGTTTTTTTTTTTTCTGTCCATGGAAACGAAGACTCTACCTGTGTTCTGACCTCAGTTCTTTGTAGCTATTTCCAGATGCCTCTCCCACCCCCAGCTCTTCCCACAGTCACCATTAAGGAATCTTTTACTGCTTGAAAAAGTTTTAATATTCAGCAGGTTAAGGAAATCCATGGTCAGCTTTAGAATTTTAGTCTCTGCTGAGCTTTCAAGGTGTCAAGGCCCTAAAATAATATGAACAGCAGGAGTACTAAATCTTTCATTATTTCCAGTTTTCCCTTGAGCATACTGACTTTGCAATAAAGAAACTGTCATTTATACTCTTCTTTACTGCAAGGTAGGTAATAGCTACAGGAAGAAAAATAAGGAACTGTGTCAAGTTAGCCTGACTGCCATCATGATTAATGTGTAATCATTGCACATTTGCATCTACTCTTTTTTATATACAGGTACTTCATAGATTGGAAGAGTGATGGAGACAGCTACTTTACAATAGATGCAACTGAAGGAACCATCGCTACTAGTGAATTACTAGACAGAGAAAGCACTGCGCAGTATAATTTCTCCATAATTGCGAGTAAAGTTAGTAAGTATGGCATGGACGGAATCAATGTTATACTGCAATTCTTTGGATTTCACACTCTTAAATGAGTCCCTGCTGAGGTGTTTTCATTTTTGGACTGACAGCCAAGTGGTCTCTTGGGGAAACTCAAAAACCTGCTCCTTTTGCTCATAGCATTAAGTCCAGAAAAATTGTGACAGCTGCCAATGAGCCCTGTTTGCAGGACTGCATGAATATCTAGCAGTGCATTTCATGGTGAGATCTCATCCTTTTCCACCCTGCAGGAGGAAATAACCATCACATGAAATCATCTTTTCTGAAATATTTTCTGAAATTGAAGAGAGCATTTTTAAATTCACCCCTCTTCTTTCTCCTTTCATTAAAATGTATTTTGTTATGAACATCATTGTGAAATATACAGGAGTTTTAAGTGCAATTCTTCAAGTGCAATTCTTCAGTCAGAATCTATAGGATTGTTAGCAATTACTCCTTGTGTTGGTTTCTGCTTGGTCCAGAAGAGAATCCTTTAGACTGAGAGTGATTATAGGTCTTATGTGTTTGGCTGGACAATTCAGGATATTATCACAACTTCCAAAGGTAACAGGTGAGGGTGGGAGTGGAGACCTTGGCTAGCAACATACTTGTCTGTAACAGAAGTGCATCGTACAAGTCCTTCTGCTTGGGTTCTCTTGAAAGATTTGAGGAAATCCCTCTGAGTATCTTTCATTTTGTTTTCCTCCTATTTTCTTCCGTGCATCTGGTACAAGTACTCTGACAGCTAATGTCACCTTTCAGTGCAGGGAGAAGCTAACCGTGAACATTTCTGTTGAGGGGTTTTGGGTCAGTCTCAACTCAGTGGGTGTAAATGGGAAACAGTTTTGTTAATCTTCAACAACTGCTTCCAAACATGCATAATCAGACACCTATTCCCGGGCCTTAATGATGCCTTTAGCTGATTTCATTACTTTTACGTTATTCTGATTATTAAAGGTAAATTTAGCATAAAAGAACATGCAGCTTCTGTCTTGTTTGTTGGACTACTTCTCTGTTATGTTAGAAGACGACTGCTCTGAGGCTGCCATACTAGAGAGGTCACATGTTGGTGGTCAGGTTGACAATCCCAGCTCAGCTCAGCCTTCTAACCATACCTGTCAGAGCGCTGGATATGTAAGTAAAACCATCTTGCAACCTCTAGCCAGGCTGCTTGCTAGCTGAATACCACAATGTAACCTCCGTCATTACCATGTGAAATGGAATATATACTCAGCCAAATCTTGCCCAGATTCTGATGCACAAAATTGGGAGAAATACTAAAATTGTAATTATTTCAAGCAACTATATTTTTGTGGTCATTTGTTGTTGTACAACAATAGATAACTGAAGAACTCTATGACACCATAAGTTGGAACTTTGATTCCTTGGTAGTGGGGGTAAAGATTCTCCAGCTGGACTAGAAAGGAGAGCGAGAGAAGTAAAAATGCATAAATCTCTCTTTTAAAGATTTTTTTTTTGAAATATAGTTGATTTGCAATGTTGTGATCATTTAAGATGTACAGCAAAATGATTCAATTATACATGTATATGTATAAATATATATTCTTTTTTTTACATTCTCTTCCATTGTAGGTTATTACAAGATGTTGAGTATAATTCCCTGTGCTATACAGTAGGTCCTTGTTGGTTATCTGTTTTATATATAGTAGCGTGTATATTTTAATCCTAAACTCCTAATTTATCCCTTCACCCTCTTTCCCCTTTGGTAACCATAAGTTTGTTTTCTATGTCTGTGAGTCTATTTCTGTCTTGGAAATAAGTTCATTTGTATAATTTTTTTAGATCCCACATATAAGCGATATCTCATATTTGTCTTTCTCTCTCTGACTTAGTTTACTTAATTTGATAATCTCTAGATCCGTCCATGTTGCTGCAAATGGCATTATTTCACATAAATCTCTCTTATCTGCCCCCCAGAGAGTGCTCCCCTGGTTGCCACTGCTTCTAGGATTAAAATTGACTGGCTAAATGGACTGCCCGAATACTAACTCTCTTCATGTGATTTTTGAGTTATTTGGTATTGGGGTCTCTGAGCATCCCATTTGCCCATGAACTTGATGTGGGCACTCAGTGGTAGACCTTACAGCTTCTTAATTCCAGGTCCCCTTGTGTAGCAGACGGCTTTCTTGGGTGAGTTAATAGCATGATTTCTCAACTCCAGCTTTTCGTTTTGTCCACTTGACCCTGAGGAAATTCACACATCCTGGTCATGCTGAACAGGTACATTACAGCCTGCCCCTCTACCATATGCTTTCTCTGTCATGCTGTCTCCTTTCAAATCTGCCCTCCTTGCTCTGTTAGGCTCTGAGAGCTGATCATCCAGTCAGCTGCCTGAGAAGACATTCTGTCAGGAGAACAGAACCAAATGCCAGTCTCCCAGTTCTCTTTAACTTGTTTTCCTGAAGTTTCCTTTCATGCCAGGCATCTTTCTTCTCTCCCAGATCGCATCCTCTTACAGTTACATACGTTATTCATCATTCTTTTCATGCTTTCAGTTATTTCAACTTTGAATGATTTCCTTCATCCATAACACTGAGGAAAGCTTAACTATAATATAGTTAGAAAATAAACTTTAGTATTCTAAGATCTTTGACAAATAGAGTAAAAATGAGATGTCTAAGTTATCGGTTATAAGACCTCTATCGACTATATTATAGTCACTCTCAATGGCTTGGATATAGTAAGTGATAACTGACCAGAGGTAGCCTATTCAAAAAACTTCTATTTATCAAAAATATATTTTCCACAGTAGAATATTTTTCATTCGAAAACTATCTTGTGCGACCTACCCTTTCTATTAATGCACATGCAAAACATGTGCATATTTTTAGAAGGAGGAGTATTAGGTCCAGTATCTTAACTCAAGATGAAAGTCTGCAGCTAGTTCTTCACTCACCTGTACTGTAACTCTAAAAGGTCTCTTTCTCCCCAGCGGCTACTGTAGCTACCAAAACCATCATCATGGTGTGAGGGCACCCATCATAGCAGGTCTGGTACCTGCAGTCAGAGCCTGAGCTCCAACCACTTGGAAAATGGAAAAGGAGTATACATCCATACTGTGCAAACGAGTGTCATTGTTCCTTAAAAGCTTAGATTTTTCAAACTTAGAAAACTGTATTTTGTTAATTATTAATAGAATTAGGGCACATGCTGGCTCCTCTCTGACCTGCTGGATGTAGTTTTTACCTAAATCCAAATTAGGAAACCCCATTGTGTGGATTCTCATAAGTTATGTTGGCTCTCACTTGGACATATGCAGAACTGAGACTTAGACTCGTAATCCATACATACACCCAATGTGAAAGGGCTGCCAAGCTAATATTTCTAAAATATCTACCCCTCGTCCATTCCACTGTCTATTCAAAGACCACTGTGTGGAATTTAGAACCCTCAAGGAAGTCTGGTGAGATGAACACTATACACCTCCATGAAAAAGAAAGAGGCTAAGTATATATCACATGGTCATTAAAGATTCTGCAATAAGAATAGATTGTTGTGGGCCTTATTTTGTTTGAGTTCACAGAGTCTGAAAGTAAACTTTATTTATATTTTAATACATAAGGCTGCTTTCAATGATCAAATTAGCCAGCCTCAGCAGGAAACTCTCATTATGGTGAATGACTGAGAAATAAATAGCCCACACTTGCCCTGCCAAGTGGAACAAAATTGTGTAAGTGTACCTTACTGCAGATTGAACTAGCATATGTTTTGGCCCTGACCCTTCTATAAAAACTCTCAGATGCAATGAAATGGTACAATGATTGAACAACTTCCAATTAATTAAAAAGCAGTCATTAATCAGAGTTGCTATAGTCCAAGGTCCAAATAGTTTTATTAGACTACTAATAATTATTTTATGCATTATTGCTTTGCTGTTTTTATACTAATCTTGAGAATTAAAAAAACGCAAGCCTCCAAAAATCACTTCATTCAAATTATCAGAAACTTCCAAAGGGCAAATGTTTCTAATTTTTTTTTTTTTGTTTTTTGTTTTGGTGTTATTATAACACATATCATTAGACAAAGATAACTACATTAAAGCCTTAGAACTTTTATGTAATTATAAAATAAATGGATGATACCAAAGACAATTCTTCTTTTCTTGGTCATGTTAATTATCCAGATGGCAATAGATTGTTTGTATTGTGGAAGAGTTCAAAAATCAGTGATAGACTTACTGCGTGCTATATTTGGGGAAAATGTTATGTGTAAGTATACCATTATGAGTCGGGATTAAATTGTTGATTAATTTTTAAGGTTATTTAGCATTAGAGCTACTTTGCTTTAACTTTTTTTGCTTCAACATAATGTAAGTAGTATCATCTTCATATATACAGAAAATCAAACTGAGATTATTGTCCATAATTTAGGCTCAACATAACTTCATCTAATTTTTTATAAATTGTATAGAACATTATATACATGCGAAGTATTAATGGTTGTGGGTAAAACTAAGACTGAAGTCTGTTCTTAAGGACAGTTTAGGAATAGAAACTGACCCCCAAAATTATTTTAGTTAGTTATAACTATGCAAATTATGCTGAATTCCAGGGACTTCAGACTTAAGTGCGCTCTCATATAGCCTCCAAGGGAAAGTTGCCAAAGGTTTATACTGACCAAACTGTGGTCATTAAGTAATGAAGGATTTAAACAAAAATAAATATGTTTTTTGGTAGAAGTTTTTAAAGGGTTTCTTCCACCTGTGTGCCAAATAGTTAGCCATGAAACGGTGTTCTCAAACCAAATGAGAAGAAAGTACCTAATGTTTCTATAATAATTGTAAGTAATAATATTATAAATTAGTAAACCAAACTATTATAGTAGCTTTATATACATTCACTCAATTTATTACTGTCCACATTGTAAGAGTGAAGAAATAGACGCTAAGATTTATTTCCATTTGTCACACAGCAAATGATGACCAAGCTAAGACAGGAGCCCAGGACTCACACTCCAAAACACAATTTCACAGGGACACATATTCACCTCCTTATGCTTCATTTTTAAATAAGTTAATAGTAAAATTAGTCAAGGTGATTTTTACATACATAAATATTTAAAGTAAACTATAGTAAAAAATTTTATGTACATTTGCATTGTACATATAATTAAGCTGAAATTATTGTTAGCCTTGGCATCTATCTATCATCTATCTATCTATCTATCTATCTATCTATCTATCTATCCACCTACATTTAAGCTCGTTGGACTGCTTAGCTATTAGAAATCTATAGTGGATTTGCATTTTAGAAATAAAATACAGACTCAAAGTATGAGAATAAGGAAATATGTGTGCAATATTATGTGTGTGCCAGGGTTGTAGGTAGGTAGATTGCTATCTCTATCCAATAAGTGTTAATTACTAGATAAGACTCAAGCTACAAGAGTTCCTAATGATTTTATTGTGAAGGATCCTTTCTGATAACTTCCCTGTATATGGAAAGATTCTTGCCTACCTACACTGCATGGCCTCCTCCCTGCTGGCTGCCCTTAGTGGCAATGCCTTTGCCAGTGCCAAGGACATAAAGAAGATCCTGGACCGTGTGGGCATCGAGGAGGTGGGTGACAACCTGGCTCAGCAAGGTCACCAGTGAGCTGAAAGGAAAAAACCCTGAAGACATCAGTCACTGCTCAGGGTATCAGCGATCTGGCCCGCGCGCCCACCTCCGGAGGGCAGGACTGCAGCTCCTGCTGCTGCTTCAGCCTTGGCATCAGCAGAGAAAAAAGACAGGAAGGAGAAGGCGTTGGAGGAGTCAGATGACTCCCTGGGTTTATCGTGTTGAAGAAGAGTTCTACTCCCCTGCAAAAGTGATAAGATGTCATTTCTGACATCAGTGGTATCACCGATCCCCCATTCTGTTTAGTAGAAGCAAGTCACTAGATCCAGACCACACTTAAGGGCAAAGAATTACATGGAGGTAACTCATGTGGGTGTCAGGGAGTGGGGATTCTTGGGAGCCATTTTAGAAAGTTGCCTACCTGATGTGTTTCTTGGCAACTAGACGAGTCTCTCTAAAAGTGAAGAAAGTTTAGAGACCATATTACTTAACCACTAAGCCTGAAAATTTTGTGAGAAAGACAACAATCTGGTTGAATTCATAAGTATGCAACCGAAATACAAAGTGCTGTAAGACAGAAAATAAATAAAATAATTATTTTTGAAGGCATAAGCATAGTATGTCACACAGGAATTATCATTTGAGCTGAGTCTTTAAAAGATGAAGAAGATATTGAAAAGGAGGAAAGGAGGGTATTCTAGGTTGAGGAAACATCTTAAGCAAAGGCAGAGAGGTATTAAAGCTCATGTCAAGATGAGAAATTACAAGTAAGGGGGTACAATTGGTGCCCAGAATGTGTAGGGAAGGGTAAAGAAAATGCATTCAGAAAGGGAGCCTGAGATCTCCTCTCTATTCTCATATAGAATACAGTATTGTTAGGTACAGTCACCACACTGTACAGTACATCCCTAGGACTTATTTATTTTATAACTGGAAGTCTGTACACTTTGATCACATTTACTTTTTGCACACCTCGCACCCCTGCTTCAGGCAACCATTTCAAGATCGACACAAATATCAGATCATTGTGTTGTACACCTAAATTAATATAATGTTGTATGTCAATTATATCTCCATTTTTAAGAAAGAAAGAAAAGAAAGGAAGCCTGAGGCCTTTTCAAACAGAGCCTTAAATACCACGTGGAGAAATTACAAAGTTTTTTAAGTGGGTTTTTGAGCCCATCCTCATTTCTGCTGTTTCTACTATATGTCCCTAGCTCAACATATGTCCAAAGAGACATATATCACTTCTCCAACTTTCCCCATCTGGTGAGTCTGGAAGGTAGTTATGCAAGGCACCTGCATCCCTGTAAACCAGCACTGGCTGGGTTACATCGTATCTATCTGGGTGACCGAGGTTAACCTCATCAGGATCAAGAGACAAGGGTGAGTCTGGATTTTCTGCAGTGTTTGAGCCGTAGACATTTCTTTCTACTTTGGCCAGTCTTTTTTCAAAAGGGCACTGTAAGTCATATGCACATTTATTGAGAATAGGCATGCCGGTTGGCCCTTTCTTTTTTACTACTGTTCTTCAACTTCTTAATTGTTACCTGAATCAGAATCACCTGGGACAGTATTCCTGGACCCCATTCAAGACATAACTGAATCAGAATTTCTGGGATTATTGCCAAGAAATCTCCATTTTAAACAAGATACCTAGGTCATCTAATGGATACTGATGTTGGAACCAGTGTGCTAAATTCTCTAAATATTAGCATGGATTTGTGGAAATAAAACAGCTTAATGTTGCTATGAAGACATGTACATACTCAGAGAGTGTAGTTGACTTCTGAGGACTAAATAAAACCATTGGTTTCAATTCTGGATTGAAGCCATTATTTTTTCCTATTTTTTCTCAAATAATTGCCTTTCTCTTACACTTCATGAATACATTACTTTGCATGTATGAGACTAGGTAGTTTATCTACCATTTAATATTTCTTTTTTTTTTCCCTGAGTAACTATATGAAACTATCAATATTTTGTATTCTCAAAGAAAGGTAACTTTGATTTATACTAGTATTGGCAACATTTTACTAGTACTTGTAATACAGAAAAGTAATACATACTTTGAAGAAAGAATCACTTATAAATATTCAACCATTTCATAAAGCCTTCAATGTGTTGTATACATGGAAATAATAATCGTTAACACCACTATACTCATGGACTTAATTTAGAAATGATACCATTTTTCTCACTATTATATGATGTGTAAATATAATAGAATCCAAGTTTGTTGTTATAGTTTATATTTTATTTTAAACTTTCAACTGCTTATGGGTACACTATCATAATCAAACTATTTAGGAGTAGTTTAAACCAGTAAAATTGCTCTATCAAAATCACATACAAAACAATGTCAGGCTTTTTTTTTTTCCTTAATTAGTATCTGATTTTTCTGCAGAAATTAAAACCACCTGATGAGCTTCTCACCTAATGGTTGAAATTTGGATAAAAATTATATTTTAGATATGTACAGAAAATTTTAGTATCACATATCAAAATTGGAATTCAAAAAGAAGAAATATTTTTCATTGAAAATGTTATTTTACTGACATCATGGACTGTATTGTATTTCATCTATTTGTATAGGGATCCTCTCAGGTGTGAACTTCTTAGTATCAGGGACTTTATCTTATACCTCTTTGATGCCTGTGGTTTATTATACTCTCTGGAACACATAGATATGTACATAGTTAATGAATAAATTGTGAGTAGCTTGATAGGCATCCCATCCTGCTGATTTGGGCCTTGGAGTTCCTGGTAAGTTGCCTCTTCTCAGCCTCTGTGCTCACCCGGTATATGTGGGGTATGATGTAGCTGGAATGGACTTGATGCTGGAACAGGCTTAATGAAGTCCAGAGGGAAGACCTGTCAGCTCTTCTGCTAAGGCACCAGCACCCCAGGCAGTGTGCAGGGGAGCAGGATGTCGAAGACCCACGCGGCCTCTGGCTTGACCACACCTTGTCCGTGCAGATGCCACCGGCAACGCCCCGGCTCTCCTGCTCCCTCTCAAAGTCCAGGCTTTGAAGTGGGGTCAGGAGCTCCCAGGCAGGGGCTGACTTGGGCTGAGACTCCTGGGAGTAGCTGTGATCTCCATCTGCCGATGATGGGGAAAGGGACTTCCAGAAACTGCCAGCAACCTCCTTGGACTTGCTAGTCAGTCCCCCCAGGCCAGGCTCCGTGTCCCAGAAGACCCCAACCCAGTCCCAACCCACAGCCACAGAGGGCAGGTAGGCGGGCTCAGAGACCCTGTGAGTCAGGACAGGGTGACATGTGGTTCCAAAGGGCGGTGACGCCATTCCAGGAGGCCTGGGGACTGTGGGAGCTGATAGCTGCATCAGTCTCCTTGGAAGTAGAAGCCTTGCTGGAAGTGCAGACCTGGAAGCAAGTGGGAGCTCCATCCCCAGCAACAGGCCCCTGGGGCAAAGTTCCTGCGTGGCCCCTGGCAATGAATGCTGTTCCCGGCACAACGGCGATGTGCCCCGCGGAGCCCATCGCAGCTGCAGCCCCATGGTTGGAATCCTTCTTTCCTTTTAGTATATATTTTAATATTTCTTATCACCAGGGATTAGTTATCTATTGCTGCATAACAAATTACAATGGAGTTTCTTTGGGTCAGGAATTCTTTTCTTTCTTTTTTAATAAATTTATTTATTTTATTTTTATTTATTTCTAGCTGCGTTGCGTCTTTGTTGCTGCGTGCGAGCTTTCTCTAGTTGTGGCGAGTGGGGGCTACCCTTCGTTGCGGTGCACAGGCTTCTCATTGTAGTGGCTTCTCTTGTTGCGGAGCACGGGCTCTAGGGCACACGGGCTTCAGTAGTTGTGGCACACAGGCTCAGTAGTTGTGGCTTGCGGGCTATAGAGCGCAGGCTCAGTAGTTGCGGCTCACGGGCTTAGTTGCTCCGCAGCATGTGAGATCTTCCCGGACCCAGTCTGGAACCCATGTCCCCTGCGTTGGCAGGCGGATTCTTAACCACTGAGCCACCAGGGAAGCCCTGGGTCAGGAATCCTAAAAGAATTCATCTTACTATCTGCCCCAGGAAGTCTGGAAGACTTGACAGCTGGGGGCTGGAATCTTCGGATAGCTCTTGTACTTCAGAAACCCAAAGGCACTGAAACTTTTTGCTTTCTGCAGCTAATTAAACTCCAGGTAAGGAGAGATGTCAGTCTTCTTTTCTTATCAATGAAGCATAATATAATTGAGGTTCAGTCATGTTGTTGTAGCACGTATCACTGTTTTGTTCCTTTTTACTGTTGAAGAATTTTATTGTATGGATATGCCACGGTTTATCTATTCACCAAAAGATAGACATTTGAATTGTTCCCAGTTTGGGACTATACGCATAATATTTCCATGCACATATGCAGACAGGCTTTTTGTGGACATTCATTTCATTCTCTTGGGGAGAGACCTAGGAGTGGAGTTGTTGGCTTATAAGTTCACATTTAAGGTTTAAAGAAAATTCCAATGTATTTTCCAAAATGACTATGCAACTTTGTATTTCTGACAGTGATCCTTTCCATCAGCAATCCATTTTATTTCTCTCAGCTATGATTTGTGAATTTCAGTGTATAAGTCCTACCTTTATTTTGCTAAATTTATTCCTAAATATTTTATTATCTTTGATTCTATTGTGAATTGAATTTTTCTCAGTTCTGTGTCAGTTTCTTCTTTGCTAGTATATTAAGTATAAAATGGCCATTTTTTATATTGCTCTCTTATCCCACAGCCTTAATATACTTGATTTGATCTGTAAGTGTTTTGTGGATTCTCTAGGGTTTCCTACCTACAGGATCTTGTCATTTTTTGATAAAAATACGTTTTCTTTTCCATCTGAATACTTTTTAAATTTTTATTTTTATTTGTTTGCACTGGATAAACCCTTAAGTGCAATGGTCAATATGTGGTCAGAGCAGACATTCTTGCCATGTGCTCAATATTAAAGAGAAAATATTTAGTCTTTCACCATTGAGTATGATACTGGCTATAGTTTTCTTATAGATGGACTATGTCAGGTTGAAGATGTTGCCTTCTATTCATTATTTGTTGAGAATTTTTAATAAAATCATGAATGGATAAATTTTGTCAAATGCTAATGCTGAGTCTATTGAGATGGCTATGTGATTTTTTTGTTCTTTCTTCTGTTAATATGATATATCACATTGACTATTATTAGATGTTAAACTAACCTTTCATCCATAGGATAAATGCTATTTGGTCATTATACATTAGTTTTCTAATGAGCTTCTGGCATCAACTTGCTAATATTTTGTTAAGGAATTTTTGTACCTATTTTCATGAGTGATATTAGTACATGCTTTGGTTTTTTTCTGATGTTTTAAATTGACTTTTGGTATTAAGAAACAACAAATAAGCTGGTGTTTTCTCCTCTATTTTCTCTATTTTCTGAGAGGGTTTGCAAAGAATTGATATTATGTGGTCTATAAGTAGTTGATAGACTTTCTCAGTGAAGCCATGAGGGCATGACTTTTTCTTGGTGGGAAGATTTTTAATTACAGCTTAATTTTTTCCACTTGTTTTAGGTCTATTAAGATTTTCTCTTTAATTTTGCAGTCAGTTATGACAATTTATGTCTTCCTAAGAATCTGTCCAGTTCATCTATGTTAACTAAATTTTTGACATAAATTTATAATATTGTTTTATAATATGTATTTCACTTATGGTATTTCACTGCTCCTTTATTATTGATTTTCATAATTTCGCCTTAATCTTTTTTATTTTCTTAGTTTAAGCCGTACTTTAAAATACTACTAATAAGGCAGTTCTAATTCAAATTGACTCAAAAAGTTATCGGATTTGATTGAGATATCACCAAGGATAAAGAAAGAAGATCTAACAAAACATTCTTGAAGCCATGAGGGGCAAAAATAGAGTTAGTTATCGATTATTTTATCTGAGCCCAAAACTATTAATAAGCTAGTTATGCAATATAAGCAACATGGGTCAGTGATAATTGGAGTTTAAATGGCTTGACTACTAAGAACACAGCAATTAATTGTGTAAGATTTTAGTTATTTTACTTTCTAAGTATTCAATGATAACTAGTTTCTAATTTGGCAAAGATTCGGATAATAATGCTCATGCCAAATCAAGTTTAAACAAATTTCATCATTGCTGTTTCAAAGATTAGATGAGTCAGAAAGGAAATAAGTCATTCCTTTTTCACATCATTTAATGAATTATAAATGAAAACGTATATATATATATATATATATATCTTTAATAAATATATTACTTTGGGAAAAGATCAATTCTTACTTGAGTATAGTAGTTCTCAAACAGAAATGTTACTATGTACCCAGACAGATTTACAAATATAAGGTGACATTTTTAAACATTTAACTATAAAAAGTTTTACAAATATGCAGTAGAAGAGAGAATTACATAATGAAACCCATAAACCCATCACTCATTTTTGACAGTATGAATAGCTTGTCTTTGTTGTTATTATAGTTTTTCCTCTATTCTTGTTTGGGCATTTATTTTGTAATTTCCACAGTGATGACTAGTGACATTTAAAATTCAGTATTTCTACAAATCCTACAGTGCACAGGAAAATCTCACACAACAAAATATTTGTCTTAGCTAAAATACCAAAAGCACACCTTTGAGAAACACTTTTAATAATAAGATGTTACAATACTGATCATATTTTGATAGTACTCATTGGGACAGATGTTCAAATCTATATTGCAGATTTATATTTAAAACTACCAAAAGGGAATTTTTCATGGGTAAAAATAAGCTTGAATTAATAACTTATTTATACATTATAAAATTAAATCTGTACTATAAACATAACTTAAAATAAAACTATAATCCTGAGGGAAAAAAAACCACTTTCTTCTTCATATGTCCTTGGGACTTGTAAATTATGTACCAAGTAAAATAGGAAGTAGTGGCTGATTTGTACATTGTACAGAAGTTGAATAGGTTAATATATAATAGAGTTTAAGAGCATGGACTTGAAACTAGAACACTTGGCTTCAAAACCCATCTTATCACTTTTAACTTGGAATTTTTGGAAGAGTTACATTCCCCCTCTGTTCTTCAGAGTTCCATATACAATAAGCGATAATAATGGTCTCTATATTAGAGTTGCCTGTGAAACCTAAATGAGCTTACTTGTGAAATGTCTTAGAATATGGGTACATTATAAGTATTATGAAGTATTAGGCATTGATTTTGCTGTAGTTTTTGATAATTTACAGTTTGTTTAGGAAAGTGAACCTAATTTAACCAAACTGTTGATTTTATCTGTATTTCATGATATATGAATACTTAATATCAATAACAGAAGATGAGCTAGATCATCTCCACAAATTACAGTTGGTGATAAGAATAATGATAATTTACCAAAACGAATCTAACATTCTGTAGAACACTCATTTAATACAACAAACTTAAAAACTTATGAATTAGCACCTATTAATACCACGAGTTGAAGAAAGATTAAATAACTTGTGAAAACTGAACCAAACCTTTTCTACCAGATAAGATAATGCCATGTAACCAATATTAATTTTTGAATAAATAGATATTTTTTGCATCCTTCTCCAAGATGACCAATACACCTTCTATAAACACAACCCATATTACAAAATTACCATTTCTCTTCCCTTTATGTTATCTGTGCCTGTACTGGTACACAATGTTGGATTTCACTGTGTCATATATGAATATGTGGACATTTCTTAAGCTACGGCTGACGGTGCTTTTTATTTTTTTAGATAAATTTTAGCACAGCAGAATATTGTTGGCTTGTCAGAATCAGTCATGTGGTGAGATTTGTATGTATTCTTTACAAGCATCCAGATAGAGATCTATGAGAATACTAACATTATGAATCTTCAGTGACACTGCAGATGAAGAATCTAACACAATAACCAATCATTTAAAAAGGTCTGGTGGAATGAACATAATATTTGGATTTCCATAGTCCTGGGTTTGAATATTAACTCCCCGTCCCTCTAGATGTATGACTTTGGGCAAGATCCTTCGACAATTTGGGGCACTTTATCCATCTGTAAAACTTCATTAGGTAAAATAAATAAGTTGAAAGATGTGCATTATGTTATGCCTTATTAGTCTAATTATTTCTGGTTTTCTTCAGCAAATGACAGAGAGGCCGGTAATCTATCACAGGCTGGGGCTAAAAATTGTGATGGAATTTTGGCAGAGATAATTTTTCAAACTAAACCCTGTTTATTCTTTCCTTTCTTATCACCAGCAAGTAATTTCAGGGTGCATCGTAGTTTTCCACCATCTAGCTCTTACTTCTACTTCCTTAAATTTATTTTAATTTTCGTCTATGCAAAGCAATCTCTCCTTCATTCTTGGAGTTTATCATCCTTTTTTGGAGGAATCATTTTGAGAGAGTTATTTAAATATGTAGATGATACTACCCAATAAAGTTATAGACAAAACATAGAAAATCATATGTTTTATCCAGTGAAAAATATCACTATTAGTGAAGATTGATCCTGTGAACTAACCCTGGTATGATGGCTACACTTGTGATGAAATACCAGCTAAATGTTTGACCTTAACTTTGGTGTTGATTTTCAGGGATAAATACTGGTATAGTGCACTGCTGGTGCTCTGACAGCATGACATTGATAGCGCCAATATTCATCTTTTTTTTTATAATTAAAAAAAAATTATTTTTTACTGGAGTATATTTGATTAACAATGTTGTGTTAGTTTCAGGTGTACAGCAAAGTGATTCAGTTATACATATACATGTACCTATTCTTTTTCAAATTTTTTTCCCCTTTAGATTATTACAGAATATTGAGCAGAGGTCTCTGTGCTATACAGTAGGTCCTTGTTGGTTATCTGTTTTAAATATAGCAGTGTCTGCATGTAAATCCATCTTTTTATCATTTATATTTGGCACAATGCCTCAGCTTTCCATAAAGGAAAGTCCTTTGGATTCCATATGAATGCTGATTTTTTAAAATGTTAATGCTATTTACTATAAGAACAATAACTGATCAGATTTTGTAATCATCTTTTCTCCTTTTATGTTTTTAACAGGTAACCCATTATTAACCAGCAGAGTCAACATATTAATTAATGTCCTAGATGTCAATGAATTTCCTCCCGAAATATCTGTGCCATATGAGACAGCTGTGTGTGAAAATGCCAAACCAGGACAGGTATCTTATCAATATTGTTAACTGAGTGTATAAACACCCACTATATGCATGTGTTTTAGGTTATATGACCTTGCATGAATATACACACATGGATCTTATGTCTTCATAAAAGAAACCATAAAAGATAGTAAATTCTTTTGAATTAATGGTATGTTTTGGATGTGGAGTTAATACCACAGGGGATAAAGTGATGATGGCCTAGTGAATATTCTTTGTATAACTAAAAGTTCTAGGATTGCAGATTCTGTTGTTTTCCATTTGTATACTGTGGAATTTCTAAAGAACTTGTGACTCTAAATCCAGGAAGCAAGCAACTTTAGACTACATTCTTCTATAGTATTTCTTGCTTTGCTCACATGCTTTTATGAAAAGGTGCATAACAATTCTTAAGCCCTTGAAAAATGGAAAGCTTTCTCTGGTGGCCTTGAGTAGAGCATCTGGGTTATTCAAAATATCTGAATTACATTTTCTTATTACGTATTGCTCTGGAGGGAGGTTCTGGTGGGGAGAGGATATGAGGAAGGACCATATAGTTGATGAAAGTTGTTGTCAAAATCCTAGAGTTTATGTGGACAATGGTGGGTAGCTAGCCTTTTTCTACACTATTATAAATGAATGAGTGAATATATAATATGATATGATATAATATAATGTAATATAACATAATATAATATAATAGGAACCAGTCATGAGCAAATGGTAAGAGTGTGATATGAAACAAGAATATAATTAATCCAATATTGTATACCTAGGTTCCAAAAGAAAAATACATCAGTATGCTTTGCTTTGCTGTCTATTTCAATTACCTTTAAATAGCATAACTACTCATTTAAGTAAATTTGAAGTTTTAATTCTTACTTGAAGAAATATCTCAATATTTAAAACGGTATCTTTATTGAAAAAGGTCCTTTTTTAATATCTAGTATTTGTTTCAATTTGAATGTTTTCTACTGCTTCATAGAATATTTGTCCCATAGTTCTAATCCTGTGATGTTCACTAGTCTTATAGGTATTAAATTAATATTAAATACAAGTTAAAGTAAATGTTCTCATTCACACATGCCCCATTTCAAGTGCTCAGTAGCTGTATGAGACGAGTGGCTACCATTTTTATTAGTATAGATGTAGAGTATTTCCATCAGTACAGGAACTTCTAGTGGACCGTGCTGCTTTATTACGGCTTTTGATAATTTGGGGAAAGTATTAACTTTATTACAGTATGACTTAGTCATATTTTCCCAAGTGATAAATTTGGATCATTAATTTTGAATAGACACAGAAATAAATTTTTTAAAAGTTTTAATGCTTTATCACTTTAAATGCATCCAAAATTTACATGGGGTGAACCTAGTGCCTGATTTATTGTCTGAAATAGTAGATGCTGCATAAATGTCTACATAAATAAATAACCTGAATTGGTTGTTTGCAGAGTTATAAGAGGTTTACCAAAATTCTACAACTTAGCTATTCTCCACTTTTCAGAGCCTTCTACTGCCACCCCAAAAATCCAATCCTTTATTTTTAGGTAATTTAGGAACATTAATTATTTCACAGCAATCAGAATTTTGTAATGCACTAAGTGAAAGCCTTTTGGAAATAGAACTCTATTTAATGCTTCTATGTTTCTCCAGTAAATTTAAGAGTTTAAAAAGTTGGGAATAGTAGAAGTTATTAGAGATAACTTGATTTTCTTATATTTAGACAAAGTGGTAAGGAATCTGTGTGGACATTGGAAGCTCTTTTTTTCTAATAAATACCTGTTGGGTAGTCTTTGTCCTATTGGGCCACATTTCCATACAAAACATAACCCTGAAATGTCTGAAATGTAGTATATGAGCATTTTCTGCTTTTGACCGCAGCCATCCTAACCCTTGTCTAGAAACTATGCATAGGAACTATCTATCTCTTCTGGACTATAATTGAATATGCATGCATGTATATATGTACGTATGCCTTATTATCTATGTATCTATCTATGTGTCTATCTATCCATCTATCTGTATTCAAAAGAAGTAAGAGAAAAGAAAGATGATGCTATATAAATCAATAGTGATTTATATGATGAACCAATGAAGTACTGGAGTTGTTTAACTTAGGGCAATAACTCTCAAGTGTCAATTACAGATAAGTACCAGTTTATATCAAAAATTTCATCTCCGTATGCCGTTTTAAAGGATGTTTCTTCATTGTAAAGTTATGTTCTTGATAAGTTTTGATGTTAATTTAGTAAATAATTGTGCTAGTTGATAGCAAAGGCAAAACAAAACAGAACTTCACAAATTAATCCCCACATAATTTAAAGAAATTTTATGGGTGAGATATAGTAATCTGAGCACATGTGAAGGAAAGTTGAAGTTTTACAGGGTCTGTATAGTAATTATTTGACTAAATTGCCATATTTAGCCTTCGGTGTTGAATCCATGACAATTCTAAAGGCTAAATAGATCCTGTGTGACTGATTTACACTAAAATAGCGAACTGAATTTCTCATTAGAGGACCCATTGTCAAAATAAAAACTACTAGTACTGCACTAGACACTAGAAGCCCCAGTGTATACATTTGTGAGTTCCTGTGTGTTTCTGTGTGTGCCTACGAGCACACACAGCTGTATGGGAAGGTAGATCATAGTCATAAGACTGGGTTTCAACCATGGAATAAGAACAAAAAGGGATCAATAACTGACATGTTTAATGGCATCAATCTAAGAACACAGGATGCAGGCTTTGCCCACTGGGGAGCAGGATGTCATAGTTGAAATCTAAGGTCTTCCTCTGGCAAATTCAAACTTAGTCTAAGAGTGTGGTCACCTGAGCAGCACACTGCTTTTATCCTCTTTGGCACACACTTCCTGAAATTCTTCCTGATGCAAAACCATTGGATATGTTAATAAATACCTCAAAGCCATTCTGATTTGCTTACATATATAGTGAATTATCAGTTTCATAGTTTGGCTCTTGGAAGTTAACCTCCAAATTCTTAAGGGCATCTCATTGATGTATCAGAATTTTAACTACTTAGATTACACACTTATGGGAACAATTTAGGAAAAATTTTGAAACAAGTTTGGTCATACTTACTTCTTCAGAAAAAATATTCTATGAAAACACAATTTGTATCTTATCCACTGCGGGAAAAGAAACATAACAACAAAAACAGATCTACATCCTGTGTATCTCTTTCTCATCATTTTACTTAGTTATGAAAATAAAACTCGTTCTCACAAACATAAAGATACTAAAATTTTGCTTTTCAAGGACTTTTAAATAATCAGGTTAGAAAGCATTTATTTCATGTAATTTAAAATGCAAGCAAGAACATTTTAATTTTATTTTGCTTATTAGTGAGAATTTTCAATGTCATTAACCTTTTTAGTTATGTAGATATCGATTTGGAAGTAGCCCATACCCTATACTTGTACCTGCCATTATTAACTGTAAATATTTAGCTATTTGTTTATAAAAATATTTGTAAATAATTGGCCTACTGATATGAATTCGAAAAATGTCATTTCTGTTTACTTGCATGTTTCATTAAAAAAACTTATTAGCCTGGTGTGTAGAGTTCCCTTTGAAACTGATGACTGATTTCAAGTCTCATCTCAACTTTGTTTCAGATAATTCAGATAGTCAGCGCTGCAGACCGAGATCTTTCACCTGCTGGGCAGCAATTCTCCTTTAAATTATCACCTGAAGCTGCCATCAAACCAAATTTTACAGTTCGGGACTTCAGAAGTAAGTTTAACCACATAAAAATTTACCTTTTATCATGCAACTTTGTAAAAGGACACAAATGTAGAAATCCATGCTCTTCCTAAAAGCACTCAAGCTCATAAAAATATAGAAATCCATATATAAGAAATAGAAAATTTTATGGCTAGCAGTAAGCTAAATGTTAACCTATATAGACTATATCTAATGAGGCAAATTACTTCCATTTATAATGTGGACATTCCCTTAATGAGTCAA
Source organism: Balaenoptera physalus (assembly GCF_965194825.1). Classification (NCBI taxonomy): domain Eukaryota; kingdom Metazoa; phylum Chordata; class Mammalia; order Artiodactyla; family Balaenopteridae; genus Balaenoptera; species Balaenoptera physalus. Next base: position 159,104,618 of record NC_138890.1, read on the forward strand.
ACAAACAATAGGCTATCTGGGAAATTGAATACTTTTCATGTTTTAAATATATCATTTGTTCTACATGCACTGCTTGTACCTACAAGTAACTGTTTTTTTGAATAACACATGGTATGGCGCAGGTCAAGAATACAGTCTTTGTAATGAGAATGATATAGGTTTTCACTCCCACTGCATTACTACCTAATGGCAGATTATCGATATATTAAATTATACTAAAGAATTTCAACCTCATAGTTAAAATAAATTAACCTCATGGTTTAAATAAAATAGTGTATGCAAATCCTTTAACACAATGCCTAAAACCTATTACCTTTAAGGTAATTTTAGCTACCACCTCTGCCATCATAACTACACTTACATTTCTACCACCACTGCTACTACCATCACTATCACTAATACTAATATTATCACATCTGCTGCTACTACAATCTACAAAAATATAAAGGACACTGGATTAGATATAATAAGGCTAAGTACTGATCAGTTGCTCTGACTTTATTTGTTCTGTGACTTTGGATATTTTATCTCTTCTAAGTTTCTGTAGACATAATATAGGGAATAAAAACTCCTGAGTTCATAATATTGGGTAGAAAAAAGCTAATTCTTGCTAGATTCTATGCTTATGGAACAAATGAACAAGTGATAAGATGGATGATATAATGATGGTGATGATTGATAGGAATCAAAGGATGCTTTGAGAAAGTTAAAGTTAGTTTTCTTCAAATACTTGGGGGAAGGAAATTAGAGTCACAGAAGGAAATTCAATAAGATTTACGCCATCTAATAACGTAATGTGAGGAATGGCTGGGAATGAAACAAGGTCCCAATTATGAAAGGCCTAATAGGTAGGGATACCACATGTTTTATCATGAAAACTGGAGTATGTTTGAGAATAACAGTGGACAGTGTTTGTAATTTTAATTAGAGCAGCACACCTAGAATAGGGCTGTCCAAGTCAAACTGGACCATACGGTCAACCTGTCTACAAGTCATTTAAAGAGTGTATAACTTAAATCCAATGACCTGAGAAGTCTTTGAAAGGTTTACACAAGAGTTTAACATATTCAGATTGGCACTTTAGCAAATCAGTCTGGATGCAGTTTGGAAAAGACAATAGAAGGATACAAGACTACTTCTGATACTATTGTAGAAAATGGATGAGAGAATCTTGGATTAGGATAATCCAATGGATTAAGGTAATGGCTGTGAGGATAGAGGTGAGTGGTTGGAGATAGAATACATAGAGCTTCATTCTAGATCTCCTAGATTCCGTATGTAAATATGATGAAGAAGAAGACTAATAAGACTTCTAGATCATTGGCTTGGGTAACTAAGTAGATGGTCACATCATTCAGGAATGAAAGTATTGACTATTTTCCACCATTTTATCTTTGCTGGAGAATCTATATATGATTAATCATAATAATATGAATCAGATCATCTTGCCTCAAAGTATAGTATTTTGTCACGATCTGAACATGTATTTGCCACTCATGCCATTTACCATAGCCCCTGTTTTATCTTGATATATTTTAAGTGTAATTTTAAGTTTTTTTGTTTAAATGGATAGACACTTTTTTTCACCTTTTTTTTTTCTTGTGAGAACATTTAAGTTCTATTCTTTTAGCAAATTTCAATTATACTGTGCAGTGTTATCAATTACAGTCACCATGCTATATGTCAGATCCTCAGACTTTATTCATCTTATAGCTGATAGTTTGTACCCTTTTATCAACCTCTCCCTATTTCTCCCACCCCCAGGCCCTGGCAACCATTTTTCTACTTTCTATTTCTATGAGTTCTGCTTTTTTTTTTTTCTTACATTCCGCATATAAGAGTTACCATGCAGTATTTGTCTTTGTCTGGTCTATTTCACTAGCATAATACCCTCCAGCTTCATCCATGTAGTCACAAATGGCAGGGTTTCCTTCTTTCTTATGGCTGAATAATATTCCATTGTGTGTATATACAATATATATCGCATTTTCTTTATCTGTCAATCGATGGAAACCATTTTACGTGTGACAATGAGGTTTAATATGTCTTTTTTCTTCCCACCATGGACAGCATAATGAATTCTATATGGTCACATATCAATAATAATACTGGGTTGAAACTAAATCTTTAATAAAGGGGAGACTGCCTTTTGACATACCATGTTCAAGAATATCAAACCCTTAGCTCCCTAAGTGCAAATACACCGGAGTCTCTGACTTCCTATTTCTATTAATCACCTTCACCCAGGTTTCAGGCTTTAATCCTTGACTGTTCCTTTCCCCAGACTCAAGTATACAACCATCAATGGCTGAAGATTTCAATATTGATTCAACTAGTCCCCATTTTTCTATTCCTACCGTCAACACAAGTGCCTAACACCACTGACTCTTAGTGGGAATATTATAATAGACATTTGGCAGGTTTATATTTTGTTTCTCAATTTAAAAATATCCTCTGTGTAATGACAAATTGATATTCCCCTGCCAAATTCTATCTTATCACATAAACTTTTCTCAGTTTTGTGCTTCCTACTGAAATGGGTATAGAGAAGGTGCTTAATTTTTCATTGTTGAAATTAGAATCTACAAATAGAATGAATGGAATATTACTGATATAGTAACATTTTTCTGACATACTTGTATTTTAATGAGTACTATATCTTTCTAAAATTATTTTACCTGATTCCAAAGTGGGTATCATGTATGGCTACAGTGGACTAAATATTAGTACATTTCTAAAAAACAGCAAAATGTTTCTGGGAGTGACTTCAATAGACTCAAAAAATGAAATAGTGTTATGAATAAAACAAAAATTCCACTTTTCTGTACAGAAATAAAAGAAGTAAAGAACAAGTGCATGCAAAATAACACTTTCAATAGAAATATTAGTTGTACTAATATAAAATTTTAAATTCTTATTGCCTTGGATTATTCCAAGTAAAGGTTGTATCGTTCATTGTATCAAAATTAAAATGAAGTACTTTTGTGATTATATTAAAGTGATGATTATTATAATTCATGATATTTAAAAATTTTAATGAATCGATGTTTTTCACACATTTTATTTTCCTTTCCATGTTTCTTATGCTGTTTTGCAAAAGTGAAAAAAACATATATATATATTCACACATATACATATATATGTATTATAGATATGGATTAGGGAAAAATCAAAAATCAAGCTTTATCTGTTATATTATATTGATATTTGTCAATTTTAAAGAACAGGTTCTTAGGTAAGATGTTATACTGACTCATCCTTTGTAATCTTGGCTCTTCTAATCATGTAAGAAAACATCTGCTGAAGTATTTTTTCTCTGTGAGATTTTGATGTCATAAAAAATAGTCTGTCAACACAACATACTCTTGTCTTGTAAACAATTTTCTATTCTTTCTGAATAGAAAATTTAATTCGTACACCAGACAAGATTAATGTTTCTTCTTTTCCTAAGGATTGTTTTGAATACATTTGATTACATTTTGGCAGCTTTCATAATGATAAAAGAAAGAATTAAAATATGGATGTATTTTGCTGACTCAAGAAGGGCTTCCTACTGTTTAACAGATACCAACTTGAAGATCTGAAGTGATGCTCATGGTAACCATCTTATCATAAATGTCATGTTTTGTAGACAACACAGCTGGCATTGAAACCCGAAGAAATGGATACAGCCGCAGGCAGCAAGAGTTGTATTTCCTCCCTGTTGTAATAGAAGACAGCAGTTATCCTGTCCAGAGCAGCACAAACACAATGACTATTCGAGTTTGTAGATGTGACTCTGATGGTACCATCCTGTCTTGTAACGTGGAAGCAATTTTTCTTCCTGTAGGACTTAGCACCGGGGCTTTGATTGCAATCCTACTGTGCATTATTATACTCTTAGGTTGGTTTCAATATTAATCACATATTCTCCCTCTCTCTCTCCCCCTCCCTTCTTTGTGTATCTCACTCCTCATTTTAGCATGTAAATCAGTTTTTCTTCATTGAGATGCTACATTTGGATAGAAGGAAGACTATCTATCTATACTGAATTATATAATTATTATTAAAGTTAATTATATTATGAGTGTTAATTTTCTTTTTTATTCCACATGGAAATATACCAATAGAAATAAATCAATAACATCATCAAAAATATAAAAGTATGTTCAAGCCCTAGGGAATTTTGAAGTAATAACAGTTTGTGGCACTTGCTGCGATGAACTTTTTCATGACAAATATCTCATTTGCAGCAACGGTTTTAAATTCATTTTTTACATCCTAGTAATTATTGCTGCCTAATAAAGTGTTGTATAACCTTTAAAATTATACTAGATGAACAGTAGTTGTCAAGTGCCAGTTTGATAAAGAAATAAAGAAAATAGAAAGAACAGGAAAGAAGTAGAAGGTAAAAGCACCTCCAAATTTTTTTTCCTGTCTAAAGTGCTGGCCAGACACAATTCTTATTCCACTTTTCTCAGATCTCCTCACATCAAAAACTCTAACCATTCCCACTAGAACAGAACAGAACACAGTGAAATATCAAGAAGTGCAGCAAAGGGAAAGGATTGAAGTAAATGTATTCTGTAACATCTCTGTGAGAATGAAAACCTACTTTAGGGGCTTCCCTCTTCCATCAGCTCTGTTCAGCTGACTGTATTTCATTTATTCATTCGCTGCCAGATTCACAAAAGCAAAGACAGATTTTCTATTTTTCTAAGCATTCCTTTAAATTAAAATTGCAACAGAAGTACAGTTGGGCACTGTGGGATCAGCTTATATATTCATGTTTATTATTTAACCAAAATATTCTGACAAATGCACATACCTACCTTTATCTCTAGGATAGAAAATAGAATTTTAAAAACTTACTAGGGTGTAAAGCATGGTACAAGGCATTATATACTAATTTGTGAAGAACATTCTGTGAGTCAGAAGCTCATTTTGGTTTGGAGGGTAGAGTTCTGGTCCAATTTGCATGATGCAGATATTAATTCCACGCAAATAACCTTGATGTGTAGAACAAAGTATTCTTTATGTCCTTAAAATTTAGAATTATAAATTATATCTGACATCTGTTTGTGCTGATGATATAAACCCCTTTAAAAGGGAAGATGCAAAATAGTGTTCTCACACCTGAAGTTGAGCAAGATCAATTAGGTGTTTAACTTCGAAACAAGCGCTTCTTTTTCATACTCTTGGGGGCTGTCTGAGTCCCAGAGTATTTCCGTCTCCACCTAGCATGATTTGGCATAGTCTGGATGCTGGTCTTTGTCCTCTTTGGCCCTCTTACAGTGTAACAATTCGTGTTGCTTAGGTTAGCATTATCACATACTGTCATCTGCCACTCATTCATCCAAACATTTACCAAGTGTCCACCCTGCTCCTAGTTGTGGATTGCTAGTACCCAGCTGCGAATGTTGACACTCTTAGTCTTGCCATGGGGTCTGCTTACAAATCCATCTGTTCTTTGATCTCCTTAGCCAATCTCATACCCCTTTAGATATTCCAGTAGATTCTTAGCCATTTTAATGTCTTTTTTAGGGTGAGAGGTAGCATGAGAATCTTGTGGTGCTTGGGAACTTCTATTTGACCCTCAAGCACATCTAACTAGTCTCTTTCTCAGCCATAGATACTCTAAAGCCATTTTATACATATGCAGGGTTTCTCTGTGAGGTTTACAGTCTCTCACACACTCTCTGGGTGAACAAATAATAGTGCTTTTAGTTCTGAGATTTGCCTAAAGCCTGGAAGGAGTGCAGAGTGCTAAACATCTCTGCAAGGCCCATTGTACAGAAGCTCTACCTATATCTCCTCTGTCTTCCTCCTTAATTTTGGAAGAAGAGGGAATAAATGGGCTTTTATCATCATGCAGTCTCCTACTTTCTAATCCTATGACAAGAGTCTTTCTTCCAGACTCTGTTATGGTAAATCAAACACTTTGGCTTTCAATCTATTGCCACCACTATGGAGGAGAGGGGGGGAGTATTATGCCGGGCAAAGTTGAGCACTGACTTCATGGTGTGAATCTGTGCTTATTTACTCCCAGAAAAAAATAAACACTGTTGATGTAATGATGGCTGTGAGTTAATGGGGAACAAAGAGATATTCAATAATGAGGGTCTATAAATTAACTATTTCAAAATATTATCTTGCTTCAAGAAGGTAACCTGAATACTAGACTTTTGGTTTGGAAAATATCTCAATATGGTAGGACACAGAAATGTAAATAATTTGTGGTCTTAGCTGACATAATTTGAAAAGCTAAGGCCCTTATATTCTATATTCTCTCTCTCTCTTTCTTGTTTATTGCATTTAAAAGTGTCACGTAATTTGTGTTTATTTCATTATAAATACAGTAATGTTAACAACTGAGAAATATAGGTATGAATAATATCTAAGTGTTAGCTATGGGCAAACAATATTCAAGTTTTATTACTTCAATACTATACAGTTCTCTGTATGATTGGAACAACCATTCTTTTCTTTCTTTTTAAATTTTGTAACGCACACTTTTTACATGACACTGAGATATTTAAATACAATGCATGTTAAATATAAGGCTACAATTGTTTGATTTTTGTGAATAATTTTGCTATGGTTTCATATTAGCTACAATTTCAAAATGAAGTTGAATTTAAACAATGAAAAAAAGTCAACATAGATATGATCCTTATAGATTACAGTATGTTTACTTTGAAAATAATAGGGTACCATTAAAAACACTCAGCCAGCCCTGATCAATTTTATTTTTTATGGAGAGATGGGCTGACATATTCTCATATCGCAATTTTTGTCTTGTTCTAGCCATAGTTGTGCTGTATGTAGCTCTGCGAAGGCAGAAGAAGAAAGACACCCTGATGACCTCTAAAGAAGACATCAGAGACAATGTTATCCATTATGATGATGAAGGAGGTGGGGAGGAGGACACCCAGGCTTTCGACATTGGTGCTCTGAGAAACCCAAAAGTGATTGAAGATAACAAAATTCGCAGGGATATAAAACCAGACTCTCTCTGTTTGCCTCGTCAGAGACCACCAGTGGAAGATAACGAAGACATAAGGGAGTTCATTAATCAAAGGCTACAGGAAAATGATGTGGACCCCACCGCCCCACCATACGATTCATTGGCGACATATGCCTATGAAGGCGATGGATCAGTAGCCGACTCTCTTAGTTCCATAGAGTCTCTGACCATGGAAGCGGACCAGGACTATACCTATCTAACAGACTGGGGACCGCACTTTAAAGTCTTGGCAGACATGTTTGGTGAAGAAGAGAGTCATAACACTGATAAAGTCACTTAAGGGAGAAGCAAAGGCTAAAACACAACCAACAAAAGAAATTTAAGAGAAAGGAACATAAATAGAAATCACACTTCTACACACACACCACACACACACACACACACACACACAAACACACATACCAGGCTTTCTAGGACAAGATTCCTTTGATTATTTGGTTTCTAGCAAGTTGCTATATTTATCATATTGTCAGTTTTGGTTTACTCTGCCAACACAAGGTAATTCCTAAAATGTGTACTTGCTTGGTTTTGTTCTGTTATTTTGGAAACACACTGAGACAAGCTCAGGCCTATTAAATACAATTTACTGACGTGACAACCTAGAACGAAGATAGCTATGTGGCATCACGGTGGAAGAGTGTTAGATTTTTCTTAATTCCACTAAAGTGCCTATTGAAACTCTTATCATTTAAAGTCGTGTAGAGAACACTCTGCTGTGATGGCTTTGCGGGATTCAGACACAGAGGACATAAAACAAAGACACTGTCTTTATGTCAAGGAGCAATAGCAACACGCAGACTTCTCATTCCTTTTAAGGAAAAAAGAAGAATACTTTCTGAACTCCATCTTCTTATAATTAAAATGCTCTTTTTTTTTCTTTTTTAAACTGTATGCCAAAACACATTTGTTTTTCCTACCCTCTGAGAAAAGTGAAATAAATGCGATAATATCAAATTCAATATGTAAATCCCAAATTTTAAAAGCAATGTTTGATCTTAATATTGGTTCCTATTAAAGGTGTTCATGAAAATATTCATTGTTTTCCAAAGAAATAAAATTTTTAAAAAGAAAATTTTAAAAAATCCTCTTTATAAAGAGAGGCCTCAGGGCTGAAGCTCCAAATTAAAATAAATATTAGTTTTGTTTTAATATTGTGCCGGAGTGTGGAAGGGTGGAAGGTTGGTTTTAGCAAATCACCAGATCATTGCAGTCTTCAGTCATAGATAAAATTTAAGTTGTGTTTTCATGAAACATTTTTTTGGGAAAAAAATGTCATTGATTTAAACAGGGGAAGAGAAATTGATATACAGCTTCTCAGAGTTTCTTACAGTCTAGTGATTCTTTCATGAACAAAGAAAATAAAATATTTATCAAATAATACAGAATGGATTTATAGCATGTCTAAAAATATTTATTAAGCAGTACCAAACAAATGAAAGATCAGGGACTTCAGAAAATTCAAACCAAATACTAACTCTTAAAGTGAACACAAATGCAAAATCTGGTAGTTGATTTATTTTATTAACATGGATTTCAACTTTGTGAATATCGTTATTATATTGGAGCTCAGAGTGGCTTCTTTACGCATCATCTACAATAATTCTAATATAAACAATACCATAAACCTCCTCTGTAAAAACTTTTACTTTTTAATTTGATGAGATTTCTAATACTAGAAATACTAGATTTTATAAGCAGACAGGTAAGCTGCACTCATTACATTACTTTTAAATGAACTTTACACTATCTAGAAATACACTTAACAAAACAGGTAACTAACTATAAGGTAATAATATATTTTCTTAATATTATAAATATACAAGTGACTACTGAAATATTAAAACAATATATAGGAAAAATAAAAGTTATTTATAGATCCATTCTGCAGACATCATCAATACCTGTGTTTATGAAATATTTATAATTATATTTGTATTGCAAAGTGTGAAAGCAAAAATTCACACATGGGGAAAACAGTTAGAAATATAAATAATATAGGCAAATTATATTCAGTCCTATTTATTATTAAATGCTTACTTCAAAATATATAACTGATAATTATGTTGCGGCAATTAGGCCATTTGAATCTGCATTTCCCAACGCTCTTTTTATGTCTCATAATTGCAGATTCTCCTTGTCATCCTTACCAAGAACAACTGTTGAATTCCTTTTCCTCCTCTCAGGACTTCGACTTCACCTTTGTCTCATCCCTGGGAACTTCAATAGAATCTTGATGTAGTGTGATAATTTGCAGTATAATTTGCTTTGGGAAATATTTATGTAATTTTTAAAAAGCTGGCGATGTCATAACCACTCTGGAGCAAAAATTAAGTCAACATCTAGGTTTTCCCCAGCAATATGACTGGGTATGTCATGATGTGAGGCCCTTTGAAGAAGGTTAATATGCAAATCACTTCCAGCTGACCAAATGATTCTTGTCAGGAATTACTGCATGTTGCACCTTGCTAGAGAATCTGAGTGCCTCTGCATGCATTCACTTATCAGAAGCAATGACAGCACAAAGAAAACTTGGGAGGGGCAGGTCATTTCAAACCACACAGCTGAGATACTAAGCAAGTACATGAAATTGGTGGATCTTACTTTCTCCACACTAATCAGCTTTTTTCAGTACCTCTATCTTTTATGTTTGTTACACCACTGCATTAGTTTGTTATGGCTGCCATAACAAAGCACCACCAGAGTGGGTGGCTTAAAAAAACAGAAATTTATTTCCTTGCAGTTCTGGAATCTAGAAGTCTAAGATAAGAGTCTGCAGAGTTGGTTTCTTCCAAGGGCCTCTGTCCTTGGCTTGTCCATGGCTCTCATTTCTCCATGTCTTCACGTGGTCTTTCCCCTGGGCTAATTCCTCTTCTTCTAAGGGCACCAATCATACTGAGCCCACTCATATGACCTCTTTTTATCTTAATTAGCTATTTAAAGGCCCTATCTCCAAATATAGTCATATTCTGAGGTACTGATGGTCAAGACTTCAAAATATGAATTTTAGGGGACACAATTCAGCCCATAACAACCACACAGATGTTAACAGAAAAAAAAAAAACAAAAAAGTGTTTGATTTACATCAAACAAACAAACAATGTGAAAAAAACAAAACAAAGCAAAACAAAAACCATGAATGGAAATAATTTCATGTACAACGGGAAACCACAAAAGTGACAAGGTGAAAAGAGGTCTTTTGGTGCTCACATATTGGAAATATTATGGGATATCTTTCACACTACTGAAAGCAGTAGGCCTAATACTTCAATACTTATAAATAACTTGAGATTCTTTTTTATTTATAACATCACAGTAACTGGCCTTCATTCAAGAGTTAAGCAATATAAAAATTCCTTAGAATTTACATGGGGGATTTTGACTATTCATAATAATCATGCATAACTTTTTAATTACGTTGCATGTTTACCTTTACAGAAATATATGTGGACATATTCTATGTAGCATATGTATGTTATATGTTTTTTAAAAATGTAACTTTTGTGTTCAAAGAAGTATTAGATCAACACAAAAGAGTGAACTAGTGGTGTGATACACTAGAAATAATCTAAAATTGCTTTTATACCAAATTCTATCACTAACTGGAAACGTTGTTTGGAGCCAGCACCTTAACCTTCCTGTCATCTATTCTCTTTGGTAAAATGAATCTGTTGCTCTTGGTGTTATCTAAGTTTCCTCTGAAATTTATTGACTCTTAAGTTCTAGTTACATTCACATGAAGTCCATTAATTCATTTACATATTGATTACATAAAATTATGAGAATCATAGAGATCTTTAAAACAAAATATAAATCACAAAATTCTTTGAAGTATGGATGTGATTGATTACACATTGACACACCACGTTCCACATCAGGAGAGCCAGACAAATACTTCTTACGTAAAAACTGTCAAAATTCTTCATCAAGATGGAATGGTAGAGAAGTGCATAGGAAGAGAGAGAAAGAAATGTTAAAAATAGAGCCCTAATCTTGAGCCAAAGAGGAAAAGCAAGTGATATGAAGAAAACGTTAGAAGGGATGTGTTATTCCTTATCTTTAGGAGGAGGACATTTTAGAAGTCCTTGGAAAAGTTTCAGTAACTGTTGTATTAAAACAGGAATTCCTAAAAGCAGATGTAAATATGCAGTTACTATATTTGAAGTGAGTCCCAAAATATGGCGAGGTCTGAAAAGAATTAATAAAATGTCAGTAAAAACATCAGTTTACTTCCTAAGAAAAGAGTAGGAGGGAGATAATTTTGTAAATGTCTCCATGTTTGAAAATTTCTCTTGCCTCCTCATCTGATGTACAGTTTAGCTAAGTACACAATTACCACTTGGAATTATTTTTCCAAGAATCTGATCATTTCTTCTCTTACATCCATTGTTACAAAACAGTATACACACATATACACACATACATATGCAATTAAATGTTTGATAATTCCAATTTGCAGCAAGTTTTGGATTGTCACTTAATTCTTTTATTCAAGTCCCTTATATTTCTTAGTGTAATGGATTTTCATAACTATCAGTCAGTCACTAAATTTTTCAAAAAGGAGTTAAACTTTATTAGGAATTTTTTTTAATTGCCCCCACTTTAAGATGAATAAATAGAAGGTAGAGTGTCCAAACAACTTGTGCAGAACCAATAAATAATAAACTAATAGATGGCAAAGCCCTTCAATTGTGAAGAGTTTGAGTACATTTATTTTTCAACTTCCTTTCTGGGTTCTTCCCATAATTTTTCCAACTTCTACACTGTTATATATTACATTGCAACAACGAGTGTAATTAATGCAAACTCCTGGGAATTCCGGGTCATACTACAACATAATACGGTACTTCCTTAAAAGAGAAAATAATCTAAACATCATTGATTCTGATATCAGTATCTTAGCCAGTAAGCAAGATTTTAAGACACAGCAGTTGCCTACAAGACAAATACAAACTTGATTATACAACTGAAAATACTGATCTCCATATTACCAAGAATCAATGAATTTGAAACTATATCAGTTGCACTTTCTTTTAAACATTCACATTAATGATGTATATATATTATCCTGACCTTAACTCTCCTGAATTTTCAATCCAATTATGTCTATTTCCCCTTCTTTTTAACTTCCCATGGGTACAAATATACTTTAGCCCTTATTATCACTTAAATCTCCAATTTCTAAGTTCAATTTACTTATCTTATGTCTCTCTCAATCCATCATCCACTGAATATGGTATTTGCCATGATTGAAATTTCCAATATGTTGCCACCAAAAATTACCTGAGACAAACAATTCTCCCGTTCTCCTCTTCTGCTCTGTCAGCATTTTTTAAAATGTGACAACAGTAATAAAAGAGCTACTCATCACTGAGCATATACTTTGCAAAAAATATGCTGCAAACATTTAATGCTAACAATAATTTGATGAGTTACATTATTATTATTATCTGTATTTCATACATGAGTAAACTAGGCTTAGACATTTGAAGTAACCTGTTTACTTAGACATATTTAGCAAGTGACAAAACCAGGGCCCTAACACAATTATCATATGCCCGATCCAGCCCTTACCCCATGAGATACAGTATACTGCACTTTCACCTCTCTCACTTATAACCAACCATTTAAAAACCTGAATTCTGGTCTCTGTTCCTATTGTGTTCCTTTGAAGTTCACTAGTAACTTTATAGTTGAAAAGCCCCAATGATTCTTCCTTTTGCCTTTCTGCAATTTCTATAGAGTTAAGCATACCTTCATATCTCACCTTCAGTTTCTACTTCCACCTCTTGGTTCATTGATTTTTTCTTTCTTCTGTTAATGTTTCGTATACCCCTCAGACAGTCTACATAAATAATCCCACGGAGTCTTCCCATCTGTTTTCATTTCTTTTTTATACCATTGAGATTTGGAGATCTCTTGCTATAATTGTGATTTTTCATAATATTCAATGAATCGTTAAATCGCTATTTATACATTTTCTCTCTAAGCAAGATGAGGAAGTTTTACTTGCGTATATTTATACTTTCTGAACACATATACCTGGCCAATCTATTAGCTTCAAATTCATTAGATCCAAGTCTATACCTTTCTCTTTCAGAGTTCAGTATTTGTGTTGTTACTTGGGCTCTGAACTTTCCTTCTATTCTTCTGTCTGTCTGTCTGTCTGTCTGTCTCTCTCTCTCTCTCTATATATATATACATATACTCTTTCAAAATACATTGCTATTTTACTATTGAAATAAACCTAATTTTTTAAAGCGACTAAGGCACTACAGAAAATTTTTGTATTTTCCACACCCAACCATACAAAATCATATTAGTTTGGTGCATTTGTTACAATTAATGAACCAATATTTACATCTTTTTATTAACTGAAGTCCACATTTTGTTCAGATTTCTTTATTTTTCCCTAATGTACTTTTTCTGTTCCAGGATTCCATACTTGATAGAACATTACATTTAGTCATCAAGTCTTCTTAGGTTTTTCATGGTTATGATAGTTTCTCAGACTTTCCTTGTTTTAAAAACCTTTTACAATCTTGAGAATTACTTGTCAAGTAATTTGTAGAATATTCCTTAACTGATATTTGTCTGATTTTTTTGTCTCATGATTAGACTGGTTACATTGGGTTTTGGGAGGAAGATCACAGAGGTAAAGTGTCAAGCTCATCATATTATATCAAAGGAACATCCTAAGGAAATAACTTATTACTGTCGATCATCTGGCTGTCATTTGTGCAGTTTCTTCACTGTAAATTACTTATTTTTCCCTAATTCCAAACTGTATTCCTTGGAAGAATGTCACTATGTATAGCATACAATTAAGGAGTGCAGCATTATACCTCACCTCTTGAGGGCAAAGTATCAACATAAAATATTTGGAGTTCTCATAAAATATTAGGAGTTTGTCTGTTCTCCATTTACTTATTCAATCATTTATTTATTTGAGTAGGGATGCATAGAGATTTAATACTTTGGTTCATAATCTAACACTACTATATTTATAAAGCTATTTCAGTTGGTGCCTGTGCTACTTAACAAATCCTCCTTACTGCCTAGTTTGTGTTTTGGTTTGTTGGTTGGTTGGTTTGTATGTCTTGAGCACTTTCTTACATTCTGCCACTATAAGCTCCATGCTCCTCTTGTATATTTCCTGCCCTGGTTCTCTCGAATCAGGCATTCCTCCAAAAAGCCTTGCTTTCTTTTATTGGCAAAATAATATTACAAAGATCTGGATATCAAGTGTTCTCCTTGCTACTGAGGTGTTTGTATTTCTGGGTCCTCTCAAATGACAGAACAAGAGAATATGTATGTGTATAACAACTAGAGTACATGCATACACACACTCATATATATATGTACACATATATGCCTCTATATGTAGCCATCTGTACCTTTATTAAACTAAAAGTGAGTTCATACTGATATCTCAGACTCTAATCCATTACCACATGGATCATAATATATCGCCTTCTGCCTCACTTATATGCAACCTCACAGTACAACACTGAAAATCCTACGTCTCAACATTTGCTATTTATTTACTTAATTGTTCAATTCTGGGACATATGCATAGTATATCAGAATTGTTAATACATACTCTCACTCAAAACAACTTTGAGTTGTATCACCTTTAGTCGTACGGACCCCACTCACTTCCAAAGACTTAGGTCACAACATTTTTACCTCAGTGAAATTGTTTCATTCATTTGTTTAACAATCAGATTGTTTTGTCACATTCTTCATTGAATTCTTGGACCCTCTAACCTCTTTAAAATATACGTTTATAATTTTTATATGTGCTGTAAATTACTATAGATTTTGACAAATTCATGGTGTTGTGTATCCACCATTACAGTCCCGTATAAAATAGTTTCACTGCTTTAAAAAAAATTCTTTGTGTTTCAAATACTCCCTGATTCCTGGTAACCACTCATATGTGTACTCTATTTATAGTTGTGTCTTTTCCAGATTATCATAGAAATGAAATCATCCAGCACATAGTCTTTTCACACTAGCAGTACAAATTTAAGACACATCTGTCTTTCTGTGGTGGAATAGCCCATTTCTTTTTATCCCTATCATTCCATTGTATGGATGTACCACAGTTTGTTTATCTATTCACATACTGAGGGACATTTTAGTTGCTTCGAGTTTTTTTTGCAATTATGAGTAAAGCTGCTATAAATATTTGTGTACAGGTTTTTATATAAACAGAAGTTTTCAAATCATTTGGGTAAATACCTAAGAGCCCAGTTATTGGATTGTATGGTAAGACTATGTTTTCTTTTGAATGAAACTACCAGTGTCTTCCAAAGTGGCTGTGCTATTTGGCATTTCCACCAGCAATGAATGAGAGCTTCACTGTTATTCATTCTCACCAATTCTGGTATTGTTAGTATAGATTTTAGCTATTTTGATAGGCGTGAAGTGGTATCTCACCGATTTTTTTTAAAATTTACATTTCCTAGTAACAAATTATGTTTAGCATCTTTTTATATCTTTATGTGTCATGCCATCTGTATATCTTCTTTGTTAAGGTGTCGTTCAGCTCTATGTCTATATTTTTCATTGTTTTTATCTTCCTATTGTTTGGTTTTAAGAGATTTTTTATATTTTGGAGCTAATTTTTTATGAGATATACGCTTTGCTAATATTTTCTCCAAGTCTGCAGCTTGTCTTTTAATTCTCTTAAGTATCTTTTACAGAGCAGACATTTTTAATTTTAATAAAGTCTACTTAATATATTATTTATTTCATTGATCATGTTTTTTTGATTGTATCTCAAAGTCATCACCAAACCCAAAGTCAGTTAGATTGTCTCCAATTTCTTCCAAAGAAATTTAATAATTCGGCATTTTAATTTTAGATCCATAATCCATTTTGAGTTACTTTATGAAAACTATATTGTGTGTGTTGAGCATATTTTATTTTTGCATATGGACATTCAGTTTTTCCAGCATACTTTGTTAAAAGAACTATCCATTCTCTGTTGAATTGTCTTTGGACCTTTGTCATAAATTAGATGAACATATTTTTTGGGGTTTATTATGGACTTGCTATTCAGTTCCATTGATCTTTGTGACTATTCTTTTTTTAAAATCAAGCTGTTTTGATTACTGTTACTTTATGTAAGTCTTGAAATCTGGGAATGTGAGTACTCTATCTTTGTTCTTCAATGTTTTGTTGACTATTCTAGGTTTTTGTTTTTCTATATGAAATTTAGAACCCATTTGTTTATACCTATAAGGTAGCTTGTTGGGATTTTTATACTAATTGCATAGAATCTATAGATAAAATTGGAAGCATTAATATCCTAACAATATTGAGTCTTCTAATCCATAAATACAGACTATCTCTAATTTATATGTTCTTTGATTTCTTGCTTAATATTTTGCAGTTTTCTGCATATGGCTCTTACACTTGGTTTATTAGATTTATACCTAGATATTTTTTGGTGTGTATTATAAATGGTATTTTTAAAATTTTAAATTCTCATCATTATTGTTGATATATAGGAAAGCACTGACTTTTGTTTAAATTGAATTTGTATTCTGCCATCTTGCTATATTTGCTTACTATTTCAGGATATTTTTTTGGAGATGATATGACTTTTATACATAAACATTCATATCATATTCAAATAAAGAATTAAAAAAAATTTTTTCCATTCCAGTCAATATATTCCTTTTATTTCTTTTTCTTTTCTTATTGTACCAGCTAAGAATTTCACTAAAATGTCAAACAGCAATGGTTATAGCAGACATCCTTGCCATGCTTCCAAATTTAGAGGTGTTATAGAGTTCCTAATCAGCATATGATATATATAGTTTTAGGAAATTCCCTGGCGGTCCAGTGATTAGGACTCTGTGCTTTCAGTGCCATAGGCATGAGTTTAATCCTTGGTCAGGGAGCTAAGATCCCACAAGCCACATGGCACAGCCAAAAAAATATATATATATATATATTTAGATATTTAAAAATCAAGTGTGAATGCTTCTTATTTCTAATTTGCTGAGATTTTAAAAATTATGAATGGTTGTTAAATTTTGTCAATTATTTTCTGTGTTAAATATTACAATCAAATGATTTTTCTTTGTTAGCCTATTGAAATGGTGGATTACAGTGATTAATTTTTGAATGGTAAAATGGACTTGACCTTGAATGAATCATACTTGTTTGTGGTATACATACATCACCTTAATATCAAAACCAGAAATGTCATTGAAAGAAATGAAAAATATAAAAATCCTCTATAAATGGTAGCATACCAAATGCAATTACATTTAAAATATAGTAGTCTTTATTTTCCCTTATTTTAAAATGATTTCTGGTTTTGATATTGAGGTAATGTTGACCTCATAAAATGAATGTGGTATTATTACTTCTCATTGTATATTCTGGAAAATATTATGTGCAATTGGTATTATTTCTTCCTTAACTGTTTGGTAGAATCACCCAGTGATATAATTTGGGCCTGGTGCATTTCTTATTGAAAGCTTATTAATTATGAATTTATTTAATGGATACAGGGTTATCGAAGTTATTTATTTCTCCTTGTGTGAGTTTTGGGAGTTTGTTTCTTCAAGGAGTTGATCCATTATAACTAAGTTATCAACTTTGTGGGCATAGATTTGTTCACAGTGTTAATATTATTATCATTTTGAGATCTGTAGATCTATAGGGATGGCTCCCCTTCTTTCATTTCTTATATTATTCACTTGTGTCTTCTCACCTGTTTTTTCCTGGTTAGGCTGGTTGGAATTTTGTCAATTTCACTGATTTTTTTTCAAAGAACTGGGCTTTGTTTTTATTGACTTTTCTAATTCTCATTTCAAATTTTATTGATTTCTGTTCTAATTTTAATTATTTTATTTTAATTATTTTAACCTTAAATTTTTCTTCTTTCCATAGTTCTCCAAGATAGAGCCTTAGGTTATTTATTTTAGATCTTTGTTTTTTCTAATATTATATATCCACTTAAGGCCATATATTATATTTCCCTGTACACACTAGTTTCCCTTCATCTCTCAAAATTTAAAGAGCTGTATTTTCATTTCCATTTAGTCCAAAATATATTTTTAATTTATTTGGAAACTCCTTAAATCCATGTGTTATTTAGAAAAGTGTTGCTTAATTTCTAAACATTTAAGGATTTTTTTGGTTATATTTCTCTTTCTGATTCATACTCTAATTCTATTGTGAGTTGAGAACAGTCTGTGTGATTTTTAAAACTTTATTAAGGTGCGTTTTATAGCACAGAATAAGGTCCATCTTGGTAATTGTTCAAGAATGTTTATTCTACTGTCTTTTGATGGAGTATTCTATAAATGTTAATTAGATAATGTTGATTGATAGCGCCATTCAGAGGATGTATATTTTACGGATATTTCTCCTCCTTTATCTACCAGCTACTGACAAGAGATGTTGAAGTATCCTATGAAAAGAATGGCTTTTTCTATCTCTCCTTTAATTTCTATCAATTTTTGCCTTATATACCTATTTAAGATTATAGGTCTTCTTGGAGAGTTGATTTCTTCTTTATGCCTGGTAAATTCCCTTTTTTGTCTCTAATAATCTTGCTTCTGCTCTGTTCTGAAGTCTGCTTTGTCTGAAATTAGTATAGGTACTCTTGCTTTCTTTTGATTATTATTAGCATGGATACTTTTATCTATCCCTTTACTTTTTGACTTACAGCATCTTTATGATTTAAAGTTCTTTCCATGTATATACAAAATATCATTGTGTGTGTTCTTAATCTTCTCTGATAATTTCTGACTTTTAATTGGTGTTTTTAGAACATTATACTGGAGTCCTTCTGTGTAGTGGGAAGGTTTGAAAAGGGGGAAAGCTCTATAATCTTCTGATTAAATCTCAATGTTTTAGTAAGACTGTGTCTCAAGTCTGTGACTTTCAAAAGTATTTGTCCAGAGTTACAGTGTTTAAAAAAAAAATCACCTTATCTCTACTCTCTTCAGTGTTTTCCAATCAATTTTTTAAAGTTTTTAAAAATGTGCTGCATGAGAAAATCCTCATTCCATGCTAATATATGCACTTATATATTAATGCCATAATTTTCTTCATATAAAAATGTAGTTAATATAGGGAGCCAAATTTTCACTGAATAGAAATAAACTAGAATAAAATTTAATTGAAGAGTCTCTAAAAAAAAAATGAAATACGCTAAACATTCCATTCTAGTGTTATTTCCACGTTAATTTTTAAACATGATTGCTTGCGTGTATGTATGCATACTTACATACATGTATATCGCTCAAAACATTATATATGCTGGATCTATCATTTCTTAAATCCAACAACATTATTAAATGAAGGTAGAATTTGATGTTTTATAACTGCTATATACACATTTGTTCAACTACAACTACGATAAGGCGTGCCAAGTTCCTATTTAGGAAGGTCATGTGAGAAAACTAATTTTTTTCCAAGTCATTAAACTGATGGACACAAGGAATGAGCAGAGCAAAATTCCAGCCTTTCCTCATTACAGTTTATAATAAGCATTTATTATAACATCTCTTAAATTCTTGAAACAGTGAAAAGGTCATATGCAAAATAAGATGATAAAAATACTTCAGGTGCTGAGCATATGAATGTTCCCACTGTAGACACAGAAACGGAGGGAAATGTGAAATAATTACCCTTAAAATCTAGGTTTATTGTGGCATCTGTAAACTAGCTAGGTAAAATAAAACTATGTTCAGAAAGCATATTACAGATATACTTAAATCTTTTGTTATTATAAGGATGTTACATTTTGGTGCAGAGCATTTGCTCTCTTAGAAATGATAGCTTGCATACATTCAAATAATATGAGTAATTTACCAAGGTTAGGGAAACTTTATATAGAAACAATAGTACAGCTTTTAAATTAAGAAAATGTATTTAGAAATTAGTCCTATTCTTATTTTCAGATATATAGGCTTATAATTTTTAATACTGGAAGAAGATTTGAATAAACATTTAGTGATAATATAATGTGTTTCAGTCACAGCTATATGCTTTCCTGTCTTTCATTTCATCTGCAGAATCCCTGTGAAATTATTATCCCTCATTTCACAATGCAAATACAAATTCTCAACCTGATTAAATAACACACCTACAGTCACTTTGCTCTTAAGTGACAGTTCTGAGGAGAGAAGTAAAAACAAGTAAAAATAGCAGCAACAAAAAACAATGATAATTACAAAACCATCCAATTTTATACCTTGCAAAGAAGTATTTCTACAAAAGTGTAAAGAAATGTATATGCTCTTATATCTGTTCATTTCAATATCAAAGATGCCTGACTTCTGAATGGACCATTCTCTCAAAAGAATTCTAATATTAAAGAAAATCAGAATATTAGAAAAGTAAAAGATATTAAAGAAGATCAGAATATTGGAAAAGTAAACCTTTTTCTTATTGCAATACACACATCATGTTTCACCTTGAAGTTCACTCAAAAGGAAAATGTATTTTCATCAATTTCCTAGTAATAATACTTGAACCTTTAATTTTTTTCAAATGTGAAAACTGAGGCACTGAGAAGTTATATAATTTCCCATTGTCTCAAAGCTAATAATTTCAGAACCCTGATACGGACATTTTGTTAGACTGACTTCAGTGGTTAAGCTCTTTCCATATCATTTCTCTGTCTCCCCTTGACATACCTAAGCTTGATAATCTTTGGCTTATCTCTAGACTATTTCATTTTCCATTCCGTATGGAAGTTGTTTTAAAGTTATCTGCCAGGTTCGTTTCCAATCACTGCCACACACCACACTTTCCCCTACATATCTCAGAAGAAAATCAAGTTTCCAATTTTATAGTGTAACTATTTTGTTTTATTGAAGTATAGCTGATTTACAATATTACATTGGTTTCAGGTTTACAGCATAGTGATTCAATATTTTTACAGATTATAGTCCATTTAAAGTTATTACAAAATAATGGCTATATTTCCCTGTGCTGTACAATATATCTTTGTTGCTTATTTATTTATACCGTAACTATTAATGATCTTTGTTTTACAGACTCTCACCCACTTTTCTTCCCTTGTCTCTTATCTTTTAGGAAGTATTTACGCAATTTTCAGTAGTGTCAATTGTACAGTGCCTTGTGCTAGAGCATAGTATTTGGGCTCTAAATATGTTTCAGAATTTAAGGGATGAGGATTCAAAGAATATAATTTTCAGGTTACTATACTTTTTATAATACTTTTCCTTCATACAAACTGATTTATTTATCTTTTGTTCTTTTGCTTATTATCAAGTTGCCAAGATTTTCTAGTAACTCTGAGCAATAATAATACTTGATTATATTCTATAGGGTGCTTTAGCTGTCATTCATTTATCCTTTCAAGAAATATTATTAATTGGGTATCTAATTTGCACCACTCAGTAAAAAACCTATGTGGGAGAAATTTATGCTTATATTTGTTTTCATATGGGTTTATATGAACAGAACAGATAGATTATAAGGAATTTTGAAAAAATATTGCCTATAGTTTTAGAAGTACTCACACCTCCCCCAAAAACATCATAATTAATATAGGTCCAAGTGCTTTTCCTTTAACTTACCACAAAGTGGAAAATGTGGCATTAAAGCATGTTTTAATATAATCCTCTTCCTTTTCCCCACTATCAGGGTTTGGTCTTTTGATTACTTAATACATGTCACTAGAACATTTAAAAACAGCTTTATTCTGGGATTCATAGTAAATTGTTACAGTCTGCATCAGCAAATTGGCTTTTCATAGTAGTTGTATAAAACGAGGAGCTTGCTTATCTAACCAGATGCCAAGTTCATTTCAAAACAATCTATAATTTAAAATAATCTATAGCAATCATTTAAAAATAATCTATAGCAGTGCAATAATGTTTCAATTTAATAATTTTTTTCAATTTTCACAGTTTTTCAACATATTATCAAATTAGGTGACATCTTTATTTTTCTTATTTTTCAGAATTCATTTATTCATAGAGCAAATGTTTATAGATTATGTACTCTGGCTAGACATCATGCTACACACTGGAGAAATAAAGGTTATCAAAGCATTCACATTCCCTGATTTCTGGAAAATTAAATCAAATTTATAAATATATAATCAAATATATATACATGTCAAATAAATATATAAAACTGGTACTCCCTAAGTTTGGAGACTTCAGAGAGGGAGAATGCCTATCAATGCTTTATCTTAGGATGAATTGATCAATTGTATGTCTTCCCCTGTGCATAGTACATCTCCTTAGACTCTGTAAAAAGTAAATTTTAAGCCTCATGCAACAAAATTATTATTTATAAATTATATAGTTGTACAATTAATGGGCTTCTACTTTCAGTTAAATTTTAGCTCTGCACCTTTTTTTTTTTACCTTATTACATATAGTTTCTGTGAGCCTTCCATTCAGAATATGATATGAATAGTAGCGTCTTATTACTGAGTCCAAGCTGGTACTGCTCACCTCAGGACAGGTCAATAAGTTGAGAGAGGAGGTGTTGGGACACGGAATGGTGACTGTATTTGGAAAGCAAGCAGACTGAGAAGGTGGTGGACTGATGTTCCAAAGAACCATCCTACCAGAGTTAAAATTCAGGCTTCTTTTATACTAATGGGTGTGTGTGTGTGTGTGACTGGTTGTCTCAGTCATTTCCATGCCAGCCAGATCCTGGAGAGGATGTGATAATCCTTTGTTCTTGCAATTGTCCACATATGTCTGGTCACAATGTTCCTGTAAACCGTCAACAACACAAAAGTTATTTTCTGTGCTGCAACTTTCTATCTCTATATTAAGGAAAAGTATTATACTTTAAATGTCAAGCCCCAGAGGCAGAACATTGAGAAAGGGCTATCTTGTGTATTTCAGGCTATTTACTGATTGACGAGACAAAGGTGCAGAGGCAGCTTGACTAAGCACAGGCAACAGAGCACAAAGGTTGGAGCTAAAGGAATAGATCCAATATGGAGTCAGGTTTGTTCTTTCTGTTACAATCTCAGCGTTATATCTACTAATAAAAAAATAAATCAAATTTTAGAAGAATAAATAAAATAGCCAACTGTCTGACCTTTGTCCTTAAATCAAAGTTTCAATAAGTTGGAAGAAAAGTAAACAAAGCAGTGCATTTCGACAAGAATATTCAGACAAGAAATTGCTTGGTTAGTCTATGAAGAGAGCATGATAGCTGATAGCATTGCAACTCTTTAGTCTTATACACCTATGTTGTGTGTTTCTTTACTTGTGTGTCAAGAAGATTGTCTGAGAAACTCTTTCATAGTGGAAATATTTTTTATTGAAAACATTATTTTGTTCAGTGACAGTTTGAATTTTAAAGAGGTCGATAACGCACCTGTTTAGCTTAAGACAAAGTAATAAAGTTTTAGTTATGGAGTTGTAGACACTAGTATGCTGGGTATTTTGAAAGACTTAAAATCTTTTCCTTAATAACAAGAAATGATTCTCCTTGATCACTGATATATAATAAAAAAGTACTTATACTCACTCTGCATAAAATTTTGTAATGGATGAATTGGGAGAACTGTATCAGTAATGATACCCAAGGATGTCTGCATCCCTAGATACAATGCCCGGACATTGACTATGGTCGAAACCATGTGATATGATTTCACCATTTGGGAGTTGAAATATATAATGTGAGCTGTGGCTTGAAAAGTGCCTGCACAGTGGGACATGTCCTTTTTTCCTGTTGCTTTTTGAATCTGGCCACCATATGAAGATGCCTGGGTTGGTCTCCTGAAAACATTTGGCCAGTAGCAAAATCACCAGTACTATAAGTAAGGCCATCATTACCATCCAGCCCAAGTTGAGCCTCCTAGTGATTGTAGTTTCGTGAGTGACCACAGGAGACCCGCTGAAGAACCACCCAACTAGGCCCAGGCCAAACTGATAACCCCAAATTGTGAGAAGATAAAATGTTGTTATACGTCATTACATTTCAGAGCTTTGTTATGTAGCAAAGTAATGTAAAAACTCATATTTAGAGTGATCTAGTCACAAGTCCAAGGTGGCTATTATGGGGTAAATGTAATAATAAATAGCATCTGCATAGTACTTTATGTATAACACGTCTTCACGGTAATTGTTTTATTTGGTCCCAAGATCTTCTAAATTCTTAGAGTACTTTTTTGTTCATTTGTTTCCTGCCACAATTTGGTTCTAAGTAACTAAGTACAGTGCATAACAAAGATATAAAAATAACTTAATGGACCACTCAGCAGAATAAAAAATACATGCTAAACGTCAATAAAAATAAATATATTTCTCCTTTTGGGCAATGATTTGAAAGTTGTAGAATAGTGTTTGTGTTTATTGTGGTAGTAAAAAACAATCTTCCGGGTATTTTAATGTACACACCACATATATTTACAGATGTCAATACTAAGATATTTGATAAATTAGTTCTTATTTATTGTGGTAAACTAAAAAAAATCCCCCCCGAAAGATATTCGTAGACTAATCTGTGGAACCCATGAATGTCACCTTATTTGGAAAAAAAAAGGTCTTGCAGATATGATTAAGTTAAGGATCTTGAGGTGGGAAGATTATTCTAGATTATCTGAGTGGGCCCTAAATGCAACGATATATATCTTTATGAAAGAGAGACAGTTAAAGATCT
The DNA here is from genome assembly GCF_965194825.1 of Balaenoptera physalus. Classification (NCBI taxonomy): domain Eukaryota; kingdom Metazoa; phylum Chordata; class Mammalia; order Artiodactyla; family Balaenopteridae; genus Balaenoptera; species Balaenoptera physalus. The sequence continues at coordinate 159,129,264 of NC_138890.1, forward strand.
GAAAAACACAGAGGAGGAGGCTGTGTGAAGACAGAGTAGAGTGAGAGTTGAAGGTGCCAGCCTTGAAGATTGGGATGATAGAGCCACAAGCAAAGGAATTCCACCAGCAGCCAGAATTCGGAAGAGGAAAAAATCAAATTATCTGCTAAAGTCTCTGGAGGGAGTGCCTACACCTTAATTTTGGCCAAGGGAAACTAATTTTGGGCTTCTGGCCTCAAGAACTCTGAAGCATAAATTACTGTTGTTTGAACCCACCAAATCTGGTTAATTTGTTTTAACAGATATAGAAAACCAACACAGTTATGCTCTATTAAAATAGCAAATTGAATTTGAAAATATCTTTAAAATTTACATTTTAAAAAATTTCCAAAATGAATAAAACTAATGAATCATAAGGTAAATAAATAATAGCTTGTGAACACGAAAAAGGTAATAACTTGGATTAATCACTATTGTTTTAGCACCTATAAGGAAAATGTATTTGATGTCTTAGGTTCCATTTCAATGCCTGATCAACAATAAATGATGAGTAGGGGACACATTCAGATTGGTGATCCCAGGGCCAAATCAATTACAACCACTGCATTATGACTATAGATTTTCAGTGGTATTTTCAGTGTGATGAGAAGCAAAAATAAAATGGAAAGTTTTCACTGCAGAATTGACATGTTTCATTTACATGTGGACACTTTACTCTGATTGGCGCCTAAGGAAAATATAAGGAAAGATTGGAATCAGGGAAAATGATTACGAGCTTGTTACTGTAGACCAAGTAAGGAAAGCTGTTACATTTAATGGATACACCATAATTAGTATTCATTTCCAGTTGTTGAAAATTTGGGTGATTTCTAGTTGAGGGCTATTAATAAAGCTGTTATGAACATTATTTAAGAACCCACTGGTGTTCTTTTCATTTCTCTTGGGTTAATAACCAGAAATGGTAATAGTGAGTCATAAGGTTAGTGCATAGGAGAAACTCCTAAACAAATATCCAAAGTATTATTTTATACTCCTCTTACTCTCCCTTCCTTCCTTTTCTGAGACTTCAATTACAAATTTAATACGCAAAACATTTTTGTCCTACAGGTCACAGGAGGTCTGTTCCTTTTCAGTTTCAGGTTTTTTCAATCTGTACATCAGTTTGGATGGTCACTTTTACTCTGATTTCAAGTTTATTGATCTTTAGTGTTTAAAGTTATTCAACATATAATCTATTGTGCCTGAAGTTTTCTTCAAGGCCTAATTCTGCTCTCAAGAAACTTCAGTAAATTTTAAAATTATTCAGTGAATCACATTATTCACTGTGAATTTCATTTATTCCTTGTTTCCTTTCTCTTTCTAATTATTCTCTTTTTTATGTTTATAATTTTCAGTGAAACCTGTGCATGGTGAAGGGGTTAGCCTTAAATAGGATCCAGAAAAGTTAATCCAGAAAACTTGAACATTTACACAATAAACATATGTTTTCTTATAATCCTTCTCTGTCTTTTCTTCGTTTTGGGGGTGGGTAGTATATGATTTTATAACAACGTGCATTCTAATAACAAACCTAATCTTCTACCATTTTATAATCTTTTGCCTTCCATTCCAAATCCAGTAACAGATCGTGTAGATATCTATGTTCTTAATATATCTGCCCCTTTGTCTGCTTTCCACTGAACTGTTTTAGCACAGGTTCTCATTACATCTTGGCTAGATTATATATAATAAAATCTCAATGTATCATTGATTTAAGATTACACTAACAGAAAATATTGCTAAAACATAATGGCATTAAAACTATATATTAGTCTGCTCAGCATGCCATAACAAAATATCACAAACTGGATGGCTTAAACAACAGAAATCTATTTACTCACAGTTCTGGAGGATAGAATCCAGCCAATTTAGTGTTTTGTGAGGGCTCTCTTCCTGGCTTGTACTTCTGGCTATGTCCTCACATATACTTTCCTCAGTGCCTGTGTTCAGAGAGAGAGAGAATGAGAGGGAGGAGGGCAAGCTCTCTGGCATGTCATCTTATAAGGAGACTAATCCATCAGATGAGGACCCCACCCTTAAGATCTCATTTAACCTTAATTACTTCATTAGAGTCCCATCTCCAAATACAGCCACACTGGGGGTTAGGGCTTCAATATATGAATTGTAGGGGGACACACACATCAGTCCATATTGCATTATCACTAAAATTAAATTTGTAACACCATTAAAAAATATCACTTTAAAGGTGAATCTTAAATAGTAACTTTCAATATTGGCTGTACACATGAAAAGCAAAAAGCAAAGTTTCTTCCAATATGTTCTATGATATTTCTTTACTTTTTTCTGCATTGATTGGTGGCAGAGTAAATCATCTCTTCCTATAGATTTAGGATAAAATAGTCTACTTTTATTTTGCAAATCCACCTATTAAACAGACACATACACAAAGATATAAAGACACATAATATATTAGAAACTGTGTGTGTATATATATATATATATGGTAGCAATACGTAAAATCTATGTCTATATATCATTAGAGACCAACAAACTGATTAGACTATAACTTTCAAGTAACATTGAGAGAGGTAGAAATTAAATTATCTTTCCATGTTTACAAAGTAAAGCCCTGTAAATTGACATTAATGATCAGAATTATTTCCACATGTTTCTTGTTACTTGAGCTCTGTGATAGATTATTACTAACTGAATGTGATGGACTCCATCTGAGTCACACACCTAATTTATCACTGCCTAAAAATTCCAGGACAAGAGATATGAAAATGTAGGGGATATGGCAATTAGACATGTGCTTATCTAGGTCTTATTTTAGTTCACAAAGGGAAGTTTTTTTAAAGCAGAATTATATGTGGTATATAGCAATTTTCCAATAAATAGTTATGAAATAGAGAAAGAAAAATATTAAGGAACTTAGAATAATATCTTATGGAGTATATTAAATTCTAACCATTAGTTTAAGAAACTATGAAACTAGAAAAATGTACAGAGATGATAATAATAATATTGATTTTTACTGAAAATTTTCAAGAAATTTATATAAGTTAATTTCTGTATAATGAATTAGGATAACATAGAGCAGCTGAAGAGTTAAGAAAATAATCACAGTTAATCACAATAATTTATCAAAGAAGTAATATACTTCACAGGTAATTTTGCAGCTTTCAAATTACATTTCCATTTAGATAATTTGTGATAATTATAAAATCACATACTATATAAGTAGATAATTTGATTTTCAAAAAATGGTAATAATATGATTTTACTTGAGTAGGAGTTTGGACCCCAAATACATGCATTATTTGAATTACATATAATATATAATTATATATATATTATAATAATGCAATGATTTTATATATATATTATGTAACTGCTAAAGAATGCAATTGATGCTGATTAAAAGTGATCTTTGCACAAAATAATCTGATTACTTAACTTTCATTTATTCTCTTTAAAATACTGATGAATTATTTAGCTTAGAGCATTGTATAAATTTTAACATCTTACAAACAAATAATACTACATTAATATAACATGCTTTTAATTTTGATCATTATTTGCAGATAACTGATTATATTTTTCTCTTTATTTACAATCAACTTATTTAAAAGCAAGTCAGGAGTAAAATATCTAATCAAAGACCAGTACATCTGGAGAAATGGTAGGGATTTATTAGGTAATAAAGACTGAAGTTTTCATTAAAGTTCTAAATTTTGTTTAAGCAACTACATAACAAAATAGTCAAACATAAATACCTATTATAATTGCCTAAATTAAAATTGAAACCCAAAATGAGTAGGTACATTACAGAGGAAATGTATCATGTAGATATTTATTTGATAGGCCACTTTTTTATGTGTGATAGAAATGTTACATGTTTATATCTTTTCTCTTTTTTATCCACTGACATCAATTTGGTTGTAAAGAATTGCTTCTTGTCATAAATATCTTTCTGCCCATCAAAATCAATTTAAGCATCAAGTTTAGTTTAAAAAAATGACAAAAATATTTTCATTTTCAGTTGCTATTAAGCAAATGCTGAATATATATCTTTGTATCATTTTTTACTTCACTTATGTATAGATGCACACATGTACATCTGTTCTTGCTGTTGATAATATAGAAGTAATCTCACATTCAGAATTACTATTTAAAGAGGAATGACTGTTTTCTTCATACTATATATAACTTTACTTACGTAATATTTTCAAAAAAATGTTTAATGTTGAAGAGTTTGTATGTTGGTTTTCTTGTCTCATATCCATTTCCTCTTTTCAAGAATTTGCTGGGCTTTGATTATGAATTACTCTGTCCACACTCTTTGCTCACTGGTTCAGGTGTTGCTGACATTATCCCATTTCACTGATGGCCATACCTTCCAGCTGTACCCAGCTGGGGAGATCACACTCCCATGGAGATTGGTTGTAGAGTGGGAACAAAACTAAAGCCATGAACAAAGCTATTCTAGGACTTTTGTTAGAATTTTTGAAAAAAATTTTACTCTTGGGTTTTATGTATTGTAAATCTGGAAGCAGTCCTGTGGTCAGAATGAAGCATGGGATCTACCCACAGAACCAACAAAGAAAGCCAAGCAGAGAGATGGGGAAGCACAGTTGAATTTTGATGACATTTTTTGAGTTTCTAGATTTATCAGAAGCCAGTAATAGCTTTGGATTATTTATTTTCTTAAGAGCCTATGAATTTCTGATTTCTCTAAAAAGAGTATAAATTGGGTTTTTAGGACTTTCCTATGCATGAAGAAATTTTAGATTAGCCAAGGTAAATGATTTGTCCTTAGTCAAACAGGGAGATACAGAGGTTAAATCCAACTTCCTGTGCCTCTTTAGAGCTTTCTCAGTTCATGATTATATTTGTTTTAGCTGCATTAATAGATGCATATATATGTGAGTGTTGAAAGGGATTCTGTCAACTCTACAGTAAACTATTGATACAGTCATAAAGTTGTTTTATGAGATCTAGTATTATTTGTTTCATTTTCTCTTGTTAATTGGTTAATTTGAAATTTCATGTGATTTGGAATAAAGTTACATGGAATCTACATTTCATTTTACTATAGTTACTAATATAATACAAAGTGAAATTTTTTTAATCCTTTGAAATTGTTCAACATTTTAACCAAATTAGAGAAAGAGAGAGAGAGAAAGTGTTCTTGGTACTGATGATAGCTTTTGTTACCTAGTCCTGTCACCTTGAGGTAAATCAGCTAAAATTTTTGGATTTCCATATATATATGTAAAATAAAAGAGACTGATCAGGGGCTTCCCTGGTGGCGCAGTGGTTGAGAGTCTGCCTGCCAATGCAGGGGACACGGGTTCGAGCCCTGGTCCGGGAAGATCCCACGTGCCGCGGAGCAGCTGGGCCCGTGAGCCACAATTACTGAGCCTGCGCGTCTGGAGCCTGTGCTCTGCAAAAAGAGAGGCCACGATAGCGAGAGGCCCGCGCACCGCGATGAAGAGTGGCCCCCACTTGCCACAACTAGAGAAAGCCCTCGCACAGAAACGAAGACCCAACACAGCCATAAATAAATAAATAAACAAATACTTAAAGTAAAAGTCTATTAAAAAAAAAAAGAGACTGATCAGATTACCTATAACAGAATTTTCAGTTTTACTAAGTTTAGCATTAAAACCAGTATGTTATTAACAACATGTGTAATTTTATTATTTTTATTTTTTAAATTTATTTAACAACACGTGTACCTTTGCAACAAACTATTAGCCTATATCAGAGCTCTCAAAAACTGAACATACTTTATTTGGTCTGTGATATAGGGCTTTAATAAGTCTTTGCCAACATTTAACAATTTGGAGAATTCACATAGAATTTGGAATTCTGTACTGCATAACAAAACAAATAATAATATATAAAAACGCGGAAGATCTGGCCGCACTGGCCAGCCTGACCATATGGGAAAGAGTCACTGAAGCTACACAGAAGATACGCCATTTAGTTAGGGCCCGCTCTGAGCCACAGTTTTCACAGACTCATATTTTTTGAACATGCTGATTATTAATAGGGTGTGAATAGTGGTCTTTGTCGAGCTTGAATATTTCACTAATTTATTTTATTCCCCAGACCCTGGGACATTTGGACTTGTGATTTCTCAGAAATGCATTGATGAATATGAATAGTGTTCTTCATGAATACAAGAGTCAGGCACTTGGTTGCAAAACTATAGTCCAAGAGCTAGAGTTTGATCAACTTTCAACATTAAAACTATGTGTTTAATAGTATACATTGTGGCTGCAGTGGTCTAATTATGTGATAGAAATAAATGGCACTGGTGCAAAGCTGTTTACAGTTTAGAAAATAAGACATATTTGACAATAAGTGATGTGAACAGAAAAATTCACAGGGGGAGATTGTGGCATTATATTATATTGATATAAACTGTAGGGAAATAACAACAACAAAAGAGACCTGCTGTGGTATAGAAAATGGATATTAAGCAGAACACTAAATTATATGTACAATTTGATTACAACTGTGTTTAAAGTACATACACTAGGACTGCAGCAAAAACAAAAATGAAAGGATTGGCTTTGTTTGGATGATTTTATTTCTTGTTTTAAAATTTCATTTAATGTTTTCTATATTTATTTTATAATAAAAGTAATCAAAATAAAAGAGGAAAGCAAGTAATTTATTTGAGAACAGCCATCTTTATATTTTTGAAGTAACATCACAATAAATTGAATTTATTCAACAGATATTTATTATAGACCTACTATGTCAAACACTTAACTAAACATCCATGTTTCAAGATCAATACAACATATTTTCAAGTGTCTTGTGTTCCAGAACAGTATTTTCCAAAGTTTTAAAATCATGAATTACATAGTAAAATTTTATTTTTCTGTTTTATAAATAAAAATAAGTAGTATACATCAGTTTATAAATTATAAACTTGCAGTTAATTTATATATGAAATATTAGTAAATATTAGTAAAACTTAATTCTTTCTTTCTTTACAAGTAAAATGACATATGAATAGAAGATCTAAAGTTTTTTATTCATAGACCATTGCTCTAGAATCCAGAGGACCTACCATGGAAAAGTACATACAAAGCTTAGATTCCAGCTGGGAAAGACAGGTATACAAGTGAGGAACTATAAGAAAAATATTGAGATTCCATGGTATAATATGAAGTTGAGATCACTTATGTGGTTGTATTTGATGAGGTAAATAAATAAGACAGTTTTTATTCATTAGAACTCATAATCATTTGAAAGACAATTTCAGGAGAAATGGAGATAAGTTATCATGCTATTAAATACTATCAGTGTTGTGAGGTGCATTCTGAAGGTTTTTCAGCAATAATTCCAAAGAAGTTTAGGAAATAAACTTTGTTAATAATTCTATACATCCAAGTTCACAAATAAGCATGAACTTGGCAGTGTTGGCCTGGGGAATCTGAGAGAGATAAACAAGCACAAGCCTCAACCTTGGGTGTACTGCTAGTAATCCGCTCAACAACACTCATTTTTACTTACAGTGGAAACCAAATACTTTTAATAATGGAAGCATTGATACTAACAGATCCATTTTTGCCTAGTTTCCAATTTTGTCAAAAGTTTCAAATATTTGATTCAAGTTTCATATACTAAAAATGTTAACTGGTTCTACCTTACATCAGTGTTATTCGTTAGTTCATTTACAGGTAGAATATCATTTAGCTGAAAATAGTTTACATTCAGACATTAAAGGAGTATGAAAATTACCTACATTGAAGGACTATGAAAGATACTTACTGGACTTCCCTGGTGGCACAGTGGTTAAGAATCTGCCTGCCAATGCAGGGGACACGGGTTCGATCCTTGATCCGGAAAAATCCCATATGCCATGGAGCAGCTGAGTCCGTGCACCACAACTACTGAAGCCAGTGTGCCTAGAGCCCGTGCTCTGCAACAAAAGGAGCCACCACAATAAGAAATCCGCATACCGCAAGGAAGAGTAGCCCCTGCTCGGTGCAACTAGAGAAAGCCCGTGCACAGCAATGAAGACCCAAAGAAGCCCAAAAAATAAATAAATAATTAATTAATTAATTAAAAAAAAGAAAGATACTTACTACAATATGTGAATTAATGACTGACTTTTTTGTCAGTCTATTTTGTCAATTTATTTCTGTTCCCTTTATAAACTCTGCCTGAAGATAATTTAGTATTTGCTTACGTACATGCCAGAACCAAACGTTTAAATTAAAGAGAAATATGAATGAATTGATATTATTTTGATAGTAGACATAATCTGCATTTGACATTAGCAGTGTTAAACAGGCTTTCAGGAGTTACGACATAAGAAAATTAGCACATAGTACTCCAAAGTTCAGTTAAGCACTAAGAATATTGTCTGATTCCTGTTAAATTTTTCTGTTCATTGTTCACAATTGAATATCATGCTGAAGAATTTGTCATTAGTAAATTATATTGTAAAAACATTCTGAAAGCTATTCTTCAAAATAATTTTAGTACTGTAACATAGACAAAGTAATTATACAAATTGGAAAGTATTCAAAGGCTATGTATACGATGCACACATTAAATTTTAAATAAATGAATAGCATGCATTCATTTTTAAATTATAAACTTGAATTAAAGTTAAATACTAAATATTAGTAAAACGTAATTCTTTCTTTCCTGAAGATTAAAACTGCATATGAATAGAAAATTTGATACTCTTGTGGAGGTCTTTGTGTTTTTTTTGTTTTTATTTACAAACTGTTGTTTTACAATCCAGAGGACCTACCATGAAAAAGGCACATAAGAAGCTTAGAATCCAGCTGAGAAAGGAAGTTATGGTTTCTTTCTTTCTTTTTTTTTTTTTTTTCTTGGCTCAGGATGGGAACATTTATTTTGGCCTATTTGGATTCTTTCTGCATTAGCTTCACAGATTTTTCTCAATAAGATGTAGACACTGGATGGACTTCATTTACAAGGAAACTGCAAGATAAATGGAGTGGCTAATGTCCATCAATTTGAAACGTGTAAATATTTATGATAAAATTATGTCTGTCTTTGTGAGGATTTCTGTTTGAATCTTGGATGCAAAAAAATGTAATGCTCAACTGGGGGACGAGTCCCATGAGTATAGAATAAGAATTGTTCCTTTATTCAAGATTCAATGTAGCCATTTTATGCAAAATTTTCATACTAGCTTTGCCCCATAGCATTGCAATACCAGTACTAGAATCCACAATTTAAAGAGGCTAGAGCACATAAGAGTTATGGTTTCTTAGTGAGTAATTAGAGATCAGTAGAACGAACTGAAGATAGTGGCAGCAGTTAGAATTGACTTGATAAGAAGATGCACGTTTTCCTGCATGGGCTCCTTGATGTCTGTTTACCATTTGTACACTTTGTTATTTCCATTTCTCTCATTTCTTTAAAACTTTACTTCTCAGATGAATGATTCATCTTTGGATGTTGCCATCATCACCCCCCCTTTATTGGGTTCAGCTATTATATATTTATATAACTCTTTTTTTTAAAAAAAGATAACTATTTGTTAACCTCAATTAGATTTGCAAAAGAAATCATGTATTTTAAATACAGATGTAATAAATAGTTCACTCTCATTTTGTGTAAATTGGGAACAATATCACAAACACATATTTCCTTCTTCCTTGGCATTAACCTCACTTAGTGCCTATGAACTCCCTGTATTTTATAATGGTTACCAGGTTCTTCAACTTTTTAGGGAAGGTCAACTATTCTTTCAGAGGTTGTTCTTGAACAAATTGTGACATAATGTTTCATCATTAATAGCAAATCTTTCCAAATAGTTTCTTTATAATTAGTACTCTTTAAAATCTTTCCTTATAAAATGTCATGACAATAACTTATTTGGGATTTTGAAAGTACCTGTTGAGATTTTTCATCATGAATTACATTTTATTTTATTTTTTAATATGTGGTATTAAATTCATTAATTTTAGAACATAAATCAACCTTGCATTCCTAGGGTTAAATCCTCCCAAATTTATTTCGTCTCTGGATATTCCCAGCATTCCCAACATTCTTAAAAAGCATCCATCACATAAAGTACACACAAATACAATTTTCAATAGCATGCACACTACAATTTTTATACAGAGGTACAAATATAGAATCTATATTTCACCAGTCTCACCTTGCTACCACTCAGTGTCTCATGCAGAATGTTACTTTCCTCCATAATATTCAAATGATTTCCCTGAATGTACTGAGTAGGCTGAAGAGACACATTACCTTTCTAGATATTTTTCCTGAATATGATATAAAATAGTGAAAAGTATAAAATGATTTCTGAACATAACCATTTCTTTTTATTCATAGCAGTACTCTGAATCTCTAAAATTTTTACATTGATTAACTGAGGCAAAATTTTCAGAGACAATGTACCAAAGTGACATGTTCATCATTTGAAATTAATTTAATAATAATTGGAATATATTATGAGAAGGTAACAGAACAAGAGTTAAATTTCCCAGTTTCACTCTTGTATAAGATGCCTCTTGTTCTGTATTTAATCATAACTTAGATAATTATTTTGTCTGTTTTGAATATCACCATCATTCTTCATTTCAGGAAAAAATGTGATATAAATAATATCTTTATAGCATAAAAAGAACATAAAGCATTTCTTTAGGTATTGGAAAATTATGTAATATAGCAATGTTGCAATATTATAAAATACAATATGGCACAAAATGTAAATGTCAGGATAAATAGAATTTACAAGATAAATTAGAATTTTGTAGAATTAATTCTGCAAGGAAATTGAATTGATGTAGTTGCCAATTTGCTTGGTTACCAATCTTATGGACTAGTGAAGGATTAAAATGCTTGAAATCTAAACATCATTGATTATTGAGTTCATGATCAAGGGGCAGAGTTTTCCTTTGGATGCTTTTAATTTACACTGAAAATCAAGTTCTAAGGAATGAAAGGCAGAGAGAGTGGCTGAATTCTGGGAAGATGAACTTATTTTCATTTTGAAGTCTACCTAGGTCAGGAAAGCTTCATTAGTATATTAAGAGAAGCCAGAATGAACATTGTGGTACATGACTCTTTTTGAATTATGGTTTTCTCAGGGTATATGCCCAGTCGTGGGATTGCTGGGTCATATGGTATTTTTAGTTTTTTAAGGAACCTCATGCTGTTCTCCATAGAGGCTGTATCAATTTACATTCCCACCAGAAATGCAAGAGGGTTCTCTTTTCTCCACACCCTCTCCAGCATTTATTGTTTCTAGATTTTTTGATGATGGCCATTCCAACCGGTGTGAGGTGATACCTCCTTGTGGTTTTGATTTGCATTTCTCTAATGATTAGTGATGTTGAGCATCCTTTCATGTGTTTGTTGGCAATCTGTATACTTCTTTGGAGAAATGTCTATTTAGGTCTTCTGCCCATTTTTAGATTGGGTTGTTTGTTTTTTTGATATTGAGCTGCATGAGCTGCTTGTATACTTTGGAGATTAATCCTTTGTCAGTTGCTTCATTTGCAAATATTTTCTCCCATGCTGAGGGATGTCTTTTCTTCTTGTTTATTGTTTCCTCTGCTGTGCAAGCCAGGACACAGAAGCAACCTAAGTGTCCACTGACAGATGAATGGATAAAGAAGGTGTGGTACATATATACAGTGGAATATTACTCAGCCATAAAAAGAAATGAAATTGAGTTATTTGTAGTGAGGCAGATGGACCTAGAGTCTGTTATACAGAGTGAAGTCAGGAAGAGAAAAACAAATACTGTATGCTAACACATATACATGGAATCTAAAAAAAATGGTCCTGATGAGCCTAGGGGCAGGACAGCAATAAAGACGCAGACATAGAGAATGGACTTGAGGACACGGGAGGTGGGGTAAGGGTAAGCTGGGATGAAGTGAGAGAGTAGCACTGACATACATACACTACCAAATGTAAAATAGATAGCTAGTGGGAAGCGGCTGCATAGCACAGGGAGATCAGCTAGGTGCTTTGTGACCACCTAGAGGGGTGGGATAGGGAGGGTGGGAGGGAGATGCAAGAGGGAAGAGATATGGGAACATATGTATATGTATAACTGATTCACTTTGTTATAAAGCAGAAACTAACACAACATTGTAAAGCAATTATACTCCAACAAAGATGTTAAAAAAATTGTAAAAAAAAGAAAAAAGAAAAAAAAAGAGAAGCCAGAATTTGCAAGACACAAGGGAGGAACTGAGGACTGATTTCTTCTCTATTGAAAAAGAATGGATTGGAAGTTCCTGAGAAAGGAAATAGGTCAACTGGAAGAAAGAAGGAAGGTTTAAAGTACAACTTTGGGAAAAAAGCAAACTCTGAGATAATAAAAAGTTTAAGAATGATTGAATGTGAGGAAGTATGTAAATGAAAGATCCTCCAAAGGCATAAATTGTGAGGCTGACCTTCTTTTTCTTTTATGGTTCAACAGGATTTTTTAATTAGGTATCATCTTGATTCCTAGTCCTCATATGTCATAATATTTGGACAATTTAACCTTTCAACAATGATCTATTTAAGCCTCCATTAAATATGTGATCAGCCTGTTTTTTGCGTGTCAAGGTGACACTGAGGACAGGTCCAGAGCTCGCTTACTCATCAAGGAATGCCAGCCAAGTAGGCCTGAAGAAGAAGCAAGACTAGCCCCAAGTAATCTTTGAGCCAGAGATCAGGATAAAACTTCTCCAAAACAGGGACCGTAGGCTTATTTACACATTAATATTCTAAAAATAATATAATTCATGACATTATGATTGCTAAGAAGAAAAGCACAACATCAAAATAAACGCCTACTTAATGCAAAACTAACCTACATATACAACACATCATTTGTAATAGTAACTTCTAAAGAAACTCTTGATGTAAGGAACATTTTGAAAGTAAAGATTATACCTTAGTGGTTGAAGCCTGATTTCCACTACAAAGAGAGTAAAAGTCAAGGGTATTTTTTTTCCTTGTAGGAAGTGCAGCACTATAATAATTTGAGGGATTAATTCAGTCTACCTTTGATAGCTTCAACTTTCCTAATGACCTCTGTCTTGTCATCACCATGTAATTACTAAAATGAGAAATCCCCACTTTAGAAAATATAATTAAAATATTTATTAAAACCTTTCATGGCCAAAGCATGGTTCTATAGTCGGTACACTTTGAAAATTATACAATATAGTTCCTAACTTCAATTGAATTAGTAAAATATTTAATCCACCATCATTTCCTGTGGCAAAGGACACAAAAGAAAAGATTAAATTGAACTCTGAGAGATGGGAAATCCTGGCAGTCCATGACCCTTCTTCACTGGCATCCAAAAATATGGTTGGGAAACCATAGGATGGGAAAGAATGGTGCCACTTAAGGACGGGCAAAGCTCTATGTTGTGTTTAGTTTTCAAAATTGTCTAAAGCTCTTTTATTTTCTTTAAATGTTCAGGGCTTTTACTTTTATTATAAGTATTTTGGAGAAGATTCAATTGTGTGAGAGTTTTTTAAATGATAATATTCTTAAGGTTTCTTACAAATTACGTTATAAGTGTGTAGTTCCAATTTAGAAATAAACATTGCTTATCATTTCCATAATTACTAAAACATTTTTAATGAATAGAGGTATTAAATTTCAGTTGGGAAGAGACAGGATCTTATAATAAAACAATTTTTATAGCAAGGGCACAATTATCTCTACACTAAAGGGAAGAAAAACCTATTAACAAAAATTTGAATGTCAGTGATAAACACCAGAGCGTGGATAAGTTTTGCAACAGTCTGATTAAACAGCCAGCCATAATCTTTGTTGGGTTCAAAAGTGTTTACAGTTTAGTTTTCTTATCTGCGTATAGGACAAACTTACAATGCAAGACCTGAATAAACAAAGTACTTATTTATATGAATGTATACTATAATTAATGTATTATGTAATCGATTATATATACTGAGTAATATATAATTTACATATACTATCTAATATACTAATATTAATACTAAGCAAAGTACTAATTAATAGTTTTTCTTTAATTAGAGCTGAGACTTCTCAAAGGGATACTCGTATTTCTGATTTATACAATTTTCTCAAAGAGAGAATCATTTCTCTGTTGTTGCCATCACTATCATCATTGCAAATTAGCTCATACCTTACTAATTAAGACTTGTTGGGTAAAAGGATGAAACAACAGAGAAGAAAGGGCTAGAAAGAATTACAGAGTGATCTAAGTTCTCTCTTGAGAAAGCAGCGAATAGCACAAGATAAGAAGGAGAGGAGAAATAATCACACTGTTTACAACTTTACTGTGATATGACCCTTCAGACTATTTCCCCCACTTTCACCCAAGTCACTGATTTCTTTTCTACATGCTGGGTTGGTGATAGCTAAAATTGCTGGGGAAAGGCCTAGAAAAAGCAAAGTTTTCATGACAGATCTGGTACACTTTCAATCAGTTTGAGGAGGGCTGAGATGCCTCCGGTTATTATGACGAGGAGGAAGAATGACTGTGTCTGGAAATATCTCATGGATCTGCATCATCTAGAGAAATCAGATTCATTTCTTCCTTGTGCCGTGTTTACCACATTGTGTGTAATTTATCAAAATTTATTATTTGTTTCCCTTACTCTGTAGGAACAGAACCCAACTGCTAGCATGTTTAATATAATACATGTTTAATATCTTTTAGACGTAATTTTTCTGTTTTTATCTCCTCATGATATTATATTCTTATTTGTTTTATTTGTTAAACATTGATTTTTAATAAATTTTCTTAAACCTTTTAGTCAAAAACTATAATCAATGAAAATAAATCTCAGATTATATTTTACACAAAGTATATTTAAGAGAATTTAGTTATTTTCTGAAATTGAAGAAATTTTAGTAGTCTGTCAAAATATTTTAAATTACTAGTGAATAATTTGAAAAGATACATGTACCCAATGTTGCCAAGATATGGAGGCAACATAAGTGTCCATCAGCAGATGAATGGATAAAGAAGACATGGTACATATATATATACACAATGTAATACTACTTTGCCGTGAAAAAGAATGAAATTTTGCCATTTGCAGCAACATGAATGGACTTGGAGTGCATTATACTAAGTGAAATAAGTCAGACAGAGAAAGACAAATACTGTATCATACCACTTACATGTGGAATCTAAAAAATACAACAAACTAGTAAATATAACATAAAAGAAGCAGACTCACAGATATTGAGAACAAACGAGTGGTTACAGGTGGGGATGGGGGAAAGGGGGAGGAGCAATATAGTGGTGGGGGAGTGGGAGGTACAAACTATTGGGTGTAATATAGGCTCAAGGATGTATTGTGCAATAAGGAGAATATTTTGTAATAACTAAATGGAAAGTAACATTTAAAATTTTATAATTTTTTTTAAATTGTCCTATATCATTATCATATAGGACTCTTAGGATAACATATAAGCACGTCCTAAATCTCCCCTCTACCATGTCTGAATGTAGAAATTAACCTTTCAATTTAGTCCCTTCAGAAGATGTGCATTTCCAAAATTACTATAATTTTTAAAAAATCAATATTAGGTGGACAAAGCAAAGAGATTGCTATACTTTTTTGAAAAACATGCAGATTTCTTTTTTAAAAAGTGACACAATGCATTTCCAATATTCAATCCAAAAGTATACCCCAAAAATTCAATACAAAAATATAAAAATATAATAAAAACTCATAAACTCACATTCCGGAAAACAAGTTAGTCTCAGTTTTATACCAACATGTGGACAACCTTGAGAAAAAGCAAAAACTGAAATGATTTTGTCACATGAAATTGTGTGCTTTATTTTATTCATTAAGCACAATTTATCTCTTTGCCCAAGGAAGGCCTTGCTAGATTTCAGATGCTGGGTTCTCTCTAGAGACAACATATTCCACAAACCTTGAATGATATCCAGATTTTTTAAAAATTTTTGTATTTACTATAATTGAAGATGACTTTGAAGTTAATGAAGATATAATTTCTTCAGCCTCTATGCTTCACAGCACCCAAGGCAGACGACCCTATTGTTCACTAATAGGAGCATCTATACCTTTTTTCTGGGAATGAAGTCTTAATTGCTTTTATATCATAGCACATAGATAAACAAAATATCTATATAACATGAAGTTTAATGAGGGAAGACTAACACTTGAGGACTATATAATGTTCTAAATTATTTTGAATACAGTATAACCAAATTAACTGATACAAGTTAATAGACACAGAAATGTAGTCAATGAGTCCACTCCCCACTTGTATGGCGAAAGAAAAAAAGTTAAATGAGGAAATCAAATTTCACCTTAACAGATGCAAACCCATCTGTTTCTGTTTTCAGTGGATTTTTCATTTATTTTAAATTCAACTGGAAGCAAATTGGTGATTGATTTGCTGTCAGGAATTGAGAACACAGTTTCTGGAAAAATAAATGCATCTCCCATTGGTAAGAGCAATCCAAATCCATTTATCATCTTTTTCTTAATTGAATTATAGTTGGTTTACAATGTTGTGTTAGTTTCAGATGTACAGCAAAGTGATTCAGCCATATATGTATATATATATATAATATATACAATATATGGTATATATTATATATATACCATCCCCACTGGTAATCTCTGAAAAAGTATATATTCTTTTTCAGATTCTTTCTTATCCTGAATGATGTTTATCTCTTTATCTCCAAATATTAAGATGTCACATAAAAATACTGCCATTTAAGAGCTACTGAGGACATAAAATTTAGAATTTGTCTAAATGGGAACCAATAGTATTTTGTCTTTTCTATAGATAAGTATTTCTATAGAAAAGAGTGTCTTCCATGTTCCATTCCAGATCTACCCTGTTACTGTGCCTACCTTAGTCACTGTCCTGGGACAATTTGCAGAGATTATAATAATAAACTGTGTTTTCTGGCTTCTGGTTGGTGTTGGCCAATGAGGAGCCCCAGAGAGAAGTCAAAAAAAGGAGAAGGTACTTGTAGTCCTGGTTCTTTCTAGGTGAGGTGACCCCAAGATAACCATGTTCTTTCCCTAGATCACCTCTGCTCCTCTCAGTAAATAAGACTTTACAGGACTTTTTCTCCTTTCCAGTTCTGATAATCTCTCCCAGCCTTTGACTTTTTGAGTCTAGGGATACTGATTGATAGATACTGTTGCTAGGTCTGGGATCCCGCACTGTCATCCCTTAGGGTCCTCCTACAGTCAAACTTAATAAGTAAGTAAGTAGGCAGTCCCTTTGGAAATACACCTTTCACATATTATTTATTTATTTATTATTATTTTTTAAATCACAGTGTGTCACCTGTTTCAATGTGTGTCATCAACACCGGAATGTTGATATATTAAAAAATATCTGATTTTTTTACTTATAATATTTTACTTGAAGTTTTTACATCAAAACAAAGGAAGCATCACTGCCAATTTCTCTATTGTTAAGAATCTTGCACAGATGAAAGTGTCAAGTGGGAAGGGAAGTAATTAAATACATGGTGCCTATAGGATCGAACATCCGGAAGACCAGGAAGTCTTGGATGAAGAGCCAATCAGAAGGTCATACACAGAGGGTGGTTTCTGAGAATGACTGCGGTAAAACATCCTAACAGAACTAGATAAAGTAGGACAATCTAGAAAATCAACTATGTGCATAAGCCCTTAAAGGAGAACAGAGTAAGAACCTGGAAAACAAAGTATAAACCTCAAAACCAATGATATGAAAAGAAGATAAAAGCGAAATCCATAGATAAGTGTAAGAATTAGGCAAAACTGTCATCAGTTTAGGCACAGTTGGAACTTGAATAAACACTCATTTTTTCTGGGGCTGACTTTATGCCTTATTTTTTTTTATTAATCATTCATACATTCATTTATTCATTTACTTATCCAACCATTCATCAAATATTTATTGGTTGATATTATTTGCCAGGTAGTAAACCTAACTATGAGAATGCAATTGTAAAGAAAAAACTGACATGGCTCACAAATCTATTAGTGAGGGATAAGGAAGAAATATCATGGGCACACAGACACAAAGGAAGGTCAGATAACCCAATCTTCAATAAATCCGGGTTCCAATATACAGTATAATGCTAATTTATAGTGAAAACTGAAGGTAAAACCCTTCCAAAATATTAATATATTCAAGGAAAGAGTTAACATATCTGATGTGTTTCAGGCAGTTCTTCATTTACTCTAAAGCCATTGATGATCCTTGGAGTAACTCAGAACTAAACAACTGGAATGTTGACAAAGTTACCTGGCAATGGTGCTATACTATGCTCCTAAGATAGTGGGTCAAGATGAACTAGGTTTGTCAGCATGTTTACAGCAAGCATGAAAACTCACAGTGCCTGGTGACTAGTTTGGGGTCCACAAAATAGCTGGCCACGTGGCAGGTGTGGCCAGCTCCCTTTACAAGTTTTGGACTCCAAAACTCAAATAGCCTTTCCCTGGCAGGTTCTTCTCACACATGTCCCTGTGCTTTGAAACTAAAGACGAAGATACATCATTGCAATTACTACAGAGTGAGGACCTAAAGCCTGTATTACGCATACATATGGCCATAGGCTATGTATACCTTTGAGCCGCAGTTTCTATATTGTAAATTTCATTGTGATAAATCTTGTCTATTAGTATAAGTTTATGTTGAGTTATGTTAGTCCTAGCATATCATCAAACTGGTAGATGCTTATGGAATCACCAAGAAAAATTGTAATAATTTAATCATAACACATAATTTTAAAAATTAATGTTTAATGCAACTTGTAATTCAGAGGTGTCACTAAAATTGTTAGTAAAAATATTTGGACTGGTAGATGATGAATAGAAAGTAAATGAAAGGTAGATTAGTAGATTATAAAACTTCAATCTGGGCTCCCCTGGTGGCGCAGTTGTTGAGAATCTGCCTGCCAATGCAGGGGACACGCGTTCAAACCCTGGTCTGGGAAGATCCCACATGCCACGGAACAGCTGGGCCCGAGAGCCACAATTGCTGAGCCTGCGCGTCTGGAGCCTGTGTTCCGCAACAAGAGAGGCTGCGATAGTGAGAGGCTCGCGCACCACGATGAAGAGTGGCCCCCACTTGCCACAACTAGAGAAAGCCCTCGCACAGAAACGAAGACCCAACACAGCCATAAATAAATAAATAAATAAATAAATAAATAAATAAATAAATTTTAAAAATTAAAAAAAAAAATTCAATCTTTGTCATTCCTACTCAGGCAGGGGTTACAAAAAACAGAGAAATATATTTTAAATATATGTCCAAAAGTAATTATGACTTATCTTTTATATAGCATACAAATACAGAAAAGAGTTTACATAGTTATTTTGAATTAGAGTAAGAAATCAAATCCAAGATAATTTTTATAACACAAATAAGTATTCTTAGGTTAAAAAAAAATACATCCACCTAGAGTTGAGTCTCTGAAAAGCTATGTCTGTATCATCACTATAATAACTGAAATAAATTAATTCATTTTCAACAACAAACTGCAATTATCCATGTGATTTATTTGTAAAACAATTCTAAATGATACTATGAAGTAAATTGAAGTAAATTTAATTTGAAAAATGGTATGTTTTAAGACCATATGAATATCAGTGATATTATTCTTAAGAAACATGGTCATGTTGCTAAAAGAACAAGAATTTATAAGTATACGTAACTGTGATTATTTTGGGTGTGTTTCTCAGTGTTCCTTTCATTGTCACACTTCTTTGGGACTTGGGAAAACACATGGTTAAACTTCAGAGTGAATTCCAACCAGGGACATATTGAAGCTTCAGATTAACCTTGAATATATAATATTACATGTATATATTTTATATATATTCTGTTTCAAATTTCAGAAAGAGTGAATTAACTAATTCCTACCATGTATACATTTCCACTTAGCTTTGATGCAAGAATAGCTTATTCATCTTTTCTTAGAAGATGGACATGCACACACACATACACAAACAAATCCAAATATAATATTTCACAACAGTATATGTAGCCTAAATTCCATTTTAAAATTATTTACATGAATTCCTCATGAGTGAAATGATTACAGGCTTTCCTTAACTCTGCCCCATCATCATTTTCTAGTGGGATAATTTTCATCCAGCCAAGAATCCTTTTTTAGCTTTTCCAGCTTTATAAAAGAATTTTAACTTTAACATTTATTTTTCTGCTGTTTAAAACAGATATTTCTGCACTCAACAAACAATACACAATAACAGCATAACAGGGCCCCGCTGACCAGAGGGTAAAATCATGAACCGTTACATACCCTGCCTGTAGAGAGAACAATTTAGAATTCTCATTAAGCTCCCTTAAATAACATCAACAACAACAAATAAACCCTGTGCCAGGTTTTAAAATGCGTCAGGATGGCTGTTGCCTTTATTTCAGAGAAGAGAAAGAAAATTTTACATGTGCAATTAAATTATCGTTCTACTCTTCTTGTAAATTATCAGGTATTGAGACT
The DNA here is from genome assembly GCF_965194825.1 of Balaenoptera physalus. Classification (NCBI taxonomy): domain Eukaryota; kingdom Metazoa; phylum Chordata; class Mammalia; order Artiodactyla; family Balaenopteridae; genus Balaenoptera; species Balaenoptera physalus. Next base: position 159,149,734 of record NC_138890.1, read on the forward strand.
TTCTCTAAAACTTTAATGACATACTGCAATATATTACTGTCTATACTTCATTGAATTGCACATTAAAACAAGTGAAAATGTTCTGCAAGATATATCTCAATAAAACTGTGAAAAAAAACCTGTCTCATTAGCTCAGTTCACAATATGCTGCATATCTACAATGAACAGAGAGTATCTATGATGCTAAAAATGTTGCTTCCAATCCAATTACTAGTGTGGATTCATCAGTGATATGTAACTCGAATTCTAATAAGACATGAAAAGTTGCTGAAGTGATTTTCACATCCCATTCATGAGATACAGTACTTTAAATTTTATCCTGAAATTATACAGGACTAATAGGTGACAATAACTTTGAGCATATTAATCTTATCTTTAATGAGTTGGTTTTATTAGAAACTTCCAGATGAAGCTTGTCACTAAATTTGAAATAAGATTGTTGGTTAGGACACTGCATAATTCCTAAATGCTCTTTACTTAAGGTGGGCTTATGAGAACTTCTCGGAGTTCACACTCAGGAGAAGATTTGCTTTGTGTAAGATTTGCTATGCTCCTTTCTTTCTACCAGTACATTTTATGCGGCTTGCTGAGGAAGGAGATGTTGTAAAAAGGGAGATACTTGAAACTGAGATTGCCCTGGCATTGTTGTGATTGGTAATGAGTGAGTCTAGAATTAGTATGAGTGAGTGTCTGAGGCACAGTGGAGAATAAGATCAAGAGGATGGGGAAGAAAGGGAAAATTGTGTGAAAGCAACAATGAGGAGGAAAAGAACACGTTTCCCATCTCCTGGCACAGGTATATGAAGAGTGTGAGATCAATGCACAGCTACGTGTCAAGAGGGCAGTGGAGGTAGCATATTCCTTAAAGAAGATCAGGGTTTTACTAGAAGTTGATGAGACGGTTAATAGCATAAAACGAAGAAATAGAGATAGAGAGGGTTTTACAGATGAATAACAATGAATTCAAGAAGGTACAATCTCAGTAATTGATGAATGTGGAGTCTGGGGTTAGGAGGAAGAATGTGCCAGGAGGCATGGCGATTAGAGTACCAAGGACATGGGGCAACTCAAAGTTGAACCCTCACCCTTGCTCCAGCCAAAAGAAAGATTTCTTCTCTGTAACTAATATGCCAGTTTCTTAAATCTAATACTAAGTACATTGCTTTTCTACCTTTTTAAAAAATTCATATTGAACTCAAGAGCCAAGGCACTAATTTATTTTAATTAATTAATTTATTTATTTATTTTTGGCTGTGTTGGGTCTTCATTGCTGCATGCGGGCTTTCTCTAGTTGCTGTGAGCAGGGGCTACTCTTCGTGGCAGTGCGCGGGCTTCTCATTGCAGTGGCTTCTCTTGTTGCGGAGCATGGGCTCTAGGCGCATGGACTTCAGTAGTTGTGGCGCACGGGCTTAGCTGCTCAGTAGCATGTGGGATCTTCCCGGACCAGGGCTCGAACCCGTGTCCCCTGCATTGGCAGGTGGATTCTTAACCACTGAGCCACCAGGGAAGTCCAGCACTAATTTATTTTGTTCATGTGTTCTTTAACAGTCTTTTTATATACAGCTTTGATTGCATATTTATATGGGCTAATGTCATTCGTTTAAAACTTGAGTGCATTTAAGTGGTCATCTCCCTAAGGGAGCTCATAAATATTTCTCTAAATTATTAAGACTCCTGTAATTCTATTAGATGCTATTCCCATTTAAAATTCCCTATCCCATTCATGGAGAGAGAGAAACCAGCTTCTTACTGACGGCTTCTTCCCAACTACATTTCCCATTCATCTGTGGTCTCATCGAGAATTCCTAAATTTGAAGCCGACTGTTTTATCTGCCTCCACCTCCCTGATTCTCAAATGGCAGAATGAAGTGGGAAGCTACTTACTGGGACCTCTGGATTTTGCTGTTATTTATCAGCTCAGAGCATGTAGGAAGAATGTGATTTCATTTCATTTCCTGTCTAGTCTAGACAACAATGGACTAAGGTCTGGCAGAGGATAAAGTTTTCTACAAACAGATCATCAATCAAATGATGTCTAAATACTCCACTGTTAGAAAATTTACCAGTTTTTCAAAGGTCCATAGCCTTCCTTGGAACTTCCAGGATTTATGACAGGGTGTCAGAGGTATTGGTAAACTCAGTACTCACAGACCTCTGAGGTCAAATTCTAACAGGTTTTCAAGTGCCAGATTGCCATTGCTTTCATCTGCCATTGTCCAGTTTCTTCCGTATATATATATTGTTTGCGAATAATTATGAATTTCCTTCTCTCTCCTAATTTCCTTATGACTTACATAGTTTAATTTGTGCCTGGTTCCCTTTCCTTCATTATCTTTGTCTTCTGCAATTTTCTCTTCAAGCAAACATCACAAATCTTTCCATAATATATATTATTTGCTCAGTTTCCTAGACAGACATTTGCATAACATTTCCTAGTATTCTCAGTCCAAAACGTATTCACTCTGTTTTCTGAAATATGCTCTATCTCCCTCACAAAAATCTTGTGTATAGCCTGGGCCACCTCCCTTGCCTCCTTTTCTGGTTCCAATCTCTCTTCTTTGGGTATTGTTAGTGCTTGAGCAGCCTGGGACAAGCCACAGACTGCCCCTCTCCAAAAACAATTCAGAGAGCTTCAAGAATTAATGTTGGATAATTCAGTTATACAAAGTACCCTCTGTGGGTTCCTTCCAACAATATATTGTACAAGAAATTTCGGGAAAGGATCAGTGTAATAAAATTACCCAAAAAAAAGCACAGTCCCAACTTTCTAGTTGGATCAACTCTTCCTGATACATATGTTTTTCCTACTGGCTGCAGAGCTGTGATTCCAACTGTCTCAGCACACCTGTCTTCTTGAGCGAGTAATAATCTAAGCACCATTACTGCTTGTACTCTATTTACATCCTCAGCACCATTCCCTCTAGAGTTGGCTGACTTAGAGGAACCCTTCACTTTGTTCCACAAAAGGCTTTAATTTCAGTATAACTTGCTACAGTGCCGAGGTTCAACATTCCCAGATATTAAGGCACTTCTCCCAAAATTCCTTAATAATGTCATAATATCTAAGAAGATATTTAACTATTGAAATACCAGGAATTTTACTATATGAGAGATTGAGTATAAATATGTATCCAGAGGAGATTACAACGTTTGTCCTATTTCCATTATGTCATACAGTGTTTTCACCTCAGATAGTTCTCCGGCTTCCTCCTCTTTCTTTAGTCCTTTTTCCAACTCTCTTCTCCCATGATCCTCCAGGTTCCTTTTCTCCTCCTGACTCCACCCACTCACTTCTACTCTCTCACCTTCTGTCTCATTTCTGTCCTATGTCTCAGCCCTATCCTGGATGAGGAAAGTAAGAATTTCCTATACTGTGGGTCCCACAAGTCAGCTTGTATTCCTTCAGATTCTTAAGATAAAATAATCTAAATGAAAAACAAAACTTTGTCAAGTTTATATTGGCCATGTCTCAAGTCTCCATCTAATTATTCACTATCATTTAAGATCTCAGAGAAGGCAAAGGGTTGGTAAAGATAGGAAACATCAAATGTCATTCTGTCACATATTCGTTCTTCCACTGTATTTTCTAATCCTGAGGTAATATGAAAACACTGTAGAAATATTTATATTCATAAAAGTGTTTGTGAATACCTAAAGAATACATAGTGTTTGTGGAAAACAAATTATTTAAGTTAAGTGAAACTAGTATCATAATTAATTATAGAAGTCAAACACAAACTTTTAAAAAAATTTAGAAATTAAATGTAAAAAATGTGTTTAGACTGAAATTCACAAGCAGTTATCACTTTAGAGAATGTCTTATGTAAAAGTTATGAATTTTAATATGGTACCCATTAATTTGCTTTTTATTTAACAACCATTTATTGAGCATTTAATATGCAGGCTATATGTAAGGGTAGTCCCTGAATTTATGTCACCTTAAAAAAATTAACTAATGTGCTTTAAATTAGGTGAATATTTTTAAGTTGATGTATCTTTTGTATCAAAACTGTATTCATTTTAAAAGGTAATTTATTAATGTTTACAGCTTTGTATTAAGAGCATAAAAATAGCATTTGATTGAAAACCAGTTTTCAACAGTGAGGTACTGAAGGTGGCTTTATTAGAAATTTGGTCAAAGACTAGAAATTCTTCCATCAAAAATCAGGAAAAACAAGAGATTTATATTTTATTATAATTGTTTGACTTAGTGATATATTATGATTATTATTTCTCTCTCATCAGAAATATAAGATTTATTCTGCCGGTTTCTTTAGAAGGTGATTTATTTTTCTTCTTTTGGTTATAGTATTGTAGGTTTCAGATTAAGTTGATGTGTTGTTAAATGGAGATTCAACTTCCAGTAGGTTTAAAATAGAAAGCCACTGCCTGACTTCAGGCTATCTACACGGTAATCGCAGAAAGAACTTTACTAGGTCCATGTAGAATGAATGAGCACAGGCTCTATGAAGTGCTGTGCAGACAATCCACCCAGCTGAGAAAAGACTTTGAAGATGATTGCCTTAGGAATCCTGGAGCACACAGGCTGACAAAGTGACTCTAATTCAAAGAATGCAAACCTTCTTGATTTTTATGAAGATAACTACGAGAACCACTGGGAAGTAACTGCTTCATAGAGGGCATAATTGACATTTTAAAAACATTTTATCTGACTGAGTTAGCAATGCAGGTTGAAATGGAAACCAATTTACTCTGTTGGAGTTTTATAACTCCATGCTACATTTTAAAAATAAGAAATATAAGGATGCTGTACTGAAGTGAAAGCTAAGTAATAAAATAGGCCAAAGATGAAACTGCATGGCCAATGTTATAATGTCGTTACATACCACAAATTAATCACATATTTTTTCAGTTTAGGTAAATCGAATGGCAATAAAGGAGAAAGTTTAAATGGTAAAGATGGTAAGACCACAGTTTTTATAGACACTCATAGTTATGTCCCCATCTCCATTTTTTTCTTCTTCCTTGTAGAAACTTCAATTATTTTGTGGATAAATGGCTGCATATTGAAGTGGGCGGAGCCCTCATTTTTCACAAACGTGGTTAAGTTCTGGTCAAGGAAATCTTAGCAGAAGTGGTGCGAAAAACTTGTTCTCAAAGGGAAGAGGGGCTTTCCTGGTGGCGCAGTGGTTGAGAATCTGCCTGCCAATGCAGGGGACACGGGTTCGAGCCCTGGTCTGGGAAGATCCTACGTGCCGCAGAGCGACTAGGCCCGTGAGCCACAACTACTGAGCCTGCGCGTCTGGAGCCTGTGCTCCGCAACAAGAGAGGCCGCGATAGTGAGAGGCCCGCGCACCGTGATGAAGAGTGGCCCCCGCTCGCCGCAACTAGCGAAAGCCCTCGCACAGAAACAAAGACCCAACACAGCCAAAAATAAATAAATAAATAAATGTTTTTTTTAAAAAGGGAAGAGAAATGGCTTTTTTTGGTCCTTTTCTCCTCCTGCTAGACTTAGTGGTTGAAGTTCAATAAGCTTTCTTGAAACTCCAGTTGGAAGGATATATAGAACTGAGTGGGAAAAACAAGATTCCACACCCTGTCATCCCTAGATTATCTACTTCCAGGTTGTTCTATGTGGCAGAGAAACTTCTATGTTGTTTAAAATGTGGATATTTTGATTATCACTCACAGGCAAGCTTAATCCTAAGTAATGCAGAATTTTGTATAAGATCATGCCCTGCTCACTTGTTACATTTATCAATGAATTTTAGAGTAATAGTTTTTAATGGGCATAAAATTAAATTGTCTCTTCTATCTTCTATTGTCCCTATTTATGGACTCATTCCTTGAGCATTGTGAATAAGACCCTATATGCTTTCACTTTTCTGAATATTTCATTCAAGAAGGAGTCACTGAGATTGTCAGTCAGAAAACTTAGGTTCAGTGCCTGAGGAAAAAGTTCCCAACACATGACTAGGCTTGAAAGGTTAAACAAAATTACACCTGCTACTTTGATAGAGAAGAATATTTCATAAAGTGATATAGAACTGAGTCTCCACATTCTAACTGCTAGGAAACAGCTAATCTGAGGGAGAAGCAGTTCACATTTTTCTCTTTCCCTTGAAATTCTCAGTAGTCCGTAAAGCTAATAAGAGAAGTAAAACTAGAAAGCCAAAGTGAAATTGAGCTTTCCTTGAGGTCATAGGTATTATGCAGTTGGAATTTTTAGTTAAATAATTAAAATCCAAAAACTAAATGAGTTTGTCTTGTGGTTTGGTCATGTCCAATTTCCTACACAGCAGTGGTTCTCAAACTGGAGTATGCAGCACATAGAGGGCTTGTAAAAGAACTGACTGCTGGACCCCAGACCTAGAGTTTCAGATTTAGCAAGTCTGAGTGGGGCATAGGAATCAGACTAGTTCCCAGGTGATCCCAATAAACAGATCCAAGGACTGTATTTTTAGAAACTTTCTCTAAAGTACTAAGATTCATGTCCATTAGACCAAATGAGGATAGATTAAAGAATAAAAGAGAGCTCAGTTGTTAAATATTTGTTTCCCACAAAGTTCATATGTTGAAATCCTAATTTCCAATGGGATAGCATTGGTAGGTGAGTCCGTTGGCAGGTCATTAGGTTATGAGGGTGGAACCCCCATAACTGGGATTAGTGCCCTTATAAAAGAGGCCACAGAGAGTTCCCTTGCCCCTTCTGCCATGTGAGGAAGCAGTGAGAAGACGACGGTCTATAAACTAGGAAGTGGGCCCTCAGCAGACACAGAATCTGCTGTCAACTTGATCTTGAAGCTCCCAGCCCACTGAACTGTGAGAAATAAATTACTATTGTTTAAGCCACCCAGTCTATGGTAATTTGTTATAGTAGCCCAAACAGACTAAGACAGCGATGTAGGGAGAAAAACATTATCTGTTAATACTACCAATGATCATCCTATCATGCTTTTAAAAATCTATGGCAGCACTGCCAAAACTGGACTGAATATAAGTAGACTCATTAGTATTCAAAATGGAAGCCTGAATTTATGTGCTGACATCAGATATGACAATGTTAGATTAACTTAAAAAAAAAAAAGTTAGGATTACTAAAATTTGAGAGAAGAGAGCCCAGGATGACCCTTTGTTGCTGGCTTCTCTGACCAGCCTAGTGGTACAAACAAGACTGGAAGTTGGGTCCATGTTGAATGTAGATATTAAGACTGAGCTTCCTGTAAAAGAGCAGGTACCAAACCTAAGCATACATGAGAATCACATGGGGTGCTTTTGAAAAGTACAATTTGAAATCCTCACCCAAACCCACTGATAAATCTTACAGATGTGATCTCAGTTCATTTTAAAATAAGAATTACAGGTGACTTTGATGCAAATGCCTGATGGACACTGTTTGGGAAACAATGCTATGGGAAAAACAGCTTTTAGAGGCAGCCCACATTCCTTGGCTCTCTGTCCCCTTCCAGCAATGGAATCATTCAGGCTACTGCTTCCTTCATCACCTCTTCTCCTCTCACTGACTTTCCTGCCTTTTTCTATTAAGGACACTTGAGATTACATTGGGCACCCTCCTGGAAAATAAGAGGAAAACAAACCAAGTAAGAGATGGGCAAATATTTATGTAGACATTTCACCAAAGAAAACACAAAAATGTCTATTCCCATGAAGAGATGTTCAACATCATTAGTCATTGGGTAAATGCAAATTAAAACCAAAATGAGATAGCACTATCATTGAGAAGAAGGGCTATAATCCAAAACACGGTTAATATGCAGTGTTAGAAACCAAAACTCCTATACATTGCTGATAAAAATACAAAATGTACAGGCCCTTTGGAAAACATTTTGACAGTATCTTTAAAAAGTTGCATGTGATCCAGGATTCTACTCCTAGGTATCTACCCAAGCAAAATTAAAACCCATATCCACACAAAGACCTGTAGTAATCATTCATAGGAACAAACTAGAAACATCTAAATAGTCATCAACTGGTAAATGGAGAAACAAAATAAAGTGCATCAATACAATGGTATACTACTCAGCAATAAAAAGGAACAAACCATAAATACATCTAACAACTCTAACAAATGGATAAATCTCAAAAACCTCGTTAACTGAAAAACTCAAACTGAAATAACTATGTATTACATTATTCCATTTAAATAAAATTTCTAGAAAAAACAAAAAGTGTATATATATATAGCATATACACATTCTTATACAATATATATACACGTTCATATACATTTGATAAATATATATATCATATATATAATGATCAGTAGATAAAACAATCAGTAGTTGCCTGGTTGCCTGGCACTGGGTATAGGAACTGAGATTGACTGAAAACAAAAACATCAGAAAATTTTAGGGGTACAGAACAAAGAACAATGCATCACATACAAGGCAAGATAAAATTTTGATCAAAGTAGTCAACAAAACCTACTAAACACTAAATTTAGAGGTATAATTAAGGTTTGTAGTTCATTCTTTCTCCTTCCTTTCTTCCCTCTCTGGTTCATATATTTGTATGAATTTATCAAATACAGTTGGTCTAAGTAAGAAGAAAGGATACAATATTAAGATATTTTAAGTGATTTTATTTTATTTAAAGTATCTTAAATGATTTTAAAGGACAGATATTAAAAATTTCGGTATGGAAATAAAAACCCACTGATACACATTAGAAGAAACTAAAGGTCATACACTCTAAAAAAACAATTTGAAATAGGCTTCCCAGCTTCCTTCTAAGAGAAGCTTTTTCAGGAAACACATTAAGAAGCTTACATTTCTAATCCTGACTGGGTGCTTGAAATCTGAAAATGCCACAAACCAGTAAATTGAAACTAGTCCTGTATAACATAAAACCCATGCCCATGGAGAGGAAACACAATTAAGAAAGTCAAAGATTTAGAAGCAAGGCTTAAGCGTTTTAACAAATGTTATCAGGTTACAAAACTGGCAGGCAATTGGAAGAGCCCAGCCAGAAAAGAAAGTCTTTCAGCTCTTGGGTCTCTTCACTTTTCTGTCATAAAAATATGTTTAGAATGAATCTTTTTTTTTTTTTTTTTAAACAATCTTTTTTTTTTTTTTTAATTTTTATTTATTTATTTATGGCTGTGTTCGGTCTTCGTTTCTGTGCGAGGGCTTTCTCCAGTTGTGGCAAGCGGGGGCCACTCTTCATCGCGGTGCGCGGGCCTCTCACTATCGCGGCCTCTCTTGTTGCGGAGCACATGCTCCAGACGCGCAGGCTCAGTAATTGTGGCTCACGGGCCCAGCTGCTCCGTGGCATGTGGGATCTTCCGGGACCAGGGCTCGAACCCATGTCCCCTGCATTGGCAGGCGGATTCTTAACCACTGCTCCACCAGGGAAGCCCTAGAATGAATCATTTTTAATATAGACATAATGTGCAGCTGAGTAAAAGTATTTTAGCTTTACCTCTTAAATACCTGTGTTTATTTGCCAATACCTGTGCTTTGATTTAGCTTGGAACTTTATGTCTGGGATTAAATTCAGATTCAGCTAAATGGACTAATCCAAGGCAAAAAAAAAAAAAAAAAAAAAAAATCAATAAGCCTCAATTTTCTCATCTCCTGAAATAACATTTACTTTGCACTGTCTTTTTATTTTTAGGGGTTGAAATATGTATTTATTTCATAGTTTTCCAAATAGTAAATGCTTAGGGTAGAACATTCAGGCAGATTTCTAAAGAAGAGCCCCACCTCCCAAGATTCCTGCCACTTGTTTATTGATTCAAGCATGAAACTAAATGCTGCTATAAAATGATTTTACAGATGTAAATAAAGACACAAGACACTTGACCTATAAGTACTCAGATTATCTGGGTGGTCCTGACTCAGTTAGGTAAATTATTTTAAAAATAGAATTTGCTTTAGCTGGTAGCAAGAGGGACCATCAGAGATTCAAAGTACAGGAGGGATTTGATGCACTGTCACTACCTTGAAGATGGAGGGGCCACAGGACAAGGAATCAGGCGGTCTCTAGAGAGGAGAGCAGTTCCCAGACAATAGCCATCACGGAAGCTAGGCTCTCAGTCCAGAAATCACAGTAGCCAAATCACAAATTTGGCTAACACCCTGAAAATAAGCTTGGAAGTGGATTCTTCCCCCTAGATCTCTAGTTTGTTTGACACTAAACAAAGGACCCAGTGGTACCTACCCAGGCTTAGAAACTATATAGAACTGTGATGTGGATATTGTTTTAGACCACTGAATTTTTGATGATTTGGATGGATATTGTTTTAAACCACTAAATTTTTGATGATTTGTTAAATACCAAAAGAAATCAAATGCAACGTTGAACAAAATGTAGTTCCTTTCTTTCCTTTCATATAGCCTGATAGAAACAAAGCTCATTAACTTTTTTTAAAACACAACAGTCTACCGTGTGTGGTGACTGCACACTGATAATAAGGTTTATCATACATAATTACTAAAAGTATTTAATAAAGCTCATTAAAAATACTAAAACACTTTGAATCCCTTATAACTACTGTATGAAAAATATTCACAATAGTTTTCAATTTCTTATTGCACAGGTGAAGTCATTCTTAGAATCAGAATGCAGATGACCCTTGAACAACACAGTCTGAACTGTGCAGGTCCACTTATACACAGACTTTTTCAATAATAAATACTATAGGACTACAGTGTGGTTGGTTGAATCCCAGAATGGGAACCATGTATATGGAGGACAACTGTAAGTTATACGTAGATTTTCCACTGAGGGGGAGGTTGGCACCCCTAACCCCCGATATTATTCAAGGGTCAACTGTAGTTTATGTATGAAGTTCTTCTGGATCTTTATTTAGCTCTTTTTCCACTGGTTGATGCAACCTCCATATTTCAGTAAATACAGTAAATTTCAGATGGAGGTGTATATTCATAAGCTACAAACTTAGAATCATGGTGAAGCAAAATCATAATTTACCTGGCAAGTTTTTTGACTCAACTGGTTATATAATTTATGGTAGGCTTAATTTAGGAACATCCACATTGTAGAGATACGTCAAGCCAGAATATATCTGTCTCTAATCAATTCCTATAGACTCTTTATTCCTCTTTGACACATTGTCCACGTGGGAATTAAAGAGAATTCACAGGTCTATGCAAAGGTCTAGCATAGGTGGTAAAGACCTTGATAACCTAGTGAACATTTTCCAGCTTTTCCATCAATACACAGGTACATCTAAAATAACTGTGGCAGTGTACATCCAGGCATAATTAATTCTCACCATCTTACAAAGTGATTTTCACTGTCAATACTCAAAGCCTGGAGTGCCATTTCCTTGGCTGTTCTTCTCTTGGCCCCATCACTGAAGCCACTGTCTATGGCCACTATTACCTTGTATCACGTCAGCCCTTGTTGGAGAAGGTCTTGAGTTACTGAGACAGAGGTTCAACATATTTGAGTGATTGATGACAAAGTAGCCACATTAGATCATGGAAGCCAATGGATATGGCTCATTTGAAAGGCAAGGCAGGAAGGTGAGATAGAGATAGCAGATGTCTTGGGATTGCAAAAGGGTGAGGCCAGTTGAGCAAGTTCAGGATACTGATGATTCCAAACAGACCAATAGGAAAGTCAAGAGGAAGGGAGTGGAGACGAGATGGCCAGAGCGAAGATGGAGAATCAGAACATGGTGACCATTTGACTAATGGTGATCAAGAGAAAACTTAGAAGATGTCTTTGGGGATAGTTTTCCCTTTGATTGATTTCAGTTTGCTAGTAAAGATTTTGCCTGTGTAGTAGAGCAAATTACCTTTGTGGAGTAAAAGATTGAGGGTACTGACCATGATCCCAGCATTCAGTACTTGCCTGGGCAGGGGAGTCCTAGCCAAGGTTACAAGTAAGCTTCAAGTACAATGTGCCCAGAAAGAAGCCACATTCCGTGTGAAAAATGTTAATCTTGAAAGAAAACATGCTGACTTCAATAAACCACTGGTAAGAGGTAGGAATCTAAATACTATGGAAGATGCAGTAAATGGAAAACTGGTGCTGAAGAGGGAATTTGTTTTTTAAATGGAAAAGAAGTTTGAGGAGGAAAATAAAAGTGAAGACCCAAAAGCAAGAGCTCTCAACCTTCTCTGCACATTAGGATTGTCCTGGTTGGGGTGGGGTGGACTTTTCTTCATTCCAATGGAACCCAGGGTTCCTTATCTTAAATTGAAACTTATTCTGGAAATAACCATCTTTCTAAAAGTTTATCTACCATTGGTCTAGTAATAAGGAAAAGTAGTTTTTAGTCCTATAACTGTTTAGTAACATTAGATAATTTACTTGTTATTCTTCACATCAAGATTTTATTTATAAAATGACATGTTTAGTTTATAGATGACATCTCTGGTATCCATCTATACGTCTCCCTATATAATAGGTTTTGGGATCAGATTCCTAGGGTTAAAAGTGGGAATTTACTTTCTGTTATTGTTGTTGTTGCAGGAACATGGGTCAGTTCTTTTACTCCCTATCTCTGATTTTCCTCCTTTGAAAAAGAGAGGTAAAGTTAGCTCTTACCATATAGCACAGAAATAAATAAGAAAGTATATGTATAACCAAACAATAACTAGAACATCCTAATCTTTTAAATATAAGCTCATGTATTTATATTAATTTTAAAATATAATCATAGAATATATATGTTCAATATTCTCTTCAATAATGATATAAGACAAATCTATATAACATAGTATAAAACACATCTATATAATTATTAATAACATATCATATGCGTTTTTCTGATATAACCTACATTTGTATATTGCATATTGTTAATATGTTAATTCCCAGACTGTGAATTAAAAGTCAACTATTTTAAAATATTTTACATGATTCATTATGTGAGAAGTTATGTAGTAACCTCAATATGAACATTATGTTTACTTACTTTCAAATATTTCATTTTATAGTAAACAAAAGTTTCTATTTAAAATCAATTGAAAACCATTTTTAAAATTTGCTGTAGGTAAGAATACCAAACAAAGAACAATGAGAAAGCGCAACATAAACCTCACTAATGTTTTTATGAACTATGATCTATTCGACACTATTAATACAAAAAGTATCCAGCATCATTTGGTATGCACTTCAGGCCAAAATGCTATTCTGTTTTTTTTTTTCAGAATTGAAAATAATTTATTCACAAACTACTAACATGTTTTAATTTGGTTTGCTATTGGAGAATGTAATTGCTCTATTTTATAATCAATTAGTGAAATAGTTACAAATATCAGCAGATTTGAACAAAGAAGGAAGATTTCTCTAATTTCATGAGCTATTGTTTAAAACCTTATAACTGAGAAAATAGGTAATTAAATGACATTTTTATTAGTAGTACAGCACCAAATTCTTAAAGCATCAGTCTTAGTAATCAAAGTAAATATAGAGGGCCTACATTTGCTTTTCAGAAAATTTGAACATGTGTTTAAAAATATCAAACCTAGCTAGGATGATCGAATACCAACATGTATATCTCTCAATATATATTTACACAATATTAGAATGGCTTATTAGAAAGTGTTAGAAAACTTACAGTTGAAGACAATGGAAAAATATTATCTTTGTTCATAAAAACACCAATGAGAATATCAATGAAAAAACATCTTAAAGTAATTACCTTTGTTTTAAAGGAAAGAAACATTTACTTCAATCTCTTCTGCTTAATAAAGTGCATTAATTTATTACAAAATGTTTTCTCTTTATTAAAAATATTTACCTTATTTGGCTAGTTATCATAAAAGTGTTATGTTTATTACATTGTAAAAGGTTTGATTAATGGAAATAACTGAAATAATAACAAAACCTTCTTTTGGAAAGCTTAATGTAATTGTTTTTTGAAAATGAGCAAATATAAGCAGAGCTTAATTGTTTTAAGTGAGGAGTGTTTCAGGAAAGGTGAATAAAACGAAATGGCTGAAGTTTATGTTAAATATAAAGAAGTAAGAAAATAATAAGGTAGAAAGATAATTCCAGGCAGGTAATGAATACCTCATTAAGAGATATGGATATTATTAAGTGCACATGGGGAGAAAGTGGAGTCTTGATCAGGTCACTGGAATGTTTCCAAAAGGATGGGAAAAGACAGTTATTGAGCATCTTAGGATAAAGGTCACATAGTAATAAGTGGAAGGTCTGGTATATGAGCTAAGAAAATGTTGACTCCAAAGCCCGCCTTCCCTCTATTACACTGCATTGCAAAGCAATGTCAGTGAATGGGGAGAGAACCAGTGCTTGGATTCCTAGAACGAACCAAGTGAATGAAAGGACCTCCTTTAGAAAATGAGGCCAGGAAAGAGAGAGAATAAAGTTTTTGAGTTTTAAATAATTGCACAGGGACAATAATAATGAAACATTATAGAACTGGGGATTGTATCATGATCTACGGCTAGTAAATCTTTCTCCAGTGTGTTGGGGGTGGGTAAGGATGGGAGGTTATAGGGCATAAGAAGCAAATAGTAGTAAACCTCCTGAAAACACAGAATGGGAAGATGTGAAAAGTAGAAGTCTGGCATTAAGACAGAATTAGTCGCAGGGCAAACATGGTGTGCATTAAGCTGCAATAAACCAAGACAAAATTTTTTCAGTAACAAGGTTGGGAAGAATCACAACTCAGAAAAACCTATTTTATTTGTAAATTAGAAAATCACTGTTGTCATTTAGACATGGAATCAAGTGTCAACATAGGATCACTCAATACAAACGAAGGACTAGTTGAAGTTGGATAAAATGAATTACTAGAAGTATACATTTCCCTGAACATTCCCTAGCAATTTCATGAAATGCTAGAATAGGGTAAGGGAAAGTCAAAGATGCTTGACACATTGGACTGACTTGATAACCATTTATTGAATTGGCTTTATTACAGTTGAAACATTGATAGAAAGAGAGTTTTCACAGTAGGTCTGTAACACTCCCTGTTTACTAGTTAGATGAAGGTGACGAATAATCTTAAGTAGATCTCCTTACAAAAATGTTAGTGGCATTTACTATTAGAAAGTACTGGAAGCTCCTATCTAAAAGATTCTTTCAGCAGAAAATATTTATTCATATATATTGTTTAATGTAAACCTAGAAGTTATGGATTTATGAGGCATGGCTGACCGGAGACTGGAGCGCAGTAATATAAGCATGTTCTATTTAATGAAATGAGTATACAGAAAAGAAGTTTTGAAATCAAAACAGCTTCTTTTCTTGTGTACAGTTGCTTAAAAAAGTCTTACATTAATAGGAAATCACGGTCTGTTTCAATGGGGCACAAGAGACATTCTTAGAAGTTGCATCAGACATTTTTAATTCCTCCAGAGAAAGAAAATTTCCTCTGTGTTTGTTGTTTACCTGTTTCATTTGAATCATCAGTGAAGTTTGGTGTGATAATGTCTGTGAATCTCATTTGGCGGTTAACCTTTGTTTTAACATAGGTGATTATCTGACAATCTTCAAAAAATAAGTATTTATTTATATCCACTGAGAATAAAACCAGTGTTTGGTGTTATTTTTATGACTGTTGTCCAAATTATACACATAGAGAAAAGTGAAGTGTCCTTTTTATTCTGCCATCATCCATCCATTGAAGAATTACCCTTCCACTGGGATTTCCTATTTAAATATTCATGTAATATTTATATTTGGCTCAATTATTTTAGAATTGTTCTGAATATTCCTTAATTCTATAAACCTTATCCAAGATAAAACTTAGCTTCACTGAATATCTAAAATGTCCTCGGCATTTTATACACATTGTCAGGAATAAACCTCAGAACACTCTGTGAAAGGAATGTTTGATTTATTTTACTCATGAGGCTAATGAGATATAGGAAAGTTAAGAAAAATATAATTTGTTATTCTCAGCAAATCTGAACCTTTTTTGGCCCTGGGGTTCTAGCTTCCCTCATATTTTGTGATTGTTAGAAAACATGGCATATTAAGTAATAAAACTCCTGTGTTTTAGCCCATGATCTTTGCTTTATTTCACTTCACCCTTTGGCACAGTTATGTTTTTATCTTCTCTACTTTTCAACTCTGTCGAACAGGTCTTTTTTGTATTCTACCCTATCCCACTCACCAATATCTTTAGAAATGTGTTGATTTTATCAAATAATCATTTGACATGTCTCTAAGGGCAAAAAAGTAACTTCTAGGGAAATAAGTGCTGGCTTAACATAAGGTTATGTGAATAACAACTACTTTTCCCTAATTTAGTTCTTTTATTTATAAAGATAGCTTAATTCTGTCACTGCTATAAACACCGAAATCTGAAAGATTTGGTAGGTAAGGCTATGGGCTTTTTCTCTGTCTCCTCACTTCAGGGTCCAGAGAGCATTTTTTTCCTATTGGAAAATAATGGTTCTCTATTACTTCATTTAGTGATTTATCCATGTAATACATAGCCATATATTAAGTGTTTATGAAGTATCGACTAATCTCAAGTACTTTGCTATGTATTCAAAATAAAAAGTGCATTCATTTTTGTGATATTTTGCTCTAATATGTTCTAATGAATATAGCACCTCATTTTAGAAATACATATATTGGGGCTTCCCTGGTGGCGCAGTGGTTGAGAATCTGCCTGCCAATGCAGAGGATACGGGTTCGAGCCCTGGTCTGGGAAGATCCCACATGCCGCGGAGCAACTGAGCCCGTGAGCCACAATTACTGAGCCTGCGCGTCTGGAGCCTGTGCTCCGCAATGGGAGAGGCCGCGATAGTGAGAGGCCCGCGCACCGCGATGAAGGGTGGCCCCCGCTAGCCACAACTGGAGAAAGCCCTCACACAGAAATGAAGACCCAACACAGCCAAAAATAAAAAAAAAAAAAAAGAAATACATATATTGCTTTGTTTTAAAAAATTCTTAGTAAGAAAAGCAAAGTAGAATTATGTCCTAGTGGTAATTTACCCATTATACATATATACATATGCATACAAGATATGCATAATCATATGTTCATGTATACATTATACATATATAATGATGTGCATTAATATGTATATATATGCATTATAGATATACACACTATATATATAGATATTTATAATTCATAAGAAGTAAAAGATAAAAGAACAATATAATAATGGGACCATAAGAACTTGATACTTTAAGAGGTAACTAAAATACAATTTTTCAGCTATTAGGTGATTTAATTTGCCCACTAACTATCCCAGATATCTCACTCTGGAACCAGGAATTTCATCAAATAAACTATTGAAGAGTTTTACTACTCTTTGATCTACTAAGAAGAGATGAGCAAAAGTCAAATCAGGAAAATCAGTGCTCATAGGCTGTATTGAAAAAGTGATTAAAAATTAAGCCTGCAGTTTTGATTTGCATTTCTCTAATAATTAGCGATGCTGAACATCTTTTCATGTGCCCCTTGCCCATCTGTATGTCTTCTTTGGAGAAATGTCTATTTAGATCTTCTGCCCATTTTTTGATCAGGTTGTTTGTTTTGATGATATTAAGCCACATGTGCTGTTTGTAAATTTTGGTGACTAATCCCTTGTCAGTCACATCATTTGCAAATATTTTCTCCCATTCTGTGGGTTGTCTTTTTGTTTTGTTTATGGTTTCCTTTGCTGTGCAAAAGCTTTTGAGTTTAATTAGGCCCCATTTGTTTATTTTTGTTTTTCTTTTCATTACGCGGGGAAGCAGATTGAAAAAGACATTGCTGCGATTTATGCCAGAGAGTATTCTGCCAATGTTTTCCTCAAAGAGTTTTATAGTGTCCGGTCTCACATTTTGGTCTTTATTCCATTTTGAGTTTATTTTTGTGTACGGTGTTAGAGAATGCTCTGATTTCATTCTTTTACATGTAGCTGTCCAGTTTTCCCAGCACCATTTATTAAAGAGACTCTTTCCTCCATTGTATAGTCTTGCTTCCTTTGTCGTAGATTAATTGACATGAGGTACATGGGTTTATTTCTGGGCTTTCTATCCTGTTCCATTGATCTATATCACACCAGTCAGAATGGCTATCATCAAAAAATCCACAAACAATAAATGCTGGAGAGGGTGTGGAGAGAAGGGAACCCTCTTGCACTGTTGGTGGGAATGCAAATTGGTGCTCCACTATGAGGAACAGTATGGGGGTTCCTTAAGAAACTAAAAACAGAGCTACCATACGATCCTGCAATCCCACTCCTGAGCATATACCCGGAGAAAAACATGGTCCAAAAGGATACATGCACTCCAATGTTCATTTCAGCGCTGTTTACAATAGCCAAGATATGGAAGCACCCTAAATGTCCATCCATAGAAGAATGGATAACGAAGATGTGGTACATATATACAATGGAATTTTACTCAGCCATTAAAAAGAATGAAGCAATGCCATTTGCAGCAACATGGATGGACCCAGAGATTGTCATACTGAGTGAAGTAAGTCAGACAGAGAAAGAGAAGTATCCTATGCTATTGCTTATATGTGGAATCTAAAAAAAAGGGATACAAATGAACTTATTTACAAAACAGAAACAGACTCACAGAGAACAAACTTATGGTTACTGGGGGGAAGAGTGGGGGAGAGGGGTGGTTAGGGAGTTTGGGATTGACATGTATACACTGTTATATTTCAAATGGATAACCAACAAGGGCCTACTGTATAGCACAGGGAACTCTGCTCAATATTCTGTAACAACCTAATTGGGAAAAGAATTTGAAAAAGAATAGATACATGTATATGTATAACTGAGTCACTTTGTTGTACACCTAAAACTAACACAACATTGTTAATCAACTATACTCCAATATAAAATAAAAAGTTAAAAAATAAATAAATAAATCAGAAAATAAATAAATAAAAAATTAAGCCTGGGCATAAATCTACTTCGGATCAGTATATGAGTCTCATTGTTAATGTTATGGGCTGAATTATGTTCCCCAAATATTTATATATGTTGAAACTCTAACCCCCAGTACCACATAATGTAACTGTATTTGGAGATAGGTTCCTTAAGGAGGCAGCTATGTTGAAATAAGTTTATTAGGGTGGACGGTAATCTGATTTGACTGGTGTCCTTATAAGAAAAGGAAATTAGGACACAGACGGGTACGGAGGGTAGACCATGTGAAGACTCATGGGGATTAACGCCATCGACAAGCCATGGACAGAGGTCTCAGAAGAAAGCAATCTTGCTGACATTTTTATCTTGGACTTCCCAGCTTCCAAAACTGTGAGGAAATAAATTTTTGTTTGTAAGCTACCTAGTCTGTGGTACTTTGTTATAGCAGCCCAGGAAAACTCATGTAGTTAATATTTGAGCATTTTGTCCTTTTAGAATGTGAGTGTTCCTTAAAATATGAATTTTTCCTGTTTGTGTCATAAAAATAATCTGTCAGCTTAATAGTATATAAAGCTACAAAATTACCTTTATTGTTTTGTTGCCTGATTAACTCATATAATAAAAAGTATAGTGTGCTACATATTTGAAAGAAAGCATTTTATATGATATTACAGATAATGTTAGCATGAGAAATAATCTGCAAATTTTATTTAATATCTGAATACTGTTTTATAATTAAATACATGCTTTATTAGATAACAGATTAACATTTTAAAAGTTGACTTCAATTTAGGAATAGCGAATGTGAAAAAGAAAAATAGCTAATGGTTTTAAGACATCAGTAGTAATTGCTCTACAACTCAAATATGCAGAATAAAACCGTGATGTATTTTGATAAATTACAACATTTTAATGTAGCTTCACACAATTTAACATGCTTTGAAAAACATGGCATTCTAACAGGGATAGAATCAACAATGATATAATACTGGAAAATGTTAGTTAAATTTCTACCCACTCAATTCAATTGTTTTAAAATTTTAGCTTTAATTGATATGTGCAGTGTTTATTATTGTTGCATATGTATGTATGCATATATGTATATATGTGTATTTGTACATCTACATAAATACATAAATATGCATATGCTAAGTGATGTCTAATAATTAAAGACAGAATGAATAGATCCAGGTTTGACTCAAGTCTGTAAGTTATTAATGAAAAACATTTGTCAATGAAATAATTTTGTAATGCATTTATCCTTTATCTACCATGAATATTACATTACTGTGGAAACTATCTCTTGTCTCTCCAAAGTTATTAAAAATTATATGCACTTCAGTATCTTGTCTGGGGATGCAATTAAAGACTAGTAATCACAATTAAGACATTTAACTTTTTTCAAAATTGATTTAAAAAACTTTAAATATGACTAAATATGACTTTAAATATGACTAAAATCACATCAATTAATGTCACATAAGATGGCACTAAGAGGAAGATGAAGTGCATATTTGCATTGCAATTGTCCCCTTGGAAATAAATGCAGTTCATACATTGAATAATAAAGGGAATAATTCAAATCCCATCTGAAAATCTAAATGAAATAATATGTCCGATTTCATTTGGTGACCAATTTGGAAAGCTCTTTGAAATACACTGCAAATGATAATTCTGCCTTATTAGTCATTGTTAGACCTTTTCGTAGCATGTGAAAAATAGAAATGCACAATTTGCCTTTGAAACCAGACACGAGAATGGGTAACCTCATGAAGTAGTGAGTTTACCAGGGGCTCTCAAAAAGCAGCTTTAAGGCGTTCTACCATAAGCTTTTAGGACAGTCTATCTAGGATGTTGTAAAAGATATATACATATATTAGGGTGTTAACATGAATCTATGGTTGGCAGACCAGAAATGAATTATGTTTATAGATCTCATTCCCTTAAAAACAGTGGGATCTAATTATCCTCCTTTTGCTTAGCAGGAATATAGATTAACCAGAGACAAATGGTTATACAAAATATTTTCAGTTTTTGGCAAAAAAACCTCTTCTTTCTGAATGTAGTAAGCACTATGATACACAATCCTGTCCTTTGGCTGAGAGATATAAATAAAAAATGATCTTATTCTGTCAACAAAAGGATGCTTTCTATGTACTTTCTTTTTCTGCTTCAGGTACTGAGAGAGAGAGAAAGAGAGAGAGAGAGATTCCAAAAGACATGCAGGGAAATACTTCAGTACCAAACACTGAAAGAAGAGATGTGTTATTCTTTAAATTGAAATATTTATAACTAGTGCACAAGAGGAGTTATAAGAATGTTTTGGCAAGCTCTCTGGAATCTTCAAAGCAAATTGTAGGCCTTCAGGATAAATTTTGATTACATATTAGATTTCAAAGTAAGTTGGGAAAATTTTAATCAAAGCTTTTCTTAAGACTGGGCTTGGAATAAGTGGATAGCACTAAGGATTTATTGAAAATTTCAAAATTATTGCTAGTACGGTATATTCTGTTTAATTTTAGAATGTTTTCTCTATAAGAATGATCTACATTTTGACGTTTCCTATGCTTCTCTATTTCAGTGATGTTTTTATTATTTAAAAAGCAGAGAATTCTTCGATATCTTTATCTCATTTATGTCAGGCACACAGAATTAAGCATGTAAGGCCAAGATATTTACTGTCATATATGCACCTTGTTGAAGGAAAAGCCCATTAGAGAGAAAATACTAATAAATTATAAATTTTGAGTTATCAAACATTTAAAAAATGTTTCCCATTTTTCCAAAAGAATTTGTGGTGGACTACAAAATACGTCTGGTATAGGAACATAGAGATTGGCAGGATGGAAACAATAGAGTACTATTAAACTCGTAAGAGCCTGAAAATAGAAATGTGTGCAATAAATTCGGTGCAGTTTTCTAATTTGAATGACAAAATTAGCTTGTAGCTTTCTGGCAGCGAAAGCACAAAGAGAATTATGCTCAGTTACAACTTTCAAAACTTGTAACTGGTATGTTAGTTATATGAACAAGTTTCAAAATTCATAACTTGTTTATAAAATTAATACACCAGTCCACTAAGAAATTCTAACAGGGGAAATGGTGCAGTTCTGGCTTAAGTGAGGTGAAGATGCCAGCAGAAGGAAAAACAACACCATTACCCAGAGAAAAACAAGACAGTATAGAATTCACAAGGTTTCTGTGAAACCTATAAATAACTGAAATTACTTTCCCTTATAACTGAGTCATTTTGCTCCAAGGAAAACTGCTCCTCTTTGATAGTTTTCAGCAAATCAGCTTGCCAAGGGAGAGGAAAATAAAACAACAAATTCTTACACGTTTCTCTTTTCATTGAGTTTCTCCATCTTTTGAAATTCATAAGACTTCCCTCTGCTGACAGTTTATGTGTGATTAATTTTTTCTTGTATATAAGTAATTTCAGTTGTATGTATAAATTACATATTGCAGGGGTTTTTTATTTTCAGAAAAGTAAAATTTTTATCTCTTACTGACATCTGAGAAAGTTAATCCTGGAAACTCCCTTAATAAATTAAATGATTCTTGTAATTTTATATGACATGTTCAACAACATTCTTACAGTAAACACAATAAAGTTTTCAATGTATAGTTATAATATTGCTAAATGAGTTCAATTGCACAACTACAAAATGTATTTCTAGAAAGCAGCTCTATGTAGGAACAAGCCACTTGTGCTGCTGTGTGCTGATCAACATGATTTAACAGTAAGATTTAGAATGTCTCTATTAATAGTTCTAAAGCTTTAGGGTAAGTTAGGTTCACTTGGAAGGTTTTTAAAGTGCAGATTCTTCTACAAGTTCTAATCACAATTCTGCTTATTAGGTTTAATTTTTAATCCAAGATTTTTCAATAACTAACAGGATAAGTCTAATGTCTATGTCCCAGGACAGCACATTGGAAAACACTGATTGGGGTTTTTTAAAAAAGTGCTTTGTAGACGCAGACGTAGAGAATGAACTTGAAGACACGGGGAGGGGGAAGGGTAAGCTGGGACAAAATGAGACAGTGGCATGGACTTATATATACTACCAAATGTAAAATAGATAGCTAGTGGGAAGCAGCTGCATAGCACAGCGAGATCAGCTCAGTGCTTTGTGACCACCTAGAGGGGTGGGATAGGGAGGGTGGGAGGGAGATGCAAGAGGGAGGAGATATGAAGATATATGCATATGTATAGCTGATTCACTTTGTTATAAAGCAGAAACTAACACACCATTGTAAAGCAATTATATTCCAATAAAGAGGTTAAA
Source organism: Balaenoptera physalus (assembly GCF_965194825.1). Lineage (NCBI taxonomy): Eukaryota > Metazoa > Chordata > Mammalia > Artiodactyla > Balaenopteridae > Balaenoptera > Balaenoptera physalus. The sequence continues at coordinate 159,172,781 of NC_138890.1, forward strand.
AAAATATGCACCTTAAAAAAAAATTTTAAAGTGCTTTGTAAATCAGAGAAAATATCTTACAGAGTTTATTTCTCCCAACTGAGAAGTAACTATGCTACCAGTCATTTTATTCATTTTCATACACAAATCTTCACATGAATATTCATAGCAGCTGCATTTCTAATAGTCTCAAACTGGAAAGAAGCCAAATGTTTATCAGCAGGTGAATGGATAAACAAAATGTTGTATAGCCATACAATGGAAGGCTACTCAACAATAAAAAGGAATAAACTACTGCATCTATGTAAGAACATGAATACATTTCAAAATTATTATGCTCAAAGAAGCTAACATGTGATTCTATTTCCATAAAATGCTATGGAATATAAACACATCTTTAGTGAATCAAGTAGATCCAGGTTTCCTGGAGCAGGGGTACCGGATGGGATGAAGTGCAAAGAGACGTAGCAAATTTTTGGGTTGGTTTTTTTTCACCTCTTGGTTGTGGTAGTGATGTCATGGGTGTACAAAGATGTCAAAATCCATTAAACTGTGCACTTTAAATAGGTGAAGTTTACTGTACATAAATGATTTACCAAAAAAGTTGCTATTTCTGAAAAGAAGCAGCCACTTTCCTTCATTTGAACAGTCATTCTTACCCAAGAATGGCAAATGTTTTCCAAATAAGCTAGACCATAATTGTTTAAAAGGATAGTAAATAACCAAAGTCTTAGAATTCTACATTATTCAAAAATTTCTTTTAAATTTTAAAATGGAATATTTTCACAGAAGTTATTATCATCTGGCTCTATTATACAAAATTCATTATTAGGTATAGATTTTTTTTTTTTTTTTGGGCAATAAATATTTTAATTTTCATTTCATTTTTATGATGACAAATAATTTTCAAGTTTATTTCCTTCTTTTTTTTTTAAATACAAAGCTAAACCACAAACAGGTACAACCAAGACATTTTATCTCACATTTACACATTCCCATCGGATCCTCCTCCAATTCACTGACCACTGACCAGGCAAGTGTGGGGTGGGGGGGAAGACTTTCTTAGGTAGCACCGTCGTGAGACCGGGGCGGGGGGCGCTGAAGTTGAGGACAGGCTCTCATACCTGTCTCCATTCACATTTACCTGGGAGCAGGGGGCCAGGAGACCCCACGTCACGGCTCCAGAGCCCCAGGCCCCTGAACTACAGGTTAACAGAAAGTGGGAATCGGTTCCCCTCTGGGAGGAAGCTATCTGCTCCTCCTGCTGTCACAGTCGAGGTGAAGACTTTACCCTTAGCCGTGATCCCTGGGCCGCTGGGCCCGCCCGCTCCCCTGCACTCCAGCAGCTGGGGTGGGGCCCTGCATTTCGGGGCTTGTAGGCTCACCCTTTGGGTCATGGCTGCATCTTCACAGGAAGGACACCAGGGGGTCTGACAAACAAAAGCCTTGACAGCAGGTCTGGAACTTTCAACCCAGCAGAATCAGGTTGGGGCGGGGGGTGGGGAGGTGGGAAATTGGGTAAGTGATTTCTGGTCCCACTACAAAACTTTATTTTTGATTAGAATAGTGTACCATCTCAAATCTCTTCTACAGAAACAAAACCAAGGGGGAGAAAAAAAGCCAAACTAAAAAAAAACCCCAAACACAAACGCAGCCACGTCACTCACTTCAAGACCTATATACATGTAAGTTGTCTTCTGTGGTTTCTTTTTTTTCTTTTTTGTTTTTTGATTTTTATTATTTTTTTTAAAATAAGCTCAGTGTTCACATTTCTATAAAGAAATTAACCCAGTTTCGGGAACCCCTGCCGGCAGGGCTAGGTAAGCAGTGCTTGTCCCTGCCCACATCTGCTTTGATTCCCCGCCCTGATGCTTCGAGGTGCCCAGAAAAGCGGCAGCCCGTGGAAGAGTAAATCTAGGCCCGGCCCGTGAGCCACCGGGTCAGTAAGCTTTCGAGAAAGCAGAGGGGAAGACTATCTTACTGTGAAACCTTTTTAAAAAATATTCATACACTTCAATGTGCGCCTGTCGAGATGTCAGGAAAACAAGAGCTTGGGAACATCCCGTCCAGGCCGTGGGGAGGCAGCTCTTCCTCGCGCCCGCCTGGCACTGGGATGTCGGGGGTGAGGAGGGGAGAGAGTCCCGGCTCCTCGGGTGGACGCAGGCGCATCGCCCAGCTTCCTAGTTCGTGTTCGACTCTTTCCTCTAAAACCTGTGCTGAGTCTTTGACTGCATGCACGGGAAGCACAAACGTTCGACTTGTATGCAAAAAAGGTACAAAAACAACCAGAATATAAAAGTTTTGGTAATATAAGGCCATCTGTTCAAGTCCACCTTGGAAACCTGTAACAGATATTTAAATACTACAGTGAAAAGGCATCTTAATATACTTTTTTAAAAACATCTGAAGTAATCTGCTAAGATTAAATGTGTAAAAAAAAAAAAAAAAAAAGTCAATTCCCTTTGAGGGCACTTTGTCCATTGAAGAAGGGAGGCGGGAGGGGCGGGGCCGTGGGGTTAATGCTTCAGCCAGGGGTAGGCTTCGATGGAAGCCCGGCTGCGGTCCCCATAGTCATACAAGAGCTCCTCCCCAGCCTCGATGTCGCGAGAGGCAATGAGGATGAGGTGAGGCACGCCGTCGATGTCGTGCAGTTTGGTTTGGCAGTTCCCACATTTACTGTGATTGATCAGTCTTCCCAGGCGATTTGTCTCTCTGGTTGCATCCACGCAGTAGGTTTTGCTCAGGTACTGGAAATAGTACATGTAGCAGCCCGTGGAGGGGTCTTGCGCGTACAGAGCCTCCCGCTTCTTGGCGTCGGTGATCTCGATGAGGTCCCCGTGGTATTCCACCACAAACTCGCCCCGGGAGAACTGCTTGGTGGCGATCACGCCCCTGCCTTTGCCGTCGATGAGGTCAATCTTCATTCCTTCTTCTTTCCCACTTTCAATCAATTCGTCTATTCTTTTCCTTTCTTCAGACTGCAGCTCAGCTTTGTTCTTCCTGGAGCTCCTTCGAACAGGGTAGAAATCTGTGAGTTTACGATTCTGCTGCGTTTTTCCTTGAGCTTTTTTCCTGGGAGCCTGTTTGCCCCTGACGGGCTTTTTCAGGGCTTGCTTGGCGGCAGCTGCGTTGGGAAAATCACAAGACGAGGTCGGGGTTTTGGGAGGTTCTGTTGCTTCAGATTTTTGGTTTGGAAAAGGGGCCAGGGGACCTCTCCTGGCGTCTTTGATCTTCTGTTCCTCGGCCTTCATGGAGCTTCGTATTGCATTCCCAGAGTTTCTTTTCTCGTCGCGTTTCCTGTAGATTCCGGCTAACTGCTTCCCCTGGCATTTGACTTCGTGATGTGCAACTGAGTTCTCTTCCTGAAGGGGGGAACGCATTCCAGAGCATTTGTTCGGGCTCATGTAGGTATAGATCTTTGATTGCCCGGTAAATACATTCTCCTGCAGCCCGGCCAGGCCCATGGCGGCGCGCCCCGCGCCCTCGCCCTCGCCGCGGCCCGGCCACCAGCGCTGCCGCTGCCGCTGCTGCTGCTGCTGCCGCCGCCACCAGCGCCGCCGCGGCGCCCCGGGGAAGGGCCGGCGGCGCCCCACGGCGCCCCCTTCCCCCATGGCCTGCGAGGCAGAGCCCGGCACCCGCGCGCCGCGGCAGCCCCGGCCGGCCCGGGACCGAGGACGCAGGGAGGGAGCTAGATTGTTTTTATACACTTGACACATCACTTTTATAAATATAAACCAGTTATATAGTTGGGGCAGAGAAATTTCTTTCTCAAGGTACCTAAAATGAATTCAAGGGATTTGTGGTAAAACTCAGTCACTTTTTTCAGTTTTAGAAATTTCACCTGACCAAATTGTATTTCCCGCTGGGTAGACATGACTAATAATCAAGCCCAGAGCTTGATTTTATGGATTGCAGAGTTGTAATTTCATTAAATGTTCTATATTAACAAGTCTCTTAGGCTAAGGGAAAGGTACTAAAGGGGAAAGAGTAGAACCTTGAGATACAAGATTGGGATATTTAGACATACATAATAGAGGTTGAGAAATCTGAATAATTAAATTCTCCTGAAACTCCCTTGTTTTGCAGAAAGCTCAATGCCTTTCTTTCCAAGGTAATTAGCCTTCACATGCATTAAAAAATAAACTACTGAGGGAATTCCCTGGCAGTCCAGTTGTTAGGACTCCAATCTTTCACTGCAGGGGGCACGGGTTAGACTCCTGGTCGAGGAGCTAAGCAGCACAGCCAAAAAATAAAAAAAAATAATAAAATAGTAAACATGATTTGAAAAAAATACTGACTGATCCTTAAAACTCTTCTCGAGACTAAACCTCAGGATCCCTCATTGCTTCCAGACCTATAAAAACTAAACACACAAAATTCAGATGGCAAAGTAAAAGTCTTTTTATGTGAGCATATAGCTTGCTTATCACTAAAAGTATTTCAGGTTCTCCTTTTCCTTTATTGGTAGAAGTCTGGGAATTCCCACGGTGGTAGGTCCAGGAGAATAAAACATAACGGTGAATTGGGCCAAATGCTCTTATAGTTAACATCACTCTGGACTGAGGATTTCATGTGATGGCTGAAGGAGCTGGAAGTGTTGTTTACAGTACTAAGTTGGCTAATTAAAGCCTGGACCTAAAAATGACTATTCATTAAGTTGAAATGCCAGAACTTCCCTCCAAACTATGGTTTTAAAGTCTTTGGGAACGATCATATAATAATGGATCTTTTTTTAAAGTTTGTTCAAGTCACTTCTTACCCATATCACCCAGGAAGATCTGGAGTCGGTTCTTGAAGTAAGACATTAAAAGTTGATTAGTGAGAAGACACTAGTATCCTTCAAATAATTTATGGTGCTTGTCCTTTGTAGATTCAAGTTAATGGTGATGGATGCTGCAATTAAATTTTTCCCCTGATTTCAATGGAAATAATGGGATTCAGGAGATGTAGAGGCAAAGTGGCAGTAATTAACCATCAGAAAAAAATCTTGGTGCAATTATCACAATAACTCACAGAAAGAGACTCTTAGTAGGAGTGTTGTATTATTCAAAGATCTGTAAATATATCTAACTAATCACTGGGTAACCGGGAATGAAATAGGTTGGTCACACTAAGATAATATATGGAGGAGAGAAATTCTATCTGGTGGGCAGTCCCCATTTTTTAGTGGACTTTCTGGTTTTTTTGGCCGTGCTGTGCAGCTTGTGGGATCTTAGTTCCCCAACCAGGGATTGAACCCGGGCCCTTGGCAGTGAGAGCGTGGTCCTAACCACTGGACCACCACGGAATTCCCAAATTTAATGTTGTGGTTTTTTTTTTGGCAATCCCCATTTTTTTGAGGAAGCCCAAGCAACCCCTTGAGGGGTCATGTCTGAGTTCCCAGCTCTAGCCAGCACCAACCTGCCTGTAATATGTGTGAACCATCTTAAAAGTGGTTCCTTCTGCCCCAGTTGAGCCACTCCATCTCATACTATGTGGGTTAGTGATAAGCCACTCTCTACACCCTTTGAGTTTTATCTAGATTGCATATTCATAAGCAAAATAACTTACTTTTGCTCCTTTAAGTCATGAGGTCTTGAGGCGGCTGTTTATGCAACAATAAATTACTGGAACAGGCATATTGAATTTTTCCTCTAAATTGAAAGATGCATTCCTATAACTTGTACTACCCACCGCAAAGTTATATGGCGCAACTCTTAGCGCGCCTCTTTGAATTTTAGAGACAATATATACCACATAGGGCTACATTGCATTGATCTATTTTGAAAAGCAGTTCATGGCTTGATACTAAGACATCATAGGAACTAATGTCTAATTCTTGAAACCCCAGAGACTTTAACTGCTCATCATGAACTTGTTAATATAGTATCTGCCACATCATGGATTTGGACACATACAGTAGGAATCTATTTTTAAATGGGAATGGTATACATTAGCCTGATTGCCTGCATTTCCTTCAATTCCTGTCTCAAGCTTCATGATGAAGTCTCCACAGTCAGACAACAGAGGAGAGAGAAAAAACAAAATGCATGGGTCTGGATGATGTTTGGGTTGGCTAAGCCTGCTGCACCATATACATGTGAACACTTACGTTTTCCGAGCCCTACGGAGGGGTGACTGAAGACATGGGAGAGGCGAAATCCTCCCAAAGGACAGAAACACCTGAGTCTCAAATAATACACTATGCTGTTCACACTGTGTGGAAGAGAATGTGGCCTGAGGTTTGGGTCTTAACACAAGGTCAGTGATTGATGGTACAGATGACTGGACAAGGGCTTGGAAAAACAAGATAATTTAACTGGTAACATGGACTCCTAGGGAGTTGGTCCAAGGGGTAATTGATTCTGATTATTTTGGAGGAAATTAAGTTGCTATTACAAAAGGGGAACAAGGAAGAATACTTCTGGAAATCAGGACATTCAATGAAATAACTTTTTCCCCAAGAGTTCAGGTCTATAGAAAGCTATAGTGATCCAAAAAAAGAATATCACTGGACTGAGGTACAGCGGGAGATAAGGATAAGAGGGAAAGGATGATGGAAGCAAAAAGCTATACTGACGACTAGGTAGAGACGTGGGGCTCTTACAGAGTCCGTGACTGCAGTGCCCACTGTTTCCCACCAGCTTCGGTTGTATAGAGTTCAGATTTACAGATGAACAAACAAGCTGAAAGAGGCTTCACCAATACCAAGCTTACTTAGCTTTATAAATCAAGACAGATGATGTAATTGAAAATGATAGAAGGAGGATCTTCAAAAATCCTCTCCTTCTTAAACCCAATGAGAACACTGGCAAGGCTTTGGTTAGAATCTACTTTATCAGAGCTCTAGAACTTAACTAAATCATTGCAGCAATTCAGGGGGCCCTTATTTTTAAAAAATGGCTGAATTTTGGTAACAACAGCAAGCTTTGAGGTGTTTTTACTAGTCCTTATTTTCATTCCCTGTTCCCTCTCTACAGTAACCTTGAAAAACAACCACCTGTAAACGTGGTGAAAATCAGCAGCCTGGCAGCCACTGGAAGAAGAGAGTAGGGTTGGGGCCGAGATTCTTTATATGAGCACTGTCATTGTTTGAGCTGTCTGGTGGTTTCCCAGACACCACTTACAAAGTTGTCACTATTATATTTGACTCAAAGCTTATCTAAGGAGAAAAAACTTTTCCGGGGGTGGGTTTTCAAGAACAATCAGAGGCAACAGTTTAATATTGTGACTGCCTGGGGAGGTGAATAATGGTTTGGGAAAACAACAGGTTAAAGAAAAAGCTTACAGTGAACGCTAAAAAAAGATGTCCATAGAGGACTTTGAAAGGCTCTAACATATTCCTGGAAATCTAAGATACCACATGAACAATTAAGGCTGTGCCTATACCCAGACTTGTGTCCATGCACAGGGAAGAACTGAGAAGCCCTAAGCTCTTACCGTAACCCAACCTGGAAGCTCTGTGCAAGTAGAAGGTGAAGACGAAAGTGTAGTGGAACACTGCCCCTTGAGTGTCGAAGGTGGGTACCAACATGCATGTTGAATCACCCAGCAAAGACTGAGACACTTGTTAGTGTCAGGAATTTAAGGAAATCTGTGTTCAATCTGACCACTAAGCTTGACCAGCAAGGTTGTCAACAGCCACACAAGATAAATAAAACAGACATCACATAATTATTTCAGAAAAGAAACTAAACAAACAGCAATAACAAGCAGCAACAATAAAGAAGCCCTGGTGTGGAGTAGAATCTGTTTTCCAGATTTGCTACATTATTTAAAAATTTTCACTGTCACAGCCAAGAAAAGTCCCGTTGACACAATGGCTAAGTATAATATGGTATCTTGGAACAGAAAAAGGACAACAGGTAAAAAGTAAGGAAATTTGAATAAAATATGGACTTTAATAATAATGCATCAATATTGGTGACTTGGTTGTATTAATAATACTTAATTGGAACCAATGTACCATACTAATGTCAGATAATAATTCGAGAAACTGGGTGTGTGGTATATGGGAACTCTTACATTATTTTTGTAATGACTCTCTAAATCTAAATCTGTGCTAAAGTGCAAAGTTCATTTTAAAATAAAATAAATGAGACTTCCTGAAAAAAAATTCAGACCATTTTATCTGACTTTCATTGTTAGAACATTACTTTGACTCACACAAGTGATTAATACAGGTGTGTCTTGTACTGATCCAGGGAAATACAGTTTTCAGAAGAACATGTAGGGAAGCAGTGGTGGGAAGTAGAAGACGCCAGGTAGCAGCAGCACCCTGAGAGGACTGTTGGCTGGAGAAAAGGAAAAGGCTGCACAGTGTTGATACCATGGCCACCTCCTAGTTTTCAAGGTTGTAATAGGTGAGAGAAAAACTCTCAGTTATTTAGAAAATATTATTTGGGGAAACTCTGATAACAGATAACAAATGTTTTGGTATTAATATGCTTAATTTTCACCTATAATATTAACACCTTCTTATTCTCACAAACTGTTGCATGTAAATCGGTTTCCATGTAAGTTGGTAAAAATAAAAAATGGTAGAATTCTTAAAATGCAATCAACTGCTGTTCCATTTATAGGAAGTTGTTTTTCAATTTTGAGGGCACATTCAATTGGTTAACTTAAAAATAATTGGAAATTTACCAAAACCCAAAGAGAAAAATGGGAAAAAATATATGATCTGTTGGTTCAAAAGTCAGCAAATTCAAATCTTTAATAAACATACATCAGTCTCACTGCAAATTTCTGGTTTTACATGCAAAAATAAAGTATCTGTTGTTAGTTGTTCCTATTAAAAGAATACCAAGCCTGCTATTATCCAGTTGTAGAAACTGCTCTGGGAAATATTCTCATACATTGCTGAAAATATAAATATTGCACATTTTCTAGAGGGTGTATTTTCCATGTGTACCAAAGTCATTTAAACTATGCATGCCCTTTGACACCAAAATCCAAATCATAAGAATTTATATTAAGAAAATTATTTGAAAAGTGATACTGGATATATATTTTCAAATTAAAAAAAAAACCTCAGATATATATCCATAGGATATATTAATGATAGAATGTTTAGCCATTAAAAAAATGAGAAATTATCAGATGCATTGAAGTGAAAAATATGATATTTTGTGAATAGAAAAAACATGAAAATAATAATGATGATAATGATAGTATTTGCTGAGTACTGACTTTGTATCAAACACTTCTGCAAATACTTAACATGTACTAAATCATACACTTCTATCTCCCCCTACCCTTACACAGTAAGATAAGTATTTTACAGAGGAGAAAACTGAGGCACAGAAAAATTAAATAACTTCTCTAAGGACACATAGCTAAAAATTGTAGCTGAGATACTAACTCAAGCAGTCAGGCTCTGAATGCCAAGGTCTGAATCACCATCCCAATAACTCTCTAGCTGCACTGAGGATGCAGAAGATGATTCAATTTGTATCACAGAGTGAACCAACAAATACAATACATGTCACTTATGTCCAGGGAACAATTTGTCATAAAAGCAAAATGGCCATTCTGCATTGGTTACACATCTGTAAGAAAAAGCTTTCTATCTCCAGTCCAAACAGAAACTTCTTTTACTCACTAATAATGAAGGCTCTGAAGTCAACCAATGAGATATATTTTATAAAGACAGAAGAGGCAATTTTTAGTTCCAATGTATCATGCATCATATGATTTACTCTGATTTTTGCAATATTTATTTCGTCTCTGGCTAACAGGAAAATTTCATCTTGTCAACTGGTTGTCTAGGAGCAGTATTTGATTGCTAGCTGAACTTCTGCCAAATGCTTTCCTTCACCAAAAAAGAAAAAAAAAGTATGTTTGAAGCAACTGTTTTATAGTTCAGTCAGCTGAGATTGTAGAGAATTCTTCTGAGCTAGGTTTAAAAAAGTGTTTTGTTTAGTAATAAGGACTTCCCCTCTCTTGACCACAAAAGCACTCTGTGACTAGACACATGCACCTATAGATTCAATATTGAACTAAAATTTGTTTTACTTTGTGGAGGTGTTTGAGTTTTTGTTTTTCTTCAAGTCTGCAAATTTGCACATTTATGTAATGTTGAGTATGCTTTGTGATATTTTGTGGAGATGTAACTGAACAAAATCCTAAGTAGAAAATCAGTTTATATCATAAGATAGGTGAAACAGTACTCCAGTTATCTAGAACTATGTAAAAACCTATCATACAAATTGGTGAATTAAATGATATTGTATTGCTATGTTTGAAGATTTTGTGTGTCAGAATTTCAACTGTGTGACTGTTCAGTTCCCCCTGGGGTAAACTAGGATTCTAGGTAATGTTCAGCTGGCGGCATCTCTGGTCAGGAATGTCCAAGATGATATGATTCATAAGCCCAGGACCTTTGCAGGATGACCAGAAGGGTGGGCTCAGCTGGGCCTTCCTCTCCTTTCTAACCAGAGCATCCCCTGCCATCTGTCCTTTAGGGTTATCAGACATTTTACCTGTGTACTTAAGACTCCAAGATTCCAAGGCAGAAATTGCTAGTCCTCTTAAATGCTAGCCCCAGGACAGGCAGAGAGTCATACTGCCACACTCTACTGGTCAGAGCAGTCAGTGGCCAGTTTACATTCAAAGGAGAGGAAATAAACTCCACTACTCAATGGAAAAAAATACCAAAGAACTTGTAGCACTATCAATACCCCACAAACAATGATCTTTCTATAATTTTTAAAATACTTGCAGAATGTCAGAGAGTATACAGAATCTAAATTAGTTTACTGTTATTTCTTTACATGGAACTCTAACATAGACTTAGGAATACTTTTATCTATACACATTTAAATACACTTCATTTGCCTTCAGATTCAGCTTTGAGTACAGCCTGAAAAAAGAAGATTTTTATAATCAAGTTTTCACAACGAAATAATGTCTCAAAAATAAATTAAATTTTCATCGGTCTCAACGACTCACAAAGCTCAAACCATAAACTAACACTGTCATTGAATTCCCATTTTCAACACCAAGACTGAAATATCAATCAGTCTTTTGTAATGATTATTAAATCACATATACACTCAGTTGAGCCAAACTATTTCTCATTTCTCTTGGAATGTAAAATTCATATTATTAATTCTTCTTAGCAAGTAGGTAGTAAAAGCCACTATAATAACTCTGCTGTTAGAAATAGTTGCATAATTAATTCACCTGGTAAATTATATTTTATGCTTAGGAAGCTGTTATATCAACAGAACATATAATTAACCCTCTTGTAATTTTTTGTTAAATTTCAGCTTTATTGAGGTATAATTGACATATAAAATTGAAAGATATTTAAAGAGTACATTGTGGTGATTTGATATATATATTTATAGTGAAAGGATTCCCTCCCCCCCGCAATCCAGTTAATTGGCACATTCATCACCTGCTAGAATGACAGGAATACACATTTTTTGTCTTATTCTCACCAAAGTGTACTGTTTGATTTTATTTTCAACCATTTTTAATTAAAGCATAGTATAGATTTATACAAATATTACTAGACCACAAACTTATATTTATTCAAAAAATAAAAAATTTAATTCTAAAAACATTTTTGAAATTATTTTTCTCCTCCAGGTAGTGGACTCCTCATACTCACATGTTGAAAACTTAAAAGGTCTGTTTCTTGCTATGTTTTCACTTCAGTGGGTCCAATTATTCACCTGTGGATCAGTGCCAATGCCACACCAGGTAAACAATGTTGACTGCTTGATTCATTTCTCATGATACTCAAAGCAAAATGCTGCATTTGGGTTGGAAGCTCATCAATCTTTGAGGCTGAGTGCAGTGAGAATCCTAAGTGCACTCTGTTCTGACAGCATTAAAGATGAGATTTGAAGCTCTCCCACTGCAGCACTATAGCTTACCTGTAGTTGATACTACTGTAAATGACAGCCTCATAGTAATCTAATCAATAATTTAAGTTTTCTCCCCTGGACTGAAACATCAACCAGGGAAGGCATTTCTAAAGTAATACATTTGGTGTTTGGATAAAAGAGTTTTGGCATTTCAGAGCAGTGATTCATCCAAATTGAAATGTTCTATTTGCAAACTCCGCCACATTCATTAATGATTTAAAATCATCTACTGTCTTTCAGCAGTTTTTCCATTGTTTATTTCCACCAAGGTGGGGATAATTCACTTCATTTTTTTCCATTCCAGGTTGTAATTGAACAAATATATTTTATGGCATGTTACAGCATATCATTACTTTGGCACTCTGTAAATTTCTCACCTGAGAGGAGTGTTGAAATTGTGGCTATACAGTTAACCATTCACTATTTTTGTTCAATATTTGTAATTTATCCACTAACATTCATTCATTTATTATTTATACCTCACTACTTCTAAACTTAGTTTCAAATGAATTATTAATCCAGAATTAAAAATTGTAAAGTTCTAATGGAATAAGTAAAATATTAAGTAAAAGCACACATGTAAAATTACAACTTTTCTTTAAAAACTAATGAAACAAAAGACTACTTTGTAAAAATATTTAGTTTATTTTTCTGATAGAATAGTAGAAACCTTGAGGTAATCACATGCCATGTATTTATGTTTAAACAAAATTTAATGTAATGAAGGTTTTCCTAAGATCATATATATATATATATATATATGATCATAAGACTATCAGAAATTTATTTGCATTTATTCAGTTATTGCAATCTGCACCACATGTTTTTCAGTTTATGTTGACTCTCATTTTGTCTAAGACTGAAAATAGCAATTTGCCATGTTAACAGAAAATTTATGAACAAGTAAGCACTTTTGGGACAATGGGAGCATCATTTAATCTATTGTGACTTTTATGTGAAAGTAATTCATGTGATGGGAAAAATAAAACTCAATAGTGTCTTTGCCCGTTTGCAAATATATACCAAAGAATGTGTTTACGTTTTAGAAAATTATAATCCTAAATTTTCTCAGAAAAAATTTTTGGTTTATTTTCTACCCAATGGATCAGGTGTTATGTATAAACACATAATACTTAAATTTTAAAATGAATTCATTTTAATCAAAAGCTGGGTTGTTTTAGAAAAGATCAACAAAATGTAAAAGCTTTCAAGATTGAAAGCTTTCAATGGAAAAATAGGGAAGATTGAATTACAAAAGTCAGCAGTTAGAGAGAAAATTACAACCTACTTTACAGAGATTTAAAAAAGATTACAAAGAGATACTAAAAACAACTGTCTACCACAAATTAGACAATTCTTAGAAAACACAAACTACCACAAGTACCTCAAGAAGAAATAGAGCAATTATGAATGCAATAAACACATAGACAACATCATACTTAATGGAGTAAGACTGAATACTTTCCTCCTACCATCTGGAATAAGACAGAATTCCCTCTCTTGCCACTCCTATAAACATTGTACTGGAAGTTTAAGTTAGGATAATTAAAGAAAAATGTAATAAAAAGCATCCAGATAAATCCATTTTGCTAGGTATGGGGTAAAGTATTGTTCAGGGAGTTTAGCTGAAGACAGCAAAATCCACTCTAAGTTAAGCATGAAGAAAATTATTAAAGAAAACATATCAAATTACTGGAAGACCTACTGAAATAGGCTGTAAACTGAACTTCCAGGCATAATTCATAATAGAGCCCCAAACAGCTGCCCCAATAAAAAGCTGCAGTCTCCAGTGATCCTAGAAATACAAAGCCTCTGCAGCTATATACAAGCAAAATGAAATTTTTTTGGAAACAAATTTTCCTCCAAGAGTTTCCAAGGACATATTTGTCATTTTGCAAACATGTAATATTACATATTACAAACATGTGCTCCAGCAAGAAAATAAGGGTATATAAAGGGGAACAAAGATGCAAGAATCAAAGGTTAGTGTGGCAGGTAGACACACAGGAGGTCCCTCATGACCTCAGTCTCATGGTTCTTATGCAATTGTGTGACCTCCTCCAACTGAGTGTGAGTGAGGTATGTGGCTTGCTTCTAAACAATAGAGGATAGTGAGTTCCATGTAATTTTCATGTTGACTTGTTCAACATGAAAAAAAAATCCTAAGACTTTCTTTGATTTTTACAATGATGTGACTTTTAAAGTTACTGGCAAGTTTTGTTCTATCTAATGTTTATCATAATTAGATACAGATTATACATTTTTTTTTGGTCAAGAATACCGTTGCATCCTTTCAAGTGGTACAAAATTTTGAGTTGTCACATTAGTGATGAACTAATTTTTTTTTAAATTTTTATTGGAGTATAGTTGCTTTACAACTTTGTGTTAGTTTCTGCTGTGCGGCAAAGTGAATCAGCTATACGCATACATATATCGCCTCCTTTTTGGATTTCCTTCCCATTTAAGTCACCACAGAGCACTGAGTAGAGTTCCCTGTGCTATACAGTAGGTTCTCATTAGTTATCTGTTTTATACATAGTAGTGTATGTATGTCAATCCCAATCTCCCAATTCATCCCACCCCCCTTTCCCTCCTTGGTGTTCATACGTTTGTTCTCTACATCTGTGTCTCTCTTTATGCTTTGAAAATAAGTTCATCTGTACCATTTTTCTAGATTCCATATATATGTGTTAATATACAGTATTTGTTTTTCTCCTTCTGACTTACTTCACTCTGTATGACAGACTTTAGGTCCATCCACGTCTCTGCAAATGGCACAATTTTGATTGCATGATTTGTTGAAGTCAGCCAAGTTTCTCCACTGGAAAGTAACTGTTTGCCCCTTTGTGATTAGCAAGTGCATTTTGTGGGGAGCTATTCTGATATCATGCAATTTTTCATTTTTCATGGAACTTTTTCCCCCAGTTTATGCATCCGTTTATATTTTATGCCAAAATTAATCATTGTGTCATAGTTGCCATATGGCGGTTTTCTAATTCCAACATTTGACTTACATTTATGATTTGTCCTTTTACTGTAAGAAAGAGCCCCCTTTTCTCCCTATTCATGTATTTATTTATTGTATCATTATAAGTACATATAACCGCTCTGAAGGAGCCTTGATTTTTTTTAGTGGTGAATGTAATTAGAGCCCAAGTTTTCAGTGCTAGTTATGTTCCCAGCTCTCACTTTTTCAAAGGACATAGCTAAAGCACACACACACACACAAACACACACACACACACACACACACATTACAGTGTTTTTTTTCTATCTATCTGTTGAAAACCATGAGTTCAACACTAGTACCTCTAATTCCAATTCTAATTCAATACCAGAATCTATAATCTAACTTCCTTCCTTTCATTTCTGTATCCCCTGACTGTGGGGTACTGTAGTGGGATTCTCTAAAGTAATATTTTTTTCCTAAAAACTCTATTAATTTCCATAAGTTTGAGCTTTTTACACTCCTGATGTGGGTTAGTCATCTAAACAAAATTTACTTAATTTGAAATTTCTTTGTGATAATCTCTTTGCTCACTTTTGGTATCTAATATCATTCAACTTAATATTTCAGCCAAAACTTACATATTGGTTCCCTGTTACATATATACTTTGGTACTGAAATAGTTAAAAATTATATTTACCTTATACGTTATTCTTTAAAAATAAAACATGGAGGTAGGACATCTGAAAATTTTTCAATGTAATAGTTCCATAGTTTCTTACATTCTAAGAATTTAGTCTTAGAATGTAACTCTATAAATACTCTTAACTGCTTTAGTGGAACATCATCAGATTACCAGTAACTGTTTTCACCTTCCCTGTTCTTACTGCATGGCATCTTCTTATATAACTCTATGATTTGGATTTAAGTTGGATCTGAGTTACAATTTCAAACCTCTCAATCTAAATTGATAAGGGAAGAAGAGCTAAGAGTTATTTTTTACCTGAATAAAATGTGTAGAACGCCACCTATTCAAACATGCTAAAGAATATGCAATTTACATGCCTAATAGGAAAAAATCCACAGTTGAATATGCTAATTTTGCCCTAAAGCAGTAAATGTGGAGGAAAATACCCAAAATAAAAGTAGCAATTTTTGCATTCTAGATAATAAGTAATAAAATACCATCAAACAGGAATATTTTGTTCAAGTTATCCCTTTTTAAAATAATTTTCTATTTTTCTAATATTTTAAAAATTATTTATTATCACTCTTTGATATTTGATTAACGTATGTTTCTTTGTTTTCCAAACTTTCATACAGAAAATTGTTTTTTACTATATTAATAAAAAGTTGACCTGTGTAAAAGCATCCCTAGAAGAAGCATCTGAGGCAAATCACACTGTAATATTCATACTTTCAAAATGGAAATTGATATAAAATTTTGTTAAAGCCTATATCATAGATTTAAAGTTCAATAAATTATTAATAAAGAATATTTGAGATAGAAGTGGTCTATATATACAAATATATATACACATTTGTATAGTGAACACTGACTTATTCTAATATTTTTATGCTTATCTTCCATTATAAAATCAAAATAAATGTTAAGCAATTCTAATTATTTTGCTGCCTGCATTATTCTTGAGGGATTAGGAAATAAGTATCAGTCAAATATTGTCTTTTGAATAATTGCAGGGTACAAAAAAAATCATAAAAATATCCAAGAGGTAATTTATATGATCTTTGAAAGTATTCATGGAGTGGTATAAATGTGAGGGAAAAAATAATTGAAGTATTTAGAATATGATATGATCTCTAAAGACATTTTGCAATTCTAAGATTTTCTAATTCTCTGATTACAGACTTCGAAGTGGTGAATATATTTTAAATTTAAGCCATTTATTACTATTATATAGTTCAAAGTCATAAATGAATTTACAATGTCAGTTCATTTTGTTTTTTAAGTGGTATATACTGTTTTATTTCCCATAGTTAATTTTCCAAATCAGAATCTATCCTGCATTTTTAGAAGACTGCTGTGGTATCTTCTTCTTTGTAAATTAGATTCCTATTAACCAGATTCAGAGAGTATGGTACAAAAAAAACATAATTAAAATGATAAATAGGGTTGTTTAAATCACTGTTAATGATCAATACATCATGGACTTCAAACAAAAGTCTGGACACTAGTATTGGCATATGTACTTGACTAGCAGGCCTCGGTAAGGGTCCTGAAAACCTGCTTAGTAGATCCTACTTATAAACGTGGCATTCTAAAAAGGAGGCCAAATTATAAGCAGAATTTTATTTGGACAGAGTGGAATAAGAATGAAGGGGATTGGCTGGTCATTTAAAGGTGGTTAACATAGCCAGCAATCAGCTAGTATCCCAGAAATGAGGCAGTATCTTTCCCAGGATGAGGTTCACACATCTCACTCCTCTCATGCCAAAGGGTAGGTAATATAACACCACCTCAACCCACCTTTGGAAAAAATCTGGTGCCCTATTCTGGTACATAACATATATAGTAGCCTGACCAAGGTCATTTTGTAATGATACAATTTTCAAGCCAACTTTCTTCTTCAGAATTTCACAAAATGAAATTTGCAATGTGCTTGAGATGAAGAAAAATTAAAGATTACTGTATATTAGAGAAGCTATATAAATGAAATCCTAAATTACAGAAGTTTTACATAGACATGTTACTTTTTAGCTCATATAATTCTTCCATGCATGTATTCTTGGTTAGTGAGTCTTTTTTCCACATGGTGATTCAGGTTCCCAGGCTCCTTCTATTTTGTTTTTTTTTTAAACATCTTTATTGGAGTATAATTGCTTTACAATGTTGTGTTAGTTTCTGCTGTATAACAAAGTGAATCAGCTATATTTATACATATATCCCCATATGCCCTTCCTCTTGCGTCTCCCTCCCACCCTCCTTATCCCACCCCTCTAGGTGGTCACAAAGCACCGAGCTGATCTCCCTGTGCTATGCAGCTGTTTCCCACTAGATATCTCTTTTATATTTGGTAGTCACTGGGTCCATAGCACCCAGCTAATTGTAACTGAAAGTGATGGTGCAGATGCCCTTCTTCAATAAACTCTTGTCTAAGAGTGTCATACAGTTCCATTCAGAGTGGAAAGAAACAAGTCACTTGGCTGTACCTAGGTTTAATGAGGCCTAAGAAATATAGGCCCTGGTGAGCAGCTGATTCCCATCAACAACTACACACTATGGAAAGAAAATCATAAATTTTTGTTGGATAACCAGCTATGTCTGCAACCTGTTGATTATCAATTCCATCTTATATAGCTGAGAACTGTGACTCAAAGGTTAATTTTTTTTCCAATATTACACAGCTAGTATATGGTAGAGTTATGATTGAAAATTTCATATCTCTTTTCACTCCACCACCCTCAAAATGCTTGTGTTTTATTTCATTTGCCCTGTATTATTAGGTCACATAAATATAAACATGTACTAAGAAAAATATTGGCAATATTTATAAACTACTGCTCATAAAGTTTTTAAATGCTCTTTTTCGTATACCAAATTCTTCAAAGAACAGAATATGAAGCAGAGGGCTTTGTACTTGCACATTACTCAGGACTGCAGAGAGAAGAGGATTATGTCACCTTACCTAAGGATGGGGCCTGGCTGCTGGGAGAACCACCCATGTGATTAGAGGGTTGGCACTTTCGGTCCCATCCCCCTGACCTCCTGCGAGAGGAGAGGGAGTGGAGGTTTCATCGATCACCAGTGGCTAACGTTTAATCAGTCATGCCTGTGTAATGAAACTTCCATAAAAATCCAAAGGGACAAGTTTGGAGAGCCTCCTAGTCGATGAATAAGTGGAGATTTGGGAGAGCAGTGAGTTAGAAGTGGATTTGGAGGCTCCTTGCCTTCTCCTCATGCCCTGCCTTGAGCTTCTCTTCCATCTGGCTGTTCCTGAATTATATCCTTTTACAATAAACCAGTGATCTAGTAAGTAAAAGGTTTCTCTCAGTTCTCTGAGCCGCCCTAGCAAAATGAACAAAGGATGGGTCTTTAGAACCTTCAGTCTGTAACTGGTTGGGCAGAAGCACAGGTAACCATCTGGATCAGAATTGGCATCTGATGTGTGTGTGTGAGGGGCCATTCTCAGTGTGGGACTGAGCCCTTAACCTGTGGGATCTGACACTGTCCAGATAGTTAGTGTCAGAACTGAGTTGAATCATAGGACACTCGGCTGGTGTCAGAGAATTGCTTGGTGGTATGGAGACTTCTGACTCCTCTCCCTTCATCAGAATTGGAATTAAAGTTGAATAATTTCAATGAAAAATACATAGTATTTTCCAAATCTAGTTCCTATATAATTAATCCCTTTAAATATACTATTTTTTTTTAAATGTCTTTCCATTACTTCTTTTATTTATTTATTTATTTATTTATGGCTGTGTTGGGTCTTCGTTTCTGTGCGAGGGCTTTGTCCAGTTGCGGCAAGCGGGGGCCACTCTTCATCGCGGTGCGCGGGCCTCTCACTATCGCGGCCTCTCTTGTTGTGGAGCACAGGCTCCAGACGCGCAGGCTCAGCAATTGTGGCTCGCGGGCCTAGTCGCTCCGCGGCATGTGGGATCTTCCCAGACCAGGGCTTGAACCCGTGTCCCCTGCATTGGCAGGCAGACTCTCAACCACTGCGCCACCAGGGAAGCCGCCTAAATATACTAGTTTTAAGCTGGTGAACTAAACTCAACCCTAGGCTCATTAAAGCTCAAGTAAGTCTTATTTCTAGGATTAGAATATTGTATTCAAGGATCCACAAAGAATATTTGAAGTTCCCATATATTTTCAAATATATATATAAGGGATAACATATATAATAACTTACAAAGTTTATGTACTAGACAAAATTGTACCGTTTATTCTATTTAAAATAGCCTATTACGGTATAAGATACAGAGTTTAAAATAAAATTGCTGTCACTGAGCTATTTGTTCCCTAGCAGATGTCAATAAAAACTTTCTATTACATGTTAAATAAAGCCTTAGTGAAGGTCGAATTTAGTATAAAGTAGAGATGACCTATTATATTTCATAATAGACAATGACAGCAACCCTTATGTTCAATGTCAAACTCTCCCTGAAGAAAAATTTTAAGGAGTTACTGGAGAAGCAGGTATGCCTCATTTAAAGGGGCTGTTTTCTTCTCTTTAATTTCAAGTAGAGTGAAATATTGTTAGCGCCTACAGACAAGTTCAAGTGGAAATTTTACCTTCGTTAGAGTTGTTTGTGTAGCTGAAATGTCCACAGGCTCAATCTCTTCAGTTCATCAGTGGCCAGGTAGGTGTATGTAAACAATTAACCTCCAGATACAAAAACCAAGATGACAACTGCATGAGAACAACAAAATAGCCCTCTGGCTGGTGTCTCTACATAACATTTCATGCTGTCCTTTCTTTGCTTTACTGAGTCCCCATGTGTCCCAATGCACAACCCACAGTGCTGCCTGAGAAGGCTCACTGCCCATGTGCTAATGCACTGAGAACCCACAAATTCGGGTGAACAAACTGTTAAAAACTCAAAGTTGCCATGATAAGTATGATTCTGTGTAGAATGAATAAAAGAGCCTTTCAACAATTTGTTATGTGTCTTTTTAACTGGGGTAGCTGGCATTGTTGAGGCTGCATCCCCCTCAAACTCAAGTCTATGTACCACAAAGCCACTTACTGCAGACACGTGTGGCTCTCTGATGGCTTTATTTCTGGGCATGTGCATGGGCACCACCCGCTCCAGGCAAGCTTGGAGGATCATAGAATTAATGACCTGAGTCATGTAGGAACCATCAATCCATGGCAGAGAGAGAGTTGGCTCCCTTGCCCCCAAGAGGGTAACTCTGAGGTGTGTGCTACATCTCTCTGAGCTTGGTAGCATGAAAAGCCTCATTCACCGACAGCAATAAGATGTTAATAAGGCACATTTTATTGGCTTTCTTCCTATCTTATCTCATTTTCCACTCTCATCTATTGCTTCCTGATTCTTCTCAGATAAATTATTTGTACACCAATTATTATCTTAGCATCTACTTCCGAAGGAAACCAAACTAAGAATCAAGGCGGTCCCATAAATCCTTCTTAAACGGTTCCACTGTTTTCCACTTACGCCATTTGTCCTCAGGATAATCCAAACCTTACCTGTAAGTTACATATTGTGTCTCATTTATATGTACCTTTCCTCATTATGTCCAAAATATGCCTTCTCCTCTGGCATTTAGAACAGATTGTTTAATTCTTGTGTTCAGCATCAGAGGACCTAATTGAATTTCGCTGCAGAGATATATTATAAAAAAGAGGTATCTTTAAAATTTGGGATCCCATTTAGTGTGGTGAAATGTTCACACTTTCAGAATATGTATGAAATAAGGCAGACCGAGGGAACAAAATGTTAGAGCACGCTTCTCATATTCAGTCCATATAATCCTTGAGGGACCATGACAGGTTGAACCCCTTACTTTATCTCCCTCCCCTTCCCTGTTTTAGTCCTTCCAGTGGAACAAAGAACTGACTATCTGATTTGATCGAGAAGCTAAAATTGGAAGATGTTTTCTTAATAGTTTCTTTAACAGACAGTAGGGGGAGCTTTTAGCTTGTATAGAGCAGAACAGTATTTGTAATTTATTATTTGGTAGAGAAAATCAGAGAAATGAAGCATTATGGTCCTTTCAAAATATGTTTCAGAAGAATTAAGTTGTCTCTGATGCCATTTTCATGGATGACGTGGTATCTTTAACTTGTTACACAGTTAAACAACATACTAGAAAAAGAAATATTGCTTCTTGCTGACTTTACTGAAGTGATCTGGTGTCTATTGGGTTACTAAATGTGGTTTATCTTGGAACAGTATGAGAATATTCTAGGGCTCTTGGAATTATGTTACAGTTGTCAGCTTCTCATTTCCTAAGGAAATGGATCTTTGGCAAACAGTAGTGAAGAAAGTAGACAACAACCAAACATATAATTCCAAAAATAAATAAATAGAAAGAAAGGGTGAATTATCCTGATCTTCAAAGCACGAGGACTATAGTACTATGCATACGTGTTTTTGTGTACATCCTGAATGCAAAAACCTTCTGAAGAGTCAATTAACCGTAAGTGAAAAGACTTGAATTCTATATCAAATTTACCTCATTTCTAAGACACTTCAATGTAGATTGAGAATATATATTGCTTTTCCTTTCCAGTTAAATAATTTATTATTTCATTAACTGTCTAGATTTGAAGTTTTATATGAACACAGGTCCCTGAAATCACACTTAATGACCTGATAGTATAAAAATGCAGGCTGAAGAGGGGGAAAAAAATGGCTATAGGGGAATTGTTTTCTTACAGGAAGCCACATTCTCTCAACTATTTTTGTGATATGAATTGCATGATCTTTGTTTAGAGTCCCTCTGACACAGCATTCCTGCCTGTCACTATTTATTGAGCAGAGTGGCATAGTGAAAGTAGCACTGCTTTGCAATAATAAAACCTAGGCTCACAAGGGAAGGATGTTAACATTTATTGAATATATACTGTGTCTCAGACTTTTTATTAGGTATGTTGCATTTATTATCCAGTTAATTTGACCCTCAGAACAACATAATGATGTATCATAAATTGTGGATACAAGTATACATTAGAAATAGAATCTTTGGGTTAGAATAAAAACTCTACCACTTCTAGGCTGTGTAATCTTGGGAAAATCACTTAACTTCTCTGTGCTTCAGTTGTAAAACTACAAAAAGAAAAAATTGAAGATGATAATGGTAGTAACTACATTATAGAGTTATTATGGGGATTAGATATGTTCTTATAACTAAAGTGCTTATTTTACTACCTAGAAAATATTGAGACCTAAATAGTGTGGGGTGTTTAGTCCACACCTTTGAAATAAAAAGACTATTAGAAGGTTTATGGCAACTGTGTAGGATATTTTTCTAATGCACAAATCATGCATTAGTTAGGATTTGCATCTGGATTTGTTTAAACAGGTATCCTGGCTCTTATATTGTAAAATCATGAGGCACTGAACTACCCACCATCCTAGATAAAAAGAGGCAAAAGGAGAATTAGAGCTCAGTGCCTGTGACACAGAAGACATTCAATGCATCTCTGCATGGAAGATGAATGAATGTGTAAATTAATAATGTGTCTGACTTCTGAGTCTTTCCATTCTATCAGCTTGCTTCTAGCTCAGCCAGTATGCATATCAATTGAAGGAAAGCCCTGGATGTCCTTTGACAAGTCAGATGAGTGTTATCATCTGTCCTGTCAACTACAACCCCATTACCGTTCTCACATGATAAATGAGGTGGATTATGGAAGAAGTACTTTAAAAACCTTAGAACACCATTTAGGAGCACGCTCTTATCTGGCAGGTGATAGAGTACATATTAAAAAACAAACCTGGATTTGAATCTTGCTAGGTTTGCGACTTTATAATTACTTAATCTTTCTAAACTTTAGCTATCTCAAGGGTAAATGAGTGTAATAGCTCCCAACGCATAATGAGAAGTAAATGTGGCAGTACTACATGTAAAGTACTTAGCTTAATCCTTATTTTAGTGCTTTTCAACACAGAAAGTATTTGGTATCAGCCAGTTATTACTATGATGGTATGATTGTTGTAGTCATTGTTATTTTAGCAAGACACACTTATAGGCAGCATTTTTTTCAGATAAGTAGCAAATACCAGACATACACACTACAATGCCCCTATTCTATGACCACGACTGCTGTTGCTCCTTTGCTATGATCTTTCTCTTCCTGCTGCACGAGGCAACTGCTACTGACTGGAATGGTAAATGGGATGTAAGTTATTTGCTGTCTATTTCTCTAAAGATTATTTTCATAAACTACACTGTATACGGACAATGAAGATAATAACTCAAAGGCAGTTTTTGTGCAAAGAGTAATGGTAACGAGACGGTGGAAGAGTAAGTCTTAGACTTCTTTTTCTCACAGAAGCCGTGATTTAACAATACACAGACCAAAAGAGCTTTAGGAGAAATTCAGATCCCTGTCAAGAGGTTGTAGCACCCCAGCTGAGCATGAAACTGACCGTGAATAGTCACATTTAAAGAGGTAAGGGGAATAGTTTCACTTCACCTACATTAGTTCAGTCCCTACCCCAAACTGGCTCAACTCAGTGCTATGAGAAATCACCACTGACTGTGACTTTTCCCTTGAGGGAAAAGCGTATGGAGAGTGACTCCAGTCTCCTGGGGCTGCCTAAAAAACCGATTTTTGTTTAGCCTCACCTAGAGTGCTGACAGAACGGGCATAGTTTGGATGCCTGGCCAGCTAAGAACAAAGGAAAGCAGAGGGCAGCTTGCTGCAGCTGGCACAGCTGTGTGAGACTGGGAGAAGGCACAGACCCTGAGGCTGATCTCTCTCTCAAATTGGAGGAAAAGAAATAGAGCCTCCTCCAATATCCAAGCCTGTGGTAAAACAGTCAGTAACCAGAGAGTGCAAGTGATTACAGGCTCTTGGATAAAAAAAACTATGTCTGATTAGTAATAAAAATGCACAAGTCCATAGAAGAGGTTTCAGAAGCCCCCAGAAACTCCAGCTGGGCTGATTGGTGAAGGTCATTCCCTCATGAAGCCATTCTGTAAAGACTAGGAGAGTTGTGTCTTCAAATACACAGTTACTGATGTAAATCTACAAGGAATACAAAGAATTAGGGCAACAACATGACATTAAAATACTCAAAATAAATCTCCAGTGATCAACCCTAAAAAAATGGAGATCTATATATTATATTTTAAAAATTCAAGAGATCGCAGATAGACAACTAAAAATCAGGAAAACAATACATGAACAGAATGAGAAGATCAACAGAAGAAATAGATACTATTAAAAAAAAGACCTAAACAGAAATTCTAGATCTGAAGAATACAATAATTGAACTGAAAAATTCACTACAGGAGTTCAACACCAGACATAATCAAGCAGAAGAAAGAATGAGAGACTACAAAGACAGGTCATTTGTTATCCACTCAGAGGAGAAAAAAAAAAAAAAAAAAAAAAAAGATGAAAGAGAATGAAGAAATCCTAAGGGTTTTATGGGACTTAGAACATCTTAAATAAAGAGCAACAACAAAACTCTCTGGTAAAGGCAAATATATAGACAAATACAGACTATCGTAATACTGTAATGGTGGTTTTAATTGTACTATAAATGTTAAAACACAAAAGCATTAAAAATAATTATAATGACAAAAATGTTAATCAATATACAATATAAAAATATATAAATTTGGTATTAATAATATAAAACGTGTGTAAGGAAGAGAAGTAAAAAGGTAGAATTTTGTATTTGATTGAAGTTAAGTTGTAGTCAGCTTAAAATAGACTTTATAACTCTAAGAGGTTTTATGTAAGCCTCATGGTAAACACATACACACACACAGAATTGTTAAAACTAATAAACAAAGTCAGCAAAGTTACAGGGTGCTAAAAATTGAAATACAAAAGTCAGTCATGTCTCTATAGACTAACAACAAACTATCCAAAAAGGAATTAACAAAACAGTCCCATTTACAATATCATAAAATAAATATAATACTTTGAATAAAATGAATATAATATAAAATAAAGTAATATAATATAATATAAAATGAATATAATATAATACTTTGAAATAAACAACCTAGGAGTTGAAAGATGTACAATGAAAACTACAAGAAATTAAAGGAGACATAAATAGTTGGAAAGACACCCCAATACTAAAATTAATATGGAACCACAAAGGGCCCTGAATGTTGAAAACAACTTTGAGAAAGAAGAACAAAGATGGAACCTCCTGACATTACCTGATTTTCAAAAATATTACAAATCTACAGCAATCAAAACAGTATGGCACTGGCATAGATCCAGACATAGACCAGTGGAGCAAAACAGAAAGCCAACAAATAAACCCATACTTAAATGTCAAATGATAGTCAACAAGTATGTCAAGTGTGCACAATGAGGAAACAATAGTCTCTTCAGCAAATGGTTATGGGAAAACTGGATAGGTGTAAGCAAAAAAAAAATAGAATTGGTCCTTTATCTTACATCATACACAAAATCAAGTCAAAATGGATTAAAGACATGTGTAAGATGTAGAACTCTAACACTTCTAGAAGAAAACATAGGTGAAAATCTTGATAATATTTGTCTTGGCAATAATTTCTTGGATATGACACCATAAGCATGGATAGCAAAAGAAAACAATAGACAAATGGGACTACATTAAACTAAAAATTTCTGCATAGCAAAGGAAATAACCAACAAAATGAAAAGGCAACCTATAATATGGGAAAAATATTTTCAAACCATATATCTGACAAAGGGTTAATATATGAAATACTCAAGGAATTCCTACAACAAAATAGTAAAAAAATTAAATAAAATAACTTAATTACAAAGTGGGCAAAAAATTTGAAAAGACATTTCTCTAAGAAGCTTACACATAGCCAATAGGTATATAAAAATATTTCAACCTCACAAATCATTAGAAAAATGAAAATAAAAACCACAATGAAGAATTACCTCACACCTACTAGAGTGGTTATTATTATTATTATTTTTAAAAGTGATAAGTGTTGGTAAGGATGTGGAGATATTGGAACCCTTGTACAATGTTGTTGAGAATACAAAATAGGTGTAACTGTTATGGAAAACAGTATGGAAGTTCCTCAAAAAATTGAAAATTAAAATACCATTTGACCCAGCAATATCATTTCTGGGTATATACCCAAAACCTCTGAATCAGAATCTCAAAAAGGTATCAATATCCTGAACTGATGTTCAGAAAGGTAAGTAACACATGCAAGGTCACACAGCAATTAAATATTGGAACAAGTGATTTGAGCCTCATAACCAGTAAATCACAAAACGAGTCTTCCTATAACCTGAGAATTCCCAGGAGATGAAGAAAGCCATGTTTACTCACTAAGACTTGAAAACCCAGCTCAAATCTGATTTCCTTGTCTGTAGCCTTGTCTACGTGGTTCAGTTTTTCACTCTGCTTTCAACATTTCTCATTTTAATAATCATTTAATTACTATTTTAATAACTATTATGGAGCACCTTAAGTCACAATCTAGTGAAGAGATAAGATTCACATTCTAATAACTATAATACAGGGAAATGCCATAAATTCATTTGGCTAAGATAAAAAATTCTAAAAGAATTCAGAAGCAGGAAAGGTCATTTTAACTTGTCTGATCAGAAATAGCTTTATATGTGAAATGATATCGAAGCTGAGCTCAGATGTTGTCTAAGGCAGGAAAGAAAGAAGGATTATGAAACAATGGGGTGTACTTAGTTTTACTAGAATACTTAGATTCATACTGGGGAGACTGGGGAGTTGTGGGAAATAAAAGTATATAAACAGGTTAAGGATAGACTGGACACAGTTTTGAATTCCAGGCTTTGATTTTAGATTTTGTAGTTGTAGTTGATATTGTGCTGAGCAGTTCAGACTCACCAGTAGGAATGAGAATTAAGTTTCCATCTGCTGGAGGTGCTGGTGGCAGACAGCACTCATCCATCAAGCTCCTTCCCAGGGGCAGTCCAGTGACTGGTGGATTTGGCTGTAAAGATTCGGACACTTTACCACAATTCAGGATAAAGCTGATGAGTTAACTCAGCTGCTGTGAATGCATCACAACATAACTTAATCTGCCCAGTCCTGCTGACTTCCCTTCTCCTGCAGGTGTTTATTTGGGAGCACTCCCTAATAAACCTAATGCATGCTAATCCACATCTCAGAGTCAGATTTCTTGGGGACCTGATTTTCCACAGTTGCAGTCAATTGAAACCCAGGGGATTATAGAACGTTTGACGCCCAAAAAATACATTAGAGAGTTTAGTATAATACAATTGTTCATCATCCGAGATGGCTAATTGAGTTCAAGCTTTTGCTCTGCTCTTTTCCAAAGCACCAATAAAACTATATTAAGTAAAGAATCTTATAACAGCAAAAAAGAATGAGAGAAAACCTTCAGTGAAAAAAAGACATTTGTACCAACTGCTGCAAACCACAAAGTATATGAGAACCAGTACTGATGAAAAGAAAAGCAATAAAGAGAGGTATTAAAAATAAAACGGAAAGGAACTACAGTAGGAGAGAAGGAAAAGGGATGCTAAAACAGGAGGCATGAGTGAAATTCTTCCTCAAATTCAATGCATATTTTAAAAGTAAAATGATAAAGGATTAAAATAATAATCTCATTGATTGAGAGGAGGAAAAGAGATGAAGTTGAATATCTGTGAACTAAATCACCATCCTTCTTAGAAGAGCATTAAGAGATAAGATGTTAAGTTGATAAATTAGAACAGATTATTTAAGCAATTTAAGTAAAGTGTGTAATTTCCACATAAGGAGGTATGTCCGAATAAATACAGCTAAGTTTGAGAAGTTGAACTGGGAACAGGATATGGAAAAAATAGTAATCTCTCTTTTATCATAAGCACCTCTGTAATATTTTAATTTTTACATGCATATTCTTTATTTTTAATATATACATACAAAATACACATTTATTCATAGACACACATGCACACATCAAAATACACTTGATGTAAACATTTTCCTATGATATTGCATAATTTTGAAATGTGGTGATGAACATCTATAAGCATATACTTTTCTATATAGACTCCTAACAGTGGAATTATAGAACCTAAAGGAAAAATACATGTATGAATATATATAAAGAGCTCTTAGAGCTTTTTATGGAGATAATAGACGAGGATATAGTTGTAGGTTATTGGTAGTGTTCCAGTACTCGGGCTGGGTGGTAGATTTATGTCTCCTTAAAAAGTAAACAAGAAAGCAAAGAAAAAACTTTTATTGCTGGAACGGAGGTAGGGAAAGAGAAAGAGTTCTCTCAGTTTCCCTAGAACTTTCACTTCCATAGCCCTGAAAATAGTTTTAGTAAACATACAAGCTTTACTTAAAAATCTTTAGTGTTCTCTTTTTTCTTGTCACAAGACATTGCTGCTTGAATTTTATTAACATTAAATTATTTAGCTTCTTCTACATGTTCCACATAATCTAGAATTAGGAAAGAAAACTAAAAGCAGTGAACTGGGGACTAAACTACTTCTAGACATCTGTGACAACTTCTCAGAATACTTTGCTAGTGTATTGGCTCTCTTGTAGCTCTTCTTTTCTTTTCTTTTCTTCTCTTTTCTTTTTCTTTCTTTTTTTCTTTTCTGTTCCTTTTTTACTCTTTTTCCTTCTTATTTTCTGTCCTAAATCCTTTTTTTCATCTCCTTCTTGTGTTCTGACTTTCTTTTTTACAGTTTTGCTTTTGCCTCTTTTCCTTGTGTATCAGTTCTACTTTCAGGTGCAAGTAACAGATATGTGGATCAAATGTGCTTATTCTCCCACATAACTGCAAGTCTAGAGCCTTATATTATTATTTTATTATGTGTCTGCATACCAATGATAATATTTAAAACAAGGGACTTATTATTCCAATAGCGACAATTAATCCAATAAAGAGATGAGTGGGGAAAAGATGCAAATTGATGAAAAATTACAGCATCACTGAAAGTTCAGCCAACTAATTATGATGGCAATGGGAATGGAGAGTACCATTATCAATTTTCAAGACTGAGTGACTGAGACAACAGGAGCAGGACAAGAAGAAATAGTGTTCAGTAAGAACAGCAAGTTTGAAGGATCAGGGCAAACATTTTTTGGTTTACATGTATGTAGAACAGATGCTAAAATATATCAGCAGATCACTGAAAATGTAAGAAAAAAGTATGAGAAAGAGATAAACTGTAGATTTTGTAATGTTACTTTAATGAGAAAAGATCTTAAAATATTAATTATTGTACTTTCTTTACACCCTGTCCCTTCTCTTTTCATTTGAAGGGAATGAAGTAACTTAAAAATGCCTAGAGTTGTTGTAGCAGAAGTGCAGAGGAAAAGGCACAACTACTACTATATGAAAAAATTGTGACCAGGATCCTAATGTCCAGATAGTACAGAGAGGATGTAAGTATCAAATTGATCCCACAGAAAACTTTAGAAAGCATACGGAGAAGAATAGAAAGCAACATCAGTGGTCCATGTAAGAGTAAAAGATAGTCTTATGGGATGTAAATGGGGTAGAGAAGACAGTGGACCATGGCCAAAATGGAAGCCCATGTCAAAACAGAAGGATATAACCTGGGGGATTTGGATGAGGTCATCAAAAGGCAGGAGCAACTTATGTAGGCTGTCAAGTAGAGGACAAGACAACAGCTGAAAATATTAACTCGTCATGATGTCAAGCGAGCAGCTTACTTCCCCTGAACAGAGGCCAGTTGGGTGTTACCTTCCTACAGAAGAATTCTTTCTATCAGTCGTTGCCTATATAACACCAGAGACTCTTTCAACAGATGGATGCCCTCCCATGCTATGCACTTTTGAGTTTTCATCAAAACTACCTTGTGAGCAGATAACTCTTTGCCACAGCCAAGGACTTTGTAAGCATCACCAAAGCACAGAGAGTCCTTGACTTCTAAAGGGACTGCGGTAGAATGAGCTTTGGAAGGTAGTGGGGCTGGGCATAGGAAAAGCACACTCATTACACTACACAATTTAGTGGTTACTTGTATACTGAAATATCATCACTTGATTTTCAAATATCTATAAGTGATGTGTTTCCCAAATTTAGTAAAGTCTTGGTGGAAAAGAATAATTTTTATGTAACAACCTCCTACACTCACATAGAATGAGATCTTTAATGGACACTCATTAATAGTAGTTGACTTAAAATTATAGGTGGTAAAAATGGAGGATGCTGGTCAAAGAGTACAAACTTTCAGTTTTAAGATGAATAAGTTCGGGGGACCTAATGTACAGCATAGTGACTATAGTTAATAATTCTGTACTGTATACTTGAAATTTGCAGAGAGTAGACCTTAAATGTACACACCACACAGACAAAAAATACTATGTGAGGTGATGGATGTATTAACTAACTTAATTATTAATTATGGTAATTATTTCACAATATATATGTATATCAAGTCATCGCATTGTACATGTTAAACTTAAACAATTATATCTCAATAAACCTGAAACAAACCTTGTGGATTAGAAATGTTCCATTATATTATTTAATAATTAAAAACGAATTAGATACAGTTATACCCTATTCTGAAAAATACTGATTTAAAAGGTAAGTATTAATACATGAAAAAAATATTAGTATAAAAAGAACTCTTTTCTAACTGTCACACTTAATTTTCTTAGTAGTTCTATGAGAACAGGGAATTCTCTTCAAACATAAAAAATATCCAGAGAAAGTGAGAACATATAAACCATCTTGAGTTAGTCTCTGAAATATTTCAAAACCTATGCTCATCTCTTTTTTTCTTTCTTTTTCTCCTTTAGGTATTTATTTCCTTGCTACTTCATTTCTTAGTCTCCCTTTGACTGATATTTAAAAGCCTGGGTAAAGATGAATGCATTTCAAACCTAAATATCCTTAAAACAATCTTTGCTAACAAAATGTGATTAAGGTTTCTTTAACCTCTGACTTCCTAATGCTGCTGGGACATTTATTTTCTCATTTTGTGTCCATCTGACAAAAGGTCTGTGAAATCATTTGGTAATAACTTTAGATACCATTCACTAGTGACCCCATGTGCCTGTTATGAGGCCTTGTCCAGCAAATTCACATTATATATTTATAGATAATTTATATATATATATATATATACACACACAGTTTGCCTATGTAAATAAAAACCACCTCTGGTTAGTTTCTTAGTTCCTAATAGAATGGCTTAATTCTGACATCTTTCTATATGTTCATAAACAAGTAGACACGGGTATAACTTTTGCCCTGATCTATACCCTTAATGCATAGGTATCACATATACACTATAAACTATAGGTAGAAGCTACGTCTTTCTTAAAGTGACACATCTGCTTAATTTCTCATTTACTCTAAGAAGATTGTCAAGTACAAATTTGGTATTATCACTAGAATAATACATCCATTTATTCAAAAGTCTGTGCTCTACTCTGTGCCAGACACTAAAGTGAGCACAGGAATGGAAAGTTAAGGTACAGCTCCTGTACTCATCAAAGAATGTGTGATCTGGTGTGTCTGGTACCCACATAAGCAAACTGGCATGCTCTTTTGTCAGGGATTAGTAAGGATCAGAAAGGAAAAAGCTGAAGCTTTTACTGGCATAATTTTAAGGGCTATTTCTACACCTTCTCATATTGACTCATTTAGTAACCCCTGCTATGCAGTGTTAGCTGATGGGAGTGGATGGGCTATGCATGTGCATCTCCTTTGTCAGAATTGGTACCAGGTTAAAAAAGAAACATTTTGCTTGACATTTTAGTCTTAGATTAATGGCTAACATATATGTTTACTCTTTTTACGTTTAGGAAGTGTTGGTTCCTAAAGTGTTGACTATAATGTAGGGTTTTCAGTAATGAGACAATTTATTTAATGCCCTAGTTCATAGCCTAAAATATATGAGCACTCAAAAATGTCAGCTTTGGCACAATTATTATTTTAAAATAAAAATGGAGTTTGGAGGAATGAACATATTTATGAAGTTTCAAAACTTGTATCACAGTCCGGTTGGATTTCAATGAATTTACTTCCAAAGCTTTCATTCTTTATTGCTTAGCTCAGAGAATCTCTCATCTGTTTCTTTAATCTGATTCCGTACTCTGAAATTATGATTTACTGTTTAAAGATTGTCGTAAATAAAAGAATAATAGTCAACAGGACATAATACAGCTCTATAGTCCAGGGTAGAATCAATCAATATTTGTAATCCTAACTTTTTGGATTAAAAGATGAAATGTATCCTATACACATGAAAAGTGTTTAGAGTTTTCTATGTGTTGGATTTTAAAGTCCTGAGGATGGGGCTAATGTATTACCAAGGCCAACACAAGCCATGACATATATTAGAAACTCAATAAATATTGCAAAGTAAATTTGGACTCAAGATAATACATTAATTTTGGCAATATAATAATTCATATGTGTTGCTAGACCATCAGATTGATGATAGACATTAGCAAGGTCATTATCATAGCCATAATTTACTAATTATGTTCTCTGTAATATTATAATATCATCAAGTTTGAAGTATTCTCAGATAAATTATTTTAGCTATAAAATTACTGAGGGGAAAGATTTTCAGGAGAATGGCTGATGTGGATAACTATCTAAATAATTAATGAGTAGCTTTTTTCCCCATGTACTTGGATAGTCGTGTATTTCAGGAAAAAATGATATATGTTAGGAAGCAAATATGTAATCCTTTGCCCAGGTAGTGATTAGCATGAAGTGGAAAATAATGTCACTCCTTTGTAACTAGCATTGTAACATAAAATTGAGGATTAATGCCTGTCCCTTTTTTTCCTCAAAAATAGCCTCTATTCGACTATTATTTGATATGAGGAGCATCAAATGGTTCATACAGACTGATCCTTTTTATCATTTGCAGTGATGTTTTAGCTAATTAAGCTTGTGATTACTTTAAGAATATTAGCAATAATGTTTGATTTATAGTAAGAATTGCTTCCTTATCCTGACATGATTTTAATGATTACATGTGGTATTTGAGATGGATTTTACTGTTTCTGCTTAAACAACATTCTAGTTCATTTCTGATGTGCAGACAAGAAAATATCTTATCGTAGCATAACTGAATATGCAGTTTCATGGACAGGTGAAGACAGACCTAAAATACTTGGGGAAGATAAAGAGGAAAATGAGTCAAGAGAATGATCTTCGAAGAGTATACGATATGCTCAGTGGCACAAGCCTGAACTGTAGGAGTGAGTCTTGAAACTTCTTCCTCCCTTATGCTCTGCAATTAAATTTTCAGAGTACTTTGAGTTTTATCTTCAAAATTTCTCTCCAATGCATCTGCCTCTATATTATCAAACTATAACTGGCTAAAATGTCTGTTGGATGAAAAGCTCCATATCCATTCTTGTCTCCTTCCAATATCTTTAACGAATCCAATGCGATATTTTAAAATGGAAATATAAATATTTCACATCAGGTTTTTTGCTCAAAAGCATTCACCAACTTCCTATTGTTCTTAGGTAAATGTTCGAAATGTTTGCCATGGTCTATGAGGTCTTCAATAGTGTGACCCCAACTCTCTTTATAGTTCTCACCCGTGCCATCCTCCTTCACCTCTCTTATCTCTCTTTGAAAAATTTCCTTCAAACAAACATGATCTCTGTCATTACAAAACATTTGCACATACTCTTTCATTTGCCTCAAATACTCTTCTCTCTGCCACAACACGTTTGGCTACATAGAATAATACATAGTTCTCAGCTCATTTATTGTTTTCTGCATGAAGATTTCTTGAATTCTAGTGTTACTCCATTGCATAACTTATACCACTTAGTATTTTCATTTAATTGCATTTAAAAAATTGTTTACTTATAGGTGTGTTTGTGCAATTGCTTGATTAGTAGCACTCACTGCTCCACTGGACTTTTGACTCTGTGAAAGAAGACACCATGTTTATTTTTCTCACTTTGTATTTTTAGTGCTTTGTATTGTACCAATCATATAATAGCTCTCAGTATACATTTTTTTAATAGGATGATTGAATGGATAGTTGAATAAATGGATGAATAAACTAATGTAGTAGAATGAAATATTATTTGCAAATTGTCAATCTACCCTTTGTTATAAGACTGGCTATGGTTAAGGAAATATAGTCCCCGAATGTGGATACATATAGAGTAGACTTGAACCCAACCCACAGCTTAGAGTCAATTATCTGATCTGAGTTGAGCTCAGCAGATCCTGAGTTGAGCTCAGCAGATCCTGAGTTGACCCACACGTTTATGAGTGAGAAGTAAATTCTTTGCATAAACCAGTTGGTGTTCAGGTTGTTTTCAATAGCAGCTGATTGATAAATTCCTAATATATAAATATATTAGATTATAATTTATAATGGGTAACAAAGCCATGTATTAAAATTAAGAAAATATAATATTTTAATCTAACATAATTGTGTATATTATATAAATTTTATATATAATTATACTGTATACAATAACTATATCTTATCATATATAATATATATTTAAATTACTTCTTGCTCGCTAAATAAGAAAAATATTCTGATACTCATTGAAAACTTATTTAAAGCTTATGAAGAAGAAAATGTATTGAATTCTTTTGCACTTATCAAGAAGATTGTTTTCCTTATTTTAACTCTATACTTTTTCAAGTTACGGCCATATTAAACTTAGTATTGCCATATTCTTTGTAGCTAAATATATACACTGGAAGAAGTTGAATCTTGTAGATTCCTTTAAGTTCTTGGTTTCATCTTCTAAAACATATACCTTTGTTTGGCAGAGAAATGTCTTTGAAACAGAAACCTAAAGCCAGATTTTATTCTAGCTAGTTCCTTTCCAAGAACTGAAGAGTAATTGGAACAATAAGCTTATGTTCTGTAGCACTCACTGTACTGCTTTAGCAAATTGCTGTTACTTTTCTGAAGAAGGCAGACTGTATAGTAATAACCCACAGGGCATGTTTTTCTGATGAATGGCAAGTGTGGGATGCTTCGGTCACTAAAAACTCCAGGAAGAATCTATTCCTAGAAACACATGCTGATGCTCCCAGACAGTGCTACATAATAGTAAGAAATGAATAGGAATTATCATTTTTTTATATAGCACATGCATTTCAAGTTTTCCATAAGGGTATATTTTAGGTTCACTGGTTTCTAAATGCTTTGTCATATCAACATCTAGTTTATTCAACTCTTTTCAGACTTCTTTGAACTGCGAGAAACATTAAAGATCATCTAATCAAGTTTTATAAAATTTCTGGGGACTTTAAAATATAGTGATGCCCAAACCCACCCCAGACAAATTCTGGTCATTAGACTTGGGCATAAATATATTTTTTTTAAATCTCCCAGGTTTATTTTAACATACATTCAAGTTTAAGAACCTTGATTCTAGTTTAATTCCTTTATTTAATGAAGGTGGGAACTGAGGCCCAGAGAAGTAGAATGATTTACCCAAGGTGACCAAGGAAATCAGTATAATTATTAGTGAAACCCACCCAGTTCCACAGCGTAATATTTCTTCTAATAGAGTAAGAAATGCCTCCTCTTAATTGACATTATTTTATCTACAACTTTATTCATACATATCAGCAAGTATTACCTTGAAGTTTAAATTCAAGCTCACAGTACTGCTAACGATATGCTTTCTTATTTTACCTTTTACATAGATATCTGTAATTTGAACTAATAAATATCATCTCAGAAATACTAAGTTCAAAATAAAAATAATTTCATATCTAAGGTAATATAATGATGTCATATATATTCATTTTTTCCACTAGATATAAACCAGGATTTGATTATTATACCTATTGATCAATTGTGTACCCACCTAATAACAGAGAAAGTTTATAAGGAGGTCTGTTAACATTTCTTTTACATATGATGAAGAGTGTGAAGAGGACAAGTAAAAAGAACAGAAAGCAAAAAGGGTGAAGAGGATTGTTTGCAAATGTGAAGTAATGGTCAACCTTGTGTGATTTTGAATGAAACGTAGATACAGAAGTGTTTGTAGGAAATGAATCTAAGTAAATATTGAGAGGGAGTCTGGAAGGAACATGTATTGTCTTTGTAAACTAGCCTTTTATAGGCTAACAGAGCTGTCATTGGTGGTGAGTTAAAGTATTTTGAATAGATTTTGCCAAATCCTGCTCTTGATAGAGTTACAATATAAGTAAAGCAAAAAACTTAAAAAATAGGTCATGTATTTGACCTATGGAAACATAAGAAAAAAAAGAGGATTAAATACAAGAACCCACAATTAATTTATTATTTTCAAAATTTTTCTTTCTCTTTCAAAAGGAGGACATACTGCAATTCAATACAGTATCATTCAGTATATCATATTATCATGGAGCTTTGTGTTTTCCACATGTCCTACTGATGCACATATTTGTCACTAGAAGGAGTAAAGACATTGACATCACAGGATAGTGAATATCTCTGCTCATATTAAAGTGCTCACTGGGGAAAAGCAGCCATTTGCATCGTTGGACAAATGAATCATCTTATTAAAGATGATAGTGTTAATAACACCATCCGCAGCTAATGTTATCTAAGTCATATGACTGGAAGACTCAGAAGTGTCCAAAAGGGGGCTTCCCTGGTGGCGCAGTGGTTGGGAGTCTGCCTGCCAATGCAGGGGACACGGGTTCGAGCCCTGGTCTGGGAAGATCCCACATGCCGCAGAGCAGCTGGGCCCGTGAGCCACAACTACTGAGCCTGCGCTCCGCAATAAGAGAGGCCGCGACAGTGAGAGGCCCGCGCACCACGATGAAGAGTGGCCCCCGCTTGCCGCAACTAGAGAAAGCCCTCGCACAGAAACGAAGACCCAACACAGCCAAAAATAAACAAATAAATAAAGAAGTATCCAAAAGATCTCTTCCTTTTTTGCTATGTTTCTAAATGTATCTCTGGGAGGGCTGAGGCTGCCTAATGCCCGTTTCACTGTAACAAGGTCATTTTTAATGAAAAAAAGTTAATTAGGCCCAAATGTATCTCTTTTGGTGCAACTGGTGCTATCACAATTTGAATAGTCACAGACATGCTGGGCATATGGAGGAAAAACTAGAAGTGTATCTCACTAAGGATGTCAATCTAGCAGTTTTAATGAAAGAAATTCCACTGGGAGCTAAGGAAGAGAAATATGAAAGGCCTAGAAATTATTTAAGGGGAAAGGGGACAGGAAATTTGCAGAATGAGGATAAGAAAACTATAAACTAGAAATAGAATGTATAATAAAAATGATTGTGGAAGGCAATTGAATATAAATGTTAAACACAGTTTCCAAAGTGTCACTAAGAGCAATTATTGTTAAAGTACTAGTTAAACACACAACACACACACACACATACACACACAGTGTTGAAACAGAAACACTTTGAGAGTCTCAGTTAATCCGCATGTCAGCACAACAGGGATTTGATTCAACCAAGGTTTTTTGGTTCACTTATTACTAAAATATGTTAATAAGATTGCCTTTTCTGTTTCTTCTAAACGTTAGTCATTTTATTTTTCAGCTGAAACATTTTTAGATCGACCTATCAGTTGTTTGCCATGAGAATATGATTATCCATTAACAGAGAATAAACAAAGAGAATGAAGATGGATTTTTATATAGTAATAAATGTGGAAATACGAGGGAGTTTATTACTGTAGATTGAATCATATAAAATTGTTCTTTTTATGTCAAAAATTTTCAATTATCAGCAATTCCATGTAATTCAGCACGTGAGGAGGGTTAACTGTACTTGGGAATGATAGAAATACACCAAGAAGTATCTAAATCATGAGATTAAATTCAGTAAGAAAGAGACAGAAGTATATGCCTTGCCAAAAATAATTTCATAATAAGCTTTCTTTCAAAGAAGTCCTAAGCAGCCTTTCTTACCATCCCAACTCTGTTGACTATAACTTATCAAATCCCAAGTATTCTTCAGATTTTTTTGAATCAGCACTTGGTACACTGCTTTCTTCTTCCTCTGCTTGTGGCCCTCTATAGTCATTATAAAGTAATTTTTTCAGCAGCCCGCTCTCATGATCTGTCTGCCTTCAAGCACTGAGACACATTCACTCATATTATTTCTCTGAGAAACTTCACCTGTGAATTCTTGTACTCTGGTGTTTCTCGTATCCAAAGCAAAAGAGCTATTTAGAAGTTTACTTTTTAAACAGAGTAGAAATTTAGAAAAATCAAAGGTGCTCAATTGCAATATGTTTTCTTAAAAATGTGAACTTAGAGATTTGAAATAAAATTTTAAGAATCATTAACTACCTGGTTCATTTTACAGCCCCCTTTAGACTTGACATGGAAGATGAAGGTAAGGGCCATGATGAAATATGGAGGGTAGACTGGACAAAATAAATCAACTGATTATTCATTTTATTTAACATTTGAAGAAGAGGATGAATATATACGTGAAGATCACTATTTGGAACAAGAAAGGAGTCAAATTTCTAAAAGAGTCAATTAAACAAAAAATGTCTAGGTATTTCCTTTATGTTTTCATTATTAGCAAATGAAAATAAAATCATAAAATGCAGAAAATACAAAGTATATGAAATAGTATTTTCCTAGAATTCTTAATGTAGGAGGGATTACAATATTCACTAACTTATACAAGTGATGGTTTTACCTTCAATATCTATCGTTAAATAAATAATTACTCACAAAATCTTAATGAGGATGTAATATCCAATTAGATAGTGTTACTCTGAAAGGCACCAATAGTGTATCTATTAGTTTTTACTTAACTCTATCATTGTAAATATTTTAAAACCATTCTATGCTATAATTACGTGGAAATAAAAGAAAAAAGTATTACTTTATATGAGATGTTTTAAATAACTTCAAATTTGATTTAGAATTGGGGAAAGTAGTGAGATATAATATTAGGTTACAGGATTGCACTTCTAAATCAGAATTGCTCTGCCTGTGTTGGTTTATGATGGTAAATTTTAACATGTCACTTAACCTCTCAGTTATTGGTTTCCTCATATGTAAAGTGAATAGGTCAAAAATCCCAGACTCCCTTACAGCTCATAAATGTTAATTATTATTCTAAGCTATTCGAGCATACCTTCTTTTATTGTTCCTTGCTTTACTGTGCTTCACAGAGATTATGCTTTTTACAAATTGAAGGTCTGTGGCAACCCTGCATCGGGCAAATCTATCAGCGCCATTTTACCAACTGCCTTTGTTCACTTCACGTCTCTGTGTCACATTTTGGTGATTCTCACATTTCAAACTTTTTCATTATTATTTAATTTGTTACGGTGATCTGTGACCAGTGATCTCTGATGTTACTATTGTAGAAAGATTACAACTCACTGAAGGCTCAGATCATGGTTAGCATTTTTAAAGTAATATAGTATTTTTTAATTAAGGGCATGTACATGTTTTATTAGATATAATGCCATTGCACACTTAATAAACTACAGTATAGTTTAAACATAACTTTTGTATGCACAGGGACACCAAAAAATTCATGTGACTCACTTTATTGCAATATTCAGTTTATTGCAGTGGTCTGGAACGAAACATGGAATATCTTTGAGGTGGGCCTGTAGAAGTAAGCTGTTTTAAATTATTCACTGTTGTTCTTTTGATCAAGCATATATTTAAAAAATTTTTATTGATATAAACTTGTAAAGAAATTCTAATATTAAATAAGGAACTTTATGATTTTCCATTGACCATTCTCAGGAGAGTAACAAGTTGGGTTTCTCAGAAAAACTAAGTATGAATAGCACATCAGGAAGGAAAATAATCAGTGTAAATTTATCTTGAAAGTTACTGTCTATAGTAACAAGACTTATTGACGACCTCTGTGGTAAGCACGGTTCTAGGTTTTGGGGATGCTCAAGTTAAACACAAACAGAAAACAAATAAAAGCAATTGGTATTTTCAGAGTGCTTGGTTTCCACTAGACATTTATATACAAAACGTGAAATAAGTGAGTTATATAACATATTAGGTGGTGATGAGCGCTAGAGGGGAAAAAAGCGAGGAGGGACTTGCAATATTCAAAAGTGTGGTCAGGGAGAGTGACATAGGAAGCAGGTAAGAGGGGGAGCTCGCTCCTACCTGAGGCTGAGGAACGGTGTTCCAGGCAAAGTGCAAGCGCTCAGAGGTAAGAGCAAGATACACTTATTTGGAAAGAAAGTTGTCCAAAACGGCTGATGGACGCAGAGTCGAGGTGGTGAGAGCTTAGTTCAGGGAATTGGGAGTGGAGAGTCAGATTATTTTGAGCTCTGTATCCTCTAATTCAAAGGATTTTAAATTAAATCTGAGTGAAAAGTCACTGAAGGTTTGTGTAGGGATTTGAAAGGCTGGCACTGCTGTGGTTAATAATATTGATGTGTTAAAATATTTACAAAAATTACAAAAACTTTGACAATGCTTTGGAAAGAATTGAAGAGTGACTCTGAAAGCCTTTATAGCCACGTTATCTTATTAGTGGTATAAAAAAGGACTCAGACTTCCTGTTTAATGCTTTATGTAATAGCAAAATGCAAAATATCCTATTTCATCCAGGAAGAACTTGATTTTCCTCCCATGGTGGAAAGCAAAAATATCTAGAAAACTATATGGCAATAAAGTAAAATGCAATTCTTTCTCAGAAAATACTGCTTTAAAAGTAATTGAAAATACTGCTGCAACTGTAAAGGGAAGAGCATTAGAACAAATTAGACTGTGTGGGAGGTTTGCTACACAGCAGATGAGAGAACAGATATTTCTAAGATGAATCAGCCTAAGGTATTTGCTGGATTCTCCTTCAATAATAAAACAAAATGAAGGGCTACTTTTTCTATGAGGCACTAAAAGAAAGCTATATCAGAGACCTATATAAGCTCAACAGTAGATGACTTCTTATAAAAGCTGTATTTTAGGAGAAAATTGTATCCATATAAACTCTGATGGAGTACCTACATGGCATGAACTTTTAAAAGGAAAGATAAATTAAATATCACATGCTATAAGAACCTATTACTTTCCTACTTAGTGCCAGAGACTGTATATGCATTTTGAGTTAAAATAAACAGATGCAAATGGCTTTTTATTTAACAATAATCATGCTTTGGATAATCTCCTGTAAGCAGACATTATATCCAGGTCTAACAAGGAACTGCTTTTATGTTAGCAGATGGAGTTTACTTATTAGACCATGCTTTACAAAAATTGTTAAAATAATAAATCTCTCCCCATGCCCTGAGGGTCAGTAATTCTCACTCCATAGGACAAACTGAGGGATAGTATTACAGAACTAAGAACACGCAACAGAGCATCCTGCATTTCTCATTTTCTGAGATACAGCTGAAAACATTATAGTTTTTGTGCTAAAAAAGCAAAAGTATGTTTTAGACATGTAGTTAAAGATAACGTGTGACTACTTTTGAAAGATTTTAAAACCATTCCATATCATGAAGTAAGAGGCTAAGAGGATCTAGTTCCTTTTCTAACATTCAAATATATTAATGTTAATATCCTCACACATGTAAATGAATATATGTTGGAGTGGTCATTTGAAATCTCCCTTTCAAAATAGTATAACATGAGCTCTCCCACAGTCTTATTTTTAACAGTTCACCAAAAAACATAATTTTTTTAAACTATTGTAATTTGAGCTTGGCTTGCTTGCTTCCTGTCTTTTCTCCCTCCTCCCTTCTTTCTTGCTTTCCTTCTAGTTCTCTTTCCTTTGCTTATTCCCTACTGCTTCTGTTCCTTTTTTTCTTCTATCACCAAGAATTAAAAAAAAACAAGAATTAAAAAATAAAATCTAAAAAGATCTAATAGAAATTCTTGCGGAGAGTGGTATGCTGAATGAATCTTTCTTCCAGCCCAGTGAAAGAAAACCACCACCACTGAAACCAGGTAATATGTTTACCTTAAATGTTAAATGGGACTTTGTAGATGTGATTAAGGTAGGGATCATGAGATGGGACTGTTATCCTGGGTTATCGAAGTAGGCCCAGTGTAGTCACAAGGGTTTGTGTAAGAGGGAGGCAAGAGGATCAAATCAGAGAGAAAGAGATGTAATGACAGAGCAGAGGTTAGATTATACGAGGAAGACTCACAGGACAAAGAAGGCAAATGGCCTCCAGAAGTTGGAAAAGGCAAGGAAACGTTGTCTCCTAAACCCTCCAGTAGGAGCTCAGTCCTCCAACACCTTGATTTTAAGACTTCTGACCTCCAGAATGATTGTGCAATACATTTGTTTTGTTTTAAGCTACAAAATTTATGGTAATGCTATAGCAGTAATTAAAAACTAATACAGAGAATGACTTATACAAATGCATGAAAGTTTGAGACCTTAGTCATATCAGGATATGTCAAGAAACGCAGTGTAGCTAGAGCCTTGGATGCATGCAGAAAAATAACATGTAATTAGGTGTAATTTATACCTTTTTTTGATCTGACTAGGTGCCTCTGCTTTGGGATCTCATACACAATTTTCACCCCTTATTTTATTTAACTGTTTATTTTTCTGTCTCTTCTGATTTTCCGTAAACCCAGTGTGGATGAAGATCAGTGCCATTTTGCTCACTGTTTTATCCCCAGCATCTGGCACAAGGCATCAGTTAAGATTATTTTCATG
This sequence comes from Balaenoptera physalus, assembly GCF_965194825.1. NCBI lineage: Eukaryota > Metazoa > Chordata > Mammalia > Artiodactyla > Balaenopteridae > Balaenoptera > Balaenoptera physalus. The sequence continues at coordinate 159,215,775 of NC_138890.1, forward strand.
ATTGAGATGGCTTGTAATTAATTTGAGATTGGAGTGGGGTCAAAGTATTTATAGTGTATGTCAGATGTACAAAAAAGTGTGATATTTCCTATAGTAGATAATCTTTCCTCAATGATGGTGAATACATTTGATCTTGCCAATGAAAAAGTTTCTCAGTGATATACAGTTAAAAGAGTCAAGGTTATAAATTACTCGATATTCTAAGGTTTGTTACTTCTGAGGACTCCTTCTCTTGTGATCCACCTTCCAAAATGGCACCTGGAGCTCTGGTTTTTCTCATTCCATTGGGGAAGTGCCACACTGTATTTCACGCTGTCCCCAGTGTCTCTCTGTGATCACAGCAGAAGAGCCTAATGGTTTCCTTGTGGTGACTCACTGTGTCTGCTGTGAGTGCAGCTCTGCTTCTACAGCCTAGTGGTGGCCCTTGTTTGTCCATATGGCTACCTAATCACCCCACCCCTTCCGCTCAACATCCTCAGCTCTATTGATTTTGCCTCACGGGGGCACACGGGAAAGTTTTGATTGTCTATATATTGTGTGTTGTCTGAGGAGAAGCAAGGGAACTACCTCAGGCCCCTCTACATAAACATTTTCCTCAGCATCTACTTTCTTACACTCAGACATCATTTTTGACTTAATATTAGGATTCTCTGAGGCAAGTACAGTCTTTCAGCATCGCAGGGATAGAAAAAAGACATCAGATATCAACTGCCTAGTCTTAACAACCAAACGCCTTTCAATCTAACCCTTGTCTAGATCCAGAAAAAAAGACAGGATTCATATCTAAAATTTGCCTTTTCTTTTCCTCTACTTCTCTCATCGGCTTTTACCAACAAAAATGATATTCGTTTATCTCTTCTCTTTCTATATAACACTGTAATGCTCTCTAATTTTTCAGTTACCCTATAGACTAAAAAAGCAATGAAAAAACAAAACAAATATCAACAACAAAATTCTCTGAACTGAGACAACCAGGCTTGGATCCTAACATATAAAAATTCCACCTTGGGAATTTTGAGAAATCTTCTTCCTCTCTCCTCCAAGGAAAACTGAAACATAAAAAGCATTTGCTTTTAGCTTGCTTTCTCACCTGGACTTTATTACACAACTTTAGCACTATCTTGATATCCACAGCAAAGCAACGGCCTCCTCATTATCAGCCAGATTCTGTCTTCCTTGTAAAGCATGGAGTACATTTCACTTTCTGGCTAAAGAAGCCTTAAATCAGGTAGGATCTAGAAATCACCTGGAACAAAATTATTCTGATTTAATATCTTCCTCCTATACAAACTTTATTTTGAATGTGGTTGAAAGTCATTGAAGGATATTGAGCAGGAGAGTGACTGAGTCATAACTACAGGTTTGAAAGTCACTGTCAGAGGGTTGGAAATTTTTACTGAACCAGGATGATCCTGGAGGTAGGGAGATCCATTCATTGCTAGATCAGTGACTGAGTGGGGGAGTAAGATGACTGTGATTTTAGACTACGACGCTTCAGGTGAAAAAGAGAAGGTAAACTTGCGATATAATTTAGAGGTGATGTAGTGACTCATTGGATGAAGCAAAAAAGGAGCAGTGGCAGTGTCTTGGGCTTTATGTCATTTCTTGAGAGAGAAAATGGAGGAGGAAGAGCAAATTCTAAGGAAACAATTATCATCCAGCTTCCTTTGGGGATGTGGATTACCAATGTGGTATGGAAACCCAGAAGTAGATTCAGAAATGGAATATCAGCAGGTGATATGAAGGCTTAGAAAATGTAAATATATGGAGAAGACAGTTTAAATTTGAGGAAACAATTAATAGTATAAACTGACTTTGTATATTGTTGTGGAGAAAGTCAACTTCCCTCTTTATAAACACCAGTTCCTAAGAGGCAGAAGTCAGTAAACAGAAATATTAGACAATATATTCTCTACATATTGTAAAATAGAATATTATTTTATATGTGCACATATAAAAATAACTGTTGGGCTTCCCTGGTGGCACAGTGGTTGAGAGTCTGCCTGCTCATGCAGGGGACACGGGTGCGAGCCCTGGTCTGGGAAGATCCCACATGCCGCGGAGCAACTGGGCCCGTGAGCCACAACTACTGAGCCTGCGCGTCTGGAGCCTGTGCTCCGCAACAAGAGAGGCCGCGATGGTGAGAGGCCCGCGCACCGCGATGAAGAGTGGCCCCCGCTCGCCGCAACTAGAGAAAGCCCTCGCACAGAAACGAAGACTCAACACAGCCAAAAATAAATAAATAAATAAAATTTAAAACAAACAAACAAACAAAAAAAAACTATTCCCTTTAAAAAAATATACTCATTGTCTGCAATTCAAATTTAACTGAGTATCCTGGAATTAAAAAATAAAAATAAAACTGTTATGGGAACAGTTATTTGCCTCTTTTCATACATTTATTTTCCTTTGTATAATTCTCATAGCTTTTTTATTTCGCAGCATTTCCCCCCTTCACCTCTCCTCAAACAGTGTCTTTAAAAAGTCCTCTTATACTTAAAGTGCATGAAATCTTTAGAATTTCACATACTGTTTCCATGAGGGAATTCCTTCCTGGCATTTCTGGGAAAACTGATATGTTTTTCCAAATCTTAAACCCTGCGAAAAATAAGTCCAGAACTTTAGAAAACAGGAAAAAATATAATTCTCCTACAGGAATTGAAGCTTAACAATCAGTATAGGGAAGTTAGGGGACCAAGGAATTCACTGACATCAAAAAGAAAGTCAGACCAGGGAGCCTGGAAGGCAGAGCTGAAGGTTAAGGTTGACCTTTTCGGGAAACTGAAAAGGATCGCATTAGGGAAAGCAGATACCACTAATAAAGTCAAAGCACAAATGATGGGCTGGAAAAAATATTTACAATTAAATCATAGAACAGGGCAAATTTCTCTAGTATATATATAAAATTTCTACACGTTATTGAGAAAAAGAATGTTACTGAATTACAAAATTGGTGAAGGGTATGAGTACTTTATGGAAAAAAGAAACATAAATGTGTCTTCAGCATATAAAAAGATATTTAAGACCATTCCTTATAACATAGATGCAAATAAATACTGTAATGAGATACAGTTCTTTTAAAACCTAAATGATGGGCAAACACTGGAAAATTTGGTAACAGATAACAAAGTGTAACCCAACTTTAAATAGCAAACCTCAATTCAACCACTCTCTACATATTCGTTTAAAAAGATAAAGTTACTCCATAGCACTTGTCAACATCTAACAAATTATATATTTTATTTGTATTTGAAATAAACTGCCTACACCAAGACAACATAGGCTGCATATACACAGTTCTTCCAACACCTAGACTTAACCTCTGTCTTTATCATCCAACCTAGTCCCTGAAGCCAGCAGAGAGAGTGCTACTAGGCCATCCTTTCTTCTCCTCCTCCGTTTATCCTTATCCCCCTTCTTCTTCTACTTTGTCCTCCTGGTCATCTTCATCTTCAACTTCCTCTTCCTCTTCCTACTTTGTGCCTGGCACGAAACTTTCAGCTATGTTAGGGAAAAATTTTTTCAGTGCAAACAGTATCTGAGGATACCCAAAGCTCACTGATGTTGTAAAGAGTTAAATTCTAAAACTGTGTTGAGGTGGGACACAGATCTTTATTTACTGCTGTTGTTGTTTTATAGGATCAAATACTTTTATCAGGGGAGGAAGAAGGTAGATGGCTGTTGTAATTGAACTCTGTATAATCTCCACTACATTTCGATAACGATTAGTTTAGAAACAACATGCCAGCAATTCTCCTGTTACTAGGACTAGTGGTAACTTGAATCATTTCAATGATCATACAGCTGAGGTAGGAAACAAACATGACTGTTGTGTTTTTAAACCACGATCCTTCTGAACTGCTATTTTCCTTCTAAATGAAAGATAGTGTGAACTACAAATTAAAATCAAATGGCTTATAGTGAAGGCTTAGCCAGTTTATATAATAAATAGTATTTTCTTATCATTTTACATTAGTTTTCATTGATCTGTTAGGATATTTTAATTTTAGAAGAAATGACTGGAAATGTCAGAATAAGCGACACTTGGAAAAAAAGATCTGTCAACTAGTAAAGATAGACACCACAGTGGTCCTTTATATAAAATACTGAGAAGACCCACAACATTCTAAAAATTCAAAACTTTTTAATTTTATTACTATTTAAGGGATTATTTAATTGGAAAATCATTTAAGGGGTTTTTGAATTTGATATAATATGGATATTTACAAGTTCGAATGAAGCATTTTAAAATGACAGTATTTTACTTTTATTTATTTTAACTCTTTTGAAGTATTCTTTGAAGACAATAGAGCCATGGAAGAAATTGTGGGATAAGGAAATAAAGGAATAAAATAAACAACAATGGGATTCATGGGAAATATTTCATATGTAAATAGATAAATTTTCTGCTCAGATCAAACATTTTTTGTGTTCTTCCTCTCTCTCATCTCTTTCTAGATGCTATATCTATTCTGTTTTCAAAATCTCACCTCAAGTAGCCTCAAATATAAAATTTAATTTCAAAAGAGGGTGAACTTGTAAAAGAAGAATATACATGGCCTCCCTTTGGTGATAGCTTTCTGTCTATAAAGTGGGACATTTGAAAATAAAAAGAGGGGGACACCGGATCCCAGAGATCCTTCAGAGATCATCATTGTTCATCTTCTCAATTTATATACCATGACAGGGAGATCCAGAGACTCTATTTTTCTGTAGCACACTCAATGACTTAATTTTGCTAAAACTCACATTTTATCATGATCATTTTCCACTCTTAAATATTAACATTTTCTCTTTGGTAAGAGAATCATTATTATCATGTGTCCTTTTCATAAACATTTCCTTGTGTTAATAAAAGACTATTAATTTCAAAGATGAAAGCAATTCCATTAAAGTATGGAATACCATAAAAAGGGAGTGTTACCTTGTCAGTTTCAGCATTGTATATGCATTTCTAGGAGATTTAGAAATCTTTTCTGTTGCAGGTATGTTTTCTTTATTGCACTATTTTATACTAGAGCATATTGCAGGGTTAACAGTTTTTAAAAATGACTCATAATTTTGTGCACATCTCTGCCGTATTATTACAATCTGCATTCTGTTTAAGGTTTAATTTTAAAAATAATTCCCTCTTATTAAAACACCCCACATTACATTATTGCTGGTCATGCAGAAAATTACTTTGCTGCAGGAAACAAAGCCATCCAGTATAATCTTTTCTCCTTATAGCAGAGGAGATAATAGGATTAATCGCAAGTCAGTATCTTGGAAGTAGAATACTTTGCTGGCTAAACTGAGTCATGCCTGTCATTTAGAGATGATAGATAACTGAACTTATGTGATACTAGATAATCAAATGCATCCAGTCACCATAATAATGAATATTTTTAAAATCTTAAAATGTGTTAATTAGCCATTGACTATGAGGAGAAGCTGGATTAGCCCCATGGGGAACCAGGTGGCTTGTTGAGACATCATCATATAACCATGCCCACTTAGGCAACTTTCTCCTCAGCTTACCTGATACTATTTTGTACATGTAAAGACACTTGATAAAGTAGAAAAGGTCTCATACTGTGAATCTTTTAATGATTGTGTCTACTGCATGGCTTTGGGTATAACATTAGATCCTGATACTGCCCAGTGGCTTGATTCCTCAGTGGTTCTCTTCGTACTTAGTAGGGTTATTTTAAAATGTATTTTTTCAGAACAATGTCTATATTCATTTTTAGGAATGCAGTTCAAAAATGAAGATTTTTACAAGACATTTGAGAATCTTTAGGCAAGTGTTATTATCATGAAATTTTGGATATAAGAAGAACTTTATTTCATATTATAGATAAAAAAATGAGGTGCAGAGGGGCTATATTATTTACGGAGGAATATAGCATTGCTGAAAGTGTTAGAATGAGAATTCATGTCAACCACGCTCAGTAAAACACTCTGCACTACTTAAAGCTATCTAGGAGAATTGTGAAATGAATCACTTAGTGTATTTAGGAAATTATAAGAAGATTTTTTTTTAAATTTAACGCTACAATAAATTTTTTAAATGACATATCTAAAGTGTACCATAAATTGATCACACCCTGGTAACTACCACCTACATCAAGATACAGAACCGCACCAGCACTTCAAACCCTCTCATATTTCCTCCTGACCCCTAACCCCTCTCTTCCCCAAAGGAAATGACTGTCTTGACTTCCAAACCCATAAATTAATTATATATATATGACATATATATTATATATATGACTTGTATTCTTTATGCCTTACATAATTTATTCAAAATTATGTTTGTTGGATTCCTTGATGTTCAAATATATAGTTGTAGTTCATCCAGTTGCACAATTGTATAATAAATCATCATTTAAAGTTACCACAAAATATCCATTCTACTCGTGATAGATTTTTTTTTATTAATTTTTATTGGAGTATGGTTGCTTTACAATGTTGTGTTAGCCTCCACTGCACAACAAAATGAATCAGCTATACACATACAGATACCCCCTCTCTTTTGGACTTCCCTCCCATTAGATTATTTATATTAATTAGATATTATGGCTAATGTGTTTATAATCATGTTAATAAAACTTTGGTGCAATAGTCACACAGTTTGATTATATATCAAGGAGTGAAATTGTTGACTCAAAGGGAATGTTTATGCTCAAATTGTGTAGAAAAGGCCAAACTTTTTCCAATGTAGTTATACCAATTTGCAGTCTGATCACGAGTGTATGAAAATTGTCTTTCCTCTAAAACTTTGCTTAACACTGGTATGTTAGCCTTTTTAATTGTAACCATTCCAGTGGTGTGTAATTACTAAGTTTTTAACAATCTGATGAGCTCACATAGAAAATTTACTAAGATAAACTACATTCTGAGCCACAAAACATGCCTTAACAAATTTCAGTGAACAGAAATCATAAAATCTCTGTCTTTTAATTGGTGTATTTAGGCCATTCTCATTTAAAGTGATTATCAGTATAGTTGGGTTAATATCTACCATGTTTATAACTGTTTTCTATTCATTGCCCTTGTTCTTTATTTCTTGTTTGTCCCTCTTTTGCTGCCTCCTCTGGTTTTAATTGAAGTTCCATAATTCCATTTTATATGCTCAGTTAGCATATCAACTATACTTCTTTTGTAAAAGTTTTAATATTTGCCCTTGCTCCTACAACAAATATTGTAAACTAACTTTTTAACTGCTTTTTTAAAAGAATTTTTTAATAAATGTATTTATTTATTTTTGGCTGCGTTGGGTCTTTGTTGCTGCACATGGACTTTCTCTTGTCGCGGTGAGCTGAGGCTACTCTTTCTTGCAGTGCACGGGCTTCTCATTGCGGTGGCTTCGCTTGTTGTGGAGCACGGGGTCTAGGTGCATGGGCTTCAGTAGTTGTGGCACGGGGGGCTCAGTAGTTGTGGCTTGCAGGCTCTAGAGCGCAGGCTCAGTAGTTGTGGTGCACGGACTTAGTTGCTCTGCGGCATGTGGGGATCTTCCCCAACCAGGGCTTGAACTCGTGTCCCCAGCAATGGCAGGCAGATTCTTAACCACTGCACCACCAGGGAAGTCCCTTAACTGCTTTTAAAAATACCACTTCCCTTGCAGTACAGACATCATATAAGTATACTCAATTTCTCCCTCCTGCACCATGCGACATTACTGTAATCTACTATAATTACCTGATATATTGTTAATATTACTTTACTTAGATCAATTAAGAATAAAAATAAAATATTTTTATTTTAACTTCCTTCCTTCCTCTTTTTCTCTCTTTCTTTCTTTTTTTCTTTCTTTCTTTCTTGTTGAATTCTGCTTATTTATTTATGTAGAGCCAAGTAAGCAGATCTCAGGTACTATATTTCTCTGGATGAAACTATATCCAGATTTGAGGGTAGTTGGCATGCTCTGAAATTTTAGTTCTCTGGTGGATCAACAAATGTTGATGATTTTTAGTTTATTTATCTTTTTCTTATTGTTATGGGAGTGATGACCCCCAAATATTTTACATGCTGAAGCTCACCCCAGAAATTTCCCAAAATTCAGTTTATATATTGATTTGTTAGCTTGCAATTTACTATAGTCACTTTACAATACTAATAACTTAGATTATATTGGATTTTCTACACATGAAATCATTCATTTGTAAATAGTCACAGTTCTATTTTCCATTTTTTATATATCTTTTTTTTTTCTTTCCTTCCCTCTCCTTTCCCCCTCCCATGCTTTCATTGCTTTACTGGCTAAAACCTTCAGTCCAGTGTTTAAACTAATTAAAAGGAAAATTAGGAAATATTTGAACCAAATGAAATTTAAAACTTTGATATTTGTGGGGTGCAAGCAAAAGAGTGGTTCATAGAAAATTCACAACTGTAAATGCTAATAACAGACAAGAAGAAAAAGAATTGAAAATCAATCTTTACAGTGTCTACTATAAAAAAGCTAGGAAAAGAAGAGGTTACATACTAAGCAAAAGCATACTAAGGTTACATACTAAAACAAAAGATTAGAACAGGCATCCCTGAAAGAAAAAATAAACCAATAATAAGGAAATTGACAAATCTGAAAGCTGTTACTTTAAACAAATTATTAAATTTGATTTAAAAATAACTAGGTTGTAAGAAAGAGAGTAGACTCTACTATATATCTAACAAGTAGTGGATAGTAAAGGAATATTATTAAACAAACTTATTCTACCAAAACTAAAACACTAAGATGAAATTGGCAATATCTTGAAAGACATGAATGATCAAAACTGATTTAAAAAATACAAAACCTGAATCATCCTACTTCTAGCAAAGGGACACAATTTTTCATTGAAAACCTTCCTATAAAGAAAACTTCAAACCTCGGTGGATGCACTGGTAAATTCAATTACAAATATAAGGAATGAATAAGACAAGGAAATATAAGGAATCAACCATTCTTGCATGACTGAAATAAATCCCACTTGATCATGGTGTATGATCTTTTCAATGTGTTGTTGAATTCAGTTTGCTAATGTTTGTTAAAAATTTTTGCATCTATGTTCATCAGAGATATTCACCTGTAGTTTTCTTTTTTGTGTTTTGTCTTTGTCTGGCTTTGGTATCACGGTGATGTTGGCCTCATAAAATGAGTTAGCAAGTGTTCTCTTTTCTTCAGTGTTCTGCAACAGTTTGAGAATAATTGGTATTAAATCTTCTTTGAATATTTGGTGGAATTCATCTGTGAAACTGTCTAGCCCTGGACTTTTGTTTTTTGGAAGGTTTTTGATTACTGTTTCAATCTTTGTACTATTGATCACTCTATTCAGATATTCTATTTCTTCCTGATTCAGTCTTGGAAGGTTTGTATGATTCCAAGAATTTATTCATTTCTTCTAGCTTGTCTAATTTATTGGTGTATAGCTGTTCATACTATTCTTTTACAAATATTCGTATTTATTTCTTTTGTAATTATTTCTTGATTTTAATGATTATTCGGTGATACTTTGATGGGCAATGTTTCCCCCAAATCAAGTTGAAATCCATCAAGGAATTGCAGTTTTCTTTATGTCACTTTGGACATGAATATCTCAGGCCACGATAAAGGAATCGGTAATAATTCAGAATAGTTGACAAAATTATTTATAACAGTGATAAGTGGTGTGGGTATCTGAAAATGGATCTAAATCAGGTAAAGTTAATAGTTTTATTTCCAATTATGACAATCTTGACGACAAAAATATTTTATCAACCTTATGTCCTTTTTATAGCCTTGTGAGAAGTAGCAGCACACTGGCATTTCCAAGGATTCATTATTCATTGGCATAAATGTGCATAGTGAGAGTTTTTGCAGGTGGATATTTACTGCAAAATGTTTTAAAGAAAAATCTCTGCAGAGTCCCACTACCCCCACCTCCACTTATTTCCATTAATGACACTCTGTACCCAGTTTGTGGGCAATGCACCATTCACAAAGTCAGTTTCATGTTCATCAGTAGGTGAATACACATAGACTGATTTTCCTTCTACTTCAGTGCAAAATCAGAGGAGATGCATGTGAGATAAAACATTTGTCTGCTTAGCTAGAATAGCACGTTCATAATTGTATTTCCAAATACTGAGATAAGTAAATTGCAATTGGAATCTCATGGTTTATGCATCTTCTCGTCAACTAAATCCCTCAATTTACCTTTAAGATTTACATTGTTATGTGTAAAAAACATTTTTTTCAGTTCTAATGTTTATCAATTATCTTTAAACAGTGAGGGATAGTAACATAGAATGTCACAGTATCAACAAAGCATAAATCGATCTGTGTAACATAATGTGGAAGGGAGTACTATTTCAAAATCCACTTTGCAGAATTGAAATTAAACATCAATAGCTTGGAGACATTCCTGTCTTATTTTCTAAATTTAATTCATGTTGAACTTTTGTAGTTACTTTGTACAAAGAGTATAAATCTTAACAGTAGTTTTAGTGACTTGTTTAAAGTGAAGAAGCTTTTTATTTTCCCTAAGAGAACTTTCATGTAAATGTCAGGAGCTAAAATGCATAATTTTTTAATTGTTTGCTAAGATTTAATTAAATATATATTTTGCATTAACATACCGATAAGAAAAATCCATATGATTGAAAATAGCTAGGAACACAAATATTTTACATCTCAAAAAGGAATCACTTTTCCATTTACTAGCATTTAATACATTTTGTTATATGAATAAAGTCACATGTAGAAATTCATAGAAAAAAATAGAAAAAATGTGCTAAAATGTTAGTGATGACCACTTTTTAAGTAAATTTATCTTAAGAACTTAAGATAATATCTGTCAAAAAGTTGAATTTCATGTTTCATTTCAGTGTACTGCTTATTTATATCTTTTCTTGCTCTACAAATATATTTTAAGGTGCTTTCTATCACAACGTAACGTTAATAACAGTCAAATAACACAATAATAATGAATTCTTATTGAAAAGTATTAAAACTATATCTTCCGATAACACTTCATATGTATTTACTATTTCAGTCCCACAATAAACACATGATGTATTTAGTATAATTATTCATTGTCTCCCAAGGACCCATAGCTAGATAGTGGTGAACCGAGCATCAGGTAGCTGAACCTCAAAGCCTCACTTTAAATGGAATATCCACAACTTTGTCATCATGGAAGGCAGAAATGAGATGAGTACATATTAATGTCAACATCTAATACCTAGGTTAGACTCTTAAAAAAAGATTTGAGCAGCGGAATCTAAATCACCGCTTTAAAACTTTTTTAATAGCAGTTTACTCAGCTTTATACAATGTCATAAAATAATCCTCCTCACTTCCTTATTTCTATGAGTAGAAATTTCCTTAAACTCTCCTGGCTACTTACCTCACTCCATACTCCCATCCAAGAGTGTTGTGTCCTATAGACAGTAGGAAAGCTAATCCAATGACCTGAGTGTTGGGGAGTCAGTCTCCTCCTCCTTTCCTCTCCTCCCTTGTGGCAGTTGTAGTTTTCAACCTGGATAAATGAGTTTGCAGACACAGATGGACTCTTCCAGGTAAAGAAGAGTAACTGGTAAATGGAGAGATAAGGAGTTAGAAAGGCCAATTAGCTCACAGACGAAGTTATGTTTTCTGATATAGCATAGAGAAGAGCATTTTCACATAGAGATCTTGCAGACTTTAGGGGACAGAACGATTTTGCATATTTTACCCTCTTTCCCACTAGGTCTGCAGGAAACCGTTCTAGGCAGGCAGCATCTAGACTGCTTCAGAAGACTCTATTCCTCTTTTATGTTCTGAATTGCGTTCAAGAGTTTACTGTTCAAAGTTCTGTTGATCACTGTATTTTTTTTTCAACGTAAAGTGAGTTTTTTGTTTTACTTTGTTTTGTTTTGTTTTACTTCTCTTCCAGCACTTTTGAGTTACTTATCAGAGAATGGATTTTTTTTTTTCTTCTCTACATACTTGCTGCTTTAGGCTCTTGCTATAATTCTGTCCTGGTGGTGGTATGACCTTTTCTTTTGTTTTTAGGGCAAGCCACTTGGTATGATGAATAATTTATTCTGCTTGAATTTTTTCTTTTTTTTGGCCAGGAGAATCTTGAGAATTTTCCTTCCCAGTTTGAAAATGAACTTATACATAAACATACCCTGCATTATCTTTCCTGTGTAAAAATGTTAGTTACGCTTGGCTGCAACTGTTCAAGGACTTTCAACTTCAGATGATTTCCTCCCAGTACGTTATATCTATAATTCCCTTTCCAGACCTTGGCAGAAATTTACATTTTTTGATAAGCTAATATTGAGCATATTCAGAGCCTGTGTTTCCCAGCTTATTCCCTCTGTCTCTGGAATGAAGTGTTTTATCAAAGTACAATGTGCTCCAAAGAGGCCTTGCTTCAGAGCAGAAACAGTCTCAGGAGGAACAGGATATTTGACAAAATGAAACACACGTGCCATCAGGTATTATGTACGTTCTAGGAAGTTTCAGCTTATCCTAAGTGCTGTGCCCCACCTTAACTTTGCCACTTACCAAACAGAATGGCTGACTTTTATACAAGGATCCACATGTATTAATTCGGCTCCTCAAACTCATACGAAATGCATTCTGTTTAGATTGAAGGTTCTCCTTGCATCACCAGATAGTTCAGCTTTAACCCAAAGTATGCACTCACCTGCTCTTTTCTTCCGCCTGCCTCTTTGTCTATGGACTTCTGAGCTCTGGATATCTTGGCCTGTCCTCTAGCTTTTGCTCCACTGACAACATAGACACTGCTTTGATCTGTGCGGTCAATTCTAAGACCATATATATATATATACATATACACATATATATACATATGTATATCTATACTCTCAAGGAGTGAATAAGATCCACCAGAAAATTTCAATAAGTTGTCGTCTATGGTGATTATAATACTATCATAATTAGGTTACTTTATTTGGGGAATAAGAAATATCTTTGAAATGAGCTTTGTACTAGTTAGTTCTGTTCCAGTCTAATTCTATGGAGTTGTCAGATCTGGGACAAATGTAATTTACGGGCTGTTCTGTGCATTTTATACCAGCCGCTGGAGGTCATCCTCTAACCGTAATGTCAGTAGTTCTATGTTCTTTTCAAGAGGAAATCCAGAATTTGAGTCCCATTGCTGCAGAAACTGATTTGCAAAAGTATTCTGAGACTGTACAAAAAAAGACAAAAGCAATTCAAAATACAACTCCTACTCTGTGTTTCTATATTTCTTTTTTATTCCCCTCAGAATTGCATTTGAAGAATTTCCTGGCTGGATGCCAGTCCTATCCTAAGGCACTTTAAAGTGTTCTTGACAAGGCTGTTCATTCATTATATGAATACAAAAACAGTGAGCAAAAGAAGCCTGAAACTTAGCTCACCAGTAATTGCTTCTTTATTTTCCTGTTTCTTTATTTTCCTTTATTTTATATTTCTTTGCAAGCACAGCCAAATTTAACATCCTGGTTTCCCTTTGGCTGGTTAGAGACTAAACGTGTCCCCTGAACAGCATCTTTCTGTCTGGGCAGAGGAAATGTAGATTCTGCTACTTAAATCCTATCCTTTTCTCACCACCAGACATGGACATTTCAATCTTGATGTTTTTGTCGTGATGATTTTGACTGTCTGCTTATGAAATCAAATCTTTCCATCATTTTCCATAAAATGGATGAATCTTCATAGAAAATATTTTTCTGGGGCAGACTCTGTTATGCCAGTTTAATTCTTCTATCAATTTTTGTTGCACTGTGTTTAAAACATTTCTATTTACTTTTCCTGTTTAATTTATATTTTACATATAATTATTTTTATCAGGATATTGAAAAGTTTATAATTGTTATTTGATTCATCTGTTTTACTCCACATGAAATTTGACAATTATACATAAGTTATAGTGGGTTTGCTATTCTGATGTTATTTCTACTGTTGAACAATAATTAGTATTGAAGCTGCAAATATAATGAGCTTTATTTGGGGTCTTAGGAACTGCGATTCAGGAAACACAGATTCAGGTAAAACCTAGAGTATTCTAGGAAAGGGAAAGAGTCAGGAGCTTATAAAGGCAAAAGCCACAAGGTTGTTAAACTTTTCTTGCAAGAATTATGATTGGCTCTGATGCGAAAAGGAAATATTTGTCCTTAAGGGATAGGCTATAACCAGTTATTTAGGGTAAGGGTCCGATAAGTATCTTGAGTTTCTGGAATACTGTGTGGAATTTCTGAATGGCTGCATTAAGACTATAAGTGATCAAAAGTTTAGATTCTATCAGGCTGAGACCTACGTGAGTCCCACGTTCTCAGTGGATTCCCGGCTCCATTTAAAAGAGCTCTCTTAGCAATACCCACGTCATCTTGATTTTTCTTTCATGCTAGCAAAGCTGCAGGTAAAACCATTGGCAGATTTATATCTTGCCAAAGATATTTTATTCTATCATTAGTTTTGAATAATACGATTTTTTTCAAATGCAATTTAAAATGTTTAAATAATATTTGTTTTTATTCTTTTTGGTGTACCATGTATATTTTTCCAGATAACTGGCACCCCCCGCCCCAGTTTCATTACATTGCTGTATACCAGGTACAATCAGCTGAGTTTTTTAATAAGTATTATTTTTCTCTACTGCTCTGTAGCATTTATATAATTTATTTTTGATATTTTCAAGCTAAGTGGGCTTCCTCAATTAGTTTATTGTGGTGGTGGTTAGTAATTATTAATGTGTGTGTATTTTAGTAATTGATAATGTTGTTTGTGGTAATGTGGTCCAGAAGTAATTTTTGCTATAAAGTATATAAATGAAGCGAGTTAGTTATTATTTCTTAACTATTAACTAAGGAGTAGTTTAGCTTTTTCCCACGAGATAATCTATAATTGGTGTTTTCTATTTACTAATTTCAATGCCCATTTAAGTCTTCAGTATAATTGTGATTATTTGCATATTTTAGTTTAATGGTCCATATAATTAGCAGAAGAAAGATAAAGTTGTTAGGGTCAGACAACGATGCCTAAATGTCCTTTAGGTCAAAATAAAGAGGTTAAGATATTATTTGTAATCTAAAGTTATGAAAACCAGAGGACTTTTTTTAAACTAACAATGGAGGTTATTATTCGTTTTAGTAAGGATATTTAAAGCAAATGTATGTCTTCAAAAACATTTTATATATATTTTTCGAATTTGCTAGAGATGCTATCTTTAAGCCTCTTAAACCTACATGAAAAAACTACTCACTGATTTTTATTCAACATTTTTTCAAGACAACTATGAATTAACAGGGCCTAAACATTTTTAGGACATGCTTAGAAAATACTATTTTTTAAGCCAAGAAGCTCAGAGAATTGGCCATCTGATAATTTTCCCTTCTTCTAGGAAAAATGGCATGAAACTTGGCATCTTTCTTAACACAAGATACTGAAAAGATTTCTAGATATTTAAATCACGGAAATATTTTGTACACTTTTCAATAAAGTAAAATAAATAAAAATCTGTACTGCTTAGTAATGTTCTTTATCCTAATAAAAAATAATCATACTTGCTATTTTTTTAATTCCTTCTCCCCCCAGCTTTATTGACATATAATTGGTATATACATTACGTAAGTTTAAGGTGTACAACGTGTTGATTTGACACTCTTACATATGGCAAAATGATCACCATCATAATGTTAGCTAACACCTATATCAGGTCACATAATTACCATTTTTTTTGTATGTGTGGTGAGGACATTTAACATCTACTCTCTTAGCAATGCCAAGTATATAATACAGTACGATTAACTATAATCACCATGCTGTACTTTA
The DNA here is from genome assembly GCF_965194825.1 of Balaenoptera physalus. Classification (NCBI taxonomy): domain Eukaryota; kingdom Metazoa; phylum Chordata; class Mammalia; order Artiodactyla; family Balaenopteridae; genus Balaenoptera; species Balaenoptera physalus. Next base: position 159,231,544 of record NC_138890.1, read on the forward strand.
GATCGCCAAAACTTATTAATCTTTTTGGCTATTTTCATATTTCTAGTTTTTTAATAGGAAAAAAACATTTCTCAGTGACTTGAACAAAGAAAATATCATGTTGCAATTATATACCATCACTGTGCATAATTTCTGCCTGAGTGGAAGTGGTTAAAAATAGAACACCTCTTTATTTTGAATCTGTCATCATTTTCAGTTTCCCTGGTTGCAGGGTATCTTTTACTTGGGTACCTTTATTCGGATCTAAAGGTATACAGTGTTCCTTGTATCTGCTACTCCTATATTTTTTACAGTTGTCTTCCTAACAGCTAATCCCTCATTACTCCAACCCCCTATTGTAGTTCAACGTTTTAATATAAAACTCCCCCTGTGCAAATCATCCTGTGGTTTTACTCTCCTGATTGGACCCTTATTGATAGAGTAGAATATTATGATTTATTAAAAGTGAGAACTAGAATTAGTGACAACACTGGCAGGTAGTATTTGATACTAAGTAGTCTCCAGCTATGGCTGCTAACGATTCCTCCCAATGTGTATGTGCATGCCAGTCTTCACATAAGAGGCGAGTCTATTCATATTCCCCTTGACTTTGGACCAGCCCGAGTGTCTTGCTTTGACAGATGAAATGGGGCAGAAGAGATATGCTGTTGTGGAATCCAGTAGCCGTACTGCACGGAAGCCAGGAGGGTACATTGAGAATGAAGTACCATATCTCAAACTATCTTTCAGCTGAACGCAGCCTTGTAAGAGACTCCAAGTGAGACCAGAAGAACTGCACAGCCGAGCAGGAGAAAACTCACAGAATCATGAGAAATAATGTTATTATCTTTTTTGGAAATAAAGTCATGTCATTGAAGACAAAATTAGTTAAATTAAGATGAGATTATACTACTGTAGGGTGGGCCCCTAGTCCTTTAAGACTGATGCCCTTATAATATGGCCATATGAAGACAGAAACACAGGAAGAATGTCATGTGAGGACTGTGGATTAGAGCGGTGGATCTACAAACCAGGTAACTCCAGGGGTTGCTGGCAAAGCACCATAAGCCAGGAAGGATTCCTTTATAGGTTTCAGAAGGAGCATGTCCCTGTAGACCCCATGATTTTGGACTTCTAATATCCAAAACTGTGAGACAACAAATTTTTGTTGTTTAAAGCCAGCGAGTTTGTGGTACTTGTTAAGGCAGCCCTAGGAAACTAATACAAAGGTCACTCCCTGCCTGTCAACAATGACAACAGCAACAGCAACAGCACACATACACAACCTACATAACAAGGACTGCAGCAACAACAAAAACAACAAACCTGGGCTTCCCTGGTGGCGCAGTGGTTGAGAATCTGCCTGCCAATGCAGGGGACACGGGTTCGAGCCCTGGTCTGGGAAGATCCCACATGCCGCGGAGCAGCTGGGCCCGTGAGCCACAACTACTGAGCCTGCGCGTCTGGAGCCTGTGCTCCGCAACAAGAGAGGCCGCGATAGTGAGAGGCCCGCGCACCGCGATGAAGAGTGGCCCCCGCTTGCCGCAACTAGAGAAAGCCCTCGCACAGAAACGAAGACCCAACGCAGCCAAAAATAAATAAATAAATAAATAAATTTTTAAAAAAAACAAAACTGGAATTGCCTCAAAGCTCCTCGTTGGATTTACCCCTATGTCTACTCTTTCAGATCAATGACATAAAATCTCTCAGTAGAGACCATAAATTCTTTGTTTCTGACAGACACTGGCATTCAAAAACTAGGGAGCTTTGGAAACAGAGATTATATTTATGGTTGGGGATACTGAAGAGAGAATTTTTGGTGGCAGAATTTTACTAAGTTTCTAAGTTGGGACATGGAGAACCAAGGTGAGTTTCTGTATAGGTTTTCCTCATTCTTCAAACTGATAGTAGGATTGGTTTATTGTGATTCTAGGGAAAAAATAAGTGTTCTCACTTGAAAGAATGAAGAAAAACAGTGCAGCAACCTTTTCATTGCAAGTGCAAAATGGCAGTCCCCAAAGACTTCCTGCCACAAGAAAGTGATAAATATGAAGTCGTGGTTGCCATATTTTTGAGGGGATAAGTAAAGTTTTAATTCTGATGTGGAAACCAGAAAAGTAGGTTATGCCCAAAGGCAACACTCTTCTAATTATGATCTCAATTTAGCTATACAGAAATCAGAAACATTTTGGTCATTATTTATAGAATATAATTGGAACTATATATAGATTAAAACAAGGTGGCCGCAGTTAGAACTGTGACTGACCATATTTTTACATTGAAAGATGATTCTTAATCACTCCTGATTCATATGCAGTCATTGATTTGGCTTATGTGATGTTAGGAGTCAGTTAGTTCTGGATAGCAAGAGTAATTTGCTTTTTTTCTTGCAGGGCCAGCAGTTTGATTTACTGTTTCTCCAGCCACCTGGGTATTTAAATTATCTGCCATGATATCATAATTCAGTAAGGTAGGCTTTAAACAAGTGGCCTAAATCTAATTCAAATGCTAAATTTACTCATTATACTGATGCCATTTTAGCTAAAAGTAATTGTGAAATAATTGTGTTTGAAGCTCTGTCTTTCTTCATTGATTTTATTGCAGAAAAGGATAGGATATTATGTAGAAAGTAAGTTAGAGGTCATTCCAGACAATATAGCTCCAGTAATATGGGGCAAACATGCTCAAGACCAAATAAGGACTTTTATTCTTTAGTCCCCTAAACATCAAAATAATAATTAGAAAGCAGTTTGCTTATTTTATTTCTGGAAATGGCATATCTCACATCTACTATGATTGTTCCCTTTCATCATATCATCATATTAATAAAATGTGTCAGAAGGAATATAAATCCTGAACAATGTGGTATCTTAAAGCCTAACCATGCCTCCCATCTTCTGGTCTCATTTACTCACTCATTCAACAAGTATAAAGCACTCACTATACCCCAAGCACTTTTCTAGAAACTAAGACCACAATTATGAACAATTAATATCCTCAAAGAGATTATATTCTAATTGAAGACAGACAACACATTTTTTAAAAGTATAAAAGCATCATATATCAGACCGTAATAAATACTACAGAGAAAAATTAAGCAGGGTAATGAATTAGAAAATAATAGGAAAGAGACTTTTTTTAATATGGGGTGATCAGGAATGACTACACTGACAAGATAATACTTCAGCAGAGGTATTGCAGTGGTCAGAGCGGTCAGATTGAAGAGCATGGGGTGACCAGAAAATGAGAACTCCAATGTTAATGGAGTTCAATGGTACAACACTGGCAGAAGTCTTAAGTTGCTGCCTCCTGATATTCTAAAATCTTTGTAGTCACTCCTTAAAAATATTCTCAAGCTTATGGACTGCTTTACTAGTATTGCTTCTCAGATCATGGGAGATAATGAATCAGCCTTGGTAGAATTAAAAATAGGTTTTATAACACGTATATACATTCCAAAGTGCTTCTTAATAATATTTATTGATACATATTTCTAGACTGTGGCAAATGAATTATCTAATTGTTCAGGCCAGTGGCCTTTCAATAATTGGAATGACAGACCCAAATCTCTGTGAACAGCCCCTTCCAGGCTCACATAGTTGAGATTATGACAAAGTTGAAATCTTTGGTTCTTCTGTAGATTCTCATGTAACTTCTGGTAAAACTTCATAATAAATCAATATTTGTTGATACTCTGACAAGGTTGAAAGCATTTTATGAGTAGCCGAAACCCCAGACATAGTCCAATGTGTGTATCAATGGATTGTGTTTGGAGGAAGAACTGTTGTCCAGTATCTTTAAAATTTAATTTAGAAATTTCTGCATTGAACAATAACTCTAGTCCTAAGGGACCATGGAAGATGGCAACAGAGCTGCAATTTTCTTGCTCTGGTCCATAGTTGGTTGAGTCACCTGGCACCCACACCTTCATAAGGGCCTACATTTTTAGGAAAATAATTAATATTACATAAATATTTGGAAGCATCAATTTGGTTTTTCTACTTCTGATTTACATCATGTGTTTCAAATAGGTTGATGTCATGTCTTAAGATTTATTTATTTTTTCAATTAATTTTCATGGAAGTATAGTTGATTTATAATTTTATGTTAGCTTCTCCTGTACAGCAAGTTGAATCAGTTATATATATACATATATCCACTCCTTTTTAGATTATTTTCCCATATAGGTCATTACAGAGTGTTGAGTAGAGTTCCCTGTGCTGTACAGTTGGTTCTTATTAGTTATCCATTTTGTATATCCCAATCTACCAATTTATCACTGCCCCCCTTTCCCCTTGGTACCCATAAGTTTGTTTTCTACACCTGTGACTATTTCTGTTTTGTAAATTGTTTCTTTTGTACCATTTTTTTTAGATTCCACATATAAGCAATATCATATGATATTTGTCTTTCTCTTTCTGACATATATACAATGGAATATTACTGAGCCATAAAAAAGAACAAAATAATGCCATTTCCAGTGACATGGATGGAACTAGAGATTGTCATACAGAGTGAAGTACATCTTAAGTTTTAAATCATAAGTTATGAATTTGCCTAACCCAAACAACCCTCACCACTAGCATGTTGGAGACAACCAGAAAAATATATTATTTTATGGGAAAATGGAAAAATTTACTGTTCACCTGGTAACACTGAACTCAACCATGTGTGATAGAGATTATATGCATATTGGTTCCTATAAAGGGATGGAATTTATGTAACGACAGCCATGGATGTGTTTTGCTACACTTTATCTTAATCTAGATCAAACTAAATCCTCACTGAAAATGTTCATCTGTAACTGGGTAATCATGAGCTCAGCAAAAACTCAATGGATCTCCCACTATTTCACTAAAAATAAGAAAAACAGTCTCAATTTTGGAGGATGATTGGAAATATCATCCACAGTTTTCAATGAAAACGTGTATAACAAAGAGGATATAGAGTTGAAATAAGCTCAGCATCCATCTCTTTCTAAAATACAGAAGTAACTGGGGGAGACAATGTTCTAGGAAACTTTGACACTCTCACTTTAGCTTGAGGAGATGTGAATTTTCAAATGTAAAATTCTTCCTTCTTCAATAAAGGTCAGGATTGATGTACTTTAACTTGTGATGGCATTTTGAGGCCCATTAGTTAAATGGGCATCTACATATTCTTTTCCATGTCCATTACTTAAGTTATTTAAGGTACAGTGAAAATATAACAAGATTATTCTGTTAAATAAAATGTTATACAACTATCTTTACATATATTGGATTAAGAAAAATTAAAATGGTGAGGATTTAGCTGACACCTGTGCCTTTTTTGCACACCAAGACAGGTGACTGGAAAAAAGGAAATTGTGAAGTTTCTTCTGTGGAAGGAACCCTTTGTAAAGCAGCTATCCCATATGAAAAGAAATATTTATCAGATAACCACATTTTAATATTAGCTTTGATGACTGCTAGCACAGTAATTTTAACAGTTTTGGGAGCAGTCATTTGGTTCCTGTGCAAAAGAAATTTGGATTCTGGTTTCACCACAGTTTTTTCAACTGCACCCCAATCACCTTATAATGATGACTGTGTTTTGGTAGTTGCAGAGGAAAATGCATATGGTGTTCAATGTGACTAAGATAATGGCAATCTCAGATTAAAACATAAATACCTTGACAGTGACTCCTATACAAGATTTCAATATAAAACCTAACAGTGAAAAAAATAAAACTTCTAAATTAATTTTAAAGAAATTTAAAAGAACACCTAGATCATCTGTCGACAGAGATGTATCATGTTACAAGCATAGGCTGGTTGTATAAGGTGATATAAGAAGGCAGCTTCAGTCATCTAAACTTCCTTAGTCCTGGCAGCCTCTGTTCCACTGATAAATAGATGTTATTAACAGAGATTCTGTGGCAATGTTAGGAAACTGAAAAATAATAATTTAGAAACTAATAATCAGATATTTAGAACTCGAATAGGAAGCATTACTTAATAGATATTATACTCATTTGGGTTTAATTTTTAGCTATTTTGTACGATAAATTTCATTTTAATCTGATCATGGTACCCTTGAATTTGCTTCTAGGTTATGGTTTTATTCCCTTTATAATATTCATGTATTAATCACATCAAATCACACCGAGGTATTTATTCCTCAGTTTTTACCAGATGGTGTATGTGTGTTTCGCACTCTAGAAATCTTGATTAAATACAGTTTAGAAGACATCTATTGGTGGCACCATTTATGATGTAGCTTTAAGCTACAAGAGGAAAAGATAGAGTGAGAAATAGGTACAAAGATCTGAACTTTTTATTGAGAAAATATTGCTAAGAAGAAAACAAACAAAGAAAAGAGGGATAAGATATTTCACATACCATTTCAATATTAGGAATAGAAGTTCAAAGAGAGAATAAATGAGATGTTGGAATTATACCCATTTTAGTAAACGTAGTGATCATAATACTCCAAAAAGCAAAACAAGTGCATGAGAATGCAGTGGACTTCCTGGTTGGAAGGCTGCGGGTAGTACTGGAATCAGCTTACCTTATAATAAGAGGGAGACTTTGATGGGAATCTGCTAGTGAAAAACATGTGATGACTAAACTGCTTACAAGTTAGAAGTAAACACTATTATTACAGTGGTTTTGTCTACGTATAATTGCATTTTTAGTAGTTAGAATAAGAGAAGAAACTTGAACAAACAATTTCTCTCCAGGTTCGATCTCTCACTCCCTTCATGACAGAAGAAATGAGATGGACTAGAACATTACAATTTTTTTCCAATTTCCAAACATAGTAACTCATTGGAAGCTATCAGGAGGATTATCATCTGACAAGGGACTTGAGTATTTTTGAGCTTGTGTGTGGGTGTGTGTGTGTGTGTGTGTGTGTGATCTTATATATGTGAGGACTATGGACAACATCAAATACAGACGTGGATCTCAAAGGGCTTGGCTGACATTTAGCGGTTATGCTCATCAGGGGAAAGTGGCTAAGAAGTATCCAAAGGGTTTATCCTTCAAACCTGGGGAAAAATGATTAATATACACCCAGTTCATTTATTGGGTATTGGAGAACTTGTCCTCTTTAACCAATTTTAAGGATGGGCAAGTAAAAAGCATTCAGTTCAAAAACACATCCCCAGTCAACTCTTTCTTTCTGCAGTGCATTGCTTTGTTTTATTTTCCCATGACTTCACTCTAATTTCAGGGAAACCTTAAACTTTCTCTCTAATCTGATCATTGTCCTAAAGTCCAATAATATCTTTCTAGTTGTTCATTCAAAAAGCAGGGCGAATTTTTCTGCCTTGAATCCTAATTCCATATATCTAAAAATGGCAAATTAAAATAAGTTTTCAAATTTACCTCGGAAAGTTTCACTGGATTCAATATTTGCATTCTCTTTGTGGAAAAAAAATCATTTTGTAGTAAATTGTTTTCTTTAGTGTTTAAGCCATATTTGTAAGGACTGTAATAACATTATAAAGCATTTAGCTTTCATTTATTGGGATAATTAACATGTCATAATAATTATTTTCAGATGCTGTTTGTAGGAAACATGCTTTCAGAGAACAGCCTTAAGTTCTCTTATTCTGATATTTTAATAAAGAAACGGATTTTTAAGTCACAGCTGCAATTTTCAACTTCAGTTCTGAAAAGTAGTTTTTGTAATATATTTTTCCAAGCTATATATCTGATACATAATCTCAATTTTAATTTTCATTTGGTCTATTTATTAAGTATAAAAAGATTGATTTTAATCATCTAAGAAATTCAAAGTAAATTAAATAGTATGAAATAAATGTTAAATAAAAAAGTTTAAATTTTCTTACATATTATAACATTAATACATTGCAGAATTAGGAAACCATAAAGTAGTATTTTGTAACATGCTAATATTAAATTGTGTTCTAAAATATCATATTTTATGTAAAACTGGTGACAGAATATTTTTAAAATTCCTAAGAAATTATATTAACATATAATCAAAAAATCATTGAATTTTGCTGTAAGTGAAACTATGATATTGGATGATTTTGAAATTTGCATATTAGAAAAAATGTCTCTATCCTAGTGCAAGCGTGAGTGAGTTTCTAGGAGGAGAGGAGAATATTATAATTTTTGAGTCTAGATACAATATAAGCCTGAATAAAGACACTGCAGCGACAGTGGATTTAGAATACAATGGCTTAGTATATAATACATTAAGATTGTAGGACCTTTAATATGACAGTGATGACTGGATATAAGTTTAGGGAGAAATTTTCTAGAATAACTCTCACTTTTTGGGTAAAACTGGACTTATTACATTGTCATTAGCCCAAATACCCTCAACTAGGAATGTTTAAAGAGAAACCAATATTACTGTAGCAGGGAGGAAGGGAGATAGAGAAATCATTATGACTTTGGCTTTGAACTTGTTGAATGAGAGATTCTATGTGATCAGGTTGTAGTTGACAAATGTGTATCAGAAATCAGGCCTGGAGATAGAGAGTTGGGAGTCATGGCAGTAATTACTGTTGTCTGAGTGCCCTGCTGTGGTAATAATTTTATTCACAGTATTTCTTTTAATCTTCCAAACACTCTCATATGTTGAATTCTAATATCCCATTTTAGGAATGAACTCTCAGAGGGACATGGGTTAAACACTGTTTCTCAAATTTTCCTCCAGAGTTACAAAGTGAAGTAGTAAATGTCAGAACTTCAACTCAAGTCCAGATCTGTCTTTTGCAAATCCCATGCTAGTGCCCTCTGAGATAGACAGTTCATATCCAGTATGTGGGAGAAATGGAGCGGCCAAAACAGAGCTCTAGGAAACATCCACATGAAAATTGCAGAAAAGAAAACCTGCAAAGAAAACAGAACTTTAAGAGGAAAATCAAGAACGAGAGGAGTCACGAGAGAAGAGTGGAGTGACAAATATGTACTATTTGTCAGTGAGATTGATTTTGAAGAAGAAGAAGAAAAAAGGAATGTACTGTGGAAGATGAAAACAATGACCAGCCATGGCATGTCACAAGTTTGCAAAGTAGAGTCGTCAAGTTATGTGGTAGGGAGAGACAGAAGATTGTCGAAAATGCTTTACTTTTTCAGGAAGTTTGCATGTGTCCTCCCGGGAAAGCTGGGTTTCATCCAAGTCAGAACAGCAAGCGCTCCGTGAGACTGCCTTCAAATTTAGGGACCTGATAAGTGAGCTTCCTAGTAGTGATGGACTTATATTTAATTAAAATGAATTAATTCTGATTTTTAATAAAGTAGGACAGTAATAAACATTAGTGAAAATAACTTTATTCTAAATGTGCCAATGTTTATTCAGAAGGTTATAACTATGATGGTCAAAAGGCTTAGGAATATAATTATGTCTGTGATGAGCACCATATTAGAGATTGATTAAAGATAAATCTAAGGTAAATGGAATAATATTTACCGTTATTGGAGAGAACCTATTATTTATAATGGTGACTTTATGATATCTAATTTGAACAACTGCACAAGTTGATAACATTTTTCCCATTTTAACATTAGCAAATAATCTCATAGATGCTAAATAACTTGATGTACAGATTCATTCAGCTAGGAAATTGTAGAATTTTCCAATTCTATAATTGCAATTCCCAATTCTGGAGTTCAAATATGGTTCTCCTTGGCTTGAAAGCCCATTTTTTCTAATATAACACAGGAAAAAATATCCTGATTCCTACGGAAATTTTAATTCTTTTTCACAAGTGCAACTCAGGTGTAACATAAAAGAAACTTATCTTCTGATTAAAATAGTTCAGTATTACTTTCATAAAAAGTTTTTAATGGAGAATGATACAGAACGTTCAACAAATTGAAATTTTAGAAATATACTGTTATAAGCCAGTGAGTCTTTGATGCATTAAGAACTCAGAGAACAATGTTATATTTCTATTTTTACTATATATCTTTATTTTACCTCTTATTCTGTAAGGGCAAATATCAAGCTTTTTCTAATAACTCCTACTATAATATTTATTTATATTATAAATATAAATATTATATTATATTTATTTTTCTAATAATTCCTACTATACTATTTAATTTTCCTATATGTTTAATTATATTTATAATTTCTTTTACTATTCAACTGTTTGTCATTAACTATGAATTCCACAAGTCCCTGTAACTCGGAATAATAAAGTAATATTCAAAGTTTTCTCAGTTTATATAATCATTTGGATATATGATTCTTGTAATCAATTTAAAAGTTCAGATCAATAAATCTGGATCTTTATTTTTCAACCCATAATGTGAACTCTCTCATCCAAAACTCCACCTTCTATATCACTGTGGTAGGTAGAATAATGTTCCCTGAAAAATGTCCATGTCCTAATGTCTTGAACCTGTGACTTCAAATTTGCTTGACAAAAAGGGCTTTGCAGATGTGATTAAGGTTATGAACTTTGAGATGGGAGATTATTCTGGATTATTTAAGTGGGGTTTCCCAGCTCTATTCTGAGAAGACAAGGGAAGCATGATCAGAGAGATACTGCACTGTTGGCTTTGAAGAAGGAGGGAGCAGTCCATGAGTCAAGGAATTAAAACCACTTCTAGAAATTAGAAAAGTCAAGGAAAAAGATACTTCATAAAGGAATGCGGCCTTGCCCACACTTTTATTTAAACCAGTGAGAACTATTCAGACTCTGACTGCAAGAATTATAAGATAATAAATTTATGTTGTTTTAAGCCACTGGGTTTGTGATAATGTAGCAATAAAATAAATAATACAGCCACTGAAAAGCCTAGTACTATCATTTTTTAGCTCTTGAAAACCCTAGATTATGCCTCTTCTCCTATCAAGAATCACCTTGAATTTAGAAAAAAGTGTGTGTGGCTATTGTGTTCCATAGCCTGCCTCGCACGTGATTCTCCATACTAGTCCATGGGCCTCGGCTGCTCTGTTGTTGCCGGTCTCCTGGGGCTCAAGACTTCATTTCTCTCTCCAGATAATCTCACTGCCCCGTGCAGGCACCGGAGGAGGCATATGTTGTGATGACCGTATTTACCTTTACTCTCCTGTCACTTCTAAGTTCCCATTATACTGCAGAAGGCTGTGTATTGGTGACTTTTGCTTAAGATTCTGTAGAACGTATCAAGAAAGCAATGCCATGTAGAGCAGGGACACCTTAAGAGACAGTATTAGATAGTCTCACAGCTTGCATTATGGTGTGTTTTATGAGCCTTTTTAATAAGTATTAGCTATTACCATGCCTGAAAACCCTTCAGCCGTGCTACAACTTGAAATGTATACTAGAAAAAAAAAAAAGAAATGTGTACTAGATAAATGTTTTGTCTTTATCCTCAGATACCAAACTCTACCCTCAACTTCTCTTGTCTCTAATCATTCAGCTGAAAGCCATTTAGTTCTTATTGCAACCTCGACTTAAATTTTGCACAAACCAATGAAAGAGACATTCTAAATCAAAGGATTAGTATTCTGTTCTATAAACTTAACAATTAAATAAACTGTAAAAGTTTTATAATTGTATTTTTTAAATAAATTCTGTATGTATCAAATTTCTAAGCAATACATATCCAAGTACCATGTGGTCCTGTAAGTCAAAGTTTATATTATATTATATTATATTATATCATATTACATTAGTAAAAGATATTATATATCTATATCTATATGCTTTTCATTTTCAGATAATATTCCCAAGTTTTGGGTTCTATTTTTTTCTCCTAATTACAAACATAACGATAGAACCTACAGGGGAGTTTTTAAAATGAAATAGGTAAATGCATAGTGTTCAATAGTAGTCACATTTCTTTCCCTTTCCTCATTGCATTTCTTTCACATCTTTCCTCCTTTTACTCCTTTGATCTCAAGAATATACACTTTGCTGATCTTTGCTCCTACATTTTAGTCATGGTCAGGTATGTGATGACTAATAAGCAATGACAGAATTTCACATTTTCATGATTTGCATTCTGGATTGTTTCAATGGATGAAGGCAGGGGAACATTTCTTAAAGCAAGATTTCATTGTTTCCAGTGCCAAGAACATGGAAAGATAAGAAACTAATAGTATATCTACTTGGTTACTTGAAATTTTTCAGGGGTATAAAGAGAGCCAAAAATAGAAATTACTGTAATTATAGTTCAAAGAAGGTGATATCTCACCTTATTGGGAGGGAATCAGAAAGATTGTTTGAAGGAAAGCAAAGCACATCTATAGATAAGTTTCAATAGTTAGAAATAAGTGAAAGAGCAGATATAGAAAAACAATGTTAGCAATGAAAATAAGAGATTCAAACACAAGCAACCTGTATATGATACAAGGTAGTATCCAAATTCATATGAAAGTTAAAGATTGATAAATCCTTGACAAGTCCCTTTTTCATGACCCTTGTAGCTAACCCAAACCTTTGGCACGAGTCTCCCTTCCTCTTGAGCTTTCTTTTCATTCTCAACAAAAGCTCTTCTTCACAATTCATGGAGAAAATTATGACCATCAGGAAATATTTCCTTCAGCCTTCTAGTTCTCTACTTACACAGTTATAGGTAATCCTATCCCATTGTAAATACTCTGGCAAATATTACTTTCTAATTGCCAAATCCAGTATATACAAATCTTCTTTTGCTTACCAAATGTCTCTGTTTTTTACAACTTGACTCTTTCTTTCTGGAAGCTTTCTGTTCTCTTGAATTCTTTGCCCTCACACTCTGTTTTTCTTCTAAGTTTTTAACAACCTTTTTTTCAGTTTTCTTTCCTACATCTGCTTGTACAAGTGAGAATTCACCAGAATTCTAATTTTGAGGTCCACCTCTTCTTTCCTTTTTTTTAAATTTATTTTTTATGCAGCAGGTTCTTATTAGTTATCTATTTTATACATATTAGTGTATATATGTCAATCCCAATGTCCCAATTCATCCCACCACCACCACCCCCACTTTCCCTCTTTCTGTCCATACGTTTGTTCTCTATTTCTGCCCTGCAAACCAGTTCATCTGTACCATTTTTCGAGGTTCCACATATATGTGTTAATATACAATATTTGTTTTTCTCTTTCTGACTTCCTTCACTCTGTATGACAGTCTCTAGATCCATCCACGTCTCTACAAATGACCCAATTTCGACCCTTTTTATGGCTGAGTAATATTCCATTGTATATATGTACCACATCTTCTTTATCCATTCGTCTGTTGATGGGCATTTAGGTTGCTTCCATGACCTGGCTATTGTAAATAGTGCTGCAATGAACATTGGAGTGCATGTGTCTTTTTGAATTATGGTTTTCTCTGGGTATATGCCCAGGAGGTCCATCTCTTCTTGCACTAAATATTCCTCCCTGAATTGTTGTCCAAAACTGGTGACACCAACTGACACTAAAATTCAATCATGTCCAAATTTAAACCTCACCACACACAGTTCTTTGGAGCTCTAGATCTACACGTAGAATATCCAACCTGAATCTCTCTCCCAAGGGTCTAGTGACATTCTACTCATTATTTGGGAACCATCTTGTATGAAGCTAAATCTTGATAATATGGTCACGGTCTTTAAAAAATTTACTAGTTTACATCTTTGTAGTATAATAAGAAAGAGGCAAACTTGCTGTTAGCTATTAACATCCAATATTATTATGATGTTAATTTCTAGAGTAGGGAACAACTTTTGACCTGCTAGATTATGTGTAGCAGTATAATACCTCATATTAAATATTGTATTCCCTGGATGTGGTGTAGTGAGGGAAAACCAATTGGAAAAGTTTCTTGTCAGGTTCATAATTAGTCCCTCTAAAGAAGGTAAAAAATTGTGTTTTCTCTTCACATGACCCAACTTTAGTGGCCACGAGTTGGATTGGTGGTTTGAAGCTTATCAGTTTCAAGGAGTTCAAATTAAACCTAGCCAGAGAAGAGAAAAAACAAAAGAAAAAAAAAAAATAATTTCCTTCGTATGCCTCTGACATTACATATCTTATGAGCTATTAAACTTGAAAAGTACTGAATCATGTAAAACAGGGAAACATAAATATGTTAATATATATAATTAAAGATTACTGATAGCAACATAAAAAATAAATACTTCATTTACTTTGTTAGCTGATCTTTCTGTTAAAGTTTTTTAAATTATTAATTCATTCAATGTCTGTTAATAGTATATATTGGGTATTTAATTAATATATGTTGACCAAATACATTCTGAAGTCCAAAATCACTTTATATATGAAAAGTACCTTAAAATTATGCGAGCATTCTCTTCCAAAATTTCACCTTAGCAGTCCTTAAAAGTTCTCATATGACCGTCATCAACCTGAGCCTGTGAAGTTAGAAATAAAAAGTGATTAAAAAGAAGTTTGTTGTTGACCCGATGGTATGTATTCTCTCATTTTTGTGAGTCTATTAAAGTTTGAAACCTTGCCGAGTTTGATGACACTGTGAGATACCACCACTGAGAAAAGCAGAGCAGGGCAATTGGGTGGTTTATACAGACAGAACTAAAAATAAAGTGAAATATTTCCCTTCACTGTGTTCAGAGATTGCATGGGTGAAAATTACCAATTTTACTGACTCGAGTTTCTTACCCAAGACTGCCATGTCTTTCACTTTTGATGTAGTAGAACCTGTTTGAAAGGAAAGAGAGAAGTTTCAAAAGTAGAGACAAGTGATACTACAAACTGATTTACTGGAATCTAGTTGGCACACAAACTGGGTCCCTTACTGACAGTGACTGGCCTGTGCTCTTGAATTAACTTTTTGTAACCCCTTGGTGTCTTCTATTTGAGTTATAACAATAAATCTGCTAAATGCTGTGAAATTCTGCATCTTAAAAATACTTTGTTTTGTATGATTTTGAGGAGCTGAAAGGCCTCTAAATTTAGGCACACTGAAATCACTTCAAAATAAACAATGCTATATTCAACATGTGTTTGGCTGAAATAGGAATTCACATGTTTTAATTGGCTCTGGATTCAAAGAATTATTTATTTTAAAAAATGTGATTGACATGATGACTAAGTATAAAGCCATGAGCAAAAACTCAACCTTATTTCTTTATATATTCAAAAGGGATTGCACTAAAATCTATTCTTTTACTAAAATATGAGTCTTTAAAATCTTGAGTTATTGTGATTTGTTGTTCTCTTTAAGTGTTTGAAATAAATCTGAGATTTAGTATTTTTCCCTGTAAGGTAAATTCTCAAGGTACACATTATCTTTGCACTTATGTGAAATAAAAACATAAATTGATAAATTTATCAATTAAATATATTGGTAGAATTTTATTACTAAGGAGGAGACTAAATATATGCATTCTTCTTTCAGTTCCCAAATCTCTGAAATTTAGAAGGCTTCTTTAAATTATGTTGTAATGTATGGCTCTCAAAGTCACATGGAATCTCGGCTTTTATCATCCTGACTTTAATCCATGAAATAAAGCAACAAGAGATGAAATATATTCAACAATTTACTTTTATTTATCTTTATAGTGCAGAAAAAAAAGATATCTTCTTGCCTATTATTTTCAGAAAGTGTATGTATAAAATCTGTTACATCAGTGATTGAAGGGATATACAAATTATTCTATCAGTATTTGAAAAACAGTGGGTTCTCTTAATTATTTTAAAATTGAAAAGTATCATTACGTTTAAAATATAATTGGTATCTATTTAGAAATTCCAAAACACTTTAATAATCATTGTATAAAACATCATTAAATTCCTAAGCAAGGAGCAGCTATTAGCCATTTTATTACTCATATCATGACCAAACTTTATCACCAACTAAAACTGTGATATTGCTAAAAAGTTTACTCTTACTTTCATTCATCACAATTAATACCTCAAATCATGGAAGACATGATTAACATGGGGAAAAATCTGTCCGATTTTAAAACACAAAAATTTGTGTATATATGTTTAAATTTTTAAAATCAATTCTATGCAGGTAAATTTAAAAACATGTAAGGGAAATTCCCTGGGGCTATAAACATAAAAAGGGAATGGATTGAGTGATAGTCATATAAGTTGATGCTGCAGCTGTAAATGGCCCAATTATATATTTTGCTTCTCTTGGTAATTGAGAAGTTGTTTTTTCTGCTCATAAAAACATATCACATGAAATCTTATTTTTGTAAGAATTAAAAGCATGGACCTGGAACCTGAACATAAAGTCAAGACTCATGAAGTTATACAACCTTAGACAAAAACAAAAATATTCCTGCTAGCACAGAAAAAGCAACATAATATTTAGCTTTATTTGTCTGAGGTTTAGGTAAGGAAAAATGTTTCTACTGAGAATTGTAACCAGGGTCTATTGCTCAATTTGAGGTAAGGATTAATTTGATAGTAATCATGTGGTCTGAAAATCCAAAGTCAAGAACATAACAACAGAAGAAATGGTTTTAGGATAATGACATCCTTTTGATGTCTACTACAGACAAGCATACTATAGGAAACTCCTCTGAAACAACAACCTGCAATCTTAACTGTACATGATTTCTGCAGAGATACTCCTGAATGCATACCAATTTAGAGTCAGCAGACAAAACAAACAGTAGGATTATGTGTTCAAAAAGTTGCATATTAAAACTATTATATGTAAACATTTTAAAGACATCATCACAGACCCTACAGATTAAAAATTTTTTAAATATGTTAGAAAATATTTATGCAAGTAAATTAGAGCATTTAGATGAAATGGATGGATTGCTAGTTAAATATAACTTACTATTAGAAGGAAAATAAAACATCTGTAAAACTCTTTATTTATTAAAGAAATTGAATCTTTAATTGAAAACATACTTATACAGAACTCTTTATGCCTAGAGAGCATCCCAAGGTAAAGTCTTCTGAACTGTTAAGGAAGAAATAACCCAAACTTACAAAAACTGTTCCAGAAAATTAAAAAAAAAAACTTTTTCTGATTATTTTTGAGAGCCTTGAAATTAAAATTTAACAAAGATATCACAAGGAATAGTAACTACAGGCCAATCTCTCCAGCGAACATAAATAGAAAAATTGCAGTCAGAATAATGGCCTGTGGAATTAAAAGATATACAAAATGACATCACATCATGTTTGCAGTAGATTTATTTCAGAAATGCTTGGATGTTAAAACATGCAAAACTAATGTTATTTATCACAGTGAAAAAATATAAAATAATATAATTACAACAACTTAATAAATTTTTGGAACAATTAAACCCATTAATGAGGATAAAAAAACAAAACCCCAAAGTCTCAGCAAACCAAGGGTAATTTTTCTTAAACTGATAAAAATATATAAAAAATAACTGACAGCACACAGCATATTTAATGCATAATTTTGAAAACCTCTAATATCATGAGTGAGATATGAATGTTCTCTAGTAGCAATTATGGAAAAAAGTGTACTGGAGAAAAGAAGAGAAAGGGAAATTTCTCCCAGCAGCCTCAGGAGCAGCAGATTAAATCTCCACAATCACTTTGATGTACCCTGCATCTGTAGAATACTGGAATAGACAACGAATCATCTCAAAATTGAAGTGATGGACTTTAGGAGCAACTGTAGACTTGGGCTTCCAGGGTCTTGGCACTCTGGCCAGGTGTCAGGCCTGTGCCTCTGAGGTGGGAGAGCCGAGTTCAGGAAACTGCTCCACCAGAGACCCCCCAGTTCCATGTAATATCAAACTGCAAAAGCTCTCCCAGAGATGTCCATCTCAATGATAAGACCCAGCTCCACTCAACGACCAGCAAGCTAAAGTGCTGGACACCCTATGCCAAACAACTAGCAAGACAGGAACACAACCCATCCCATTAGCAGAGAGGATGACTAAAATCATAATAAGCACAAAGACACCCCAAAACACAACACCAGATGTGGTCCTACCCACCAGAAAGGCAAGATCCAGCCTCATCCACGAGAACACAGGCATTAGTCCCCCCGACCAGAAAGCCTTCACAAGCAACTGAACCAACGTTAGCAACTGGGGGAAGACACAAAAAACAATGGGAACTATGAACCTGCAGCCTGTGAAAAGGAGACCCCAAACACAGTAAGTTAAGCAAAATGAGAAGGCAGAGAAACACACAGCAGAAGAAGACCAAACAAATGAAGAGGAAATAGGCAGTCTACCTGAAAAAGAATTCAGAGTAATGATAGTAAAGAGGATCCAAAATCTTGGAAACAGAATGGAGAAAATAAAGAAACTTTTAACAAGGACCTAGAAGAACTAAAGAGTAAACAAATAATGATGAACAACACAATAAATGAAATTAAAAATTCTCCAGAAGGAATAAGTAGCAGAATAACTGAGGCAGAAGAATGGATAAGTGACCTGGAAGATAAAATAGTGGAAATAACTACTGCAGAGCAGAATAAAGAAAAAAGAATGAAAAGAATTGAGGACAGTCTCAGAGACCTCTGGGACAACATTAAACGAATGAACATTCGAAATATAGGGGTCCAGAAGAAGAAGAGGAAAAAATAAAAGGGACTGAGAGAATAATTGAAGTGATTATAGTTGAAAACTTCCCTAATATGGGAAAGGAAATAGTTAATCATGTCCAAGAAGCGCAGAGAGTCCCATACAGGATAAATCCAAGGAGAAACATGCGAAGACACATATTAATCAAACTACCAGAAATTAAATACAAAAAAATATATATTAAAAGCAGCAAGGAAAATCAACAAATAACATACAAGGGAATCACCACAAGGTTAAAAGCTGATCTTTCAGCAGAAACTCTGCAAGCCAGAAGGGTGTGGCAGGACATACTTAAAGTGATGAAAGGGAAAAACCTACAGCCAAGATTACTGTACCCAGCAAGGATCTCATTCAGATTTGACAGAGAAATTAAAACCTTTACAGACAAGAAAAAGCTAAGAGAATCCAGCACCAACAAACCTGCTTTACAACAAATGCAAAAGGAACTTCTCGAGGCAGAAACACAAGAGAAGGAAAAGACCTACAATAACAAACGCAAAACAATTAGGAAAATGGTAATAGGAACATACATATCAAAAATTGCCTTAAATGTAAATGGATTAAATGCTCCCACCAAAAGACATAGACTGGCTGAATGGAGATAAAAACAAGACCCGTATATATGCTGTCAACATGAGACCCACTTCACACCTGAGGACACATACAGACTGAAAGTGAGGGGATTAAAAAGGTATCCCATGCAAATGGAAATCAAAAGAAAGCTGGGGTAGCAATTCTCATATCAGACAAAGTAGACTTTAAAATAAAGACTATTACAAGAGACAAAGAAGGACACTACATAATGATCAAGGGATCAATCCAAGAAGAAGATATAACAATTGTAAATATTTATGCACCCAACATAGGAGCACCTCAATACATAAGACAAACGCTAACAGCCATAAAAGGGGAAATCGTCAATAACACAATCATATTAGGGGCCTTTAATACCCCACTTTCACCAATGAACAGATCATCGAAAATGAAAATAAATAAGGAAACACAAGCTTTAAATGATACATTAAACAAGATGGACTTAATTGATATTTATAGGACATTCAGTCCAAAAACAACAGAATACACTTCCTTTTCAAGTGCTCATGGAACATTCTCCAGGATAGATCATATCTTGGGTGACAAATCAAGCCTTGGTAAATTTTTAAAAATTGAAGTCATGTCAAGTATCTTTTCTGACTACAACGTTGGGAGACTAGATATTAATTACAGGAAAAAAATCTGTAAAAAATACAAACACATGGAGGCTAAAAAATACACTACTTAATAACCAAGAGATCACTGAAGAAATAAAAGAGGAAATAAAAAAATACCTAGAAAAAACTGACAATGAAAACACGACGACCCAAAACCTATGGGATGCAACAAAAGCAGTTCTAAGAAGGAAGTTTATAGCAATACAATCCTACCTCAAGAAACAGAAAACATCTCAAATAAACAGCCTAATCTTACACCTAAAGCAATTAGAGAAAGAAGAGCAAAAAACCCCAAAGTTAGCAGAAGGAAAGAAATCATAAAAATCAGATCAGAAATGAATGAAAAAGAAATGAAGGAAACAATAGCAAAAATCAACAAAACTAAAAGCTGTTCTTTGAGAAGATAAACAAAATTGATAAAACATTAGCCAGACTCATCAAGAAAAAAAGGGAGAAGACTCAAATCAACAGAATTAGTAATGAAAAAGGAGAAGTAACAACTGACACTGCAGAAATACAAAGGATCATGACAGATTACTACAAGCAACTATTTGCCAATAAAATGGACAACCTGGAAGAAATGGACCAATTTTTAGGAAAGCACAACCTTCCAAGACTGAACCAGGAAGAAATAGAAAATATAAACAGACCAATCACAAGCACTGAAATTGAAACTGTGATTAAAAATCTTCCAACAAACGAAAGCCCAGGACCAGATGGCTTCACAGGTGAATTGTATCAAACATTTATAGAAGAGCTAATCCTATCCTTTTCAAACTCTTCCAAAATATAGCAGAGTGAGTAACACTCCCAAACACATTCTTCAAGGCCACCATCACCCTGATACTAAAACGAGACAAATGTCACAAAAAAAAGAAAACTACAGGCCAATATCACTGATAAACATAGATGCAAAAATCCTCAACAAAATACTAGCAAACAGAATCCAACAGCACATTAAAAGGATTATACACCATGATCAAGTGGGGTTTATCCCAGGAATGCAAGGATTCTTCAATATATGCAAATCAATCAATGTGATACACCATATTAACAAACTGAAGAATAACAACCGTATGATAATCTCAATAGATGCAGAAAACGCTTTCCACAAAATTCAACACCCATTTGTGATAAAAGCCCTCCAGAAAGTAGACATAGAGGGAACTTACTTCAACATAATAAAGACCATATCTGACAAACACAGAGCTAACATTGTTCTCAATGGCGAAAACCTGAAACGCTTTCTACTAAGATCAGGAACAAGAGAAGGTTGTCCACTCTCACCACTATTACTCAACATAGTTTTGGAAGTTTTAGCCACAGCAATCAGAGAAGAAAAACAAATAGAAGGAATCCAAATCGGAAAAGAAGAAATAAAGCAGTCACTGTTTGAGAATCCTAAAGATGCTACCAGAAAACTAGAGCTAATCAATGAATTTGGTAAAGTAGCAGGATACAAAATTAATGCACAGAAATATCTTGCATTCCTATATACAAAAGATGAAAAGTCTGAAAAAGAAATTAAGGAAACACTCCCATTTACCATTGCAACAAAAAGAATAAAATATCTAGGAATAAACCTACCTAAGGAGACAAAAGACCTCTATGTGGAAAACTATAAGACACTGATGAAAGAAATTAAAAAAAGAAAGAAAGAAATTAAAGATGATACCAACAGATGGAGAGATATACCATGTTCTTGGATTGGAAGAATCAACATTGTGAAAATGACTCTACTACCCAAAGCAATCTACAGATTCAACACAATCCCTATCAAATTACCAATAACATTTTTCACAGACCTAGAACAAAAAGTTTCATAATTTTTATGGAAACACAAATGACCCCAAATAGCCAAAAAAATCTTGAGAAAGAAAAACGGAGCTGGAGGAATCAGGCTCCCAGACTTCAGACTATACTACAAAGCTACAGTAATTAAGACAGTATGGCTCTGGCACAAAAACAGAAATATTGATCAATGGAACAGGATAGAAAGTCCAGAGATAAACCCACGCACATATGGTCACCTTATCTTTGATAAAGGAGGCAAGAATATACAGTGGAGAAAAGACAGCCTCTTTAATAAGTGGTACTGGGAAAACTGGACAGCTACATGTAAAAGAATGAAATTAGAACACTCCCTAACACCATACACAAAAATAAACTCAAAATGGATTAAAGACCTAAATGTAATGCCAGACACTATTAAACTTTTAGAGGAAAACATAAGCAGAACACTCCATGACATAAATCACAGCAAGATCCTTTTTGACCCATCTCCTAGAGAAATGGAAAAAAACAAAAAAACAAAAAAAACAAATTGGACCTAATGATACTTAAAAGCTTTTGCACAGCAAAGGAAACCATAAACAAGATGAAAAGAAAACCCTCAGAATGGGAGAAAATATTTGCCAATGAAGCAACTGACAAAGGATTAATCTCCAAAATTTACAAGCAGTACATGCACCTCAATATCAAAAAAACAAACAACCCCATCCAAAAATGGACGGAAGATCTAAATAGACAGTTCTCCAAAGAAGTTTTACAGATTGCCAACAAACACATGAAAGGATGCTCAACATCACTAATCATTAGAGAAATGCAAATCAAAACTACAATGTGGTATCACCTCACACCAGTCAGAATGGCCATCATCAGAAAATCCACAAACAATAAATGCTAGAGAGGGTGTGGAGAAAAGGGAACCATCTTACACAGTTGATGGGAATGTAAATTGATACAGCCACTATGGAGAATAGTATGGAGGTTCCTTAAAAAACTAAAAATAGAACAACCAAACAACCCAGCAATCCCACTACTGGGCATATTACCTGAGAAAACCATAATTCAAAATAGTCATGTACCACAATGTCCATTGCAGCTCTATTTACAATAGCCAGGACATGGAAGCAACCTTAGTGTCCATCGACAGATGAATGGATAAAGAAGAGGTGGCACACATATATATTGGAATATTACTCAGCCATAAAAACAAACGAAACTGAGTTATTTTTAGTGAGGTGGATGGACCTAGAGTCTGTCATACAGAGTGAAATAAGTCTGCAAGAGAAAAACAAATACCATATGCTATTCCACATTTATATGGAATCTAAAAAAAAAAATGGTGCTGAAGAACCTAGGGGCAGGACGGGAATAAAGACACAGATGTAGAGAATGGACTTGAGGACATGGGGAGGGGAAAGCATAAGCTGGGACGAAATGAGAGAGTGGCATGGACATATAAACACTACCAGTTGTAAAATAGATAGCTAGTGGGAAGCAGCCGCATAGCACAGAGAGGTCAGCTCGGTGCTTTGTGACCACCTAGAGGGGTGGGATAGGGAGTGTTGGAGGGAGACACAAGAGAGAGGAGATATGGGGATATATGTTTATGTATAGTTGATTCACTTTGTTATAAAGCAGAAACTAACAAACACATCATTGTAAAGAAATTATACTCCAATAAAGATGTTTAAAAAAAAAGAGGAATGAAATATCAGGTGAAACAGTGAATACCACATTCCCTTGGGAAAAAAAAAATTGGGGAAATCAACTGAGTTTGGAAAAAGTTATGTAAAAAAAAAAAAAAGTATACTGGAGATTCTAGCCAATGCAATAATGCAAAGAAATAAAATAAAATCTGCAGGGACTTGGAACCGAAGAAATAAAAACACCATTACCCCAAAGTATGAATGCGCATGTAGAAAATCTAAAATACTTTATACATAAATAGATTAAATTATAAATTTGTGCTTCCTTGTTTTGTCTTGATTTGTATAGCTTATTTCCAATATGTATTTGGAAATTCATATGTCCAAGAATAATAAAGGCTTACTTGATGAACAAAGTGAGGGGTCAGAATTTGTCCTCCCAGGTATTAAAGGGAAATAATTAAGTGGGTGTGGCATTGATGAAGAAAGGCCAGTAACAATGACAAAATGTAACACAATGCTATACTAAGATATATGAGAGATCAATGTTAAAATTTGGATATTATTATTATTATTATTATCAGTTCTTCTCCTGGGGCATATTCCTATAAATGGATTTGGTTTTTAAATTGTGCTTACCTTCCATTTTACCTAAACTGCCAAATTACTCTACAAATAGTTTGTGACAAGTCACCTATCCATGAGTAATGAAGTAGAACCCATATTTCACAATATTCTCAGCAATGCTTATAATGCTGAATTTAATTATTAGGTCTTTAATCATTCAAAAATGACATATTTTTGTTTTAAATTAAACGTCATACTTCATTGGCCATTTTGGTCTCTGTTGTTGTGGCTATTCATATATTATTTTGCTTTTTTTGCCTAAGAAAGGATTCTTTGTTTTGCTTATTGATTTGAACAAATCTTTATTTTTCTGATAAAAGTAATAATGATTTTTAAAATTTTTCTTCCATAATTTGAGTTGGATTCATGATTTACTTCTGATGTTTTTCATTGTATAGAGTTTTATATTTAATATAATTATATATCAACATTTGCATTATAGATTAAAATGTTTATTACTAAGAAATGCTTTTCTACTATAAAGATATTCTCTTATGCCTCTTCTAAAATGTTTAGTTTTTTTCACTTTTTATGAGGATAATTTTAAACTGTAAAAAATTTTAACATTTATGAGGATAATCTACCTAGAATTGAATATTATAAGAGGGAAATAAATACAGTACTTTATTTTTATATGGATAACCTGTTACCTAAGTACAATTCATAGAATAGTCCTTTACCCACTTATTTTTTTCAACTTTTCATTGAGGACTGACACACAGTAAGAAAAATATTCATATCACAGAGCACAGTTCACTGATTTTTCACAAACTGAAAGAAAATACATGCAATGAGAAAAAGATCAAGAACTATGAATTACTAGAGCCAGAATGTTAATGTAATACATATTTTCTTCTCCTCAAATTAAAAACAACCCAAATGCTCCTCAACAAATTGAATGGATAAATAGAGGTTCATGCTTGAACTAGAAGATTATAGGGTAGATAAGATGAATAAGCTAAATTCCCCTAAATCAACATGAATAAATCTTAAAGAAAATATATTGCTGACAAAAAAGAGAAGGTCACAAAAGGATAGAATATATAAAACTATATATATACTTATATATATATATATATATATATATACATATATATATATATATATATATAAAGTTTGAAATCATGCCAATGTTATACTTAAAAAGTAAACATAAAAGGAACATGGTAATGATAAACCCAAACCAAGTTAATGATCATCTCGTTAACATTTTATTTACAAAATTATTGTTTTAAAGTCTGAGATTTTAAAATTTTACTCTTTGCTGTTTTCTAACATGAAGGTTTAATGCCGTATATTTTATCTAAATTTTTCATTAGCTATACTACTAATTTTAATAGATAGTGCTTACATTAATTTATGGTTTAGCAAGTTTTGTAAATAATTTGATTTTTAGCTTATGGTTTTTCAGTTTTTATATTTCTAATTAAATTCTGCATTGTTCACAATTACTGATTCAAAAATTTATTAATAATTCAATTTATTGGATTTATACAGAATATTTTATATAACATTTACTTTTGGAATTAAATAAGAATTTTTGTATAAAGTTTCATAAATATAAGAAGTGTTTTTAAATAGAATATTTTCTCTTTTTTGGGTGAACAGTTTATTTAAATATTTATTCAATCAAGCTTATGAATATGTTTTTTAAAATGTCTTTACCTATTTTAGTGTATTTTAAATTTATTATTTCCTATCCAATTCTACCCAGATTAAAATTTTCTATGAATATGAATATTTTTAAGCAATTATACAAGGTTCTGATTTATGTTTTATACACATAAATGTATATATACTATGTTACTAGGTATATATACAGGTTTATGATTGTTATATTCTCTCTTCTTTATTTTAATGAATTATCATCCCTATCACTATTTTACATCCATTTTGTCTTTAGTTGCATTGCTATTCTAGAAATAAAAACTCAGAGTCTATCAAAATATTGACTTTTTCAGATTCTTTTTATCTCTTTTCAAAGACGTTTAAATGTATTTTACACATACTCATTCTGTATATTGCCTCACCTTTTTGTTCTGTGGTTTCAGTGATTTGCTTGATTACAGAATTAACCACAATATCAATGTTCACTGAATACCTACTCTGGGTCGGGCACTGCCCTTATGTGCAGTCAACCAAATCAAAAATCTTTGCTCCTATGAACTTGTGTTCCAGTGTAGAAAACAGACAAGAAATGACATGGGCAATGAAAAAATAGAATATGCCTGATCATAATAAAAAATAAGTGGAAAAAAAATCAGGGAAAGGAGATAAGAAGTGTCTATTATGGCATTGGGGGCTCCAAATTTAAGTAGGGTGGCTAAGACACTACACTGAAAATATAATGTTTTAGGAAAGACCTACTCTTCTTGCTAAGGCAAGAGATATGCGAGGTAAGGTGCCCAATCAAAGGGCACAGAAAGCGCAAAGGCCTTGACCCAGGGAACAAGCCTGAAGTGGAACACAGTCAAGTCACATGTAGCTTCCTTGCTGCTTTCCTTGTGTCTTTATCGGAAGCTATTTAATACTGAATTCAGGTAGCTCAGTCGTAGCACTCAAACCAGCAAGGATTTGACATAGTCTCCTCAAAATTATCCAGATGTGGTGGGAGTAGCTGTAAGATTTCACCATGAGCCATGTGGGCTCAGCTCTTGCTCACCAGCCTTGCTTTCAGAACTTCTGCCTTTTACCATCTGGGTTTTCTCTATCTTCCTGTTGACCTAGCATATACATTTAACCTTTACTTTATTTATCACTTCAATCAATTTTGTTGACTATAAATTTATAGTAACATTTTTCAACTTACTTTTCCACTTAAAAGTATTTTAAAACTTTTTCATAATATAGATTTTTTTTTAATATTATTTATTTATTTATTTATTATTTTTGTGGGGCTGTGTTGGGTCTTCGTTTCTGTGCGAGGGCTTCCTCTAGCTGCGGCAAGCGGGGGCCACTCTTCATCGCGGTGCGCGGGCCTCTCACTATCGCGGCCTCTCCTGTTGCGGAGCACAGGCTCCAGACGCGCAGGCTCAGCAATTGTGGCTCACGGGCCCAGCCGCTCCGTGGCATGTGGGATCTTCCCAGACCAGGGCTCGAACTCGTGTGCCCTGCATTGGCAGGCAGACTCTCAACCACTGCGCCACCAGGGAAGCCCCATAATATAGTTTTAATAACTACAAATTAACCCATCACAGACATATCAAAATTTACTTAAATTGTCATGTCATTGGCCATAATGTGCATACAAGGGAAATCAATAAACTATTGAGAGCTCTTGAATTTTTAAAGGACTCGGTAAAAACACTTCTTTAAGCCGCCTGGGACACAAACATAGGAGTCTGACTAATAGAGGAATAAGTGGCTATTTTTACTGATGAAATTGATATAAGGGTAAATCATTTTTACCCAGAGGGTAGGGCCTGTGCCCTTAAGGTCACACATCACCACAAGCAGGCCAGAAAACATTCTCTCTGCAGGTAAGAGATCTCCAAAGAAATGGGAGAAGATGTATACTAAATTATGCATACTAATTCTCTTCTCCCCAAATCAACCACCCGGAAGGATAATGGGGCTTGAAACCAGAAGTGATTCTCTAGAGAACCTCCATCTACACAGAAATATGAAGCCAGGGGAAAAGAACGTCCCTCCTACCCAGAGCCCATTGTTTAGGAATTGTGAGAGGTATTTTACATTAAAATGTCCCTACGTTTATCCTATTGAGTAGTTTTTGCTCTGAATATTAATGAATATACCAATTTAAATGACCAGAATACTTAAACTGTAATTTAACATCAACACTCAGAATAATGGTAATTCCTGCAATTTCCTCAAGACCAATGAGTAAGTGATTGAGTTTTGGATAGACAGTGTGATTTACACAGATTGGAAGGAAGAAAAAAAGGAAACTACCTCAGATATAAAATCACTTTTCTTCTCTTAGGAGAAAGAAAATTGATTACAGCTTTGAGATAACAGTTTTTCCTGTTTCTATTCTTCAAGTCTTGAAAAATCCCAGCTACCACTTTCAGCCACAGGATCAATATAAATTAAGAACTGAATAGAGAGAGATTTTGATTTTGATACACTTGTATTCCTGTTATTGTCTTCTTACATACACATGCACCTTATTTTCATGTGCTTTGAGTTTCAGGATTTAACAAATAATGATCCTAGATGCCCAGTTAAATGTGAATGTTGGACATGTAATTTTAAAATAGAAGTACATCCCAAATATTTACACAGATGTTCACTAAATCATGAACAATTATCTATTGTTACCATGTCACAAGCAATATTTGGGATATACTTATACTTAAAAAGTGTAATATTTAATTAAAATTCAAATTCACCCAAGCAGCCCAGATTTTATCTACTAACTTGTATTGGTCCACTGTTCTGGTCTGGAAATTACACATGGAAATGGAAAAACCTTATTACACTTAAAAGTGTCTACACATTTAATCAAATACAGTACTTTCTTAACAAAGCCTGTAACTTTATAATAAGTTTCTAATAAATTTAACTTTAAAATAAGTTAAAACAATAGGAACTTTTAATAGCACTTGTCTATTTTCCTAATCTGCATCTAATCAATGTCAGTATACTTTCCTATATTTTTATTAGAAAATAAAATAGTGTCTGCTTTGAGTAAACATTGACTCCAGCATACTACCTGTTCTGTCAAGTTTACTTTGCTAAAGTTTTATTATTTCCATGAAAAAATAGAGTCCCAAATCTCAGTTTAATCTTAACTGCCAGTTAACCAATATGTAACACAAAGTATGCTATTATGGTATAGAACATAATAGGAAATGATCAAAAATTGTTTCAGCTACAATGATAGAGTGAAAATATACTGTTACTAGTAACTACTTTCTATTTACAATTTACTAACTTTTCCAGATAGTAGACTTTCTCAATAGTATATAAATGTATATCTACAAACATTTAGAAACAAAACAAAAATAACAGACAGATCTGACCTCAAAAAAAAAATCAATGATTTCTTTAACACCCCTAACATATAGGCTTTTAGTACAGAGAAACAAATAGCAATATCAGGGAAAGAAGAAAGTAAATGATATGGTTTGGGATTTGGCGCAGGTTAATTGTGAAATATCTAACATACCTTCTGCATTTTGTAATACTCTAAAATATGGAGATTTAATATTTTAACTAGATCATGTTAATAGCAACAGACATATTTTAAAGAAATCTTCTTCTTTTAAAAACAATTCATTTCTTTCAAGTTGACCTGAAGGGCCAGCAATAGATGATTAAATTGTAGAGATTAATTAGTTAAGTTTGATAATTTAAGGCCACTTTTATACTTTGAAATAAGGGCCTCAGAGATTATCTAACACATTTTTCTACAAAGGGAAAAGAACATATTTATAAAAATAAAAACTCACGGTTATCCAATAAGCAGGTGGTTTTGAATTATTTTAAATATAAATAGATTGAAGGCGTGTAAGTACCTGTAGCTTAGATGTTTTATTTCATTTTTATTATTAATAAAAACAAGCCTTTCCTTGATTTTTCAACAGACGTGTAACAAGTATGGGTATGTTTTAACAACCTGTTTATAAGTCTGTGAAGAACAAATGATGAAAGACAGAAATGGAAACAGCAGATGAGATGGATTTGCTTGCCTTGTATTTCCAAATTTTAGTTTGGCAGTGATATTTTCAAGTTTCTGATGCCTGGGTATGTTTTCCTTTCTGGAGATTTGAATGTGAGGTTTATATTCAAGGGATAATCAAGCAATAAATGCTGAAGGTAAAATTTCATACATTCCCAAGCATATAAATTATTTTCTTCAAAATCCCTTCATTTTCAGGAGGTGACTATAGGCATTTATACCTATTAAGCCCAGGGGGCTTCTGGTCCACTTACATTACACTCTTTGGTTAGAGTTTTCTTATCTCTGGAAACAAATTGAAAAAATTCAATTAAATTCATCATGTCTCTTACCACCAGAAAAGGAAATTAAAAGTAATTTCGGCTGATATTTTAAAGAAGTTTTGCTTAACAAATATAATATGTGAAGTAACTCTCATTATTCATTTTGTTTATGGGCTTCACTAATTAATTACCTAATTAACAATGTCAAACTATTAATCTCTACCCCTTGAGTCAGAGTTTAGATATCTTTAGTGAGCTCCATTCAATGAAGTAACTAATATCTCATATACTTTCTCCACATGAGATAATATAAGTGAACACACAGTTGTTGTCATCAGGGAATATATCTTCTAAGAAAAATGACGACCTACAATCAGCAACATCAAATAATCTGTAGTAATAAAAGGCAAGCCAAATGCAATTTATTCCAGCCCCACTTCCTAAATCTCTGAAGAGCCCAGAGGTCCTAGAAAGATGTTCTGGTCACACACACACACACACACACACACACACACACACACACACACAATCAGCTCTCAGATCTAAAAATGTTTTTATTTGTTAGAAAATGGATTCCATAAAGGTTAAAAAGCAATCAATACCAGATTACCAGAGGGTATAGGTGCAGAATTGGATATAGTCATTCAAAGCATTAAATTAAGAATATGACAATATAAATATCTTAAAAGCATCTTTTAGGTGTTCAAAACATAATGTGTAAGTCATTCATAACTAATTTGAGCTTTATAGATGGGGCAGAAAAACAGTTAACATTTGAAAGTCCTGAAAACTTTTCCTTGGGTAATTATACAAATCAAGCAGTTTGCCTTTGATCAAATTCCTTCCCTCTGAAATATATATGTCTAGATATCTAGATAGATAGGCAGATAGATAGATAATCTTGATTGTATGAACTTCTGTGGAGAAATGGAATAATAAGGAATACAGTAACAGGTATATCAACTTCCACAAAGAAAACAATAAAAAGTTACCCTGGATTATTCTGAATTCTCCTCCTCCTCTGAAGATTCTGCAGGTCTTTTATAAAATCTGGAGCCATAAAGAGAGAGAAATAATGGGCTACCAGAGATAACTCTACTGCATGGTATATTCCATGGATTCCAGGGAATAGCAAAAAATTTACTTGGGTGTATTATTTCCTGGTTTGCTTCATTATACAATATACAGTCCAAATAATCTGCAGAGCATGGGGAAAGCTAGATGGTAGGGTGTAGAAAGTTTCTCACGTACAGCGAAGAAAGGAAAAAGCTATTAGCGTTCACTTTTGATATGGATGTGCTTTACAGATTTGGTCATGTAGGAATTCTCAGTGTCTACATTTGCTCTTTGTAGTGTCCAATCCTACTTCTCCAAATGGGGGTTTTGAATGAGGACTGCTCTACAAAGGGCATCAATGTTTGAGTCCTTAAGTAGTTTTCCCTTTATTTATAACTTATGTCCTGTTATGGAGGCAAGGGTCACATCTGAATTAAGAATTCCCAGTTAATCGTCAATAAAAGAGGGACAAAAAGCAAGTTGATCCAACATACAGGGACAAAAGTGCTCATGGTAAAGGCAGCCTATGAAACAGCAGGAAAACCAAGAAAATGCCATATACAAGGCTGAGGGACACCAGGACCAACGGCAGGGAAATGACTTATTTTCTGAGTTTATGCTCATATTTAATATTCCTGGTTTAGGTTGAGAAAGGAAAATAAATGAGTCCAACACAAAGTTCACACTTAATTTTGGTTGTGAATGATATAGTATTTC
The DNA here is from genome assembly GCF_965194825.1 of Balaenoptera physalus. NCBI lineage: Eukaryota > Metazoa > Chordata > Mammalia > Artiodactyla > Balaenopteridae > Balaenoptera > Balaenoptera physalus. The sequence continues at coordinate 159,262,895 of NC_138890.1, forward strand.
ATAGCTAATTAAATTTAATTTTTCATATACTGAAAACTCCGAGAAGAGTTGGAAAAAAGATGACTATTATTCAGTCATGTTCTACTCATGTAAATAATGGTAAATTAGGCACTGATAATATATTACACCAGTGTAGGACATACCATCTTAAAAGCCAAAGGCTTAAATATGTAGTTTAAAAGTTATAAAGACATAAGTACAGAATACATATTTTTAAATCAAATCTTTGTGGATAAACTTTACCTTAAAATAGTGATAATACTGTAAAATAAATGACCTTGTGTCCTTTTTCAAGCTACAGTGGAGGAGAGAATGCTTTGTTATTCAAGGTTCTCTATTTGGTGTTGGGGGTAGGGAGCAAGAGGAGGCAAGTGTGGCCCTGGTCAAAGTACTTCACCCCAGAAATTTGGTAGGTTTTAAAGTTACTGCTTTCCAGGTGAGGAAACAGAGATTCTGAAAAGTTAAATAATCTTATCCACGGTGACAGCTAGTGAATGGTAAACGTCTGTCAAAATGCTGGGACTGGTGAACATTAACTTAAAATGTTGCCATATGGGCTAGTGGCTTGGTTATTTTTAACCATCTCTTCTTTCTGTTTATTACTTTTCAGTTCAATCCATGTCAAGAAAATATTTTCAGACTTAAAAAATAAGCCGATCACAAAATGGCACAGGTACTTTGGAAGACAGCTGACAATTTCTTACAAAATTAAACATATTCTTAATATACTCTCTAACAATTGGGCTCCTTAGTATAAAGTCATTACTCAGATGACTTTAAAACTTAAGTTTACACAAAAACCTGCACACAAATATTTAGAGCAGATTTCTTCATAATATTCCAAACCTGGGAGCAATCAAAATTTCTTTCAATCAATGAATGGATAAACAGATTATAGGTAATTCAAACGATGAAACAGTACTCAGTAAAAAAAAAAAAAAAGGACAAAATAAAAACCAAAGAAAAAAACACGAGCACTCAAACCATAAAAAATGTATGTTGCAAAGTGAAAGAAATCAATCTGAAAAGACTACAAGACTACATTCTGTATGATTCTAACTACATAACTTTCTGGAAGAGACAGTCAACAGATCAGTGGTTGCTAGGCATTCTTGGGTAAGGGAAGGAGGCATGAATAGGTGGTGCACTGGGGATGTTTAGGGTGGTAAAACTGTTTTTTATGATACTGGAATTATGGATACATATCACTCTACACTTGTCAAAATCTGTAGAATAGATAGATAGATAGATAAATAGGTAGATAGATAGAGCTAGATGGATACAGATATAAATATAAATATAGATAGGTAGAATTAACTAAATACAGATATATTCTTAAATACAGTATACCGCCTAACATTTTAGAGGAAAAGGAAACTAGTATAAAAAATTGAAAGTTTCAAATTATTCAACATCATTTTTTAGATTAAGTTTGCCAAATAAAATACAGGATGCCCAGTTAAATTTGAATTTCAGATAAACAACAAATAACTTTTTAATATAAATACATGTAAAGTATCACATAAGACATACTTATAGTACAAAATAATTATTTGTTGTTTAATACTGGGCAACCTGTATTTTGCTGAACCTTGCAAATCTAATTTGGATGGCAGTTTGTATAACCTAAGTACGTGTCTTGAAGATTCTAAGAAGCCATTATAACATTTTAGTATCTGAACAAATATTAAAGATTCTGTTAATGACCTTGGTTTTAATAAGATTGTAAAGCTAACGAAACTGAATACTTTCAATTGATTGTTGCATTTATGCTGACTCATTCTCTATTGCTTATGGAATACATCATTTGGACAGACTCTAGAATAAAAATATATGACTTCTATCAAAGTTGGATCAGCATACCATATTCTGAAATGCCCACATTACATTTTTAAAGGGCTCAAAATATTTTGAAAAATAGAACTCAAAAACATGATATGGGGTTGTTATAAAGTTAAGCAAAACAATCACACCCAGTATTACAGGAAAAAAAGACACTTCTGAAGGTAAACATGTTAGTCACGTGCAACTCTAGAAATCAGTTGTTTAAAAAGTACAGCCGTGAAATAAGCAGGCAATTAACTGCATGCTTTAAAACTGATTTAGCCTAATAAATACAAAAAAAATTAAAGTCGACATTCTGCATGAAGTTTCTGGGGAATCAAATAAAAAGGAATCAGAGAATAATATATATTTACAGGATGGTTGGATATTTTAAATTAAATCTTATCCAATCAAAATCATTAACTATAGATCAGTAGAATAGATGACATATCTGATGCAATTCATGCCAATGGTTAATTTTAACACTTGGAAAGCTTTTCCATTAGCATAGTTAAAGATACTGCACAGCAATTGCACACATATAAACACACACACCCTTTAAACTGAATTTATATTACAATGCAAATTGCATAGTATGTTATTTGATCTTCAAATTTTATCACTTATATACCGAACTTCAAAAATGATATTTTCTTGCTTTTTAAAGATCTAATAACAATCTTGCCATGATGTTCTATCACCTAAAACTTTAATATAATATATATTTATATACAATAAATAATTAATACATTAAGGATACATCATTTTAAAGATGTTATCTCAAATCATTAAAGTTTATGAAATCAACTGGAAAAGTAGGCCAGTAGCTTAAGAGCTGAAACTTAGATAACATCAATATTCAATAAAAATGAGCATTTTTTAAATCGAGGCCCGTGTATACAAGGTGTCTTCAATATGCAATTTTGTTGGCAGTATTAGTAATTGACAATAAACTTGTAAAATACTGCTCTTAAATGCCTACATGTGTTTTAGGGAAAACCAACACCTAATATCTCTGACTGATTGGAAATACTGCATCCTGACAGGGAAAAGTACTTGTTAATGTTATTGTATTGAGACAAAATTTAATTAAATTAAACGTAATGAATAAAAATTTAAATTCTTCCAGTATGTTTGTTATATGATACTCTCAACTAAAGATCATTTTTCCAAATATTAAGTTTTAATAGGTGTATATTAAGCAAAAACCTTGTTTATAGCTCCATCAAACTGTAGTCAGCAGATAAAGGTCTTTTAAGATTGATTTAACTGCAGTGGCGGAGTGATCTGTTTTTCCATCAAAGTTCATAGGGCAGCCAAAGAATAATAAGATATACTCTAAGTGCGTCCAATAAACATGCCAAGCCAGCAAAGCATCATACTTCAAATATTGAGACAGAGAAAGGAGATTATTTTTAGCAACTGCCAATCTCACTTTTCCATAATCTTAATAATTAGTTCAAATGAAAATTGAAGTTATACATGACATGTTTAAGTATTTCTACTGAGTTAAATTCGTCACAGTTTAAAAATGTTTTAACTTAACATGTTTAGAACATGATATTTATTATTTTGATCTAGAGAACCATTGCTTTAACTTGAAAATATGTAGGAATTTTCAGAAGTCCTTTTCACTGTAGAATAGTTTCTGAACTAAAATATTGTAATGTTAACTCTTTTTAGTATAACTGTTCATCTTGCAAATTTATAGATGTTAAATTATCCCTTATTAATTTGGTTTGTGTCCAAGTGACAATACTTAGAGACATAATTTATACGATTTAATAGGCTTTATTAAATGCTGCTACAAACTCTTAGTGGTACAATCTCAAGTTTAAATTAATCAATTTCGTGCATCTGAATGGAAAGATTAACTTCAGGAAATGGTCTTGTTAGGGACTAGACACCCAAGACAGTATCTTATTGTAATGACTCCAGTACCATTTCATAGAATACTCTTCTAAGTTTTAATGCCTCAAAATTCTTGCTCTAATATTGGAGATTATGATAACTTGGATTCTCTACAAAGCAAATCTGAGGCAGAGGACTTTTGCGTTAACAATTTATTCGGGAGAACAAAATCTGTTAGCAAGAGTGAAAAATAAGAAGAGTGGTTAAGGGAACAACATGTACATGTAAAGGTGCTCAGCGTCACTAATCATTAGGGAAATGCAAATCCAAAGCACAACGAGATATTATTTCACACCTGTTGGGATGGTTATTACCAAAATGACAAGAGACCAAAAGTGTTGGTGAGGTTCTGGAGAAAAGAGTACCCTTGTGCACTGTGTGTGAAAATGTAAATTGATACAACCACTATGGAAAATATTAGAGAGTTTCCTCAAAAATTTAAAACTAACTATAAAAATAGAACCGTATATTCCAGCAATCCTACTTCGAAGCATCTATCCAATGGTAATGAAATCAAGATCTTGAAGAGTCATCTGCACTCTCAAGTTCACTGCAACATTAGTCACAATAGCCACAATATGAAAATACGGAAACAACCTCAGTGTCCACCTACAGATGAATGAAGAAGATGTAATATATATTTATCTTAAATGTTCTCACCACAAAAAGGAAATGGTAATTACATGAGGTGACAATGGTATATGAGGTGACTAAACCTACTGTGGTAGTCATTTCACAATATAGAAATAATGTATTAAATCATGATGTTATATAACTTATCTTAATCAATGTTATATGTCAATTAAATCTTGATAAAGCTGGAAAAAAAGATTTTGGATTTTTTCACTAACTAGCTATCTCATGTAAATATGACATAAAACATGGGCTTTAAGTTGAAATACACATGTGGGGCTTCCCTGGTGGCGCAGTGGTTGAGAATCTGCCTGCTAATGCAGGGGACACGGGTTCGAGCCCTGGTCTGGGAAGATCCCACATGCCAAGGAGCAACTGGGCCCGTGAGCCACAACTACTGAGCCTGCGCATCTGGAGCTTGTGCTCCGCAACGAGAGGCCGCGATAGTGAGAGGCCCGCGCACCGCGATGAAGAGTGGCCCCCGCTTGCCGCAACTAGAGAAAGCCCTTGCACAGAAACGAAGACCCAACACAGCCAAAAATAAATAAATAAATAAATAAATAATAAAAATAAAGGAATTCCTTTAAAAAAAAAAAAAAAAAAAGAAATACACATGTGAACTATGAAAAATATATTTATAGTGTTAGGGAAATATAATTAAATTAATCTAGAAGATCTAACACATACAGCCAAACTTAGAAAAAACAATTGTAAACATATGTAGAAAACATTTAAAATAAGGCAAATTAATAGTAAATTTAATAAATTATTGTTATCAACATAGTATTTCAGGACTTTCTCCAATAAAAAAGAAAAATCTGAAACACAGAAAAATAAGAAATTAGATAGCCAACATAATGATGATTGTGTAGATTTTTTAAAGGATAATAAAGAATAATATGCTCCACTTTATGTAAATGTTTTCAAAATGGAGATAAAAATGAAAATTATTTAAAGAAATGTGAATTTTTCTAACAAAAAAAGACAGGTAGATATCAATGGGAAAAATTTTGAATGTGAAATACTAACTTTAAAAATGTCAGGGTCAAAGAGCTTTAGAGTCTAAAGAAACAATTTATATATATTTATATATTATTGTATATATTTATATAGTATTATATATATAATTTATATTTCATATATTATTGTATGTTTTTTAAATTTTATATATTTATATATTATAATTATCATATTATTAAAAATAATTACATAGATGATGAAATGCTTTCCATTTTATTTAATCTAGAATAATCTAGAATAATTACATGACCAAAGTCTAATAAAACTAATGCAACAAAGTGTACTTCAGATTAACCATAATTAGGGATATAGATGGGAAACTCCTGAATAAAAATTCTAGGATTTTAAATATACCCGTTTATGAAAAATGTTAAAATGTGATCAATTTAGCTTTTTGAGTAAATGGAGGGTTTATTAAACATTATGCAGGCTCTTATTATGATTCATTACATCACACTACTCTGCGCTGAAACTTTGGAAGAGACAGATGAAATGGATAATTTTTCCAGAAAAGTCAAAAATACCAAAACCCACAAGTAAAAGATTATAGTTAGTCAGTGTTTCTCAGTGTTCTCATCATGTAGATTCCTTGGGTCAGGGCAGAATGGCAGATATCTTGCAAACCCTCAGTATGTGCTTCTGGGATGATGAATGAATGAGTGAAGTAACACATGCAGAATAAAAAATGAAAGCAGTATGACTTGTATAACAGAAAACATTTCTTTCAAATTAATACCCATGAGACAAATGTATTTTAAATATTGTTTATCTCAATTAATTTTACAAAGTATTTCACTTCTTTCAAGCCCCTACTGCCAGGCAATTTTTATTATTTATTCCTTCCATTCATATAGATTCTAATTATGAGGGGAAAAAACACAACAGTATATATTCTGTTCAGTTTTATACTATTTCTCTTCCTCCTTACATGTAAGAAGAAATTATACTTTTCTAGTATCTAACATACACCAACTTTAAAAATATGTAATGTATTCTAATGCCTATATTATTTGTGTTTAAAACTATTTTCCTGGCATTTATTTTATTTTGGTTCATGAAAAAAATGGCATATAAATAATCATTAAAAATATCCTTAAGAATAATTTAAGATGAATAAATATTCTATCAATTATGGTGCTTTAAAAAATGATACTCTATGAAAGCCTACTGAACTTTACTGCCTACTAATACTACATGTGAATATAGTATTACAAACGAATTGTGTGCATGTGAGACGCATATTTGCTCTTTAAAAGGCTCCCCTCCAAGGGCAATAAGTACCTTGGTTAAATATCTTCTTCTTGTTAAGACATTGGATGCCAGTCTACACTACACTTATAACACTGTTTTTTTATTCCATACCATCCTCAGAAGTAACTATTTATAATATGAATGTGTATTTTCATTGACTTTTTAAAAAGCATTTGTATTTCTCTACAGGTAACTCCTGGAAACATACAGTATAATTGCTCTGTTATTTTGTTTATAAAAGTATTATCTTCTTTTTAACAAAAATAACATGGTTCCCGAGGAAAATATATTTTTAAATATAAATTCAGCAACCTATGCTTTTTTAATCAACAAGTTTTCTCAGAGAATGTTACCTCCCAGAAGAATGAAATGCTTCATTCTTTGTAGTATCTATTATTTTTAAGACAGCTCTCTGCACAAATCCATCAGATTTTCCAACCTTTCAGCTATAAAAATATAGTTTTTACAAAATAATCTGAATTTACATAGTGTTATTACACTCCAAATGCAAAATGATGCTTGCTGTGCTTACTTTTAAACAAACAACAACTGGTTATGAGTACTCATCTTTATTAATTACTGAAGGACGGTGTTAACAATGATCATCATTCATTGATTACATACTATTTTCCAAGCATTATGGAATGTGGGTAAGCATGTATAATTTCTTTTGATAACTCACAAGAAGCCTGAGAAATAGAAAAATACTATTATTTCAATATTGTAGATGAGAAAGCTGAGGCTTAGAGATACTGTGGGACTTGCCGGTGGTCACAGAACTCCTGAGCTACAAGAGGGCTATATATCCAGGCTCCCTATCCCCAAGGTCCCCGTGCTTAAAGATTGCACTATTTGCCTCAACTTATGCAAATTTCACCCTGTTTCCTGAAACACTTGGTATACTTTTTCTTTTTAAATTGCAGTTTAGTATTAATAAAAGTATCGACCTTTCCCAAAACATGTGCTGTGCAGAGCTCAGGGCTCCCAGAGCATTATTATTCAATATTTCTCAGTCCTAAATAGAATATCATCTTAGTAGATTCCATGTATTATCTGTTAATGGAAATTCAAACCACTTCCAGATATTTGATACATCCCTTTTTATATGTTATACTAACTAGAATTTGTTGAAAAGCCTGTAGTGATATCCTTTACAGAGACTAATGTGTACTCTCACAAGAGAGTAAAAATGTAGGAGCAAAATGCCAGTCAGTGTGTGGTCATCAGCAGCTTTCAGTAATCAATCAGTACTCAAAGGAAAGCAGTTGTGAATTACTCATCACTGTGATTGATTAGAATGTAATAGATTACACTGAGAGTCAGTCATTCACTTGGAAGATCATTAAATAAATGGATCAGATACGCTGCCTGAAGTTCAATTTTCCTCTCCTGGGTAAAATTGGTTAGCACTACAGAGAACAAAAATTCAGAGCCAAACTCAAATGCATAAGGAGTTCCAATTTCCAGATACTTAGTGACATATAGAAAGCTTGTTGGCAATTAATCCAATTTGCTTTCAGTTTTTAAAGGACAGTTGTCAACAGTGAAATATATCTCTATACTCTTTTCATATTACTCTTAAGATCATAATAATCACTTTCAACCTATATTTCCCAACATTTTCTTAAGAAAATTTCCAGAGAAAATTTGATAGAATTTTACAATAACCTTCCATAAATCTGCCATCTAGATACTAGCACTAACATTTTCCTACATTGGCTTTATTTGTCCCTCTTTCTACCCATCAATCACCAGTTCTTAATTTGGGATGTCATTCAAAGTAAATTGTGGCATCAATATAATTCCCCCTAAATATTTCAACCTCACCATATACTTTCATGTGAAAAAATAGAAAATGCTCTTTTGTTTACTTCTTCTTTGGGGAATGAGGATTTTTTTTTTTTTTAATTTGGCAGTTTTGGTACTGTTATCTATTCATCCCTTCAAATTAATGCAGCTATGCTGCTGTCATGATTTATAAGTAATAAGGCTTGTAAAAAGGAAATGACTGTTGTTTCTGGCCACGCAAAACGTGTCTAAATTAAAAACACGGTTGTATACTGGCGATGCCATCACCTTAGCTGCAACTCAGTGGGCAAATTTAATTCATAAATCCTTCAACAGTGCAGACTCAGACCTCATCTCCAAGCAGGCACATCCTTGTCATAGAAACTTAATTACCTTCTTCAGCTGCAAGTGAGATGTTTATAGCAACAGACAAGAGTGTATGTCAGGGGTGCCCTGGCATTGTGGTGACCTTCTGGGGAATAACACAGCAGACATAACTGCTGGGGATCTCAGGCACTTCAGGTTTTCATCAAAAGAACTCTATTGGAGGCAGTTAAATAAAACATTACTGAACATGACAGATTAAAATGACTTCTGCCTAAAAGAGACTTAAGTGGAATTAATAAGACCATGCTTTCCTATGGACCCTTGTGCTTTCATTTTGAGAAAACTAATTTTTGTTGTTTGGGTTTGTCAGTGTGCCCCTTTTCGTCAGTTTCCAATCCTATGAATACACTTTTACTTTTAGTTGGCCTAAAATGCTATCACCCATTCACTCATTTAATTAAATCCATGAAGCGATAACCAGCCCCTTGTGCATATCAACATGAGAACCACTGTTAAGACAAAAACAAATTGCCTTTAAGTGGGTCATAAGTTCTACTATAACCACATAAGCAGTGGTATATAAAATCTTTAGTTAGAATTTACCTTTGCAGTATTGGGATGGCCAAAAATTTCCTTTGGTTTTTAAAGTAAAAATAAAGGACACATTTTTCATTTTCACCAAGAACTTTATTGAACAACGTAGTCACCAATTTGTTCCACTACCTTCTGCCATTTTTCAGGCAATTTCATAATTCCATCTTCCCAAAACTTTGTATCTTTTTGAGCAAAGAACTGTTCCAGGTGCCTTCTACATTCTTCCAGGGAATTGAAATTTTTTTTCCATTAAGAGCATTTTGTAAAAGCTGAAATAAATGGAAATCCGAAGGTGCAATGTCTGGTGAATACAGCGGATGAATCAGAACTTCCCAGCCAAGCTGTAACAGTTTTTGCCTGGTCATCAAATAAGCATGCAGCCTTGCGTTATCCTGATGGAAGATTATGCGTTTTCTGTTGACTACTTTCAGACGCTTTTCGTTGAGCGCTGCTTTCAGTTGGTCTAATTGGGAGCAGTACTTGCTGGAATTAATTGTTTGGTTCTCTGGAAAAATCTCATAATAGAGCACTCCCTTCCAATCCCACCATATACACAACATCACCTTCTTTGGATAAAGACCAGCCTTTGGTGTGGTTGGTGGTGGTACATTTTGCTTGCCCGAGGATCTCTTCCATTCCACCTTATTGTACAGTATCCACTTTACATCACCCATCACAATTTGTTTGAAAAACGGAACGTTTTCATTATGTTTAAGTAGAGAATCGCATGAGGAAATACAGTTAAGAAGTTTTTTTTTGTTGCTTAACTTGTGTGGAATCCAAACACCAAAGTGATTAACATAAACAAGTTGGTGCAAATGATTTTCAACGCTTGATTTTGATATTTTGTGTATGTCGGCTATCTCCCGCGTGGTATAACATTGATTGTTCTCAGTTATTGTTTCGGTTCGATCGCTGTCAACTTCAACTGGTCTACCCGACTGTGGAGCGTTGTCCAGTGAGAAATCTACAGCACGAAACTTCACAAACCACTTTTGACACGTTCGATCAGTCACAGCCCCTTCTCCATACACTGCACAAATCTTTTTCTGTGTTTCAGCAATACTTTTACCTTTCTTGAAATAATAAAGCACAATATGCCAGAAATGTTGCTTTTTATCTTCCATATTCAATATTAAAATGGTTACACAAAAATTCACCAATTTTGATCTTTTTAAAAAATGCACGCTGATATGACAGCTGTCATAGTACAATGCAACAAAATTGTTTCGAATGAAATTAAAGACAACTAAGCGCTACTGGAGCCATCTTATGGAAAAAACCCAACGAATCTTTTGGCCTACCCAATAATTAGCAATTAGTCATTATAAGTAAAAACCGATGTCTGCATATAGAAACAATATTATTTTTCTTGATTACATAGGATGATTTTTTAAATGCCAGTATTAATATCTGAAAAACAATGTGTTTCAATTTTCTTTATTTTTCAGGGACTTTCCCGTTGTTTAAATAATGATATGAAAAAAATGATTAATTGTAAGATAATGTATAACTAGAGCCAACATTATAAGTATGATAGCAGCTTAGGACATCGCTTGATATATAGTAAGGGATTTATTAGTGTCAGTTGCTACTAATGTAACTAATACTATCACTCTCACTCTTTTTCTACTAATTTTGCAGTGATAATAAAAATGGTAATGATGATTTTGGGTGTGAATTTGCAGATCAGGTTAGGAAAGGTGAGGTACACATCAGAGATGTAGACCATTGATTTGACGCTGGGGTTCCTGGTTGTTCATGGAAAATGGGAAATGATTAGGAGCATGATTTCCAACATTCAAACATAAAAAACTGTTTTGGTAAATAAGAGATACAATTACTCCTACTACAGAGTCATTGAAAAATATCCCCCATAAATTCTCACAAAAACAAATGGTATTAATTATTAAATAATAATTAGTTTAACAATAAATTAGTAAACAGTAAGGTCAACAACATTTCATAAGTAAATATAAGCATCATGGGTCTATTCTTTTAAAATCCTTCAAATTTGGCCCACGACACTAATTATAGCTTAATAAAAATACTTCTGTGTTTGGCCTAACAATGTGATTGAAGTTAATAGTTTTCTGATTATCTGGATAAACTCGAATATGTATTTTGAACATCTAATAAATGGATAAATTGCATATTCTTCATGAAATTGCCAATTGTCTGTAGCTTAAATTAAATCTGAGGTCACATGTAGCTCATTATCACCATGGTGTTACATTCATGGAAAGGTCAGTCCAAAAAGCAAAGCAGATGAAAAAACAAATCTCCTGAAGAAAATTAAAATCAATGCAATTTGTAACACTCAGCCCTACTTTTTAAAGTCTCCTTTTTTCCCCCCGGTGTATGCTGAACTAAAGTATTCCAGAAATTCTTGGTCTCCAGTCCTCACAATTTTATCCTCCATCTTAACACCCTTGGACATATCAAAAAGCATCACCAGTAGCTGTAGCTGAAAGACCTTCCAACCACCAAGACCCATTCCACCCAGGGTTGAAGCTGCTAAACATTGATGCATTTCTGTAATGTAACTATGATAATATCATTTATCCCAATCCCTGACATTCTTTGCCTATAAATTTTTCAGGATGACACTAAATAGCCTGTACCCATGGAGATCATCTGAAATCTGAGTAATCAAAGGCCCCATCACAAAATTCATTTCCAAGAAAATCTAGTCTCTGTAGACTGGACATCAACAGCCTTGGCAAACTCCCACCATTTGGTGGCACAGCTGATATTTCCTAACAGAATCCTCCTCCTGGCGGTAACAGAAACACCAGAATATTCTGGAGAGGTATTCTTTCAGTTAGGGCCTGGTTAGCTAAATCAATAACCATAAATAACTCCCTTTACTAAAGTGCTTGTTACAGTGACAGACACATAAAATGTTTGCTGACCTCTGGAAAAGAGAAAAGTTATGGTCATATGTGAACTCCACTGTCCCCAAACAGGTACTCTGTGAGACTTGCACAGGTATAAAAGGCATGGATACTTAATACAAACACACACACACACACACACACACACACACACACACACACACACACACACAACTTAGATTGGTGGGAAAAGTCCATGAAAAGTCCATAAGAAGTCCAACTCCAATTTGAAAAGTCATGAGAGTTTTCAGACTTCCTAATTTATTAACCTCATATAAGACCACTAAGGTCTCATTCTCCATTTGAAATACCAAATATAAAGTGTATATTATCAACAAAATGCAGTTTCCATATCAATGTGTTTCTTTAATGTCACACTGACTTTGTAATTGATTTCAAGAATATGAATCTCTCATATGTAATTGTCCCTTAAGTCTTAAAATTTGAATCCAATTTTCAGCCTGTTATATTGAAAATTTACTCCTTGCTTAGGTCAAAGGTGATGATTTTTTATCAAAGGACCAATGGAGTATTCGTAAAGCACATCTTAAACTTAAAATCTTAGAGGGTGAGCTATAGAATGAATCTCATATAAACTTTCATTGAAAGTAACAAGCCAGTAAAATAATATAGACTATAGTGTTTACATACATTTCTTAAACACATTAAAAGTCAGCTGGGTTGGTATGCCCCTGGCTGCGAACAGATGACAGGACTGCTGGCTTAGTTCCCTACTCCAGTGAGTCTGGAGGATGGGCTCTGAGCTTGCCTGCAGTCTCTGGTCAAGCTTCCTAGATGGTTGGGACCCGGTACCATATTCAGCAGGAGATAGGGCTATGAATTAGTTTCCCTGCCCTGGCAGGGCAGTAGGTTGAGACCAGGGCCTGCACAGCTCATTGGTTTATAATGTTCAACCTTACTTTGGTAATAATGTTTCCTCCAAATTCTCTCCTTTCCTGGAGTCACTCCATCCTCACACCTGGACTTTCTGTCCTCACACCTATGTAATTTTCTCATCATACCCTACAGATAAAAAACAAAACAAAAATCAAAAGCATATGGCAGCTCCATCCCCCTTGACCCTCCCTTGGGGATGGAAGCACTGGGAAGGGACAGCAGGGCCCCCTTGTCTGTTACAATTTCCTCTCCTCTAGTTCCACTTCTTCCCAGATTTTCTGTCCTGCAACACCCTTAACTCCCCAATGATCATTTGTCACCATTGGGCTTTTAAGGTTATTGAGAAACAGTGAGTAATGTTCTTGTCAAATAATGAGAATGTAAATATTCTGTTTTGGAATAACTGCAGACCAATAATGCTTTAGCTGTGAAACAAAACAAGCAGAATATACTCCAATAAAAATTAAAGAACGATTCAGATACTTAATATTTCACTAATGAACTAAATGATTCAGACATTGATACTGAATCTATTAGTTGTATTTGCATGAACACGTAAAGCTAAACATGTGGACATGTATGTACATAGCTGAATCTACTATATACATTGTCAATTAGCATTTAAGAATGATGCTAGCTACACAGTAAAGGACATCTGAGCAGGATAACAACAGATGTTGTTCCAATACGGTTAAGAAGTTGGTTTGGTGGGGAGATACCACCTGAATGGGTTTATCCAATTCAGGAAAATGTGTATCAATAAAATTTGTTTGAAGAACGGATAATTTTGCAATCCCGAAATTGTTGATTGAGGAAAATTTAGATAAATGAATGTCTAAGCCAGGGAGAAAAGAAAAAGTACAGGGAAAGACGGCATCCTAATTAAGCAAATGATATCAGCCCGATTTATACATGTCAGAGAATGACAGGGACTGAGATAAGCTGGTTATGTTGTACCACATCTGAGCCCTCCTGAAGGGTAAGAGAAGCACTAGAAAGTGGATATGGAAGAAAGATGTGACAAACAAACAAAAAATTATAGCAAAGAAAATAAAGCAGAATGAAACAAACTCAAAGCCTAGAGTATTAAAATCTGAGGAGAGACAGTGTCTGACCACAAAGCCCTCAGTCTTCACCTGACCCAGAGGCATCAACAGTTGTATCAGATTATGAGACTGTTGAGGGTCTTTCTCCAACTGAAACAAAGTTGAGGTGATGGAGAAAATGTCCTAAGAAGGCTCACCTCACAATAGAAACAGAATCATGTCCTAGAAATGAAAATGAATGCTTACAAGTGTGTTCTGACGCTGACACCAGAGAGGACCCATGATTAATTGAGCATTGGGGCATTTTAAACAAGAAATACAAAGGAAACCTGGAAATTAAGAGGGTTGGGTTGCATAAATAGAAAAGAAAGTCATCTCAAGTGACTGCCATGGCCAATTAAGTTTGCAAGAAGGCCTACATTTCTCAGATGCCATTTTTTAGACACCACCCTTTGAGATGAACCTCTAGCTATTGTCATCATAGTTCCACTGTGCAATGGAAATTTTCTCCTAAATAAGGTGTGGTTCAAAGTAATGAACTCTTGAAACAGCAGAGGTGGAACATCACCATGGATGTGTGACCATGATTTTCTCCATCAATCCTTTTCCCATCATCTGCTGCTGAACGTCTGCTATCATCTTTGGTACCTCTAGGCACTCAATCCTGAAAAAGCTTGAAGTGACTGTTTTTAAATACTTGGCATTGTCTGTTTTCTAAATTTGGTTGTGTAGGCACCTTGTTACCCTTTTATGTATCCTATGATTACTTTGGACTCTTTAAAAAAAATGAAATACTGAAGAGCCTTGGCATTGAAATGATAGAGCTCCTGGAACCCCAGAAACATCACAGCCACTTCACTGGAAGACAATTCAGGCTTTCTGAAAGAAACAAATCAACTTAGACACTGAGAACCCCTCTAGCTTAGGTTAATCAGACTATAATTCTGAGGAGGATTAATTTTGGACATTAATTTCTTTGACATTTATTTAAGTCACAAGGAAAACATATTTTATTTTGGACTTTGATTGGTATATATTACTATTTAAGCATTTTAATTTACATCTCTTTTTTGGATTTTAACTCACAACATGAATTTTATATTTGATTTCTGCTTGGTAATTTGATAAGAGGAGGATATTTATAATCAAATTCAGGATACCTGAATGTTGGCCTTTTATTATTAAACTATTTAAGTATTGACATTTGATCTCATTGTGAAGCTTTAAGGTAAATTGGACAAAATAGCTCAGAATAATTCATGATGAGGATAGACTAGGAAATACTTAGCCTTGACTACAGAGTAGCATTAAAGTGAATTTAATCATTATACTTTTCTTATTCATTTTATAGTTTCTGTTATAAAACCAGAAAGCTACTGTATCTCCTGCCTCCAAATAGCATCAACTTTGGAAACGTATGTGTGTGTTGTGTTATTGCCTTAACAATTCTGTGATATGAAGCTATTTAGAGTTATGTGACTTTAGAAAGAAAATGAACAATATTTACCAGTTTGAGAGATCCACAGAGACTTGCACCTGTAGGTTATTTTAATCTCCTTTAAAAAAAACTACCCTGCCTAAGGTAAAGACTGGACTTTGGGTGATCATGCTGTGTCACTGTAGGTCCATCCATTGTAAAAAATGTACCACTCTGGTGGGGGATGTGGATCATATGGGGGAAGAGAAGGGATATGGGAAATTTTTATAACGTCCTTTCCATTTTGCTCTTAACTTAAAACTGTTCTAAAAAATTGTCTTGAAAAAAATCCCACAATTTCATTGGTTATCTGTAGATACATATCCCCTTTGTGAAAAAAATAATGTGTTCATCTCTAAATATAAACCACATGAGAAGAATCAATTAATAATGTATTTGTATACACATATGAACCATGATATAATACCTACATTAAATATTTCAATGGACTGCATTTGTTTCAACACACCAGGGTTCACTCTAGCGATACTCTCCTAGCTGTTCTCTTTGCCTAAAATGATGGGATATCAGTTTGCCAAGCTCTTTCACCTTCTTTAAATCTTTGCTGGAATTTTACCTTTTACATTTGACCAGTCATATTTAATACTGCCACCGATTCCGATTCCAATTGCACACTCCTGACCTCCCTTACTCTGCTCTACATTTTTTCTTTCCTACAGCACTTATCATTTCCTATTATGCCAGATATTTACTTATTTATTATTTTTAATGATTATTGTATATTTGCCCATAAATGTAAGCTCCATGAGAATGCAGATCTTTGTCTTCTCTTTCTTTCTCTGGTATAAAGTGAAGACCTAGAAGCATACAGCGCAGGTATTCAATAAATATTTGCCAACTGAATAAATGATGTAGATCTTTGCTTGCTGGACAGACTTACAACTCTCTGTGGGGTCATAAGAAACATTCATCGTGTGATTACTCTCTAATTCTCTATATGCATCTTCCTTCAAGCCTCCACAACAATTCTGTGTCCCATCCACAGCAAATCCATAAAATGCTTTCTCACTCCTGCTCCAGCCAGACTGATGATAGTTGGAGCATTTTTCTTTTAAACTAGAAGTTGGGCAATAAAGTTAGCTGTCTCTTAGACCTGGTGCCCCATTAATAAATGAATTAAGTTCTACTTATGTTTAAGTTTCACATCCTCTGTGAATACTTATCTACATTTTCTTATATTCACAGGAAAGGTTTGGTGGTTTTTCCTTTATGCTATGTGCTTCTTTTATTTTTGCTTTTCATATCATATTAGTGCTTACTTACTTTTATGTCTCCACATCTAGACTGTGAGTTCTTTGAAGACAGGTATTTTCATACTATTTTGGTATTCCCTGTGCCAAGCGGAGAGCATGACACATAGAAATCATCCTTTACATATTTATACAATGTCTGAAAGATGTATTCAGGTGAGCTCTTCATTCCTCTCATATAGTAATATCTATGAATTTTAAAATATAAGTTTCTAATATCACTGTTAGCCGCAAAAGTGTATTTAACACTTTATATTATTTTTTTATTTCCCTTCATCGCATTTAAAAACTAAAATTTTCTTCTCTTTCATGATATCATGATATCATGATACCATGATATCATGGCCATTATCTCCAAGTTCAATAGCCTGCTTCTTTCCCATTTGTGAGACAGAAGATTCATGCATAACCAGGAATATAAAGGGCATGTGAGTAAACTCTGGTCTGATATTTTATAAACCTTATTTTGTTTCTTTCTTTTTTTGGTATCATCAGCATGTATAGTAAAAAATGTGGTTCTTGTCATAGTCAAGTGGAGAGAGAAGGAGCTGCTTGAAATTATGTACAGAACAGGGCCTGATGCAGTTAGCTGATCTGATTTAAGGTGCAAAGTTGAATGAGAAAAATTAATATTTTATATTTGGTGCATATTGTGAGAAAACTTCCAGAAATAATAGCTTCAGAATAAGTGGAAATATACTTTTAAAGCTAGAAAATATTTTTAAATGGAACTAAATTTACATGATAATGGTGATTAAAATATTGACTTCATTTTGTAAGAAACAGAAAGTGGCAAAGGAATTAACGGCTGTATTGCACATATTATTAGTACTTTATAATATCTGTAAACATCTCCCAATTTATTCACATTCTAAACTACTTGAAGACAGTGATGCTGCAAGGATAATCTTTTAAATTTCATGTATCCTATTATCATGAGTTGAAGTAAATCTAATCTAATAATAATCTCTTAAATTAGTTTATCTCACGCTCAAAAAGAAATTAAAATTTCAATTGGACATAAATACAAATAAATTAACATTCAGCTTTTATTATTATTTAGTTTAAGCTTTCATATATCTATGGAGATAAAGTATATTTTCCTTGTTTGTTATTATTATAATGTACATTAAACAAATGATCCTGTTCAGATAAATACAATAATACCATAGTTACTAATATTTGAGTCTCTTCATAAAAACATAACAAGTGCATAGTAACAGCAAGATCTAAATGACAAACTTTTCAACAAATCTAGGTAAGAAGGTATCTCCACAAAATCCAAAATAGAAGTGGGTGGGGACAAATTGTCAATATTCAAAAAAACAGCATAGTATATGACTCTTGTGGGGAAAAGGTATAGAAAGTAGTGGGTTAGCTGAGAAATTTAAGAGCAAGAGATCCCCAAAATAGCCATCTGGTATTCACTGGAGAGCCACAGGGCAAATTAGGATTAGCAGATGAAATGGAAGAGGTTTTACACTTTTTAAAGGAAGTTGAAGGCAAGCTGAAGGCCAATGGTAATTTAGAGGGACTGGAGTGGATTAGTTCTTTGAACCTTAGAAAGTGAGCTTCCAGAGATACAGAGATCCCTTCAATACAGGGTCCCAAACTGAGAAGAAATTTCTGGGAATGAATTAGAAATATGAGGAATAATAGGAAGGACAGAAAAAGAAGGTCCACATAAAAATGATAGATGGGAACATTACCAGGACATCCCAGAAGTCTAGCTTTCATATTTAAACACTAAATATGCACACACGTGTGTGCACACCCATGTACGTACACACAATCACACATAAAAAAGAAGTGGAAGACGTGGGAGCTTTATGAACTTATGAAAAATTCTATAAGCCACAAATTCTTCAAAAAGTTCAAGTAAACTGATTTGATACAATAATGATCAACAAAAAAGTTGCTATAAGAAAAAAAAGACAAAAAGAAGCAGAATAACGTGTCTACAGACAATTAAAACTTGTCATAGTTATTTCCGTAGAACAGATAAACTGAGCTTTCTATTTAATACAAGGAAAGGACATTAAGAAAATATTACAAAGCACAAAAGAACCACATAAATTGGAATTTTAAAAACTCAGAAATAAATGAACAAAATCCAAGAAATAATTAGTAACCCAAGAAAAATTAAATTCAGAGATGAAGACTGAACTAGAAGGAACACAAGAGTGAATAAATGCAATAGAGTCCATGAAAAACAGGTTTAAAAAGGAAGAGTTTTAAAAACTCAAATAAATAAAAAATTTAATAAAATTAAAATATAATAACTATTGGCAGTAAGCGAAGATTCAACATTTAGTTGCATATAATATGTTTGTTATTATTTATAATTTTAAAATATCAGAGACATTTTCTTGAATTAGAGATTTTAGTGTATATTCTGCAACCTCATTTTCAATGTATGAACAGTTACTACCATACAAAAAAAAATAGAAAGAAAGAAGGAACAGATATTACATGTTTCCTAATGAAATCACAAACTACGTATAGTCTTACCAAAAAAGTAAACTGCAGTCTTATCAAGACTCTGGCTCCAGCTGCCAATTTGCAGGAAATATCGAGATCAGAACATTTTTAATTTCACCACGAGTATGCAATCAACAAAATGTAACACACAGAAAAATCTACCAGATGTTCCAGATTCTTCAAAAGAAAAAAAAATGGAGAAAGTAATCTAGAATTTAAGAATTTTAAAAATGGACCATTCCAGACAGTTACTCTGTAGATATGGACAAATAGAATCTAAAGTTTATATGGAGAGGCAAATGACCTAGAATAGCCAAAACAATATTGAAAGAGAAGAATAAAGTTAGAATTTACACTTTCCAATTTAAGACTTACTATAAAGCTACAGTAATCAAGACAGTGTATTGGCAAAAGAATAGATGAATAGATAAATGCAACAGAATAGTGAGCCCAGAAATAGAGCCACATATGTGGGTCTATAGTCAACTGATCTTTGACAAAGGAGCAAAGGCAAAACAATGGAACAAAGATAATTTCTTCAACAAATGGTGCTGGAATAATTGGACATACACATACAAACAAATGAACCTAGCCACAGACCTTACATCGTTCACAAAAATTAGCTCAAAATGGATCATAGACCTAAATGTAAAACACAAAGTTATAAAACTCCTAGCATATAACATAGGAAAAAAATCCTGATGACCTTGGGTATGGCAATGACTTTTTTAGATGCAATATCAAAGGCATGATTTATGAAAGTAACAGTTGATAAATGGAACTTCATTAAAATTTTAAAAACTTCTCTGGTGTATGGCTCTTAGCATAACTGATGCCGTCTTGGGCCTTATGGTTTCTCCTATCATTTTACTGACCCCACCCAGGATTGTACTTTGCAGAAAATCACTTCTCTGTTGTCAAAGGCTTTGTAGTTAATAGGTATTTTTTTAAAGAATCATTAGGATCAGGTGGTCTCCATGTTCCATTAGTTCCCAAACAATGATAAAAACCTTCACGGACTTATTCCTAACACCCATGAGACTTAGTTACCCATTCTTGAATGTTGACTTAGGAATGAACTTCCTGTTTCCAAGCACCTACTCCCATACCATAGGCTAATTATAAAATTGTCCCAGCGGCCCCTCAGTTGTCAGAGTGCAGCTGTGAATGTTTACGGATCAGTGCCCAATTCTGGCCCCCCCCTGCGAGTAAGATCCATTGATTACATGGATCTGCCTGCCTCATTTTTTGGTCTCAAGATGCCTTCTCAGTTCAGTGGGCACTTTTTGTTCCCTCCATTCTCCAACATCTAGGAAAGACAATGTCAAAAGTATGAGAAGACAACACAGGCTTGGAATAAATATTTGCAAAAGACATATCAGGTAAAGGACTGTAATCCAAAATATACAAGGAACACTTAAAACTCAACAGTAAGAAAACAAACCACCTAATTAAAAAATAGGCCACAGATCTCAACAGACACATCACCAAAGAAGATACACAGATGGTTAATAAGCATATGAAAAGATATTCCACATCATATGTTATCAGAGAAATGAAAGTTAAAACAATGAGATTACCACTACACACCTATGAAAAGACAAAATCTGAAACACTAACAATACCAAATGCTCGCAAGGACGTGGAGCAACAGGAACTTTCATTCATTGCTTGTGGGAATGCAAAATGGCACAGTCACCTTGGAAGACAGTCCGTTACTTTCTTACAAAACAGAACATACTCTTACCATGTGATCCATCCATCGATAACTCTCCTTGGTATTTACCCAAAGGAGTGGAAAACTATGTCCACACAAAAACCTGCACACAGATTTCTATAGCAGCTTTATTCATAATCGCCAAACTTGGAACTAAATTGTTCTTCAGTAGGTGAATGGATAACTAAACTGTTGTACATCTAGACAACGAAATATTATTCTTCACTAAAAAGAAATGATCTACCAAGCCATGAAGAGACATGGAGGAAACTTAAATATGTATTAATAAATGAAAGAAGACTGATTCCAACTATTAGACATTGTGGAAATGTCAAAATTATGGAGACAGTAAAAAGATCAGTGGTTGATAGGAATTGTGATGGGGGGTTGGGGGGCGCTATGAATAGGAGTAGCACAGAGGATTCTTAGGGCAGTGAAAATACTCTGGATGATACCATAATGATGGATACATGTCATTATATTTGTCCAAACACATAGAATATACAACACCAAAATGAGCCCTAGTATAAACTATGGACTTTGAGTGATTATGATGTGCCATTACATTACAATCAATCATAACAAATATACCACTCTGTTGGAGGATGTTGAAAATAGGAGAAGTTATACATGGGTGGAGACGAGGGTATATGAGAAATCTTTGTGCCTTCCCTTCAATTGTGCTGTGAGCCTAAAACTACTCTAAAAATTACAATATTTAAAAATAAATTTAAATTAATTTTAAAAATTAATGGACCAAACTAAAATGCTTGGGGATGGTCATTTGGAAAATAAAACTATAAAGTAATGCAAAGAAATTATTATTACAAAAAAAAGAATGTGAAAAAAAGAATTTATTGTTACAAAATTAAGTAAATTGATCATTTTGGAGGAAAGAAGAGAGTTGAGATTAGGGTCAAGGTTGGGGCAAAAGCTTCTGCTGTGGTTGGCAAAGATCAATTTCTTGGAATGACTGGTGATACAGAGGATTTGCCTTATAATAACTCATTAATATACAGTAAGTCCCCAACATATGAATGAGTTCCATTCTGAGAGCACATTTGTAAGTCCAATTCATTTGTAAGTAAGTCCAACGAAGTTAACCTAGGTACCCAACTAACACAATCGGCTATATAGTACTGAACTGTAATAGGTTTATAATACTTTTTACACAAATAATACATAAAAAGACCAAAAAAACCCCACAAAAAGTAAAGAAAACATTTTTATTCTTACAGTCCAGTACCTGGAAAAGTACAGTGGTACGGTACAAAGTTGGCATACAGGGGCTGGCATCGAGTGAACAGGCAAGAAGAGTTACTGATTGGAGGAGGGAGAGAAGGTGGGAGATGGTAGAGCTGAAGGATTTTCGTCAGCAATAGGAGATGGAGGGCAAGCTGCACAACCACTTGTAGAGGATGCACACACGTGACAATGTAGACAATGTACATCAGACACGTGAACTAACTTACATGATTGGATATACAAATGCACATTTGCATTTTTGAAAGTTCACAACTTGAAGGTTTGTATGTAGGGAACTTACTGTATATCTTTAAACATGAAGTACAGCAGAAAATGAATGATTTTCTTAGAGTGGATGGTGGGTAGAATTTGAGGGAATGAGCAAAGAAAAGACATTTAGTGGTTACAAGGAACTTAGATAAATTTGGTGACAAAAAATTATTTGCAAATTAACTGCTCATTCAAATGATGAGAGCTCATAAAATCATGTATAAATTCAAAGTTTGAATCAAAATTCTAGATCAAAGACATGCAGGTGATCTATTTTAGTTTACAATGCATTTGATGGTAAAATATATTTTTCTCAGTATCTATGGCAGAAAAAATGTTTTAAAAATTATAATGGTTAGTAGTTATATTAATTAAAAATATTCACAAAAGTGTAGTACATTTAATAATAAAATTCCTGACTTATGTGATTAATTAAAGTCCTCTTTCTTAAGGTTTTAAGATTTGTATTAAGAATGTACATTGCAAATATATTCTAAATTATGTAAAGTAATTGTATGTATAGCTTCCTTCAATGAATATCTTAGATGCTATTTTATTCCTGCTTTTTAGTGTTATTGGAAAAAAATTAAAATATATTGAATGTATAGTTTGATATGATCTCAGCTAAAAATCATTCTAAATAAATACAAGGATTTTATGAAATATTTTTGTATAACAGATGCTAATGTTAGCCTAGCAAAGTAGCATTACCACTCTGCAGAGAGCTAATCAATTTATAGTAATCACTTTGATCCATGTTATTTAATTTATATGCTAAGCAGAAGAACTGAATGGATTATTATTACCAAATCGTCCCTTATTATTAATGTTTTCCTGGCTTTCAGATGGTCATTCATAACATCTAATCTATTGCTCTTAAATAGGCAAATGTTAGCTTTAAAGATGTATTATAAAAATCCAATTAAAAGCATACCATATATCTCTAACATTTTATGAAATGATCACATCACAATAGTATTATTGATAACTCAAGTCCTTTTTAATATTTACTGTGGAAAGTTTTTATGAACTCTAAGATAAATAACATATGTTAGTATAAGAACATAGTTTAGTGGGAGGCGTAATTTCTAGTATTGATTTTATGAAATAAATTATTAGTCTACAATAACGTGTTATGTTAGGTGAAATGTTTAGGGTAGTTTTAGTTCCCTTTTATAGTAATTTATGCAAATAGGGAGACTTTGGTTACAAATAACTATATCGATGAAAAAAGGATCAGGGAACAAACATTTATGAAGCAGATTTTTGTGTGTGACTTTCAAAGTACACTAAGTAGTCCCTCAGTTCTGGGAATCCCAGCAGACACCAAAATCTGAAAATGCTCAAGTCCCTTATGTAAAATGGCATAATATTTGCAAATAACCCAGGCACATCTCCCATATACTTTAAATCATCTCTAGATTACTTATAATACCCTAATACAATGTAAATTATATCTAAATAGTTGTTAATACAATATAAATGCTACATAAATAGTTGCCAGCATGAGGCAAATTCAGGTTTTGCTTTTTGAAAGTTTCTGGAATTTTTAAAAAATATTTTCCATTCTTGGTTGATTGATTCCGAGGATACAGAACCCTTGAATACAGAGGGCCATATGTAACTTGAAATGTCAGGCATTGTAATGTACAGTGTCAATTATAATTATCTCAAGTCATGTGAAGCATGGTTTTAAATGTATGTAGTAGTTATACATAGAATCAATATATCAAATTATTAAGAGACCATTATTGGGCAGATCTGGGGGTCTTTCCCATTCTGTTTCATTACTTTCTCGGTCAGTTTACACTTATTTTGAAAATAAGGAGGTAAACGAACAACAACAAAACTCCAAGTCAGGGTCTTCACCAGCACATTTTGCCAGATTGGGAAATTTACATGTAATTTGCATTATACTTTAGCCAGGAGTATGCATTGGAAGCTGAGGAGTTTGTCTCCTTATGGGAAGTTAAGATTTCCCAAATAGAGATTTACTTATAATTACTAGTATAACTGTTCTATGTCACTGAGATAGTTTTAAACCTCAAAGTCTTCCAGCTGGCATGTTTCCGTTAAGATCCAGACCAAAACAGCAATTTTTGGTATGTTAGGATGGAGTAATTTTGCACCTTGTCCCTGTCACCAGGATTTCTTTGGACCCTGTATAAAGGAAATGTTATTTCTAACACATATAATAATTAAAGGTCTCTGTATACAGAGCTGACCATAATTTTTGTAGGATAGTGTTATAGATATTAGTTGATTAACTGAATTTTAAATGAATTGTTGCCTGAGTTTACACACTGGGATTTTTGAAATGAATCACAAAAACATACAGGTTTACTCCTATGTACACATTTCTTCCCTCAATTTGCTACTTTTGTTTTCTTAAATATTGAAAATAGAGTAGTAATTTGACTAAAGTCATCGTTATTCAATCACCCATTTGCACGATTATGCTAAATTTTGAGAGGCTTTGATGACTCTTAAAACACAGTCAAATCAGCTAAACTTTCCCTGAACATGGGCTTTCTTAATCACACACTGTCAGCAGTGCCTAGGTTGTCCATACATCTTCTAGGCCTCTTTCCCCCAGTGGTCACAAAATGTGCTTTTCTCCCATAAACCATAAACTGCTTGAGGCTTGCAATAAATACAGATAATAAAACATACCGAAACCCTACCTGACGTTTAAATAAGTATTAATTCTAACTTTTGCTAGATTTACCAAGAAAAATAAAAACTTAACCTGAAGCCATCATAAGAACTGAGGTCAATGTAAAATCATTGCATTGTGATTATGAAAAAAATAGAGAATCTCGCATATAATCATTTTCATATATCCAACCATCTAGCTGATATTGTCATCCAGAAATTTCTGAAGCATATCAAATTGATTAATTCCAAGATCCGTTCCTTCATTCTGCTCCTAAACTCATTCCCCACCCTTTTATTTTTATCTCACGAACTGGCAAATACATTATTCCAGAATATTCCAAAAGATTCATCTTTAATTTATTTTCTCTCACATCCTATGTCCAATCTATCAACTAATCTATTAGCTCTACCTTCAGACTGTATTTAGAACTCCATCATCTCACCATGTCCATTGTTACCCTCATCCAA
The DNA here is from genome assembly GCF_965194825.1 of Balaenoptera physalus. Classification (NCBI taxonomy): domain Eukaryota; kingdom Metazoa; phylum Chordata; class Mammalia; order Artiodactyla; family Balaenopteridae; genus Balaenoptera; species Balaenoptera physalus. Next base: position 159,288,670 of record NC_138890.1, read on the forward strand.
TTTACTATGCACTCATTAGGCAATATTTACTGAGTGATTACCACATCTCTGTCACTGTTCGGTTGTGGATACAGCAGTAGGAAAAACAAAAAACAAAAACAAACACCTGCCTTCCTGGGTCTTATCTTCATGAAAAACTCTTGGCCTAGATCATTGACATAGCCACCAAATGGATTACATGAGATTCTCCCTCCTGTCTGCAGATTTTCTAAACTTCAGCCTTTAAAAATGATAAACCAGAATTTGGCTCTTGTCACAAATCCTTAGATGGTTTCACATTTCACTCAGAATAAAAGGCAAAGTCCTTAACAAGTCCAACTAAAGGCCCTGTGAGCTCTGACCCCCAGCCACATGTCACTTGGATCACGTCTCCTCAGACCCTTTCACCCACCCTGCTCATAAATACCAGTGTCCTTGCTGTTCTTGAATGGGTAAAGGACATTCCCACCTCTTGGCCTTTGCATCTGCTCTTTCTCCTTTCCAGAAGGTCTCTTTCCACATATTTTCATACCTCCTAATCCCTAGTCATGCTTTTTCTTTTAATTGAAGCATAGTTGATTTACAAGATTATGTTAGCTTCAGGTGGATAGCAAAGTCATTCAGTCATACATGTATATATATTTTTTCAGACTCTTTTCCATGATAGATTATTACAAGATATTGAATATAGTTCTCTCTGCTATACAGTAAATCCTTGTTGTTTATTTTATATACAGTGGTGTGTATTCATGGATCTTATTACCACCTAAGATGTAAATATTTATTTCTTTTTTTCTAGTCCTCCAACTAGATTGTAAGGATCATAAGAAAAACGGCATTTAATTTATCATTGCCATTTAATAGTGCACAAGTAGGAGCTTAAAATACATTTTGAATATGTTTATAAATGAATTAATGTATGCAATATTAATTTAGCATTCAAATAAAGTGTAGAACCAAAACAAAACTCCTTAGGAATTATATGTGTAAACTTTCTAAAGCATATAACTATTGGCATATTTGTATATCTACTATATATTTATTTATGTATTATTTATAATATAAATGAGTTTCATACTTTCTCCAAAAAGGAACTTGACATTTCTCTATAATAAATTTACAAATAGACTCAATCATTTAAGGCATTATGCTTGAACTACTTACATAATTTTAAACAATTATATACAGATTGCTAGAAATTACAGCTTGGACAGATGATGAAAGGTTTCTCAGAATTTTTATCTTCTGATGTTTGAGATATAAATATGAATCCCTCCTCTCTAATTTGCTGCAGCCAAGATGTAAATTATATTTAGTATGGTTTTATAGAGTACTGCAGAATAAATGCTTATCAACTTTTGTATCAATCAAATACAAATCTCAGTAGGAAGAATCATTGCTTGATGAATTTCATGAGGCCATTGAGTTGACAATAAGTCCAAGAAATTAGGGTTTGATTTTTGTGAATGTTGACATTCTTTGCCATGCATGAAAATGAATGAAGATATAGATAATGTCTGCTTTCACACATGGGAACAACCTATCTTGGTCAAGACAGAAGTTAAAAAATGAATGTTTCGTTGAGTTGTATGGCTGCAATGAAAGGCAGCCATAAACCACAAAGCTGATTTTAGAGACTTCAGGGTGCTTTTTTCAGCCACAAACCATTCCTGCAGAGTCTATGTTGTTTGTCACCCCTTCCAAAATGATACTGAGGCATTGGATCAAGCATGGGAGATATATGGGCATTCAGAAAGAGATGAATGCATGGATTTAGAAGCCAAAGTACAAGGATATATGTGACATTATTACAGATGGGTTCAGTACTTTGACGAGAAAAGGATGAGCTATCAAAGACTAAGACGATGTTCATTAGAAATATAAATTCTGCCATGACCGGCTTGATGTCAAAATGCATTAAATACTCCTTGCAATCTAGAGTATTTATCCAACTAGGAGTATAACATTTGCTTAGATTTTAAACCTTATGATTAATACATGATAATCATGGGTAATAAATTTTTCACAAATTATTTTTCATTTGACAGCCAGGATGATTTATTAGGTTTGTGAATTCATTTAAAATTCAATACCTTTGGGTGCTGCATCACTGAAATTAATGAGCCAGATTCTCCCACTAAGTTGCTTTCAGCCTCCTAGGGTCCTATTAAATTAAGTTCTTCAGTACATTAGATGTTTCCCTAATGTATTAAAGAGTTAATACATCCTACATTGGGGAAGTACCATATGAATTTTTAAAAATTAACAACATGTCATTTTTAAAAATTTAAACAATACCTTATTCGCATATAGTTTCATTTCTTTAGGTTTATAGGGTTCTTTTAAAAATAGAAGTGTTTCAGGCAAGTGAAATGGATGACTTGTTTTTGTTCCATCATTCACAGGGAAACCTTTTAAGAAATATCATCCCCCTTGTCTAGTTCCATCTTTGCTACTATCAGGATAAATTTGCCTCTAGTAGTTGTAGAAGCAGGAGAATGCAAAATAAGAGCAAGTTCCATTTGTTTCCTGGGAACGCAGGGCTAGTAATGAGTGATTAGCCAAATCCCCACAGTTACTATTTGTAAACACTTTGTCATTTTGTAGGAGTTGGCAGGTAGTAGTAAATAATCTTTTTGTGGCTAACGTTAACATAATTTTGCCTTAACAGAAAACAGAAACAATAGGAACTAATATCACTTTGCCTTAAATATTATACTGTTTAACATTGCCACATACAAAGAAAGAAATGACACACTAGGTACAGCTAATATATTTTTCAGGTGAGAAATATTTACTCACACAATAAAGGACCTTGAGAAATGAGGAGTGAAGAAGTAAGCGAGAAAGCCTTCCTACTTATAACATATCCATACGAACCCAAGCACACACACAAATACATCCTTAAATAGAGTTACAAGCATATAGTGCAGATCTTATGGCATTTAGGGAAGAAGAAACATAATATGAAAGTATTTTCTATAAGCAATAGGACTATTATACTACCTCGCAAAGGCATATGGTATATATAAATTATTGAATATTAGTTGAATAAAGTTACTGAGATGTCCTCAATTATGAGTAATATATTCCCTTCAGGAAATACTTCTAACCCTCCATTTCAGCTGAGTTTGTTTCTTTATATATTATATATATATATGTTTAATATATAACACATAATTGTACATGTTTATATAATGTATAGAATTATACATATTTATTTATATAAATAAATGTATATAAGAAAGAATATTCTCCCCTTTTACTATTTTTTTTTCTTCAAGGCTAATGTAATAGTATCATTTTCCTTTCCAAATTGCTCCCTTTCTCTTTAATCCAGACTAACTCCTTTTCACATTTTAGATCTCAGTTTAATTTTACTTTCTTAGGAGACCTTCTTAGACCCCCTAAATATTTAGGTCCTTTTCTATGTTCTCTTAATGCCAGTCAATCACAACACTCATCATACTTTATGGCAGTTGTGTTTAGTAATATATTTCTATCCCTTGATCCACATGAAAACACATATGTTAACAATTATCTTTTTCTTATTAATATATAAAATCTGAATAATTTACATTTTCACAACAAGCCATGCCTTAGAATAGTAGACCTATGTAATTCAAAAAATAGAATTAGTGAATTGTCTAATGTTTCAATGCTTAACTTAAAAAATAAAGGATTGATTTTATTTAGATTCTTTTTTACTCCCCATCAGTATTAGAATTTGAGCTAATGTAGTAGGTCTTTGGCTAATGCTCAATAACCTAAAAAAATATCATTTTATTATTAGGCATTGCTGTGTTTTATGCACTTTAAATTCATAAATTGATTTTATTTTTATACTTTTCTTTAAAAAATGTGTTCATTGTAGAAAATATAGAAAAACAAATAAATAAAATAAAAAGGAATAATTTGTACTCAGAAATAATTGCTGTTCATAACCTGCTGTATATTTCTTCAACTGTTTCCTATTCATAAACTTACATGGAAACAGTAGACTTGTTTAGAGCTTAAAATTTTAAACATTCATTGCCCTGGAGGATGAGTCAGTACGCCAGCAGTGTCAGTATTCATTTTCCTGAGATGTTTTATACGACATGTTGTGAGAGCCAGTTAAGAGCAGTACAACACAGGTTGGTTATTGTTATTTTTCCACCTGGACTAATGAGCTGAGAACGGGTGCAGGAAGCAGCCTTCACATGCATGTCAATAGAAGACACTAGAAAACTTTCTTCTGGGCCACCTTACAAGATGTAAAAGATGAGTTTACACATTATGCAAGTGGCAGAATAAGCCAATGAAACCTGAATATTTCTTTTAATGTAACTTTATTTTTATCTGCAAACTGAGGGGTAAGCATTCATGTATAACCATCTGCATATATGTTCACTCTATAGTTACTACTTTAAGACCTACTTTTTTATTTACCATTTTTCCTGCCAATATACTATCATATTGTTTCATTTTTAATGCTTGTATAAAATTTCATTATCACTATGCCTTTTTAAGAACATTTTTTAATAAAAGTCTGTGTGAATGCACAAATTGCAAAGGTAGAGCAATTTAGGAACTTAAAGTGACTAAAACTGTGCCTAATTTCTCTTTAAGTATAATTCAACAGGGCTAGAGATTGGTGTTCTATTGAATATATTTTGCATTCTAAATTGGACCTGCTAGGATACTATTTAAATATCATCCTATTTAACCTTTTGAAATACAAGATTTGCTTTTTAATGGGAAGTTGGCATTCCATCATAAAATGAAACCAAATGTACTTTGACATAATTAGTGCCAGCAGTAGTAGGCTTTTATTTGTGCATTATGGGTTGCATATAATAAAGATATAGATTCAGCCTAATTTATTTTACCCAGGAAAGATGGGGAAAAAAATTCAAGGAAAAACAGTCTTTACTTCAGGTTTAATAATGAAGCAATACACATAACTTATGATAAATATTTCATCCATTCCTTAGAATAAATGCTATACAAGTAAAGTTTACAAAAGTGATATCACAAACCTTCCTAGGGATAAAGCAAGCTAATTATTTTTTTTAATGTATGAAAAATTAAATAGAGCAATATTCATATTATGCTGTAATTATTTATTTGAAGGTCAGTGTCTTAATAGACTGAAGGTAAGTGTCTAGGTTTTATCTTTGTATATGATGAATAGAGACAGTGTCTGACAGTCAGGAGCGCTCAATAAGCATAAGTGGAAAGGGGGAGGGAAAGAAAAAAGAAGAGAAAGAGGATGGGAGAGAGGAGAGGAGGAAGATAAAGGCAAACCTGGGAGAAGTAACTGAAGGAGAAAGGAAGAAAAGATCTATAAAGTGCTGTAATTTGGGTGTAATCTCTCTTTTTTTTTTTAACTGAATCAAATTATAAAGATTTCCAGATGACTATCTGAAGCAGTTCATAGTTCACACTTTTGAAGTGAAAAACTAAGGTTAATTATTTGTTTATTTTAGTAATGCTAAATTTGCTGGTAACAGAAGATAGTTAAAATTGTATGGCTTATCAATCATTGACAGGTTAATTAAAGTAAAGATAATTGTTCCTTTATCTTAGTTCTTATGGTACTGAAATTGTTAAGGAAGTTTCTATTACTAACCTGGGTTTACTTTAAGGTTATTTGTAAGTGGTTACGTGACAAAATGGAAAATAAAAACATGTCTAATATATGGATTACTCTATTGTATTAAAAAAAATAATTATAAGGACTTCTTTCTTGGTTGAAGCTTATCCTTATTCTTTCAAGTTATAACATTTTCTTGAATACACCAGTTAGTAATAAGTAAGAACAGCTGAACAGGGCACTTTTTATCCATTGTTTTTCTTTACTCCAACTTTGAAATAGGAATATTAAATTGTATAAATTATTCTGAAAATATTAAAATTTTTATGCCAGATAAAGCTTTAGAAAGTGACACATCTTATGTTTGAATGCCCTCTATAACCAAATATATTCTCCCCTATTCTAAACCATGGCTGACTTCCTTAATAGCAGGAAATTCACTTGTCCAAAGTCAGCCATTGTAATTTTTAGATATATATCATGATTTTAGATGCTTCTTTTCAATACAACCTAAATTTCTCCTTCTATTTTCCACAACCTGAAAGTTGTTCTTACTGGTAACCAGGTCTCCTCCTGAAATATGGGACACGGTTTAGAGCACAAGGGAGCTTGCTGCAAAATTTTCCATCTGAAGAGAAAAATGGTTAGTTCCAGCTCAGGTCCCAAAGCACAGATGCTGCAGAGCTAAAAGAATCAAACACATGTTTGTGTTTGTTGGTTTGTTTTTAAGCTATCATGGTTGATATGAACAGACTGACTCAGGATCTGGAAAGAAACTGTAGAAGATAAAAAGAGATGCAGATTAATTGGTTAAAAATTTTAATTGTCTTACAGGGTCTACTACCCATCTAATTTGTCTTATCATACCATACATGTTCTTGTCTTGCTATGCCTAGGATGTTTTATTAAACAGCCAAAACTCTACTGATACATTTTTAACAGTTTTGAGTGAACTCAGCATTTTATAAACAACGTTTTTTAAATTTTGGACTTTCTGTTTCCAATATTCATTTTATACTTTTTCTTTGAAGAGAATCATTAGTTTTAGTAAAAAGAAACCTTTTTAAACAATTATTTTTTTTCTAGATCCGCTGAGTGATCTAAGAAATTCCTTTTGCTCTGTGATACAAGAAACTTCCTTAGCTTGTCTTTATTTGTGAAAGGGCTTGGCTTCCATTAAAATGAAAAGCAACTTGAATATCACTGTGCACAATTGTTTGCAACATCAAAGAATCCTACTTTTGGCAACACTTGACAGTATCGTTGGTAGTGTCTAGCTCTTGCTTTGCATTGAAATTTATAGGGAATCAGAAAATAACAGGGAATTGAGAGAAAATCTTTACCAGGTCTCTATCACTTAGGGTCCTGTTATTTTTGTTTAACTATGATTAAATAATTAAAGTTTGATCTAGCCCTGAGAAGTGGAACATACCTAAGTTTGGCTTACCCCTAATAAATAAAAATAAAAGGAATTATATTTTTCTATCAAGATGTTGGAGATTTGACACAAAACTCTCATTCAAAATGCATAGTAATTTTAGAAAAATGTAAAAATAGAAAATCACCATCACGTAATGAAAATTAAAAATAAGATGAAACCTTTTAATATACACACACACAGTTATGAATACGTGTAAGCCATGGCATTTGGTCTTCCATATCTCAAAGGCATCAGTAATGGTCAATAGGTTGCCTTTCACAAAATAACAGGGACTACAATTCCTCCACATTAGTAATGTCTTAGAACAAGTATCACTACTTAAAACTAGAGTCTGGTGTTGGGCTCCCTTGATTAAAAGTTTGAGGGCAGAGGCAGAAAACTGCCAAAATCTAAAACTTTGTTTAAGACCTGAGCCATACATACAGTACTCAGTGAGTGTACCTGAATAGCACCACTATGTCCTGGAAAAGGAACTTTGAAATACATTATCAGACCTAGTGTTCTACTAAGTTTGGGGGTTGTTAATATGGGTAATTTTAAACCAATTTGACAAAGAGCGATGGCCACAGAGTGAGAAAGAAGAAAACACTAAAACATACACGTGCACGCACACACAAACATAAACTGTTCTTATTCAAAATGAGCATGTACATGTAAATTCTTCCCTGTGAAAATTTACAGTTGAAATAATAACCACAAAATCAACAAGGAGACGGTAAAGTATACAGGTTAAAATTATTTTTATGAAATTATATAAAAAACAAATATTTAGACTGCTCAAGAAGATGGAGACATTAATTAAAATTATAAACAAAAAATTATGAAATACATATGAAATAATAAAATGTGAAATTTAAAAATCAACTAAATTGTTAAATTTTATAAATTTAATTTTAAAATTATTCAATACATTAGGACATATTCTTAATTTCATAAAATCCAAAATTTGTATAGCACCACAAAAGACCCTGAACAGTCAAAGAAATCATGAGAAAGAACGAAGCAAGAGGCATCACACTTCCTGACTTCAAGCTATACTACAAATCTATAGTAGTTAAAAATATGCTACTGGCATAAAAACAGGCAGGCGGACCAATGGAGTAGAATCAAGAGCTCAGAATTAAACCCCCAGATATACAGTCCACTAATATTTGACAAGGAGCCAAGTGGGAAAAGGATAACCTCTTCAACAAATGGTTCTAGGAAAACTGGATAAACACATGAAGAAAAAGGAAATTGGACCCCATCTGACACCACTTACAAAAATTAACTTGCAATGGATCAAAGACTTAAACGTAAGACCTGACACCTAATAATTCCTAGAAGAAAACTTAAGTAAGAAGTTCTTTGACATTGGTCTCAGCAATGGTTCTTTTAGATATGATGCCAAAAGTACAAACAACAAAAGCAAAAATCAATGTGTGACGATATCAAACTAAAAAGCTTCTACACAGCAAAGAAATAATCAACAAAATAAAAAGGCAACCTACAGAATGGGAGAAAATATCTGTAAACCATATACTGGGTAAGAGGTTATCATCCAAAATATACAAAGGATTCAAACAACTCAATAATGAAAGAAACAAACAATCCAATTTAAAAATAGGCAGAGAAACCAAATAGACATTTTTCCAAAGAAGACATCCAGATGGCCAACAGGCGCATGAAAAGATTCTCAATATCATTAATAATCAGGGAAATGCAAGTCACTATGGAAAACAGTATGGAGATTATTTAAAAAGTTAAAATAGAACTAACATATGACCCAGCGACTCCACTTCCTTTTATATATCCAAAGGAAATAAAAACAGGATTTCAAAGAGGTATATACAATCATATGGTAATTGTAGCATTATTCACAATAGCCAAGATACAGAAACAACCTAAGTGCCAGTCAACAAATGAATGGATAAAGAGAAATATTATTCAATCATGAGAATGGAGGAAATTCTGCCATTTGTGACAACATGGATGAAACTTGAGGACGTTATGCTAAATGAGATAAGTCAGAAGGAGAAAGACAAATACTGTGTGATATCACTTACATGTGGAATCTTAAAAAAGCCAGGCTCCTAAAACCAGAGAGTAAAATGGAGGTTACAAGGGGCTAAGGGGTGGGGGGATAGAAGAGGTGTTTAACAGTACAAACTTGCAACTAGTAGATAGATCAGTCCTAGAGACCTAATGCACAGTATAGTGATTATAGACAACTATATTGTATTATAATGTCAAATTTGCTAAGAAATTAGATCTCCATTATTCTAACCACAAAAAAGACATGGTAATTATGTGACATGAGAGAGGTGCTAGCTAATGCTACAATGGAAATCATGCAGCAGAGTATCAAAGCAACATGTACAGCTTAAACTTACACAATGTTGAATATAAAATATATTGTATATTTATTTATATATTATATATTATATAATTGAAAAATAGCTATAATTTTAATGATTTTATATTTGGGAAAAAATAATTCCTGATAAGTTAAAGGTGTACATATGAAAAATCAAGCTTTATAAACATTTTAAATATAGAATAGAATGCTGTATGAATTCAGGGTAGAAAAATATGCCTTTACAAACACTCAAGAAAAAAACTAACAAGAAAATGTAATAAATTGTACAAGTTTATCATTAAAATCTTTGGTCCACAAATTACCCAACAAACAAAGTGATAAAAGTGATAGAGAGAAAATATTTGTCCTGTAACTATGATTATATTCCTACAGTTCTGCATAGCAACCATTCTATTTTTCCAACCAGACATGTAATGATAATTACTTTCCTTGCCTACTGCCTACTTAGAACTTGTGTGGTCATTGATTTGTTTTGATCAATAAACTCTGCAAAGTGACATGTGCCACAATGTCATTTCTGGGTCAGAGCTTTAACAGCCATTTCTCAATTTGCTTCCTTTCTCTTTCTCTTGTCTCTGGGGAACAGAAGTATCCTAGACCACACAGTGGTTGCTCAGCAATGGCTCCCAGAGGGAGGCTGATGGAAAGCAAGGGCCCAGCTGACTCACAGTGAATTTGTATCATGAGTAACATCTAAACATTTGTTTTTTTCTGGTTTTATTTTTTCATCATAATATAATTTAGTCATATACTATATCAAAATTTAGCATAATTCAGTTACTTCTAATTAGAATCAAACTGTGTAATAACACACAAAACATTTTTTAAACCCCAACACATTAAAAGAAAAATTGAAACCAATCTGAATAGGCTATTCACAGAAGAGAAATCTCAAGTGGTTTAAAACTATATGAAACTACATGAAACTTATAATGCTTTCCTGGTAGACATCACTTGGTTTTAATGCCCAATGTCACAGAACTCATGCAACTCAACATCAAAAAACCAAACAACCTGATTAAAAAATGGACAGAGGAACTAAATAGACATTTTTCCAAAGAAGATATGCAGATAGGCAACAGGCACATGAAAAGATGCTCAACATCACTAATCATCAGAGAAATGCAAATCAAAACCACAATTGCCTCATACCTGTCAGAATGGCTATTATCAAAAAGAAAACAACAAATGTTGGCAAGGATGTGGAGAAAAGGATACTCTTGTACGCTGCTGGTGGGAATGTAAATTGGTGCAGCCACTGTGCAAACGTATGGAAGTTCCTCAAAAAATTAAAAATACAACTACCACACAATCCAGTAATTCCACTCTTTGTTATTTACCCAAAGAAAATGAAAACACTTATTTGAAAAGATAATAGGCACCCCAATGATTATAGCAGCATTATTTACAATAGCCAAAATATGAAAGGAACCTACAAGTCCACTGATAAATGAATGGATAAAGAAGATCAGGTAAATATACAAAATAGAATATTACTCAGCCATTTAAAAAAGAAATCTTGCCATTTGCAACAACATGGATGGACCTAGAGAGTATTATGCTAAATGAAATGTCAGACAGAGAAAGGTAAGTACTGAATGACTTCACCTCTATGTGGAATCATAAAAACAAAACAAATGAGCAAACATAACAAAACAGAAACAGAGCCATGGATACAGAGAACAAACTGGTGGTTTCCAGAGGAGGAGGAATGGGTTAGGGGGATGAGAGAAATAGGTGAGGGAGATTAAGAGGTACAAACTTCCAGTTACAAAATGCATGAGTCACAGCTATGTACAGTATGGGGAATATAGTCAATAACAATGTAATATCTTTGTATGGTGACGGATGGTAACTAGATTTAACATGGTGATCGTTTTGAAATGTATAGAAATACAAAATCACTATTTTGTACACCAGGAACTAACATAGTGTTCTGGGTCAAGTATACTTCAAAAACAACAAACAAACTCATATAAAAGGAGATCAGATTTGTGGTTAACAGAGGAGGGGGAGTGGGAGAGGGGCAATTGGATGAATGTAGTCAAAAGGTACAAATTTCCAGTTACAAGGTATAAAAGTACTAGGGGTGGAATGTACAACATGGTAAATATAATTAGCACTGCTGTATGTTATATATAAACATTGTTAAGATAGTAAATCCCAAGAGTTCTCATCACAAGGAACATTTTTTTTCTTCTATTTTGTATCTATATGAGATGATGGATATTCACCAAACTTATTGTGATGATCATTTCATGATGTTTGTAAGTCAAATCTTTATGCTGTACACCTTAAATTTATACAGTGCTGCATGTCACTTATATCTCAATAAAACTGGAAGGAAAAGTATGTATTTTTTTATAGATAACAGTGTGAGATAGAGACTATACCATCTAACTGCATATTTTTCCTTACTAATTTTGGGAGATTTAATCTGCCTTGGACTGAGAAAGTGTGTTTCCAGTTCTCCTTTCACATTCGGTAGTCTCTATGGAAGTTGTTCTTACACTCTCAGGTGCATACATATAATAACTATTATAATGGAAAGGGTTTAACTGTAGACTTTAGCATTGCAAAATTCCTTCTGTAACTATTTGTTGACTTTTGATCTCAAATTTATCTTATCATATATTAAGAGGTAGAGGCTTGGCCCTATCATCTCTTCTAGACCAATGGCTCTAGAGCTTCCTCTAGCATGTTTTTCTCTTTCTGTATCTTAATCTGAAATTTTCTTTCTGCATTGTCCCTAGTGTCCTCAGCAACGATGGTCTTTTCCTGGATGGGTGCTTAGGTTGGTTAGTTTTGAGTGATTTACAGTAATCAAACCATCCTAATGCCATTACTTTTTTACCAAAGTCTCCTTGCAATTATGTGGGAATTGAAGCCCAGAAAAATTCTTTCCAATCTTAGTTGTTCTTAGATTTTTCTGCCAAGATTTCCAGTGAGTTCATTTGACAATATTGGGGTATTCTGATTCTCACTGTAGAATGTCTAAATCAAATACAGGTGTTGGGAAAAGCACATCATGTGTCAGTAAAAGACAACTTTATCTCAGATATTACACTCAAAGAAACTGGTGAACAGTAAACAATGTTTCTAACATTTTGCAATGCACTATAACATTATAACAGCATGTTAAATGTATAGGTGTACTAGGGATGTTATTTGTGTGTTTGCAGTGGTATGTATAGCTTAAAATTTTTTCCTTTTTGAAATAATAAGAAGTAGGATATTGGCTTGCATTTTTTCCTCATATTTAGCATGCTTTACTATGATAAAGCAGGGAATTTAAATGCACTAGTGATCAATAAAATATAAATTTAAAAAAATTGTAAAAGAACATCAGATTAGCAAAGACTAAAGTCTAGTGTCACCAATTATTGGTGGGAATGTAGATGCATGGCGACACTCATACATTGTTTGAGGAATTTGCACAAATAAATATTTGTACAAATATTTTGGAGAGTAACTTGATAATATCTAGCCAATTGTAAGACACATGTAACTGGTCACAAAGAATAAATCCCACTACTAAGTTAATAACGTATAGAATCTTGAATATACACTAAAGAGAAAGATGTTTCAAGAGTTTTATTGGACAATTATTCTACAGTGTATAATTCAAAGCAACTTATGCTTCTCTACACTTCATTTTTTTAAAAATGTATTTATTTATTTTTGGCCGTGCTGCATGGTTTGTGGGATCTCAGTTCCCTAACCAGGGATTGAACCCTGGATACGGCAGTGAAAGCCCGGACTCCTAACCACTAGGCCACCAGGGAACTCCCCCTCTATACTTTAATACAAAGAAAAGTTATATCATGCTCTAATACAATAAAATAGTTGAAATGAATGATACAGCAATAAAAGCATCAACCAAAATAAATCTAAAACAGAGACAATGTTGAGTGAAAAAAAGATCAACATGTAAAGAGATATATACAACACGATTCCATGTAATAGCAATATCAACCTATTTCTGTACAACCTATAACTACAAAATTTAGTGGCTTGAAAGAACAAAATGTTTGTATCATTTCTCACAGTTTCTGTGGGTCAGGAACATGGGAGTGACGTTTCTGTGCTGTTCTGGCTGAGGGTCTGAATGAGATTGTAGACAGATACTGGTTCAGGCTACCATCATCTATTGGCTTTTAGTGATAGATCACCCTCTTCCAAGGTGGCTTGCTCACATAGCTAGCAAGGTGCCATTGTTTGTTGGTAGGAGGCCTCAGTTCCTCCTTACATGGGCTTCCCCAAATGGCAATCTGTGTGTCCTCAGGACATGGTAGAAGGTTCACTTGAAAAACATATATACAAGAGGCCAAGACAGAGCTGTAATGGCTCTATAATCTCACCTCAGGTGTCACAACTGTCACCTCCCCCAGAGTCTACTGCTTACACAGACTAGTCATTACTTACACATTACTATTCAGTAATGGAAGAAACTACTCAAGGGCAGGTTTACTAGTAGGCAAAGATAACTAGAGTCCATCTTTGAGGCTGGCTATCAAATACTGTTATATAAAATGTCATGAAAATTAAAAATACCATATATTTGTTATATATAAACACATATGTAGTCAAGTGAAATAGAAAATTCTGCAGATGATGAACAGCATCTTTGGATAGTGGTTACGTCTGATGGGAACAGATGAAGATGGGATTAGAGATTGGTCTATGGGGTCTTCAACAACGTCCACTTAATTATGAAAGAGTATGAGGATTTGATAGATCTGGGTGTTAAATATATAGATGCTTATCATCCTTTCTCCTGTAAGTTTCCATAGAGGAAAATTACTTCATAATTAATAAACAAATACATATGAGCAGCTTTCATAATTGCATGAGAGATAAATAAATCACTGCTCTCAGATGTTGTCCCCTTGACAGATGTCATCAAACCAGCAAACACTGGCTGTCCAGCAAGAGAATAGCTCTTGGACACTTAAGACATTGTCTTGTCCTCAAAGTTTACTTTGTTAAGACATCCCATTTAAAGAAGGCCTCAGTTGACACAAATAATCCCTAAAGGGAAAAATCCCATGTGGTCCTGGATTTCCAGAAAAGTCTTGATAATGTGAAAGGGGATATTCCACCCACAACTGTCTACATCTTGCAGGGGCATCTCATCAGTCAATTTGACAACATGAGGCATTCTCTACCTTAGGATTTATCTCGAAAATTTCAAGTCAGTATTAGCAGCTGACATTTCTATAGTAACTACTATGTGCCAGGCATTAGGCTAAGTCCTTTGCATGTATTATTTCATCCTAAAAACAACATTATGGCATGCCCTGCATATTCTAAAAGGTGCATTTTCTTAAGGCACAGGGCAGTTAAGAATCTTGTTATGCAAATTAGTGGCAGATCAAAAATTTTACCTAGGAAATCTGGCTATTATGTTATCACCTTTCTACTGATTCTCGTTACTCTTGTTCTCTGATTACCACCTTAGAATCACCTTTAAAAAACTCTTCATAGATCTGTGTACCCAGATCTCCACTTTAAATATGGCAATAGTGAAGTCATAATCTTTCTAATGACAGCTTGAAGGGCTATGACTTTCCCCCTCATGTCTAACACTGGGAAGATGGTAAATCCAGACCAACTACAAATTTCTGGAGCCCTGAGTTTGTCAAGACAAGGGAATCCTGGGAAGGTCACCACCAGCCTCTGTTAGGACCCATGTTAAAGGCCAAGTGGCATAGCAGGGTGCGTATGACTCACCCTGTAATGCCCTTGATTTGGAAACCCACTATGGTGATTGAGCTTCCTGATATTTCACATAGGATCATTTAGTCACTGTCTTAGCCAGCCCAGGATGTCATATGTACACCACAACCTGGGTATCCTAAGCAAGAGAAATTTATTTCTCATAGTTCAGGAGACTATGAAGTCCAAGGTCAGAGTGCCAGCACGATAGGATTCTGGTGAGGACCTTCTTCCTGGCTTACAAATAGCTGCCTTCTTTCCATGTCTTCATGTGGCAGAAAAAGATAGAGAACAAGCTCTCTTGTGTCTCTTCTGATAAGGACACTAATTCTTTCAAGAAAGCCCCACCCTCATGAGCTCATCTAAATGGAATTAATTCCCAAAGGTCCCATCTCCAAAACCTATCATATTGAGGATTGGGGCTTCAACACATGAGTTTTGGGGGTCATAATTCAGTTGACAGCAGTCACTAAGCCTCATGAATCATCTGGTGCTCATGGTCGGCCACTCAAGCTCAGCCAGGGAGGGTTGTTCACCTTCACCAACTTTTTATCCAGGAAGGTCTGATCATTGCCATGGAGTTGCTTACACAGTGCTCTCAGAAGCCACCTCTCAGGGATTGCAACCACAAATTCAAGGTGATATCATAGATCAGTTTCTAACACAGTGGAGACACATACTAGGCCTTAAAGTAATCATTTTCCACTACTCTTCTAGTCCACACTCAGAAGGCAGTTTTCTTTTTGGTGACTTAATACCTGTAATTCAGGTATTTGCTCTAACTTGTATTCCTTTGAGGCTAAGATGTGTACCCACATGGACTACATTTTCCCCTCAAGAGTGTCAGATGTTCTGTTCAATTCTTCATTTTAAACAAATCTTAAGAGTTTGTGAAATATCCTTCTGATCTGAGGGTAAGCAATAGAAATTCATTTTTGAACAGTATTAAATAATAAGACAATACTACCTTTTATTCTACTTCTGTTCATAAGGTTTGACTTCACTACTGAGTTTGAAGCCCCTGGGCTTTATCCTATTGCTAGATCTTGGCCTTTGCTCTATAAATCGGCATATAATTTAGTAGTAGAAAGCCTCTGTCTATCTTGTTTTGTCTTTTAGTAGTTTAGGAGATCTAAGGTGCACAGGACAAAGACTCTGTAGCTGCTAACTCCCTTCTCTGTTACAAAAAGTCATGCAGACTTCCTCCCAACATGCTTCTCATCTTGTTTGACCTGCCTTCTCAGGCTGTCCAAATAATAAGAATCATAGAGCCTCAGATCCAGAGTGTCAGTAGTTTAATATGGATTTTATCTCAAATATGTCCTCTCTTAGCCTAGACTTTGTCATATATTTTGTAGAATGTAAAAGTTTTCCTCTGTGGGTTTCCAGGAGTCACAGAATTGTTGTTACAATTAAGCCGTTATAACAAGATAACAGTGTTCCTGTTGAGTATATACCAACCACGATGTGAAAATCTCTTACTATAATATTTTGGGCAATCTAAATAAATCACTAGAAAAGATCTACTTGTAGCTAGCTTGCCTATGTACAGATGGTGTGTTTTGAAAGGACAGGTTTATTGTATTTTAATTTTGCAGGCAGCAAACGATGATAATAAATAATGTTTCTCGGGACTGACTGTAGGCCATTTGGCATGTATTGCCTTATTTAATCCTATGAGATAGGTACAATTATTTTCCATATTCTACAGCTATGGAAACTAATTCTTATAGTTTAAGGAACTTGCTGAAATTAGATGGTTAGTAAGAGGTGGAACTGGGATTTAAATGCTGATATTCTGACTGCAGAGACCAAACTCTTAATCACTGGCCTCTATTATCTATCTATCAGTAGACCCATGTGGGGTAAAATGTTAAACACACAAATTCTTGATTATGCTCCTTGAATATTGCAGAATTTGATAATCTATAGTTTTAAAAGCTTATCATGTAATTCTGCTGACCATAAGGCATTAAACCTCTGATTTATGAGATTTAAGTGTTTCTGTGGCAGTTCCCTGATAGGCATGTGTTTTCAGGTTAATGAAAGCTCAGTCTCATTAAAACTTACCATTTTTCACCATTCTCAATCATACTTTACTATTATAAATCTATTTCAGATATTACAGGAAAACAAGGCCTGTTCCCAAGTAGTGACAGGGATTCTTCTTTTAAAAGCTGATAAATGTTTGTATTAGTGACACATTCATCATCAAAAGGTCACAGATGAGAAGGGTGAGAAGGGGGAGTTAATCTGGGGAGCCTTAGCAGAAATACTGCTCTCTAGTAAATGGATGTAGAGCTGTCACTGTTAGAACAGTCAAAGTGCTGTTATTCTGTGACTCCTGCGGGGACTGCAAATGCTAGAATGGACATTTTCTCACACATTAAACACTTTCTCAAAAAAAAAAAAAATCAACTTTGGCCTTGAGAATCTAGTAGAAATACACGAGCTAAAGAGATTTAAAATGTAAGCTTGAGAAGGTTGGCATGTTTATTAGGAAACATAAAATACAGTGGTGGCACAGCTATCTTTAGGAGTAAGGTGGCAATTACCACATTATGTCCTGAACCTAACACATGGTTAAGTAGAAGAGAGTGACAGTGACGCTGTGATTTCCTGGTGATAAATTTCTGCATCTATTATCTGATGACAAATTTATCTTTTTCCCATTTCTGAATTTATGTTGCAGAAAAGCATAAAAATAGAAACATTGCATTCCCTTCCTTCCTTTTATCTTTAATTTAAACATGTTTGAGGGTAAAGCTGAGATTTGGGGATCAGATGTTTCAAAAATCAGGAAGCTCTAAGAAATAACTTGAAGACAATGAGAAGATACCCCTACCTACAATGTTACAAAGACCTAAATTGTATATATTCCAGAGCTTGACACATAGTAGGAAGGGAAAATAGTTGAGAATAACTGAATTACAATCTCTTTATTTGGAAACAATAATTCTCATTTTCTTATAATTCCACTTCCATTACCCCATTTTCTTTTGTATTTTTTCCTACAAACCCACTTTTCTTTACTTTGAACATACCCCTTACATAAAACTTTCATGGATATGGGGAACTTCAGATTGTAATAAGGTGATCTTTTCATCAAAAGTCCTAGGTAATGTTTTAGCTACTGTGGTGGTAATGACAAATTTTCCTAAGCAGCCTGTAAGCTATTAGTCAATTGTTAATATAAAGGTGGTAAGCAAAATCTTTTAATAGATAGCTGATTTAGACCTAGGACCTTTCAATATTACTTTTGCCTAAGTTTCAGATGCTCTGTACCCCTTCTTGACTAATAAGGGAGTTATTTTCTAATCCCTTCAATATCTGAAATTTTCTAAGAGTATCTTATTTTTTATTGCTTTTATGCTTTATGAAAATTAAATATTATATCCTCCCTTATCTAACTCAACAAATATTTTTGAACCCTACCATATGCATCACTTTCTGTTACTCAGAGGAAATGTACAGATAAATGGACAGAACTTGCCTGTACGCATTAAGGTAGACGAAATAATGGTCCCTCAAAGATGATTACACCCTAATCTCCAGAACCTGAGAATATGTTACCTCTTGACAAATGAAGCTTTGCCGATGTTATTAATGTTATGAACCTTGAGATGGGAAGATTATCATGGATTATGTAGGTGGGCCCAATTTAAACACTTGAGTTTTCAAAACTAGAGGATCTTTCAGGGCTGTGCCTAGAGAGAGCCAGAGTAAGGTAGCGGGGCAGGGGGGTTGTGGGGGGGGAAATAAGAGACATAAATATGCAAAGCCAATATAAGATGCATTATTGTGGGTGATGCTGAGGGCAGTAGGTTCTCAGTTCTGCTAAGGACTCCTGAGAGGCTTACCTAAAGCCACTGCAAGTTGAAGGTTGACAAATTTATCCTTCAGTCCTTGCACCTCACTGAAGGCTTTTTCTGGGGTTGATAACAACTTCCCTGCTTTTATGCTCTGCTTGAATGAGGCTGAATGGGCTCCAGCTGTGAGAGGGAGCAGAAAGCAGAAAGAGATGAGAGGTATCCTTGTGAAGTGAGTCTCAAGTTACACAGACCGTCTGCTGCAGGGCGAGTGTAATCACAGCAAATGAGGGAAAGTGCTCGGGCACCAGTGGCGTCTGCTACAAGAAGGCCATGGCCTAATGGGCTCAGGATATTTATATCTTCCTGGGAGGATAGACCTGGTAGAGAAGTCAAAAATGTAATTTTGGAAAGTTTTGTTTTTTGAGTGGGTAAAGAATATATATGTTGTGAAGGCAAATACATAATAAAATTAATAGACTTAATTCTCCCTGTTAAAAATAAAGGAGACACCCCTCCCTTTTCTTAGAGCATTTATTTTAGAAAATGTGTAATTACGTTATCTCTCTCTTTGAAATGTAAGTCAGTTATTTTTTAAATTTATTTATTTTATTTTTGACTGCGTTGGTTCTTCGTTGCTGCATGCGGCTTTCTCTAGTTGTGGGGAGCAGGGGTTACTCTTCATTGCGGTGCACGGGCTTCTCATTGCGGTGGCTTCTCTTGTGGCGGAGCATGGGCTCTAGGCGTGCGGGCCTCAGTAGCTATGGCATGCAGGCTCAGTAGTTGTGGCTCGCGGGATCTAGAGCACAGGCTCAGTAGTTGTGGTCCACAGGCTTAGTCGCGCCACAGCGTGTGGGATCTCCCCGGACCAGGGATCGAACCCGTGTCCCCTGCATGGGCAGGCGGATTCTTAACCACTGCACCACCAAGGAAGTCCCTGAAATGTAAGTCAATTTTTTAAAGGATAAATAAGCCTCTTGACAGCTTAAAAATCCAGGAATGTGTTTCTCAAATCCTTGGAAGCCATTCCTTTGAAATGCAAACATCGAGACATATGTTGCCTCCGCCCCCCAGCATCTGTGGGGGAGGAGTCTAACTCCTGTGGTGCCTAGTTCCAAACTGTAAAACTATGAGAAGTTTGTTTTTCCATTTAGAGAAAGCCATTAGACACAGATGGTCACCCCAATTAACAAGTGAATTTTATGCGACAAATAGAGCTGTCAAGTCCTCTCGTCCTCTACTTGAGGATCAGCTGTAGTTTGTATCTTGAGAACATAGACGAGATAGATTTTATCTGCTTCGCCATCTAATAAAGTGAGATTTCTTTCTGAATTTGCAATCTCTTTGGTGGATTGCTTGTGATACACATCACATTCTGGTTTAATGATTATTCACTAATTAAATTGTTTCTCTTCTACCTTTGTGGAGAGGTTTTCTAGGTTGGCAGGAAATTTTGTTTTCAGTTATATTTCTGCAACCACATACAATCTGCTATTAAATGCTTAATTGCAAAGTAATTATCCCCGAGGTACTCAGAATCAACACTTTTTTTCCTCTCATGGGTAGATTGATAATCACAATGGAAAGGGGGTACTGGTTAGAGTTTAAACATGTATACAGAGGTCGATCCAGTTAGATCACTTCCACTTTCAGAGAAAAGTCAGGGTTGATGTTGCAAAGTAGCACTAGAAAACCCGTGACACTAAAGCCACTGCATTTTTTGGTGTCTTTAGCCTCCAGGAAATAAATGTGTCTCCAGATTAGTTGTTAATTGCTTATTTTTACATGTTTTGTGGTGTGGTTTCCCCTCCTTATTTGTCAATTGCAAGAAAGTGAAACCAAACTCCTGGGCATAAGAGCCTTTCTTTTCAGCCTCCATGACCTTCCCTGAGTTCCTAAGGGCAGATTTAAACAGTTGCTAATCAGGGAATGGAGGGAATGCAGAGGCAGGGAGGAACAGCCAAGAGACAATGGTGCAGCCTTGGGGCAGGTCCTGGTTCAGCCTCAAGGGATACACATAATGATATCTTTAAGCTCCTTATAGAACCAAAACCCCCAACAAATGGAAGATGTCAGCATTCTTCATTCCAGAGAAGACCACCTGAGGCCAGATTAAAGGAACCAGAGAAACTCATCAAAAGATTACCTGAGACCAGATTAAAGGTGTGCATGCCCTACACACACCCAAATTCTATCAGCAACTCCACCGTTGAAACATTGCTATAAAACTCCTCACCAAACTGTCCTGGGTTGGGTCACATAGTTTTTTGAAGGGCAGGAGGCTGCTGTGTCCTGCTTTTCCTGGCAAAGCAATAAAGCTATTCTTTTCTACTTCATCCAAAACTCTTTCTTCAAGATTTGATTCGGCACCAGTGCACAGAAGAAGAGCTTTTGGCATCAAAAGGAGGGTGTAATGAATTGAAACTGAGTCCCCCGTGGATGAAAAATTAATCAGTCCATCTAAGAAAGAAATGGAAACTTTTATTCAAGCCAAATTTGAAGATTGTAACATGGGAAGAGCATCTCAGAAAGCTGAGAACTGTTCCACCTGTTGGAAGTCAAGGCACAGTTATATAATTTTTTGAGACAGAGGGCTGTACGTTAAATGATATATTATTGACCGTTTAAATAATCCAGATCTAAGTGCCATGTGACACCTTATCTAGAAGGAATGTTATCTGTAAGGAGTTGTCCTGTTAATGCTAGGAGAATGTTGCTCTTTATGGTTGAGCAGGTATTCCTGCCGATGGGAGAGGATTTGGTTGATGCGTAAATGCAAGTACACAATGCACAGTGAGGGCTAGAGGGAAGCCAAAGGGCAGAGAAGAATTTTTATGTTTAAATTTTTCTTGCCTTGCCATAAAATATAAATTTTATTTCACACCCTAAAACTGAGTTCCCATGCCGAGTTTATGGTTAATCTCTCTATCCAAAACTTTATTCCCTTTCTCGTCCCACCTTTGTTCCCTTTAAGACTGAGGAGTATCAAAGAAAAGGCGGGAGGGTTGAAACCAAGTAGGACCCTACAGAGCCCTCCTGGGTATGGAAGCCCCTCTGTGACTCCTGTTTCTTGCTTGTAGAAAGAAGGCTTTAGTGTCCTAGGCCTTTGTGGAGTTCTGCAGAGCAGACTCAAACAGTTAATGATTAGAATAGTAGAGTCACAGGACTCCTAGTTCCCCCAGAAGTGACGTAGATAACAATCTGATGCATATCTTTGAGTTGTTCTGCAGAAACGAAAACCCCTCACCCAGCAGAGGATGGTGACTATATACTGAACGCAAGCACGGAGACCCCAAACTGGTTGGACACAGTAGGTTGATGATTGAGATTCCAGAAACATTACCCTGCTACTTCACCACCAACTAATCAGAAGAAGGTTCATGAGATGATTAGGCTTCCTATGACCCTCTCCCCTAACATTGTCTTTAAAGACCCTTGCTTAAAAGCCTTGGGGATTTCAGGTCTTTTGAGAATGAGCTACCCACTGTTCTTGCTTAGTGCCCTGCAAATAAACTCTATACTTTCCTTCACCACAAACCCAGCGTCAGTAGGTTGGCTTTGCTGTGCGTCTAGCCAGTGAACCAGAGTTTCCTTCAGTAACATGATCATCTCCAGGATATGGTGTAGATATTCGCAAACATTAAGTTTAGGTTGGAAGAGGAGTCAGGTAGATGCTTTCCATAGTCCTTAGTGGCAGTATTGCCCCCAGCAAGCACTGTTGACCATAAAAAGCCATGAATGGGAGCAGAGCTGATCAGAGTTGGAGAAATGAAGCAGTCAGTGTAATACCATCCTAAGTTGGTAGAAAAACAGTTTTTCATTAGTTTCCTCAGCTTGGCCTGTACAGCAACAAAAAGAGAAAGCAAGATCTGTTTCCATTTTCATTGTACCGTAGGGTTTAATAGTTGACTAGATACAGAATTTGTTACTTAGGCTTTATCAACCAGTAAATGTCTCAATAAAGGGAAAAGAAGAATTTTTCATCTCCCAATATTCTCTCTCCAATAATTTATTTCAATCTTAAAATTTTTTTTGTTAACCCCCAAAATGAACTAGGGGAATATAGAGAATTAAGGAATCAATTCAGTTTGAAAGATGTTAGGGACTCTTTAGAGAGGAGAGGACTGTACACTGGGATAGGGGATGTGCAGATATTTACAATTCATGTTGAAACATTTTTGTGTGGTTTGCATGCCATACTATGATGTCCACTGCACAAATCTTTTTTTTTTTTTTTTGTCCAATTCCCACACCCTTTTGAATTACAATGAAAGCATATAATGTTGTTGTGGAACACAGAGAACAAAATAGTTAATAAACCGAGAGTTTTTAAAACTGTGGCTGGATTTTTCCTCAGTGATTTTCTTAGCTATGAGAGATAGCTACCTATATTTGGCTCAACTCATTCATTTTTTAAAAATTGCTGGATTTTTTGTGATTTAAGTTCTACTTTGGATACTTCTCCCCTTTTCCTTTCTTTCATCCCTACTTTTTTCTTAAAATCTTTTTTCTTCATAAGCTTTCCATGAAAATGCAAATGCCTCTGTTTGAGAGTTGTAGTTAAGCTAAAGCAACAACATAATCTCATGTGAGGCTGCACTTACTCAAACAGCTAATGATCACCTTTCTTAGTAAGAAATTAAATATTTTACAAGGGCTGATCCTGATCGTTTCCTCTGTTCTAATTTGTAAACTTAATATGCAGTTTTGCCAATAAATTCTCCTGTCTTGTATTCCTTGAGACATCCTCTCTTTTCAGGGAGCCTAATATTTTTCCTCCCAACTGTGTAATTACTTAAGAAAAAACTGACCAAGATGTCTCTGGTATTTTTTCTCACATTTCCTTTATAGCCCAACAATGCAACTGTGCAATTTTTCCTACACTCATCATTCCTGTCTTTGATATTTTCATTCATCCTGGCACACAGTAAGTTCTCCCCAGTTGTTTGGTGTTCTGTACATCAGCATCTCGATACTCATAACTCCCAACTTCCCTAATTCTCAGTGTGCTTCCTGAAGCTATCATTTTATAATGACATCCTTCTATGCTGTGAAACTGTCCAGGCATTTCCCCTACTTCCACAACTTCATTCTGGATCTCCCACAAAGACATCAATGTCTTTAGTGTGTCTCAGTTTAGGAAGTGATGCGATGCCCTCATTCCTCAGTATTGTTTTTTGTTTTGTTTGTTTGACTTTTCCCATACCATTAGTTCCCACAACCTCTTATAAAACCAAATAAAAATATAAAGAAACAATAGGTACAAGAAGAAAAAATTTGAAGACCTGTAGCATTCCCCTACTATCATCACCTTCACCTTCATTTCTGTAATCCCAGGAAATCTGAGTCAATCTTTCCACTTCATAGGAGACTTGGCCCCTCTTCTTGAGGTCTTATTTCTACATTCCAAGACATTTCAATATGAGGTTGGTTTTAATGTCAGTGAGAATGGCCCCTCCAACATCTTAGTCTTTTAGGTTCTTCACCACCTCACATTTACTGAGCTTCTCCCACATTAACTTCAACCACTCATACCTGCCATTACATATTTTCCCATTTCATTTCAAGTAACTGTTAGATTAACTGAAGCTTCTTCACTTTAAATCTTCTTCTTCTAATAAGTTGGTTAAACTTCTAAATTTGTTCTTCAGCTTTAATCCAACTTCAAAGTCAGTTATACCTCTACTTTCCTCCAAGCTATCAGTCTTTTTGTTCCTTTAGTTGATTGTTTATTTAATTTTTTCATCATTTCAGTAACACTTCATTTGCCCATATTCTGCATCTAACTTCCCTCAAACACAGCAACAACAATAACGACAAAACTCAGGAAGAACAAGATAGGGCATATTTGAACCACCATAAATCCGTGGATGTAAAACCCACAGAGGACTTCAGCATTGTCTGACAGGTCCCTTCCTAATTCAGTCTCTTCAATTTGCTTCCTAACTGCTTCTCTTCAAGTATCGGGAACCCATAAACCCTCACTGCCCCCCATACACAGTATATGATTCCTTTTTGTAAATATATCTCAGAACCCTGTAATTTGTCACTTCTTCTCTTTTGTAAATGATTAACCTCATCCTCTGGCACGTATACTGATTATTGAAGCCCCCAGTGGAAACCTAAGAGACTATCTCATCTTGGTATATCACTAGATTCATAGAAGATACAAATTATTTTAGTAGAGTTTTTATGGTCAGTCAAATATATAACCTTAATGCATAAAGTTTTGTCAGAGGAAAACTGCTTGACTTTTCAAAAAGGCTCACTCATTAAAGATAAAATGAACTTTGTGTTCATTTTAGCTGTAACCTTTAAGATATCAATGACTATATACTCACTGTAATCATTCTTTAAAATTAGAATTATTGAAAAGTTTTATGATCACTGATGAGTGAAAGAAATATTGACTTGCGATCAGGAGAGATGGTCTCAGGCAGTAAACGGGTGAATTCCCAGAAGAATTTACTTCACTCTACTGCTTTCTGACACTATTGAAGTGGGTCAATTAGAAATAAATTCATCATGTTTTTAAACTTAATCATACATTTCATTATAATGCTTTAGATAGCAATTTAATCTAAGTAACTCCAGGATGCAAAAATGAATTATATCAATTAAGAGACTACTATAGCACAAGTACCCCAAATTGTTAGAGGCATGCATTTTTCTATATGTCACTTGTAAATCTTGCTTTTTATATTATTCTTCATTGTGTTTTCTTGTTTGTTTTGCTAATAAAACTAATTCATATTATTATGTGTATGTAAATGTGGAGGATAAAACCACTCCTCTACAAGTAATCATCATTTAATAGATATTTTTTTAACTGATAATAATCAGTGTAGACAGGTAAGTGGATCAGGTCATTGGATTAATAGTTCCAATAATTTTAATAATGTTTTAACAGTTATGTGACACCCTGCGGATTGAATAATGAGGAATTATTTCTTATGTAACAAATGATAAAATAATTTAGGAAAGTGAGAACTCATTACTTTTAAATCTGAAAACTTAAAAAATAATAAAAGAGAGACAAAGATTGTACATTGAGAAGATATATCATCATCTTTAAAAATATTTGTTCTCCATTTCCTAAACTTCTTCTTTATTTTGTTTTATTAATTTTATTTTACTTTGTTTGTTAAATCATGTGCTTTTCTATAACCTTACTTCTCAGTTTTATTACTTCCTGTAAAAGATTTTCATTATAAAGCAGTAAGCAACCAAACCTAATCTGAGTAGAGTATCTCCATATTGCTGTAATCTCTGGTTACTGTTCTTTCTTTCCCATTTCCCCATTCCTGAAGCAGCCCAGTTCCTTGCCTTCTGTCACATTCTACTCTTACTTCTCTCTCTCTCTGGTGACTCATTTTCAGTCTCCTTTGTTATCTCATCTCTGTACAAGTGTCAATAAATTTGAATTTCCTATGCATTTAATCTTATGTCTTCTTTTCTTCTTATGCCAACTTTCTCCCTAGGAAAATACATTCTCTCCCATGGCTTTAAATCTCATTTATACTTAGAGGCCCCAAAGTGTATATCTCCAGAACAGATCTACTTTAGTCATTCCAAACTTACTTTATTGAACCAACTACATTCCCATCTGCTCACAATTATATAACCTAGCTCAGAATGAGGTTCTTTTTTAAACACGTTTTTTCCAGAAAGCTGTTTTGGCACTTCACTTCTGTTACTCTGCACATCCAATCTATCATGTAGTCTTGTCAATTTACTCTTATCAATATATAACTGCACCCGTTTTATTTTCCCTTATTACAAACAGTAGTTTGAGCCACTGTGATCAATTTCACCTGAATTATTGCAGTATTTTTTTTAATTAGCTGTCTCGTTTTGCTTTGGACAGTTCAATCCCTGGTAATTCTACCCAATTTACTCTTGAAATTGTAGTGAAAAAATTTTCAATAACTCTGATCAGTGAATTCCCATGCTTAACATACATTGAGAACCTTTTCAGTACATTTAGAATAAAATGCAAAACTCTTAACCTGGCCTGTAAATCTTTACTTGCCATTCCATATTTATTCTGCTTACTTCCCCTCAATCTCTATATTCTAACCACCAGGACCTTATGTTCAGTTCATCTGAAAGCTAAGCTCTATCTTAGTTTAGGGTCCTTACACATGCCATTTTTTCTACCTAGAACTGTTTTTCCTTGGTCTTTGGATGGTGATTTCAGAGCCATTCATCAGTTCTCAGCTGAATTGCCTTTTCCTCAGGAATGTCTTAGAAATACCTCACCTTAAAGCCAAATTACATGACCAACACAAAACATAACATCACACCCTTATGTTTGCTTATATTACTCATATGGTATTGCATATTTTATTGTTTATAATTGTTATTCATTTGCCTGATGATATTCATAAAAGTTCTCTTACTTAATGACAGTAAACTCTATGAAGTCAGGGATGTTATCTATCTTAGTCATCTATCTTCCATATCTAGCATAGTACAAAGACATTCAAAACATAGTTTTAGAATTAATAAATGAGGAGCAGGCTTGTATTTTATTCTTCCTTAACTTTATGTCAGAAT
This sequence comes from Balaenoptera physalus, assembly GCF_965194825.1. NCBI lineage: Eukaryota > Metazoa > Chordata > Mammalia > Artiodactyla > Balaenopteridae > Balaenoptera > Balaenoptera physalus. The sequence goes on from NC_138890.1 coordinate 159,316,113, forward strand.
TAGAAAAGAAAAACAAGGTTTTGAGACAAACGGCACTGTAAATGTAGGTACATTGGGCTTGCAAGTCAATGGGCTTGGCATTCATAGAAGCAATCCCTCCTGCCATGTTCTTTATAAAGTGTTTCTGATCTATCTATACCTTATTCCCCAAGACTCTACATCATGGGATACATATTCTCAATGGCAGTACCATTTGATTCTAGGTGTACTGCTTAAATATAAAGTCAAAATTCCTTTGTATGATGCATAAACATTTTAGTCTTTTGATTACTATTTAACTTTGCAATCACATGCTCCTGTTATGCTCACTTAACTGTTACCTAACCAAGCTTGGGTCCACTCACCCACGCACAGTAAAGTCAATCTACTGACAATGGGTTGTGGTGAAGGAAAGTGCAGTGTTTATTGTAAGGTGCCATACAAGAAGTCCAGGGCAGCTAATACTCAAAAAACCTAAACTCTCAATGGGTTTCAGAAGAGCATTTTTAAAGGTCAGGTGAGGGAGGGGAGTTGGAGGGTATATGATCAGCTTGTGCACAATTCTCTGATTGGTTGAAGGTGAGGTAACAGAGGGGTGTCACAAGGGTTAACCTTATCAGTCCTTAGGCTCTAGTAGGTGTGCGGGCTATGTGCTCCTGGTCATCAAGTAGTTAACTTCCTCCATTTGGTGTGGGTTGTAGCATCTGCCAAACAACACACGAAACATGTATCAGATACTGTCACCTAGGTACTTCAGAGAAAAACCAAAGACTCTGTGACTGCCATATGGCTGATTTACTGCTTAAATTCTTACCAGTTCTCCTGGCCCAACTGCTATTTTTGTCACTACATCCTTTTTTTTAAAAAATTAATTAATTAATTAATTAATTTTTGGCTGTGTTGGGTCTTCGTTGCTGGGCGCAGGCTTTCTCTAGTTGCAGCGAGCGGGAGCTACTCTTTCGTTGCAGTGGGCAGGCTTCTCATTGCGGTGGCTTTTCTTGTTGTGGAGCATGGGCTCTAGGCGTGCGGGCTTCAGTAGTTGTGGCACGCGGGCTCAGTAGTTGTGGCTCATGGGCTTAGTTGCGGCTCACGGGCTTAGTTGTTCCACAGCATGTGGGATCTTCCCGGATCAGGGCTCGAACCCGTGTCCCCTGCATTGGCAGGTGGATTCTCAGCCACTGCGCCACCAGGGAAGAAGCCCTGTCACTACATCCTTTTAATCATGAATTCTTGAGTCAGGCTTTTGTGACTCAGGAGAGGCCTGGGAAACTACAGCTTCTCTACAGAGACAGGCAGAGGACATGGGCAGGGGGGTCTGTCCCAGGAAGGCCCCATACGGCCCTGATTTGTTCCATAACCACTCTGTGTTCCAGACGAATAAAACTTAGATTATGCTTAAATTTGTGTACTCTTTACACTTCTACTCATAACCTCTGGTAGGGGTGGGATGGGCAGAGAATGTTGACTCTTTACTCCAGTTTTGTTGGCCTAGTGACTTTCTTCAAAACAATTAATTACCACATTTTTCAGGGTTTTGAGAAGGAAAAAGGAACCACAGTGGGTATCTCAAGCAGAAATTACACTGAAACATACACAGAAAAGCTGGAATAGCTGAAGTGTGCTTGTGTCTGAAGGCATGGAGGAAAGTCTGGGGTTATTGAATTTAAAGACACAGAAAAATTCCTACAACCTTGGTTCAGGGAGATGCTCCTATTACCAAAGCTTTAAGCTTCTCACGTCCACAGATTGGTGCTTAGACACGAGAACATGATGTCCTGTCACTTCCACTACTTCTAAAACTGCCATCTCTGTGGCTTTAGTTGCTGCCAGAATTAACAATAGCAGGATGGGCTCTGACTTATTAACCTTCTAAGCTGATACACTTGCATACAATGGGAAAGTGGTCTAAGCTGTATCCAGAACACTGGCTCAAAGGGAGTTTCATTGCTTGTTTGGTTTTGCTTTAGCTTTCTAAATGCTTTAATTTTAAGGAGAGAGGAATGAGTGCTGAAAAAAAAACCTGTACACACAAACTACCACACATCTTCCATAAATGTTTTCCCAGAAACATCAGCAAAATAATGCAGACTCACTTTGAAACCTAATATCACTTCCCTTACTTCCCATAGTACTACAACTGTGCAACTGTCTTCCCCAACATACTCTGAGATCTCTTGGGCATTATCCATCTATGTAATACTTTCATCTATGATAAGGTCTTCCAAATATTAGGTTCTCAATAAATATATTTTGAATTATTTAAATACTGAATGAATGAATAATCAACTGTATAGCCCTAACTTCTGATTTGCATGCAGCTAACGTTCCTCCACAAATTTTCTGCCATATATGTAAGCTTAGGCAAATAATATGGCAATTATCACATTTTTCAAAATTCATCTCCTATCACCTCAGTTGCCAGAGAATTCTCCTTCATAACCTTTTGAACATAAGTTACAAAAAATCATTAGCATCAATCTTCATAATTAAACCTTTTTTTTTTTAGAACAGTGTCAATCTCTAGCCAATTTTGCAGTCAGGTTTATGTAGGTACAGAATAAATATTGATAAATATTGAATGAATAAAGGCATGAATGAATGAATCCAATGACTTGAAAATAAACATCCATCTTTAAAGTTGTAAAATCATCCATCCATATTAGGGCCCTCCTGATTAGGTCGGTCCCATCAAGAATACTTTATTTTTCTTAAAACCAACTGATTCAGAAACTTAATTATTTAATTATTTCTTGTAAAAACTGAAAGCAAAAAAGTAGATAATTTCAGTATTATAGTTGAAATTTCAACACTCTTCTTTCAATAATTGATGCATCAAGCCAACAATAAAATCATTAGTTGACCCGAACAGCACTATCACTGAACTTGATCTCACTAACGTTTATAGAACACTCCATCCAACAGCAGAATACCTATTTGTCAAAATCCACAGAGTTTAAAACACGAATAGTAAATCTTTATATATGCAATGAAGAATATCAATTAGGAGGTTATGAGATCCCAGGATAGAATGTAGAATGTTAAAAACTCCACCTATATTACAAACAAACATATAAAATAACTTCATTGAAGGGAGTGGAGAGAAAGGGTGCTGACCAAGGTGACTTTGAAAATACATGGAGTCTCTAAGACTAAAAGCAAAAAATCTGTACATATGTATTTTACTTTAATTGATACAGATGTTTCTCTGTGAGGTACACTTTATCAATTATTTTACCTCTATACACATATAATGGAATTGAACATTTAAATAATAGATGTCAGATGGTGGAAGTCAGGTTTTTCATTGTTGGAGTGAGAGTTTACAGGTAGGGGGAGAAGGCTAGAGTAATCATATATCAATAGATTAGAGTTGGAGACGTAAGTAAGAACTCATGTAGATCTTAATATAGACACAGATGGTTGCATATAGAACTATTTATAGATATGTATATACATGGGAAAGAATACATACATACATATGCACATATTTTTCTTTGCTTGTCAGATGAGAAGTCCTTAAAGAAATTACACCACCTTAGCTTGAAGCACACCTAGCATTTAGATATGGATTTTTTATAAAGAAACCTGGGCTCTTTGGAAAAAAGGCCAATCTAAGAATGGGGAAAAGAAATACACGGGATGAACGTGGAGCACCTTGTAGTGCCAGAAAGTAAGGAAGTGCTCAAAATATTTGAATTTACATATTATTCCAATTTGGGAAGGAGTGCATTGAAAATTAAAGAGTTTTTATGTGTATTCTGTTATTTCTGTTATGGCTCTTCTTCATGCTCTCAGTGGTTTCAGAAATGTATCTTCTAGTATGTAAGGCATCAGTATATAAACTGCAAATGGTACTCTATATGAGAAGCTGAATTATGAAAAAGTGCATCTATTATGAGAGTCTCACACCTAGGTCAGGACACATAGTTTGGCAGTGGCAGAATAGAGAGCAAAGCCTAGTGGCCTTGGATGCCATTGTTTAACTCCTATCTATCTGGGAACTAAAGAATTAGATAAGACTCAACTACATAGTTTAGACATTTAAAGTAATTACATTTATTTAGAAATAAAATCAATTTAGAGATGGAAGATCATGTTGGAAATACTTTGAGAATTTTACATTTATAGATTCAAAAGAAAATCATCTTCTGAATAGTGTTACTAATAAAAGAACTTTGTCTTGATCTACATAGTCTGAGCAGAAAACTTCTAGACTCTCTCTAGCAAGAACTTACAGAATAAGATTTACAAATCTCAATAAGCCAGTTTTTATGTCAGTGTCATCTTAGAATAAATTGACGGCTGCTAAAACTTAATTTAGTTTGAGTCTCTTCTGATCATATTTATAGTTTTACAGACAGCCATGTTCAATTCGATTATATTATATCTTACAAGAAATATGCCAAGTTTAAATTAAGAATCTATTTTAAATGCTCTGATATTCAGGAATTTCTATCAAATTGCACTAAGCTAAGGATTTTAAACAAAACGTTTTACTTAATAAAACATTTGATCCCAATAGTAAATTTGTCGATATTAATCTCCACATTTTATTTTTGCATTTTCTAAAGCACATCTGTCAGAGTAATTATAGACTCCTGCATGTAATCTGATATTAGATGAAAAGTTTAAACTACAAATGACATAATATTAATATACAGAAGAATGAATTGATTTTTATGTTATTCTTGAAAAGAGAGTCCATCTTTTATAAAGTAAATTAAATTTACAAGTAAAAATTGAAAGTGGTATTTTGAATCATTTTAGACAGTGAACTTTCAGTTTCTGATGTTAATCATTTGTTGAATAACTTTTAAGTGATCAAATAATGAGATAATTAGGGGGTTCAGTAACTAGAGGAAGGAAAGGAAGAAATATTATTATGATATCACATACACGATATGTTATGTCACTTACTATATCATAGACTTTAATTTTGTCAATTACTTTATTTAGGGACATTAGGACAACTTGACCTAGGCTACTTTATTTATTTACTTACTTTTGCAATAATATTTTATTTGTTCTCTTTGGTCCATTGTTAGTGTAAAATTATTTAGAGTTACATTGACTAAAATTAATATTGTAGTTTCTAGCTGTTCACAGGATTTGTTTTGCCTTAATTTACTAACTAATCTCTTGGCAGAGCTAAAACAATAAAGCTATTAAAGATATGTAGGTAAGTGCCAATGAGGAAAGAGACAAGTGTATTTACATGTCACTTTCCATTACGAGCAATGGGAAAAAGTAAGACAAAATTAATTATTTTTTAATTAGTTGTATTCCTTAAAATATAATATAGTGAATATTTCTACCCTCAAAATTATCCACTGGAGTTATAGAACTTTTTGATTATTTTGTGAGTGTCAATTACATAGCTATCTCTAAAAATCAATTCAGAAAAAAAGAAAAATTTTTGTAATTTTATATATATATATTTTGCCTAAAGTATGTGGATTAATAGCCTGTAGAATCCACATTAGAATCTAGTCTGTACCTTTTACATTTTGTCAACCTAGTATTCAATTTATTTGTGACACCAAGTTTGATAACTGGTACAAATACATATACCCTAAATGTGATTTGGATTAAATAACCTTAATTAAAAAAACCCCCAATACTCTATTTTATTATGGTCTCTATTCCTAATGATGCCTCCATGTTTAAATTAGCCTGAGTACCTAAATCTTCTTGTTATGCTGAAATTTTGGAACATCAGTCTATATCTTAACACAATTAAAGTGACACAACTAGTCATGAAATTGATTATTGCTTCATTAAAAAATATCAGAATATTTTGAGGGTCCTGGAGGTTAAAAGCTAAAATCTGTTCCTGATTTACTGTGAAAAAAGAATGATAAATACACTAAAATCTAAGTCCAAACTTTCAAAGCTAAAATGCTGACCCAAAGCAGGTAAGAGTTCTCATTCAAAGGAAAACAAGGGGAGATGCAAGGGGACCGGAAGCATAGCATCTGGCATTCCATTCGATTCCAAAAGTTCACCCCAAAACAAGTGTGGTTTTCAGAGAAGTGGCAGAGTTGAGACATGAGAAGTAAATCACAGAAAAATACAAACCTGTATGGAAAATTCTCTTCCTACCTGATACGTTACTCTTAGAAGCATTTAGAGGAATGCTTATGAACTGGTTTGATTGAAAGGAGGAAACTGATATGGACTTTCTCTAATACAAAATGCACATAAGCTTCTAGAAAATTTTCATGGATAGTATATGTCATTCATTATGTAGTAAAAATACCTGCTTTACACATTTTAATAGAAAGATTTCAAGAGGTTGCACTTGGATATCTTGGTTTCTTTAATTTCGTTGTATTATAATTGAAGCCAACATTCATTTCTGAAATTGATGCAATGTCAAGATAGTGAAGTAGACCAGATGGCTTTTGCATGTTGCAATATAAAAACACAGCTTTGAAACTAGGTTTATTTGTGATCAAGTCCATTTCTGTCAATTTCTCAATATCATACCCCAGTGGATAAGACTTTTTAAGGATCAGTATTCTTGTACGTATAATATGAAAAATAGTAACTCATTATCAGGTGGTAGGAAGAACAGAGATAATGAAATAATATATCAGAAACACTTAGAACAGTGCCAGATATATAATATGTACAAAAATTATATTACTTTTACCGCCTGTAACAAATTACATTTCTTCACTATGATTTGTTACAGTGCTATATATATATATATATATATATATATATATATATATATATATATGCAACAAATATTTATTTTGTACTTATCAGGCACTATTCTGGGTACTAGAAATGCATCAGAAAAGGTTTTCGCTTTCATGCACTATTCATTCCAAATTGTAAGATACTGTGATTTTCACTTAGAAGTACTGATTTAGTAACAGATTTACATAAGGAGAAAAGGAAAGCTTAAGAAATATTAAAAATGTAAAACAATTTCCTCCCCTAGTTTGAAATAAACATAAGTTCACATATATTTAGTTTCTAGGTTTTCTTTGTTTTTGAATTTAAAGCAAATAAAAATACCTTTTATTGGACAGATTCACAAAAAGTATAGTTTCTTATGTTGGGAAGCTTCCCTCTTGCCCTTTTTGTTCCAGAATGCAAGGCCTCAGTGACTATCAAGTCTATGGAAGAATGTATTCAAATATCAGCTAGAATTTCCACACTTTGCATCTTCCATACAGATAAATCATGCCACATAAGGATCAGGAAATATCATCAGAAACCCTCCCAAGAGAATGGCAATGTCTTTTACGACCATTGTCTTTTAGGTCCGGTTTTATCCATGTACTTTGGCCTTTGCTCATCTAAACTTCCCTCAGATTATATCACACGGCCCAGTAAATGTCTAGTACATTTTCCCTTACCTATTCTCTCTGTAGTTGGATTTCTGTTACTTACCATCCAATGAGATATGACAACTCTGGTGACACCATATTACTACACTTAAATTAAAACTGCTCACACTTAATGTAAGTGCATTCACTCTTTCACACACTTCTTTAACACATCTTTTAATATAAGATCCCTAAGATCAGGGGTTCTCTATATTGCTTGCTACTTAATTTCTACAGCCAAAAGCAGAACTTGGCACATAGCAAAGAATCAATATGTATCTGATGGATGACTGAATATCATGGAACGAGAACCGTGTAAGGATGGAAATATGAGCAAGGTATTTAGTGAATGGAAGTTGAGTGAGGAAATATTTCTACCCTCTGATTGTATCCCTTCCTTGCACCCCCACTTTTTTTTCCCCACAATTACAAGGGGGTGGTTTTTATTCCCTGTTATATCACTTGCTTATGTCAGAATGACCTTAAAGTTTGGTTTGGCAGTTTTGTACTAAAGAATGTATTGCATTACAGGAGAAAAGAGAAAAATAGAAATTTAGTAGAAATTAAGTTAGTTAATATTTATAATTTTAAAATGCATATAAATCAATGGGATCTTGTGGAGAAATAGACAAAAGAGGGTAGAGGAAATTACAAAATATTGGCTTTCATGCCACCAAGAAATTTAAGTGAGTGAGACTCTGGGGTTATTCACATGGAGTAGAAGGGTTACCAGAGAATAAGCAGAACTTGATGAAACTTTGGTTAGTTTGATAATGGTGATCCCATTTTATGGTCATGATGCAATATGAAAAATGACAAATTTAAATGAAATAAATAGTATATAGAGACAGAAGTGCATTTGGCCTAAATATATCACCTGGAAGAATGCTGGGAGTAATTTTAGAGGAATTGATGCAGCTGTCTGAACTTGAGATGATTAAGGAAGTATTTACATAAAATTTATAGGTAGGTGGATAGATAGATAGATAGATAGATAGATGAGAGAGAAGGGGAGAAAATAGTTTCTTGATACACAATGTAACTTTTCTCACTGGTTGAATCAAAAGTAGAACCAACAGATCAAGTTCTTGCACAACTACTTTGCCTCCTCTGTACCTCATTGTCATTGCCTGGACAGAACTTTGGACTGAAAATGACATTCACTATCCTATTTTATTTATGTAAGGAGGCTGCTGTTTGTACTTAGAGGATTTACCACCCAAAGAAAAAAGCAGAAGCAGAAGCAGGAATGAAAAATTTGCCTTTATCATGTGCGGGCAATTATTTTCAAGTATTTTGAAAGTTTATGACAACTTCAAATAAAAATACTGTTGCCACACCTAGGGATTCAGGGCAATGCTGTGAGATGTTTAAACCCCTACACTAGGCATGCATCATAGCCTTCTTTCATGGGGTCTTTGAAGATATCTATGATGATGATAAGACAATAACTTGATTCAAGATGAATCAGAACCAGCACAGGAAACAGAACTTTTCATTTCCCTGAATATCGTCTCTAGCATTGGCGTTTAGAATCATGTACTGCTTTTCCTCAGCCCTTGAGAAATGCTGTATTGATGAGCATGAAATCAGGGAAGTCAAGAACAATGACAAGCTCCTTTGTGAAAGCTCTCCTCTGCTTTTAATTGCCAAGTCCTGCCAGTAATTTCAACACTAAACTATGAAAGGATTTTGAAATCCAGCATGATTAGATGAGAGTGAAGCACTATCTCTCAAGATTAAAATCTAAGGAAACCACAGTATTGAAATACCAGATTTGAGACTATCTTTCGGAATGATTTTAGCCTTTGAAATCAGTGTTTCAGCCAATTTAGATAAACACTACACTTTTCTCTTCATGGTCCTTCAGTTGTATTTTTATCATGAAAAGCAAAAGCACTTCCTTGAAATAGCCCACATCATCTGAAAGATGCCACGTGTAACATTGATTGGCAGGCATTTGAGAATGGTAGACAGCCAATAAATCATTTAGAACTGTGTGTCTTTCAGTTCAACTTTAAACATTTACCTTTTCTCCCTTTAAAAAGCGCATTTCAATATCAAATATATATATTTTTCTATTTAAACTTATGCATCAACCTGAATATTGGGACACGCAGTGAAACTAACTGATTTGGCAATAATCCCTTAGAGCATAACTATAAACTAAATGCAATTTACATTTACGTGACAGATTTGGTTCCCAGATCAGACAATTTGTTATCAAAGGCATGTTTTAGTCCTGATTTCTGTACAGAGGAATTTATGAAATTGCATAAATAGAAACATTATTTTCTTAATTCCTGGATTTATGATATCTTGGTATTGAGGATTTATAAGGAAGCATTTAAAAAAATTATAAAGCAAACAATTTAGGTTTCACAAGAACTAAAAGGCAAGAACTGTGATTGGACACACTCACCTCTTCAAGGATGGATTTGCCCCAGCTGCTGGGAGCAATATAATAGGAAAGACTTCAGCTGCCAGCTCCTTCAAGGACTGCCTCAGCTGCAAGAGTTATCTGACCCAACATTCAGTCCTTCCTGGAGCACATGGTATCCAAACACTGATGGAGACAGTGGTATAAAAGCCTGAGCATTTTGACCCAACCTGGGATGACCCTGACAGTTCCTTCCAGCTCCAGAGAAACCCATGGCTCACATTCTTCCTCTTCCACTCCTGCGTCTACAGATGGGGTTCCCATGGGTGATACTTAATAAAACTGCCAAATATCAGATTCTCTCTCAGAGTCCATAACACACACTTTAGTTTCTTAAATTTTTATTGGGATACAGTTGATTTACAATGTTGTGTTAGTTTCAAGTGTATAGCAAAGTGAATCAGTTATACATATACATATATCCACTCTTTTTTAGATTCTTTTCCCATATAAGCCATTACAGAGTATCAAGTAGAGTCCCCTGTGCTGTACAACAGGTCTTTATTAGTTATCTATTTTATATATAGTAGTATGTATATGTCAGTCCCAATCTCCCAATTTATCCCTCCCCCTTACCCCCTGGTAACCATAAGTTTTCTAAGTCTGTGAGTCTGTTTCTGTTTTGTAAATAAGTTCATTTGTATCATTTTTTAGATTCCACATAGAAGTGATATCATATGATATTTGTCTTTCTCTGTCTGACTTACTTCACTCAGCATGACAGTCTCTAGGTCCATCCACATCGCTGCAAATGGCAGTATTTCATTCTTCTTTATGGCTGAGTAATATTCCATTGTATTTATGTACCTGGAGAAAACCATAATTTGAAAAGATACATGCACCCCAATGTTCATTGCAGCACTATTTACAATAGCCAGGACATGGAAGCAAATTAAATGTCCATCAACAGAGGAATGAATAAAGAAGGTGTGGTACATTTAACACACACGTTAAATACAGAGGCAGCCATGTAAATCCTGTTTCTGGGAATTATTTCAAAAATTCATAAAAAACATATATAATTATTGGTTGTTTAGGTAAGTATTTGAGGAGCGGGAAACAATGATGGAAAAGTAAAAGGAAGTATAAGCTTCTGTTAAATAATGTCTTCCCATATTTAGCAAATATACAAATTGCATGTACACTACACTCCTTCCTTTGAGCCCAGTATTTCAATATTATATGTTTGTGTGTGTGTGTGTGTGTGTGTGTGTGTGTGTTTACTGAAATCATTGTAGATTTTACTGGATCTCAATATAAGGAGATTCTGAAGAGTATGTCTGGAATTGGGTTGAATAGTGGAGGACTCATATGGACACATGAAGCCTGTTACTTTGGCGTTTCATTAGTTTTATTATTGTAACAGACATCTCCATGACCTAAATATATTTTTACATTTGCTACCTTTTTAAAGTTATTTATGTGAAATTAATAACTCTATTTATTACCTCAGAAACAGTTTATAATGATTTATTAATATGGATTTATTGTCAATAATACATTTTGACTTATTGTATCTTTGTGGAGCCATTTAAAAAATTAAATTGTAATAGAAGGGAATAAATGCATATTATAAGCTGCTTGCTTTGTGTAATGGATCTGTTTAACTACAGGACTGTTTTTGCTTTGAAAGAAGGTAAGACCAAATTGTTCTAGTAAACTGAACTGGAGGTGACATTTGTCATTAATCCCCTTTTCTCAAGACCTTACCAGTCTTTAATTCACCTTAGCAAACACTTGTAACTAACACACTATGTACTTATATTTTTTGCCTTCTGTTTATCCAAATAGAATTTAAGTTCCATGAGGGGAAGTTTTCTTGTCAGTTAGTTCATTCTTATTAGTACATCCCCTGTGTCTAGTATATATCAAGTACTTAAACATTATTTGTTGAATGAATGGCTCTTATTTTAAAGAGAAGCCAAAATTTTAGCCTTAGTAGAGGGAATCCATGCCCACATCTGGCCCTGGATATTATATTGTTTGTATGATTCTTCTACCAAAATAACTGTTTAATAATAGAGAAAATCATTCGAAGTAACTTTGTGTCTGAAGAATTTTTTACCTTATATGTGGAATTAAAAAACAGTGGTATTAGTTCTGACTTTTATATTAATTAAGTGTTTGACAAAGTTGTCTTATCACAGTATACTATGCACTTGAAAAGTGCTTGTTTATGTGAGTGCTGGCATTAATGAATGTGTTGCTTTCAGGGGTGAGAAGAGGGATAATGAAGAGCTGGCCTCTATATATCTCCTTCCCTGTAATGTCATTTACTATATTGATTTTCCACTCTCTACTCCCCAAATACAATTTTGCAGTGGGCATTTGGGAAACTCTACATATAAGGAAGAGAATTTAATATCCTAACTGAGACAAGAGGTGACTTCATTTTGATTTTCCATTTAGAGTTTATAGCGTAATTAAAGAAAATGCACATATATCTAGAGATAATCATGGATAATAAACACATACAATTACCATTATAAGTGGATATTATAACAGCTGAAGCACAAAAAGAAATGAAAAAGTATTATCAGCATTATGCAAATGCATATTCTCTTCAAGAATTCCAGTTACAGTGAAAGTATTAAAATAATTCAACACATTCGGAGCCCATATGTGTTGTGATCGTTTTTAAAAGTATTCAAAAATTTCTGTGCAGAAAACATTTTTATAAAGATCTTGTTTAAACGAAAGTATTTAGAAGAGTACGGTATAAAATTACATTGCGGAACACAATTATTTTTCTCTTTAGAACACACATAATAAAACATAATTATCTGTATTTTTTTTTTTCCCTAAACATGAGTTTTAGTGGTGTTACTTGATCCTGCATAATAAGGGTACTTTTTTTCTTAACGTAAATGTAGTATAGTAATTCTTTCTAATTCAGAAAGTATAGTTACAGTCTAGGCAGAAAGGATCTGAAGATCACACAGCAAGTGCAGTGAAATATCTCAATGACATCGACTTCTAGAGAGAATTTTGTAAATTCTTATTATCAGTGCATACATGTAACCGATAACTCAAGAGTGAATTCTACAAAATCATTTACAAAAGTCTCCTCTTTTGCCCCAGAAGTCTTTCCTAAGAATAACCCTTACGGATTCTCTCTACTCCTCACCCATTTACTGCTTGGGGAGAGGTATTAGTTACAAGACTGGTGAGTGTTCTAGAGGAAAGTCTGGGCCTGTGTTTCTCAGTCATTCGTGCTCTGTCTCCTTGTTGAGAGCAGTTGCTGTGGTCTGCATTCTACACCACACAGTCAGATTGGGGAGCAAGCTCTTGTCCTTTGGTAAGGTCTGGCCGCTTCCTAGGAAAGCTTACATCAGGTGATAAATACGAACAACCTGATAGGACCAGCCTTAGAGGTACTTTTTCAAACAATAAGTAATAGAGCTGATATTTTTATCTTAATCTGTTTAATCACTGCTTTTGTAATACTATAGATTGTAACAATGAATGGAGCAGTAAATTCCTATGTTATCAAATATAAACGATAAATACACTACATATCAAATGCATTATTATATCCCTATACTCTTACAATAATGGTTTTTTAAACTTGTTTTTACTGTTATTTATTATTAGTTTGTCTTTATCCTAATATCATTTATATTATCAGACTCTGAATATCTTCAAAACATAAGTTAATAGAAATATAAATTTTTGTTCCTAAACTTAGAATCTTAGAGAATGGCTCTCCAAAATGGGGTGTTGATAGCCCTCTTGTGTATTTTTATTTAATTTGTACATTTGGTCACTATTAGGAAACTTGGTCATTTTTTGCCTGCTTTGACACACACAAAACATCTGCTAACAAGTTGTATGTTATTTCTTTACTGATGTTTTTACTTTTGCTATTTTTCCCTGTTAATATTCCATGTGTGTATAGCATTGCTTGAAGATTTAATTTAGTCATTATTATATATACCATTGGAGATTGCTATTGACCTTTCAATATTCATGACCCCATTCTTAGTCACAGAATCCCAGTTTAGCTGAACGCAATGTACCATTTTCCACCTTCCTTTATGTCTTAATGCAACCATACTAAGGCAAGTTGTTTGTAACTTCTGAGATGGCTCATTAATTGCAGTTGACTCAGCAGGTACATATGCCCTTTTTACTTTTTTAATTAATTTTTTATTGGAGTACAGTTGATTTATAATGATGTGTTAGTTTCTGCTGTACAGCAAAGTAAATCATTTATACATATACATATATCTACTCTTTTTTGTATTCTATTCCCATATAGGTCATTACAAAATGTTGAGTAGAGTTGTCGTAGTCAGATATGCCCTATTTTATTTATTTACTTATTTATTTATTTAACATCTTTATTGGAGTATAATTGCTTTACAATGGTGTGTTACTTTCTGCTTTATAACAAAGTGAATCAGTTATACATATACAAGATATGCCCTATTTTAAATCTTTGTATACATTTTGCAGCTGGCCTGGAATGCAGATGTAATGGCTAGAAGCATTAGGTAAGCTTTAAGACAGAAGCCATGTGCTGAAATTAGTGAAAGAGAAGTACTGTCTCAGGTTCCTGATGACAACATGAAGCTTGCATTCTAGCAATAGACCACCAATATGCAAACTTCTTATATGTCAGAGTAAAAAGCAAACCTCCATTTTTTTAAAGCTTCTATATTTGGATCTCCAAATGCTATTTCTAACTGATAAACATGCCCACAAATTAAATAGGTATTAGAAATTTACTCATCACTTTATTTATTTATTTTTATTGATTGAGGCATAGTTGATTTATATTATATGTTTCAGGTATACAACATACTGTTTCACAATTTTTAAAGATTATACTCAATTTATAGTTATTATAAAATATTGGCTATATTCCCTGTGCAATATATCCTTATAGCTTTTTTATTTTATACATAGTTTGCCCCTCTTAAACCCTACTCCTGCATTGCCTTTCACCCCTTCCGTGTCCGCACTGGTAACTACTATTTTGTTCTCTATATCTGTGAGTCTGTTTATTTTTGTTATATTCAGTAGTTTGTTTTATATTTTTATATTCCATATATAAATGAAATCATACAGTATTTGTCTTTCTCTGTCTGAATTATTTCACTAAGCATAATACCCTCCAGGTCCATCCATGTTGTTGCAAAGGGCAAAATTTCATCATTTTTTTTTTATGGCTGAGTAGAATCCCATTGTGTGTGTGTGTGTGTGTATATATATATATATATATATATATATATATATATATATATATATATATATATATACACACACACATATATATACACACACACACACACCACATTTTCTTTTTTTAATTTATTTAATTAATTTATTTTTATACATCAGGTTCCTATTAGTTGGGAGATTGGGATTGACATATATACACTAACATGTATAAAATAGATTACTAATACCACATTTTCTTTATCCATTCATCTGTGATGGACACAAGTTGCTTCAATATCTTTGCTATTGTAGATAATGCTTCTCTGAACATTGGGGCACATGTATCTTTTTGAATTAGTGTTTTTGTTTTCTTCGGATGTTTTCACCAATATAATAATCATAATTTACTGGAATAGTACTTTAGGAGGTTAATCCATGATAAATAGTCTATCCATGGAAACACTTATAAATTGCAAATCATTATAAGATACTGGATTTACATGGTACCTCATTTATATATATATCACTGAATTACTGTGCTGTACACCTGAAACTAACATGAGATTGTAAATCAACTATACTTAAATAAAATAATAGAAACAAAAGCAAAAAAAAAAAAATGAGGTATCATGTAGATCCAATATCTCATAATATATATGTTCTTTTTCAGATTTTTCTCCTTTACGGGTTATTACATGATACCTCTTAATTCTTTTTGTCATGACTATAATTTACATGGACACAAAAACTGTTATAAGAGCTTTGTATGTATAAATGAATTGTGCCTCCTAACACTGTATATAGATGAGAGTAACAATAATTTATATTTTCATTATAAATGTCTGAAATTTTTGGATTACATTTCACAAAACATATCTCTTGAGTTACACTTTTATTATCACCAAAGTTTTAGCTAATTTGATTAGCAAAGCAGCACATGATGCAAATAGCAATCCATTACCTCTGCAAGAAAACTTTTGGAATAGGAAAGCCTATTTACGGTGGTCATTCAGGCCTAGACATCTTTGACTTGATAATCTGTTGCAACACTGTATTACATATATGGAAGTGTATATTTTTGAGGACACACATTTCTAAAATATTGAAAAATTTAGTAATAGTTGTTTCTAAAACTATTCTTTAATATAAAAGGGGATAAGAAGACCTTACTCTAGATGTTAGGTTGAGAACCTCTGCTTTAGTATTTTGAAAATATTGAATGGAAACAAGGTCACCCTATCATGTAGAACTATTTAGGTAGCTGAGTTATACTACATAGATCTAGTCAAAGGGGAAATATCAGGACACATCTATAAGTCATACACCAAGGGAAAAAATCTTTCAAAATGCGTATAAGAAACACCCAAGTCGAAGGAGTCCTTTAAAGTATTATATAACACTTCATACCTGAAAGCTACAACACAACAATATGTATCGATTAAAAGACAGTCACCCATATTGAATTTACCTGCTGATGGAGCGGAATATTGTGCTGTGCTTTGCTCGACAGCAGGACTGAAAGGTATGTCCTCCTCCAGCACACAACAAAAGGAGTAAGAAAGATATTTCCTAAATTTTAAAGGAGAAATAGAGATACTTAAATAGAGGGTGATATTGATGGTGTTAGAAGGTGAGTGTCACCTCTAAAACTGTTCGCTCATTACATTTTGTGACCTTCTTTGGCAATATCACAGTCCTGTAGATGATTATTTTTTATCCATACAGTTTGAGAGTGAGAAGGGGGGATATAGAAGATAGAATAGGAGGGGATCACTGTAGAGACCACAGTGGTGAACAGGCTTGTCGGAATCCTGAGCTTGGCCACATCACAAAACGATACTCAAATTTAAAGTCAGAAAAGAATGAGATATCAAACACACTAAGCTTAGTTTTTGTTGATATTCATCCAGATCAGCATTTAGGGTGCCTAAAGGTCATATTCCAAATAAGTCACAGATCTGAGTGGATTCAGCATCCTTGCCCACTCAGAGTCTTGTCCATCTTTCATGGTCACAGCAACCATGTGCATTAAAGAAGCTACTAGTTCCTAGGAGCCCAGATCCCCAGGCCTGTGATCTTTTTATAGTTTTGAAAGGGATCTGGAGGTAGAATGCAAGAGTATTTTCAACATTCAAGGGTCTGATCTGTTGCTTTATCAGAAGATTCATGCCATATCACATCTAAATTTTTTTCCAAAATTTATTATAAATTTTTACAACCTCTTTGGGGCTATGTAAGTTTATGTAACCTGACCTTGGCTTACGGAAGGCACAAGGTTAAACATCTAATCATCAGAAATTAGCAGAAAGTTTGCTGAAATTTGAGGTGCAGTAACTTTGGGGATTGAACCATAAGTATCCCTTGATGCCCTGATTCCCATCCAGACCCTTGGTGGCTAAAATTTAATCTTAATTCTGCTTGTAATTAAGTATTTGTATTCATCTATCATTCATTTTTGATAAAATGCCTCGAGAGATAAAATGAGGATGTCAAAGAACAATCTCTTATAAAAATGTGTATGGCTTTAATAATAATTATATGTTCTGTTTATTTGACTGCTGCTAAACTCTAAAGTTTATCTGTAGCAAATTTTTATTTTTTATGCAACAAGTTGCCTGTCAGGATTCCTATAATAATTGTCAGCTATCAGTGGGCTGACAATGTTTTCTTCAGTTATAATGCATTTCCAGTTGTTAGTAGTACTAGGACCTTTTAAATAAGAGAAGCATCTGAGGACGATAGCTTTAAGGGAGATGGTCCTTTGACCAAATAAGACAACATGGGACTTACTGTGACATTTAACTACCAATGATATTTGTAAGTAAGACAGAGAAAGACAAATATCATATGATATCACTCATATGTGGAATCTAATTTTTAAAATGATATAAATGAAATTATTTACAAAACAGAAACAGACTCACAGATTTGGAAAACAAACATATGGTTACCAAAGGTGAAATATGGTGGGGGGAAGGGATAAATTAAGAGTTTGAGATTAACATACTACTATATATAAAATAGATAACAAGCAAGAACCTACTGTATAGCACAGGGAACTCTAGTCAATATTCTGTAATAACCTATATGGGAAAAGAATCTAAAAAACGGTGGATATATGCATATGTATAACTGATTCACATTGCTGTACACCTGAAACTAACACAACTTGTAAGTCAACTCTACTCCAATAAAATTTCTTCAAAAATCCAAAAGTATCAGTATATTTGATTTTAAACATAAACAGTATTGACAGTGTGCAATAATAATTACACATTCAGACTTAGGAAATTCCAAGAGTTTGGGGAGCTGTGAGTCAGGAACTGTGAACAAAGACTAAATATATATGAGAAGTATATTTTGGTCTTCTGAATAATCAAATATATACTTTTCTTATAAGTCACAATATCACAGTCTTATAAACCTTTAATGGGCTTTGCTTTTCTCTGAGACGGGAGCCAATGGAGGGTTTTCAGTGAGAGGTGATGTGATTTGACTCGGGCTACTACAGAAGATTCCTTCTGGCTGCTAAATTGAGGACAGTCTGGAAGATGGCAAAGATGGAGGCAGGGCAAGCAAAGAGGCTATTACAGTGGTCGAGGGATTTATGTTACACAGAAATTATTTGTTCTGTGGAAGTTCGAAGTAATGCACCCATGAAATCATCTGAGGTTGGAAGCCATTTTTGGAGATTTCTATACAGCAAAAGAAGGCATGAAAATAAAAGATAAACACCAATGTGGGAACTTTTGACATCAGAGGGCTGAAAACTCCACCCTCAGATCCTGTGAAGCGCCGAATTTTTGAAACTAGAGGCCTGTAGCTTAGTTGCACCTGTGCAGAACGGCCCTGTCTTTGTTGCAAACCTCGGATGTCTCAGCGTTTTGGCTTGCTGTGTTTCTGACAAAGGGAACCTGGCTCAGATAAATCGCCCAGCGAAGAAAAATCCAAGATACCAGTCAGATTTTTACAACAGTTGTCTATGCTGAGTGGCTGACAGGGTCTTGGTGCTTCCGCTGGGTGGCAGGCCTGAGCTTCTGAGGTGGGAGAGCTGAGTTGAGGACACTGGTCCACCAGAGACCTCCTGGCCACACGTAATATCAATTGGTGAGAGATCTCCTAGAGATCACTGCCTCAACGCTAAGACCCAGCTCCACTCAATGACCAGCAAGCTCCAGTGCTGCACACCTCATGCCAAACAACTAGCAAGACAGGAGCACAACCCCACCCATTAGCAGAGAGGCTGCCTAAAATCAAAATAAGTTCACAGACACCCAAAAACACACCACTGGACGTAGTCCTGCCCACCAGAAAGACAAGATTCAACCTCATCCACCAGAACACAGGCACCAGTCCCCTCCACCAGGAAGGGAACACAAGCCACTGAAACAACCTTACCCACTGGGGGCAGACACCAAAAACAATGGGAACTACCAACCTGTGCCTAAAAAAAGGAAAGCCCAAAACATACTAAGTTACGCAAAATGGGAAGACAGAGAAATATGCAGCAGATGAAGGAGCAAGGTAAAAACCCACCAGAACAAACAAATGAAGAGGAAACAGGCAGTCTACCAGAAAAAGAATTCAGAGTAATGATGTCCACATGTCGTGGAGCAACTAAGCCCATGCGCCAGAGCTACTGACCCTGCGCTCTAGAGCCCGCGGACCACAACTACTGAGCCCACGTGCCATAACTACTGAAGCCCATGCACCTAGAGCCTGTGCTCTGCAACAAGAGAAGCCACTGAATAGAGAAGCCCGTGCACAGCAATGAAAACCCAACGCAGCCAAAAATTAATTAATTAATTAACTAATTAATTAAAGTAAATAAAAATTTAAAAATAAAAGAACACTTTTGGAATCTGAATTTCTTTTGGAAGTTTTTACATAACAATAAACATTTTCAGGACTTTATCCATTATCATTCTAAGTAACTTGTTAAACATATTTACCCTGTAAAAGGGTTTCCAAAGAGATGACTGTAACTTTAAATGATGCTCGGTGACATGTGTTCTTTAATAAGCATACAAAACAGAATTATTGTGTGAACCTATGTAAGAAGCAGGAGTCTGCCTATAGAAGTTGTGAATCTAAATAAAGTTGAACCCATTAAGAGTTTGGTGATGAGTGAGTGAAGAATTTGCTTTTGAAATTTGTCATGGGACCCTAGTATGGTATTTGGATCTTTATTTATTTATTTTTATATTCTTTTCCAAATTCTTTTCCCATTTAAGTTATTACAGAGTATTGAGCAGAGTTCCCTGTGCTATACAGTAGGTCCTTGTTGGTTATCTATTTTAAATATAGCAGTGTGTACTTGTCAATCCCAAACTGCCAATCTGTCCTTCCTCCCCACCCTTCCCCCCGGTAACCAAAGTTTGTTCTCTAAGTCTGTGAGTCTATTTCTGTTTTGTAAATAAGTTCATTTGTATCATTTTTTTAGATTCCACATATAAGCGATATCATGTGATATTTGTCTTTCTCTGTCTGACTTACTTCACTTAGTATGATAATCTCCAGGTCCAACCATGTTGCTGCAAAAGGCATTATTTCATTCTTTTTATGGTTAAGAAATATTCCATTGCATATATGTACCGCATCTTCTTTATCCATTCATCCATCAATGGACATTTACGTTGCTTCCATGTCTTAGCTATTATAAACAGCTCTGCAATGAACATTGGGGTGCATGTATCCTTTCAAACCATGTTTTTCTCCAGATATATGCCCAGGAGTGGGGTTGCTGGATCATAAGGTAGCTCTATTTTTAATTTCTTAAGGAATGTCCATACTGTTCTCCATAGTGGCTATACCAATTTACATTCCCACCAACAGTGCAAGAGGGTTCCCTTTTCTCCACATCCTCTCCAGCATTTATTCTTTGTAGATTTTCTGATGATGGCCATTCTGACATATGTGAGGTGGTACCTCATTGTAGTTTTGATTTGCATTTCTCTCATAATTAGTGATGTTGAGCATCTTTCCATGTGCCTCTTGGCCATCTGTATGTCTTCTTTGGAGAAATGTCTATTTAGATCGTCTGCCCATTTTTTGATGGGGTTGTTTGTTTTTTTTAATATTGAACTACATGAACTGTTTATAAATTTTGGAGTTTAATCCCTTGTAGGTTACATCGTTTGGATCTCTTTAATTGAGGGCCAATAAATCTGAAATCCCAAGCAAGCAGAACATTTGGAGTTAAGATCTCTTTCAGGAATAGACTCTCACAGGTAAAACATGACAAGACTAAGATAAGCTTTCATAAAATTCTGATAGGTGACCCAAAGCAAAATGTGTTCTATAAGTATGCTGATCTCTGAGATCTTCTGAACTCATTAGTCCTGAAGTCAAATGGCAAAACAAACTTATTAGATTAAGCTTGTTCTTTGTTCTATGAACTTCATTTTATAAGATCATAAAAATATGATAAGAAAATACAGAAAGAAAGTCAGCAAGTACTATGGCAGGATTTTATAATGGATAAAATGTGATCAAATGATCAAAGTATTCCTTAAAAGCATTCCTCATTTCTAGAAATCAAAGTAAATAGAGATCTGAGAATCTAATGAAAATAATTTAGATTTCAGATTCAACACAAAATGCATTTCATTACTGTGACCAGGGAAGCCCCCAAGGGAATGGTTCAAGGAGCCTCAGGGAAACTCCAAGATCTTGAACCATAATGGGAAGGGTATCTTGGCTGGTTCTTGTGGAACCTACAGATATTGCCTATTGTCTCCCTAACAGACCAACTAACACATGTTGACTAAGCAAAGCTAAGTGAAATAGAAGTATGGCTATAATGGAGAATACCTCTTTGACAAGGTGTTCTTAGATGAGTAGATAATGAGATGATATTTATAGCTATTGAAATCTGGGCTTAAGTGGTTAAGGTGGGCCTTTCAAGGCCAGTAACAGATTAGAAGAAATGAAGTTCATGACATAAGCATTTAGGATGGAGGAACAGTGAGTAGAGAGCCTTGAAATGAGTCTTCATAAATAAACTGCTGTTTAATAAACAGCGCTCTGCCCAGGTGAGCAATCTATTGTCTGAGAGGAGAGTTGTTTGCTCACACAAATTGGTTTGCAGGAATTTCCCAAAGCAAACAATGATGTTATTTATGGATTTACAGCCTTACCTTCCTGAAAAATAATTTTCTGAAATAAATTTTTAAATCATATTGACACAGATGGCCTCAGGTTTCATTTCTGACAGTTAAGCTACGTAAATACAGATAGTCTAAAGTTTCTGTGTACGGTTGATTAATAACATCCAGCAAAGATCATATTACCTTTATTTGCTATGAGCTTCAGCTGAAAGTCGAAAAGAAACTTTAATTTCTGATCTTTAATGAAATCATTGCAGCGGAGACAATTTTCTTAAGCTGGATGTGTGTGTGTGTGCATACTCTGTCAGCATATTCCAAGATATCTTCTCTAAAATTTCAATTTAAAATGAATGGAAGAACTATTAAACTGTTTAAATCCTTTATTACTCAAGTCCTATATTACTTCAATTGATTGTTCTGTATTTTTATGGCAAAGTTTTTGACATGTTGTCATGAATTTAAATGAAAAAGCTGTTCAGCAAGAAAGCAGGAGTATTTATTTTCAAAAAGGATTCACCACCATATGTCATTTACAGAAAAGAATCAATTCTTCAGGGCATAAAAGTATAAATTTCGTTTGTTGGTGTGGAAGTAAGCAAAATGAACATTATTACATATTCTTCACAGGGTTCTCCAAAGCTTCAGGTAAAACTGCTTAGACGGAGAAAAACAAAAACAAATTGCTAGAGGTTCTTAGTTACAAATCGGAAAATAAAAAAGAAAGTGTTGCTTGAATTTTGTACTTCTCTCCAGGGAATTAAAAGCAATATATAATTTTTTTTTTTACAAATATTGATATAGTTCCATGTTGATTCCATATGTGAGCAATTTGCCTTCTGTTAAGCTCACCATTGCATGTTCTTAATTCAGACTGGAGTGCACTTGTCTGCCAGAAATTTTGATTTCTTCATTTGAAGTGAGGTAATAACACATTCTAAAGTAAATATATTTCTCAGAATTACAAAAATGTTGTGCTTTTGACTAATATATGATTGAATAAGATCATATTTGATTGAACCTAAGGAATAATATTTCATATCCAAAGAAAATTAAATAGTAATGGTGTACACACACTCATATCTGATATTTTATATAATATAATATTAAAATATTGTATATAAATATTATATCAATATAATATAATGAAGAAAGTTTAAAAAGTCTCCTGAATAGCAAATTTAGACTTGAATATATGGAAAGAAATATCATATTCTTGGAAAAGACTCATAAATGTATTGGTTCCCCTTAAGTAAAATTTTACCTTTTATGTTATTACAAAATAGTGTTTTCTGGGGCTTATTTTTCTGGAGTTTAGATAAGTTGACTGAAATGGACTTAGAGGAATAAATAAACAGAAGTCTGAGACAAGGTATTCTCAGGACAATGCTCTCTCTGAAGGCTCTGAGGGAAATCATTTCCATGTCTTGTTCTCTTGGTTGGTGTTGCCAGCAAGCCTTGGTGATCCCTGGTTGGTAAATGCATCCCTCTAATCTCTCTGTTTCTATTTTCACATGGCCATCTCCTTGTTTGTCTGCATCTTCATGTGGCTTTCTCCTCTGTATATCTGTGTCTCTTCTCCTTTTGTAAAAACAACAGTCATATTGTATTAGGTCCCATCCTATGATATCATCTTATCCTGATTAGATCTGCAAAGACTCTATTTCCAAAAACTGTCAAATTCATGACAACTGAATGTTAGGACTTCAGTGTATGAATTTTGGGGTGACACAATTCAAACCATACCACCATCTTACTGTTTCACTCACTAATGAATTGATAAATCTTTGACACATAAACTTACTTACATTTGAGTGAGAGTATCTTAAAATTATACTTTATTGTGTAGCTTGTTCCACCCAGATGACCAAATGGAATCACCAGCCTGAACCAATTAAGGTATATTGTTCAAGAGTGGATTTCATTGACCACTGACATCTAAGCACAAGAATACCTTTAATTTTTTCCCTAGAAAAAAAGAAATAGAATATACCGTTACTGCGTTCCTATTTCTCTTTTCCTTGACTTCATGTTTTGTTGTTTCTGTTATTTCTGGTTATTGGTCAAAATTAGTCAAGTCCTACTTCTGATGGTGCATGCCAAATGAATTATTCCCCACTGGTCTATCACTGGATAGCGCCCCCATTACAATGTTGAATAGAAATAATGAGAAGTAGAATAATAGAGTAGTGAGAAATAATTTTTGCCTTATCCTTGATCTTAAGGAGTATTTAACATTTCATGGTCTACAATGTTAATTGTAAGTTTTTACAGATGCCTTTTACCAGATTAAGTTATTTTCTATTCCTACTTTGCTGAGAATTCTTATAAAGATGAATTTAGTCAAATATTTTTCCTCCTATAGGTACATGATCATATTAATTTTTGTTCTTTTATTTTATTAATTTGGTGAATGACATTTATTTAGTTTCACATGGTGAGTTTACTTTTTGTTTAAGGTAATCTTTTTATTACTTTTAATGGTGGTCATATTTCCAAGGGGACTAGAATTTTATCAGCCAGAGAATGGACTACCTGGTCTATGGCTTATTTCCACTCAACTGGTCACTGTGGGATCTGATTCAATATCTGTGTTCATCCATAACTAAAATCCAGACACACTTTCCTGCACATCATAGCTAAATAGGTCACTAGAAAAGCATGAGAAACTTAGGATTCTGCTATTGAAAGTTTTGCATTTTGTTTCAATTCTTGCCTGCTAGTTTCTCTTCTTTATTATAAATTCCCTAATTTATATATTTCATATTTTATCATTAATATGTCAGTAATAATTAAACAATTCATCACAGCATCCTCTCAGGCTTTTATCTATACATTGATGCATGCTTAATACAATATTGCTATGAGCTCTGCTTCACACATTATCAGCTCTGCTTCCTTTTCATTTTCTTTTCTCTAAAATATATCCCAGTGTATCTTCAACTAACCTTTGATTTTTCAGCAGTGTACATCATAGAGTTTAAGAATAATCTCTTCCTTGTTAAATTTTGATTTCCACCTCTTAAAAGAAAATTAGATGGATTGCATTTACTGTTAGATATGACAGAGCTTTTCTGGTTTTTGGCTTCCAAGCAATATCTTAATATATTCTTTTGTGTTTACAACAGCTGCTTTTTTTTTTTTATAACTATTTTCAAAATAAAATAGAGCTGCAATATTTTGCTTTCTTTTAAGCATTTCAATAGATAATTTTTCATTCACAGTGCAAATAAGTAAAAATAATAAATATACAAAGCAAGGAATTTAGCATTTAAAAAATTTCATAGATCTGATCTTATTAAAATGAAGATTTAGTACAGCTGGAATAGGGCCCAATATTCTTAATTTCTACTGGATTAAATTAACAATGAAGAGGAGAAAAGAAGTTTTTGGTTACCTTAGTAAGCACAGGCAAATTCCATATTATTTAAAATATCACTCTAGTAAAAATAAAAATTAATATATTGTATAAAGACCACTTCTTTAGGTTTAGATTGATCTATTATTAGAATAAAAATGGAATCTTTTTACTTTCTGTAACTCTGTATTCCAAACAGCTAGAAATTTTTGAGTAGCAATTGTTCACCGTTTAATAACATTTTCCCAAGATATCTAATGCACCTAAGGACGAAGTAGCTGCCTTCCAGTGATTTCCAATTTATCCAATTTTCTGGCCACTTGTCTCCCCACAGAATGACAGATTACTCTTTCAGTCTCTCCACTTTCTGAACACCTAAGCCAATTGTTTTCTATCTTTTTCCTCAGCAACTCTATCTCTTAAAACACATTAGGGTGGCTCTGGAAGGGATTTCTCTTTAGTTAAATGGTGATACACCTCTCCCATCATCCAAAGTGTCAAAGGAGAAATAGTGATATTTTCTTTACATTAAGGGCAAGTTCCATTGTTTCCTTCATCTTGCAGTCTTATCAAAAACACCAGTATAGATCCGATCATTTCGTTTAGAGTTTCAGAGAATTTGAGGGCACAGAACTTCCATGTCTATTTGGCAAATGTTTATGACATTTCTGAAATACCCAAATTTGGTGGTCTCCTTAAAATATCAAAATAGAAAGTTGAATACTATACAAATAAGAGTTTACTTAAGAGGAGATCTGCCCAGCAATTGGGTCAACTAATACAAAATCCTAAATAGTTCAAAAAGCTGCTTAGAGCAGGGCAGTTATGAAGTGGATATGTCCCTCATAGAGCATCAACCAACACTTGCCAAGTATGAATCTGGTAGACTCAATAATGACTCAAAATGCTGTTATCTGGAGATGCAACTCCTTTTCTTGCTGTTAAGTGGAAGTGTGCAAGTGATTCAATTCTCTTATGCAAATTTACAGAAGTCCTATATATAGATTTACATCAAAGTTACATGATGTCAATGTCAAATGCTAGTCATCATCTTTGTGCACAAGGATAGGTTCTCAGAAACGTTTTTGGTGAGATCAGTAATTTATTTAACTTAGTGGATGGATAGAATCATCAAATTATCAATCTACATGTCTTTCTAATATTTTATGAAGTAGATAAACAAACCATTTGAATAACGATTTGTATTTAAAAACTAATATATTTTGGTCAAGTGTCTTTAAGTTCACTAACGAAAACACAACATTCACTTTTTGACTCTTGAGACCCACTGTCTTATCTGATAAATTATTTTTTAATTAAAAATATCCATGGGATATGTTTTAACAAATATTAACTCATATTTAAGAAATATTAACTCATATCAAAGTTACTAAGGATCACCTGAAGATACAAGTTGACTCTGCTTTTGGATACTACAGAATGCCCATTAGAATTCTCTTCAAACTATTCATACATTTTTTTGTCTTCTTTTATATTTTCCATGAAAATATATACATTTATATATACATATTTATAACATAGAGGTCTTTAACATTATAGGATTAGCAAAATTATATATAAATAAGTCCTTACTGAACATAATATAAATTTCTTTCTTTAATTTTAGTTTTCTATACCTCCTGAATGTAAAATCAGGGGACAGGGTCCTCATTTACGGTTCACTTTTGGCTTCCAACATCTAGTCAGTATCTTGTAAAGAGTTGGCACTCAAAAATTATATCATCGAATTATGAAATGAATGAGTTCCTCATTTCATGATCTGAATCACATTAAATGTTTGGTACATTTGAAAAATCAATGGTAACTGTGTAAAATGATGAAAACGAACGTGATAGAGGGCTATTCCCCCTTTTCTTCTACTTGTGCATCATTTCTTTCTTTTTGCTACCTACCTGCCTCATCTCATGTACTTTAGTCACCCCATCATCTGCAAAGTTTGCAAAAACAATTTTCGGAAAATAGAGTTCTGATGAATAATGGAATTCTGAGCAAGTGACAAAGAAGCACAAAGCAAAACAAACAAATGCCAACCTTAACTTTCAGTTAAAGTTAAAAATTTCTGCCAAGCCAAAACCTCCCTTGCTGTACTTTCCCTTGTCCTATAAAAAGCCTGATCCTACTTCAATGCCAGAATCATCTGGTCTTCCAGTAGCCCCGATGCTCACCAGCTGAATAAAGCCTTTAACAAATTTTATTCTGTCATGAAAATCATTTTGTTTTGACAAATAAGGTATTCATTATAGACTTTCATTTATCTTTTCTCTCTAGAGTCATATTTTCTTCTTTTTATTCATTTCTGCTCTTTCATTCTGATTTTAGAAAAAACTTTTATTCTTCCTTGGCTTCCTTTGAATTTTTTACTGAATATTTTTTAGATTTTATCTTGCAAATTATAAATATTATACTTTTTCTTTTCTTAGGCAGTTTTAATATTTTAACAAGCATTCTAACTTGAAATATAAAGTTTATCAACACCCCTAAAAATACAAAGATTTAGAGCTTTGTAGTTGCAATCACTTTTAAAAATTGGCATTACTAATTTATTATTTATATTTATGTTGTTTTGCTTAATCCCACAATTAGATATTTGTGTTTGTGTTTTTGTTATTATTGTCAAATAAAATTATTGCTTGTATTATGTATTTCCTCATGATATATTTTCTAATAGTTGACATTTCTATCCAGTTCATTATCTTTCATCCTTTATCTATTTTTTTTGTGAGTTGTACAATAAAAAACTGAAATTAGTTATATTTATTGATAACAGTAGAGTCTATTGTGAAACCATAATTGTGAGTTACTGAAATAAGGGGGAAATTGAGACCATTGCAGTACACAAAGTCTGGAAACCTAGATGCCAATATGCTGGAGAAATCGTCTAAATGAGTTATAAAAATCACCAAGAATTACAACTGGGGTAGCACTGAAAAAGGTGACTATAATCTAGTTTCTAAGACATTCAAGGAACAATACCAGGGTTTGGCAGATGACTATTACAAGGAAAGGTAGCAGTCAGTATGACAAGATGTACTGTCATAACATTCTTTTTTATTTTTTTTAAACATCTTTATTGGAGTATAATTGTTTTACAATGTTGTGTTAGTTTCAGCTGTATGACAAAGTGAATCAGCTTTATGTATATACATATCCCCACATCTCCTCCTTCTTGCATCTCCTTCCCACCCCCCTATCCCACCCCTCTAGGTGGTCACAAAGCACCAAGCTGATCTCACTGTGCTATGTAGTTGCTTCCCACTACTTATCTATTTTACATTTGGTAGTGTATAAATGTCAATTCTACGCTACCACTTCGTCCCAGCTTACCCTTCCCTGTCCCTGTGTCCTCAAGTCCATTCTCTACGTCTGCATCTTTATTCCTGTCCTGCCCCTAGGTTCGCCAGAAACTTTTTTTTTTTTTTTTAGATTCCATATATCTGTGTTAGCATATGGTATTTGTTTTCTCTTTCTGACTTACTTCACTCTGTATGACAGACTCTAGGTCCATCTACCTCACTACAAATAACTAAATTGTGTTTCTTTTTATGGCTGAATAATATTCCATTGTATATATGTGCCACATCTTCTTTATGCATTCATCTGCTGATGGACACTTAGGTTGCTTCCATGTCCTGGCTATTGTAAATAGTGCTGCAATGAACAATATGGTACATGACACTTTTTGAATTATGGTTTTCTCAGGGTATATGCCCTGGAGTGCAATTGCTGTGTCATATGGTAGTTCTATTTTTAGTTTTTAAAGGAACCTCCATACTGTTCTCCATAGTGGTTGTATCAATTTACACTCCCATCAACAGTGCAAGAGGGTTCCCTTTTCTCTACACCCTCTGTAGCATTTATTATTTGTACATTTTTTGATGATGGCCATTCTGACTGGTGTGGGGTGATACCTCATTGTAGTTTTGATTTGCATTTCTCTAATGATTAGTGATGTTGAGCATCTTTTCATGTGTTTGTTGGCAATCTGTATATCTTCTATGGAGAAATGTCTGTTTAGATCTTCTGCTCATTGGGTTGTTTGTTTTTGGATTTTGAGCTGCATGAGCTGCTTATAAATTTTGGAGATTAATCCTTTGTTAGTTGCTTCATTTGCAAATATTTTCTCCCATTCTGAGGGTTGTCTTTTCATCTTGTTTATGGTTTCCTCGGCTGTGCAAAAGCTTTTAAGTTTCATTAGGTCCCATTTATTTTTGTTTTTATTTCCATTTCTCTAAGAGGTGGGTCAAAAAGGATCTTACTGTGATTTATGTCAAAGAGTGTTCTTCCCATGGTTTCCTCTAAGAGTTTGATAGTGTCTGGCCTACATTTAGGTCTTTAATCCATTTTTAGTTTATTTTTATGTATGGCGTTAGGAAGTGGTCTAATTTCATTCTTTTACATGTAGCTGTCCAGTTTTCCCAGCACCACTTATTGAAGAGACTGTCTTTTCTCCACTGTATATTCTTGCCTCCTTTATCAAAGATAAGATATGTGCATGGGTTTATCTCTGAGTTTTCTATCCTGTTCCATTGATCTATATTTCTGTTTTTGTGCCAGTACCATACTGTCTTGATTACTGTAGGCTGAGGTAGAATCTGAAGTCAGGGAGCCTGATTCCTCCAGCTCTGTTTTTCTTTCTCAAGATTGCTTTGGCATTTTGGGATCTTCTGTGTTTCCATACAAATTGTGTTCTTTTTTGTTCTAGTTCTGTGAAAAATGCCATTGGTAGTTTGATAGGGATTGCATTCAATCTGTAGGTTGCTTTGGGTAGTATAGTCATTTTCACAATGCTGATTCTTCCAATCTAAGAACATGGTATATCTCTCCATCCGTTTGTATCATCTTTAATTTCTTTCCTCAGTGTCTTCTAGTTTTCTGCATACAGGTCTTTTGTCTCCTTAGGCAGGTTTATTCCTAGGTATTTTATTATTTTTTGTTGCAATGGTAAGTGGGAGTGATCCTATAATTTCTCTTTCAGATTTTTCATCATAAGTGTATAGGAATGCAAGAGATTTCTGTGCATTAATCCTGTATCCTGCTACTTTACCAATTTCATTGATTAGCTCTAGTAGTTTTCAGGTAGCATCTTTAGGATTCTCTGTAGAGTATCATGTCATCTGTAAACAGTGACAGCTTTATTTCTTCTTTTCTGATTTGGATTCCTTTTATATATTTTTCTTCTCTGATTGCTGTGGCTAAAACTTCCAAAACTATGTTGAATAATAGTGGTGAAAGTGGGCATCCTTGTCTTGTTCCTGATTTTAGAGGAAATGGTTTCAGTTTTTCACCATTGAGAATGATGTTCACTGTGGGTTTGTCATATACAGCCTTTATTATGTTGAGGTAAGTTCCCACTATGCCTACTTTCTTGAGAGTTTTTATCATAAATTGGTGCTGAATTTTGCCAAAAGCTTTTTCTGCATCTATTGAGATGATCATATGGTTTTTATGCTTCAGTTTGTTAATTTGGTGTATCACATTGATTGATTTGCTTATATTGAAGAATCCTTGCATTCCTGGGATAAACCCCACATGATCATCGCATATGATCCTTTTAATGTGCTGTTGGATTCTGTTTGCTAGTATTTTGTTGAGGACTTTTGCATCTATGTTTATCAGTGATATTGGTCTGTAGTTTCTCTGTGACATCTTGGTCTGGTTTTGGTATCAGGGTGATGGTGGCTTTGTAGAATGCGTTTGGGAGTGTTCCTCCCTCTGTTATTTTGTGAAGAGTTTGGGAAGGGTAGGTGTTAGCTCTTCTCTAAATGTTTGATAGAATTCTCCTGTGAAGCTATTTAGTCCTGAGCTTTTGTTTATTGAAAGATTTTTAATCACAGTTTCAATTTCACTGCTTGTAATTGGTCTGTTTATATTTTCTATTTCTTCCTGGTTCAGTCTCGGAAGGTTGTGCTTTCCTAAGATTTTGTCCATTTCTTCCAGGTTGTCCAATTTATTGGCATATAGTTGCTGTAGTAATCCCTTATGATTCTTTGTATTTCTGCAGGGTCGATTATTACTTTTCCTTTTTCATGTCTAATTCTGTTGATTTGAGTCTTCTCCCTTTTTTTTTTTTTTTTTAGCATTTGCCTTATGTATTGCAGTGTTCCTATATTGGGTGCAAATATATTTACAATTGTTATATCTCCTTCTTGGATTGATCCCTTGATCATAATGTAGTGTCCTGTTTGTCTCTTTTAATAGTGTTTATTTTAAAGTCTATTTTGTCATGGAAGCAACCTAAGTGTCCATCATTGGATGAATGGATAAAGAAGATGTGGCACATATATACAATGGAATATTACTCAGCCATAAAAAGAAATGAAATTGAGTTATTTGTAGTGAGGTGGATGGAGTTAGAGTCTGTCATACAGAGTGAAGTAAGTCAGAAAGAGAAAAACAAATACAGTATGCTAACACATATATATGGAATGTAAGGGAAAAAAAAAAAGGTCATAAAGAACCTAGTGGTAAGATGGGAATAAAGACACAGACCTTCTAGAGAATGGACTTGAGGATATGGGGAGGGGGAAGGGTAAGCTGTGACAAAGTGAGAGAGTGGCATGGACATATATACACTACCAAACATAAAATAGATAGCCAGTGGGAAGCAACCGCATAGCACAGGGAGATCAGCTCGGTGCTTTGTGACCACCTAGAGGGGTGGGATAGGGAGGGTGGGAGGGAGGGAGATGCAAGAGGGAAGAGATATGGGAACATATGTATATATATAACTGATTCACTTTGTTACAAAGCAGAAACTAACACACCATTGTAAAGCAATTATACTCCAATAAAGATGTTAAAAAATAAAAAATAAAGTGAAAAAACATGCAGGGTCAAAAAAATAAATAAAAAAGAAAGTATGTTTAAGGTATATTTCAGTCCTAAATATCTAAATTTCCATAGCACTGTATTGTCTAGAAAGGCATCAATTTCTCAACTTTTCTGGGACTTTTCAAAATTCAATTATTTTGACAAGTTATAAAAAAGGTAAACTCTTTGGTTTGTAATACTGTGATGCATTCTTTATTTATTTCTAATTACCTTTATCTTAAATATTTCTTATTCATATTGGAATATCTCCTTGTTGCAGTTTGCTCAAAATTTGACATGATGGAGATATATATCTTTAGAATTATATGTCCTAAAGTGCAAAATACCTGTATTTTTATTTCAGACAACTTGACTATAATTTATACAAATGTTTTATATCTATGGACTTAATTTGCAAAATGCAGGCATAGTGTTAGACATATTTATCACATGTATAAAAATCATGCACAGGCATATAAACATTCCACCTTTTGCTACTTATGAAAAAAATAGCAGACTATCCAATTATTTTGTGATAGTCAATTATATATACATTACTAAAGGCTCATGACTGATATCTCTCAGAGTCCGTACTAATGTAAAAGTAAGAGAATGTGTTGGATAGCAAAGGCTGCAGAGAAAGAATGTTAACTTCAACACCTAAAATATATAAGTTGCTGTTCTTCTCTATAGTTTTAGAGCATTCAGCAAATCTTTACAATCAATATATGTAAAATATCAAAGTCATCATATGTACCTTTGGGATAACACATAAATGCAAAGGTAATATTTATATTTTCTTCAGGATCACTTGAAAATATTATCGTAAGTTTTGTTGTATATCAACTTAAGGGGTGAAATTATTATTCATTATAATGCTTGTTGTAACATAGCTAAAGGATTTTAAATACTTGCTGGAAAACCCATAGGAGAAAATGCAAATGGAACTCATGTCTTACAAGCAAGTTCTAATGGAAAAGCTCATCTGGTGAAATATAAATTTGAATCATTACAAAATTTAGGCCAATGAAAATGTTTCCCCCAAAGACAGTCCTTTCTTACTAGATTGGAGGTTTTACTGTCTTATACCACTTCTGACAGCCTCTTTTTAGCAAACATCTAGAATTAAGTGAATTAACTATTATATCTAACGTATAAGTATAGGTGATTTTCCCGTGTAACTCCATAATTGAGATCTACATATCCTTATAAGCTATTGTGCATTATGTCACCTTTGACTTGTGAGACCCATTTAAAATCAGAGAAAAAAAAAGGAAGTGAAATTTTGTTTCCATTGTGACACCTCTACTTTTTTTTAACTTTTAAAAGTTCTTTTATAATATTTTATCATAGTATTTATATAGTATATAATACATCCAACAAATAGGTATTGATTACTTTTAGGTGCTGAGGATCAAAAGGCTAAAACTCTGGGCAAATACATTGTATTTGGAAATTCAGTCTGTGCATGAATAAATACATATATAATACCAGACAAAACTAATGTGACTCTGTAGCACAGCACATAGGAATCTTTAACACCCTTGAGTAGTTGGGAAAAAATATGAATTAAGGTAGTGGCAACACTGGTATAATAATTATTGTGCCTAGAAATTCACAGCTCTTCTTGACATGCCATTGGCAGAAAAAGCAGTTAGTTCTTTTTAAAGAAATAGTACAGTCACAGGATGTGAGGGGAAAATTAAAAAGAAAAACCATTGGCCAAGCTTGAATATCTCTTCAGCAGTTTGGCCTTTTCAAAATTGCAGTGTATTTAAAATTCATTTTAAATCTTAGCAATTATTTTTTATAATTTAGAATATTTTATTTTATATATTATTTATTATTGAATTATTATTGATTTGCAATATTATATTAGTTTTGAGAGTATAACATAACGATTCAATATTTTTATACATTATGACCATGATAAGTCTAGTTACCATCTGTCACCATACAAAGATATTACAATATTATTGACTATATTCCCTATGGTGTACATTGTAGTCCCATAGCTTTTTTATTTTATAACTTAGCCATCATTTTCACACTAATAGATTGCCAGAGTTTCCTTGATTAAAAGAAAGTCAAGGATAAATAAATTTTGAGATTTAAAATTACTTTAAAATGATCACAGGTACTGTTATTGCTGTTTCTATTTCTCTTTTGCTTCCAATTTTTGCCTTATCATGTCTTATTTTGTCTTTCCTTTCCTTTTTGAACATTGTTTTCTATTCTGTTTTTTTTTTTTTTTTCTTTTCTTTCTTTGTCCTGCCTTGCCTTTCATTTCTCTTCTTTTCATTCTTTTTCCGGGCACATTCTGAATCTAAATGGACATATCTGAGGTGAATATCGTACGGTCTACTGAAGAGCACACATACTAAATATCTAGAGATTCTCTTTACTAACAAATATTTCAAAGAGCAAGCTGCCTATTAACCAGATGTCATTATTATGTTTTTAAAATATATTCTAGTTATTCTCAGTTTTGTGTGGCTATTATATTTTAAAGCTTGCGTTAGTAATAATCTACCCTGTCCCAGGGATGATGTCATTACTTGCTCACTTACTCAAGCCAGACATCTAGAGTCCATTTTTGATTCTTCACTTTCCTGTGGGCTGATGTCTTATCCATTTCAAGTCTATTGATTTAATCTCCTATATACTATACAACATGCCTACTTTTCTCTACCTCTGTTACCATCAGCTTAATTCACAAGAGGGAGAAAATGATGATCCTAGGATTCCTGGCTTTGGTGATTGGGAATGACACCATCCTTACTGAAATGAGAAAACATGGGGAAGGTTAGTAACTGTTGTCAGGAAAATCAACTCCAGAAATATTCTCTTTGCTTCTACCTTTCCCAACCCTTATTCATTCTCCTTCTAGCAGAGCCAACTGCAGTGGAAATTTGGCCATGTGATTTCTATTTTTCAATTATTCAGTGGATCCCTATGTCACTTCGAATACAGTCAAACTCTCCATCTCAGTCTACAAGGCTATGCATAATTTGATCTATTTGTATGTTTTAATTTTCTTGAATCACTAGCTCATTATGGTGAGGCAAAACTGCTCTTAATTTTCAAATATTTCAAGCTTTATCCAATTTCAAGGATTGTGCAGATGCGCTTACTTGCACATGCTCGTCAAAGTCTTTTCTCCATGTTCTCTTTACTAAGTCCTTCTCATAATTCAGATTTCTGCTCAAATGGCACTGCCTCAGTGAAGCCTTCTCTATTCTATTCTTTCTTAGTGGGTCTTCTCTGTTTGTTTTCTGTGGCCAGCTTTTTTTTTTTTTTTGGTTTTGTTTTCTGTGAACCATTTTTTTACGACTAGAAATATTGTGATTTATGTCTTTTTATTTTTTCTCTAAGTTCAATTAGATATTGTTATTTATTTCTTCTCTCAGTTGTATGTCTGATGCCAGAACAGTGCCTGGTAGGAGAGAGGTATTCACTGAATATTTACTAATGAATGAATACAAATATTTAATGAATCAGTGCTTACATTTTGATAGAGTGTGCATTGAATTACAATCTTCCCCTGATATGTACTCTTCTAAAACTTTCATTTTAAATTACAACTTGAGATTCCTGCTTTTATTATTTTTCTTGTGAAAGAGGACTTTCATAAATTACTTAATATATAATCGCATGAAGATGGAAATTTCCAGTTTTGTCTTAGAGTATTATGTATTAAAGCTATTTTATATATTAAAAGAAATATATTTCACTTACAGTGTGAATTTTTATAGTAATATAAGGAACATTTTTATGAGTTTCAGTACAGGGAAGAATAGTTAACTTGCTCTTTTTGGGAAACAAGATTTTTATCCCTTTTCAGTTTTAATGTCTTCTGCAAATAATATTTTCTCCAGATGCACAGTCTGTAGTCCATTTTGTAAGGTTTTCTTTTTCTGTCATTTTGCTCAGACTCTTCTGTACACAAACATATATTTTGCTCATGTTTCAGGGGCAAGGACATTTTGTGGACATCATTATATTGATTTTTTTTTCTTTAGACCTAACCTATCAAGATGATTCTTAGTATATTTCATTTTCTAAACATCACTTTGATCTGGCTAGATTTTTCTAATTATGCAGCATAAAAAGCAAACGCCAAATCAATTGTATTGTTAAAAGTGCTCAGGACACAGCCATTTAGATATCTAAATATTAACTTCATTGGAAATGAAGTGTCATAATTATTTTTTTGGCCATGTCACGTGGCTTGCAGGATCTTAGTTCCCTGACCAGGGATCTAACAGGTCCCAGGGCAGTGAAAGCCCCGAGTCCTAACCACTGGACTGCCAGGGAATTACCAAAGCATCATCATTGATGTTGGATTACATTTGTGGTTAAAATATTATAAACTTACAGTTTTCTTTTGCAATTTATAGGTAACCTGTAGGATGATGCTTTGACTTTATGTCGTAATCTGATGCTTATTCACTACACTTCTAAAATCATTAGACCTACTATGTAATTACGCCATCTGTATAAAAATTAAAATGAAAACAACTGGTTTGATAGAGCAGCATCTATAGTCAGGGCTCTTTCACTTATAAACTCCTCTAACTAAACTCTACCTTTAAGCTAAAAGAAGACTCTTTTGGAAGATACTGGAGATATCAGGGGCTCAATGTAAACTTTCTCAGAGGCAGGGCAGCTCGAGAGTCCTGGGCACTGTGATCGGGAACAGGGCTCCACTATGACCAATGCTCTCTTTTTCAGGTCTGCTTCCATATGAGTGCAACGTCATTCTCTCCTGTTGTAGATGTGTTTATTTTTTCTCCGTTAAGAGCAGGAAAACTCACCTGTAACCAAAGTGTGGGAGGCGGTGAGGGCATTCTTTTTATTCCTTAGCCTCACGACTAAAACTATAAAGAATGAATCTGACTAAACTGCCCTGGGCATGCTACAAAGATTGGCTCAGCCTGGGCCCTGTAGGAGAAGGTGGTATGGCATCAGGGGAGTCTGAGAATCATGGATCTGTGGCCATTGTTGATACTGGGAATATAATTGTTGTGAGCTAAGAAGTTACTTCAACTTGGGTCTACTAGAAGTTGCAAAGTGCCATACAGTTCAAAAGAGGAAGAAAGTTTGATCATGGAAACAATATATTATTTTTATCCAGAACTTGAGCTCAATTATCCCTTTTATATCTCTTACAATATTGAGAATTTTTTTTTCCTTAGGTAATAACTGACTAAAGGTTCATTAACTACTTACTGCAAAGACTTCAATGACTGGTTCAATATTTAAAAAATGGGCATATGGACTCGCTAACTGAAAGGAATGTTACTTTTCTTAATTGTTGTAACTATCATTAGACAGAGTTTTTTAGATGACTCAGCTTTTATAATAAAATTTTAGATATGATTTTATAGACTAAAACAACTTGTATTCCTCTCATTAAATCTATTGAATAGCCTACTCATTTAGTCACTAAATTAATTATATGCAACACAGCATTAATACATTTGATTAATGTCCATTGACAAGAAAAAAAAGAAAAATTCCAGCATATATTCCCTGAAATTTCTTATAAAAGAGTTTCTTGAAAATAATGTAGGAATGAAGTGAATAAATAAAAGATACCTGTATATTTTTTTAACTTGAGAAAAGCAAAACATTTCTAGCTCTCTTGTATTTATTTCTACAATATTAGTAATTATAAATGTATTTGAAATATTTGTTTTTTTTTTAACATCTTTATTGGAGTTTAATTGCTTTGCAATGGTGTGTTAGTTTCTGCTGTACCACAAAGTAGACATATATCCCCATATCTCCTCCCTCTTGTGTCTCCCTCCAACCCTCCCTATCCCACCCCTCTAGTTGATCACAAAGCACAGAGCTGATCTCCCAGTGCTATGCAGCTATTTCCCACTAGCTACCTATTTTACATTTGGTAGTGTGTATATGTCAATGCCACTCTCTCACTTCGTCCCAGCTCACCCTTCCCCACCACCGTGTCCTCAAGTCCTTTCTCTACATCTGCGTCTTTATTCCTGTCCTGCCACTAGGTTCTTCAGAACCTTTTTTTTTTTTTTTTTAGATTCCATATATATGTGCTAGCATACTGTATTTGTTTTTCTCTTTCTGACATAATTCACTCTGTAAGACTGACTCTAGATCCATCCACATCACTACAAATACCTCAATTTCATTTCCTTTTATGGCTAATATTCCATTGTATATATGTGCCATATCTTCTTTATCCATTCATCTGTTGATGGACACTTAGGTGGCTTCCATGTCCTGGCTATTGTAAATAGTGTTGCAATGAATATTGTGGTACATGACTCTTTTTGAATTATGGTTTTCTCAGGGTATATGTCCAGTAGTGGGATTGCTGGATCATACGGTAGTTCTATTTTTAGTTTTTTAAGGAACCTCCATACTGTTCTCTGTAGTGGCTGTATCAATTTACATTCCCATCAACAGTACAAGAGGGTTCCCTTTTCTCCACACCCTCGCCAGCATTTATTGTTTGTAGATTTTTTGATGATGGCCATACTCGGTGTAAGGTGATACCTCGTTGTAGTTTTGATTTGCATTTCTCTAGTGATCAGTGATGTTGAGCATCCTTTCATGTGTTTGTTGGCAATCTGTATATCTTCTTTGGAGAAATGTCTATTTAGGTCTTCTGCCCACTATTGGATTGGGTTGTTTGCTTTTTTGATATCGAGCTGCATGAGCTGCTTCTATATTTGGGAGATTAATCCTTTGTCAGTTGCTTCATTTGCAAATATTTTTTCCCATTATGAGGGCTGCCTTTTCGTTTATGTTTTCCTTTGCTGTGAAAAAGCTTTTAAGTTTCATTAGGTCCCATTTATTTATTTTTGTTTTTATTTCCCTTTGCCTAGGAGGTGGGTCAAAAAGGATCTCGCTGAGATTTATGTCATAGAGTGTTCTGCCTATGTTTTCCTTTAAGAGTTTTATAGTGTCTGGCCTTACATTTAGGTCCAGTCTTCCCAGCACCACTTACTGAAGAGGCTGTCTTTTCTCCATTGTATATTCTTGCCTCCTTTATCAAAAATAAGGTGACCATATGTGCATGGGTTTATCTCTGGGCTTTCTGTCCTGTTACATTGATCTGTATTTCTGTTTTTGTGCCAATACTATACTGTCTTGATTAAGATTTGGAGTATAGTCTGAAGTCAGGGAGCCTGATTCTTCCAGTTCCGTTTTTCTTTCTCAAGATTTCTTTGGCTATTTGGGGTCTTTTGTATTTCCATACAAATTATGAAATTTTTTGTTCTAGTTCTGTGAAAAATGCTATTGGTAGTTTGATAGGGATTGCATTGAATCTGTAGATTGCTTTGGGTAGTAGAGTCATTTTCACAATATCGATTCTTCCAATACAAGAACATGGTATATCTCTCCATCTTTTTGTATCATCTTTAATTTCTTTCATCAGTGTCTTATAATTTTCTGCATACAGGTCTTTTGTCTCCTTAGGTAGGTTTATTCCTAGGTATTTTATTCTTTTTGTTGCAATGGTAAGTGGGAGTGATTCCATAATTTCTTTTTCAGATTTTTCATCATTAGTGTATAGGAATGCAAGAGATTTCTGTGCACTAATTTTGTATCCTTCTAGTTTACCAAATTCATTGATTAGCTCTAGTAGTTTTCTGGTAGCCTCTTTAGGATTCTCTATGTTTAGTAACATGTCACCTGCAAACAGTGACTGTTTTAATTCTTCTTTTCCAGTTTGGATTCCTTTTACTTCTTTTTCTTCTCTGATTGCTCTGGCTAAAACTTCCAAAACTATGTTGAATAATAGTGGTGAGAGTGGGTAACCTTGTCTTTTTCCTGATTTTAGTGGAAATGGTTTCAGTTTTTCACCATGGAGAACAATGTTGGCTGCGGGTTTGTCATATATGGTCTTTATTATGTTGAGGTAAGTTCCCTCTATGCTTACTTTCTAGATGGTTTTTATCATAAATGGGTGTTGAATTTTGTCAAAAGATTTTTCTGCATCTATTGAGATTATCATATAGTTTTATCCTTCAATTTGTTAATATGGTGTATCACATTGATTGATTTGCATATATTGAAGAATCCTTGCATTCCTGGGATAAAGCCCACTTGATCATAGTGTATGATCCTTTTAATGTGCTGTTGGATTCTGTTTGCTAGTATTCTGTTGAGTTTTTTTGCATCTATTTTCATCAGTGATATTGGCCTGTAGTTTTCTCTTTTTTGTGACACCTTTGTCTGGTTTTGGTATCAGGGTGATGGTGGTCTCAAAGAATGAGTTTGGGAGTGTTACTCCCTCTGCTATATTTTGGAAGAGTTGGAGGATTAGCTCTTCTCTAAATGTTTGATAGAATTCGCCTGTGAAGCCATCTAGTCCTGGGCTTTTGTTTGTTGGAAGATTTTAAATCACAGTTTCAATTTCAGTGCTTCTGATTGGTTTGTTTTTATTTTCTATTTCTTCCTGGTTCAGCCTTGTAAAGTTGTGCTTTTCTACGAGTTTGTCCATTTTTTCCAGGTTGTCCACTTTATTGGCATATTTTTGCTTGTAGTAATCTCTCATGATCCTTTGTATTTCTGCAGCGTCAGTTGTTACTTTTCCTTTTTTATTTCTAATTCTATTGATTTGAGTCTTTTCCCTTTTTTTCCTGATTAGTATGGATAACAGTTTATCAATTTTGTTAATCTTCTCAAAGAACCAGCTTTTAGTTTTATTGATCTTTGCTATTGTTTCCCTGATTTCTTTTTCATTTATTTCTAATCTGATCTTTACGGTTTTTTTCCTTCTGCTAACTTTGGGGTTTTATTGTTATTCTTTCTCTAATTGCTTTAGGTGTAAGGTTAGGTTGTTTACTTGAGATGTTTCTTGTTTCTTGAGGTAGGATTGTACTGCTTTAAACTTCCCTCTTAGAACTGCTTTTGCTGCATCCCATAGGTTTTGGGTCGTCGTGTTTTCATTGTCATTTGTTTCTAGGTATTTTTTGATTTCCTATTTGATTTCTTCAGTGATCTCTTGGTTATTTAGTAGTGTATTGTTTAGCCTCCATGTGTTTGTATTTTTTGCAGTTTTTTTTCCTGTAATTGGTATCTAGTCTCATAGTGTTGTGCCTGCCAATGATACTTGATAGGATTTCATTTTTCTTAAATTTGCCAGTACTTGATCTGTGACCCAAGATATGATATATCCTGGAGAATGTTCCATGAGCACTTGAGAAGAAAGTGTATTCTGTTGTTTTTGGTTGGAATGTCCTATAAATATCATTTAAGTCCATCTTGTTTAATGTGTCAATTAAAGTTGGTGTTTCCTTATTTATTCTCATTTTGGATGTGTCCATTGTTGAATGTGGGGTGTTAAAGACCCCTACTATGATTGTGTTACTGTCAAGTTCCCCTTTTATGGTTGTTAGCATTTGCCTTATGTATTGAGGTGCTCCTATGTTGGGTGCATAAATATTTACAATTTTTATATCCTCTTCTTTATTGATCCCTTGATCATTATGTAATGACCTTCTTGGTCTCACGTAATAGTCTTTATTTTAAAGTCTATTTTGTCTGATATGAGAATTGCTACTCCAGCTTTCTTTTGATTTTCAGTTGCATGGAATATCTTTTTCCATCCCCTCACTTTCAGTCTGTACGTGTCCCTATGTCTGAACTGGGTCTCTTGTAGACAGCATATTTATGGGTCTTGTTTTTGTATTCATTCAGCCAGTCTATGTCTTTTGGTTGGAGCATTTAATCCACTTACATTTTAGGTAATTATAAATATGTATGTTCCTATTACCATTTTCCTAATTGTTTTGGGTTTGTTATTGTAGGTCTTTTCATTCTCTTGTGTTTACTGCCTAGAGAAGTTCCTTTAAAATTTGTTGTAAAGCTGGTTTGGTGGTGCTGAATTCTCTCAGCTTTTGCTTGTCTGTAAAGATTTTAATTTCTCTGTCAAATCTGAATGAGATTCTTGCTGGTTAGAGTAATCTTGCTTGTAGGTTTTTCCCTTTCATCACTTTAAATATGTCCTTCCACACACTTCTGTCTTGCAGAGTTTCTGCCGAAAGATCAGCTGTTAACCTTATGGGGATTCACTTGTATATTATTTGTTGTTTTTCCCTTGCTGCTTTTAATATTTTTTCTTTGTATTTAACTTCTGATAGTTTGATTAATATGTGTCTTGGCGTGTTTCTCCTTGGATTTATCCTGTATGGGACTCTCTGTACTTCCTGGACTTGATTGACTATTTCCTTTCCCATATTAGGGAAGTTTTCAACTATAATCTCTTCAAATATTTTCTCAGTCCCTTTCTTTTTCTCTTCTTCTTCTGGGACCCCTATAATTCGAATGTTGGTGCCTTTAATGTTGTCCCAGAGGTCTCTGAAACTGTCCTTAATTCTTTTCATTCTTTTTTCTTTATTGTGCTCTGAGGTAGTTATTTACACTATTTTAACTTCCAGGTCACTTATCCGTTCTTCTGCCTCAGTTATTCTGCTATTGATTCCTTCTAGAGAATTTTTAATTTCATTTATTGTGTTGTTCATCACTGTTTGTTTGTTCTTTAGTTCTTCTAAGTCTTTATTAAACGTTTCTTGTATTTTCTCCGTTCTATTTCAAAGACTTTGGATCATATTTATTATCATTACTCTGAATCCTTTTTCGGGAAGACTGCATGTTTCCTCTTCATTTGTTTGGTCTGGTGGATTTTTACCTTGCTCCTTCATGTGCTGTGTATTTGTCTGTCTTCTCATTTTGCTTAATTTATTGTGTT
Source organism: Balaenoptera physalus (assembly GCF_965194825.1). Classification (NCBI taxonomy): domain Eukaryota; kingdom Metazoa; phylum Chordata; class Mammalia; order Artiodactyla; family Balaenopteridae; genus Balaenoptera; species Balaenoptera physalus. Next base: position 159,359,077 of record NC_138890.1, read on the forward strand.
TGGGGTCTCCTGTTCACAGGCTTCAGGTTCCTATTTCCCATTGTTTTTGGTGTCTGCTCCCAGTGTGTAAAGTTGGTTCAGTGGGTTGTGTAGGTTTCCTGGTGGAGGGGACTGGTTGTTGTGTTCTGGTGGATGAGGCTGGATCTTGTCTTTCTGGTGGGCAGGACTTTGTCCGATGGTGTGTTTTGGGGTTTCTTTTACCTTATTATGATTTTAGGCAGCCTCTCTGCTAATGATTGGGGTTGTGTTCCTGTCTTGCTAGTTGTTTGGCATGGGGTGTCCAGCACTGTAGCCTGCTGGTCGCTGAGTGGGGCTGGATTTTAGCGTTGAGATGGAGATCTCTGGGAGAGCTCTCTCCGATTGTTATTACGAGGGGCTGGTAGGTCTCTGGTGGACCAGTGTTCTGAACTCGTCTCTCTCACTTCAGAGGCTCAGGTGTGGCACCTGGCTGGAGCACCAAGACCCTGTCAGCCACACAGCTGTGTCATCCTGGAGAAGATGGACTGAAGCCAGGAGAAAGCTAGAGGATGGGAGACCTGTCAGAAGGTTTGTTTGATGAAATCAGGCAAAGGATGGTGACATTCTGTACCCAGGATCTACTCGCGAAGGGGAAAGTGGTGCCTCAGGAAGCCGAGCGTGTGATTCTACCCACTCTGTTTTTAAGAAAGATATACTCTATTGTTAATTATTGAAATAAGATGTATTGATTTAGTCTCTGAAATGTTTGCACCAACAAATCAATTTGAAAATATTTCTTTCCTTAAAAATTAATGGTAGACAAAAAATATTTAAAAGTTAAACAATATGAAATGAAAATTTTAGTTACTGAAACAAAATAAAAATAGTTTTTACTACAGTAGCTCTATTACAATACCTGTTTTGAAAATATGAATTTGTTCCAACAGGGTGGATATATTTGGGAACAATTAAGACATAATGTGAAATTAGGTCTTTATGTGAGATTTTGATCTAATGAAATACTAGGTGAATGTAGGAAAATGCACCCAGATGAGTTGTGTACTTAGAAACACACAAAATGTAAACATGGACACACCTCAGGTATCTACCAGCTACCGCAGTTAACTATGTACTTGCCGTGAGCCATGTTTATCCACCTCAGGTCTTACAGTTTTCCTTCCAATTACAGAGAACCCTCCTTTTACTACTTCATAATAACTCATAGGCTGTAACCCCTCCAATATCTACTTCCGCAAGCAAATTTCAAATAAGTTTGAAGGTAAATTGCCATATTCAATGTAATATTTATGCATGAACCTTTTACTATGTGTAAAACTGTACTACCATATTTTTTATGGCTTTATATTTTTTTCAGTGTCACTGACCAAGTTTCTGTGTGTGTCATTCTTCCCATGAGTTCTGTGTTTTTTATTGCACAATTTTGCATGGCAGAATTATTTTTAGGAGCATATATATTACATTGGAGGATGACTGATTGTATGTAGATTTTATGGTAAACTTGTGACCAAAATAAATGATCAAGACAATTTCTGTGGAGTTTTAATAATTGAATGTTACTATACATAATATAATTTTATATAATTTCTGAAAGCAATCAAAATGAAGTTAGTAAACATAGTAATTAGAAATTGCACATAGGCCTATATTAAGTCTACTTATATAAATATTCATACTATATTAGAATTAATTTCCATAAAACACATTATTTAGGTATATGAATTATAAATTAAATATGGTCTTGGTAAATGGTAGGATATTTTTATTACTGTTGTTAATTCATTAAAATCTTTTAACTTAAAATTTGAGTACTAATTGTGGGAGGATTTATAAAATGTGCTGTGTTACCTTTAAAAATGAAAATAATCTTCAAAAAGAAGAAATTAATAGCTTGTGTACATTTATATTTTACATATTATAAGTAATTTTTATTTTAAGATCAAAATAGTGATTTAAATATACTTATTTATACCTACTGAAATATATTCAGGTGTGTGGCAAAACATAAGTTAAAAGTTTCATGTCAAAAAGTATGAAAATTCACATTATTTATCTTATAACTGGAAACTCTTGAAAGAGTTAGTTAACCCCTATCGACCTCACATTTTTCACAAAAAATACAAAACATAAGATTTTACTATAGATTTAATGAGAAAATTTATATGAAATAGAGCTTACTACCATATCTACCATAAAATATATGTACAACTATGCTATTTTCCCTCATACCTCCTTTCTTATTTTAACTATCACACATTAGTAGAGAAAATCATTGAGTAAGAGCCCAACAAAAGTTTTTTCATGAGTTATTATGAAAAGAGCCAGAAAAGAGCCTGGCAGTAGATAAAACACCTAGATAGAGAATGAAAATATCAACTGAACGTTTAAATATCTGCAGCTATAATATAGTTTATACTTGGATGTTAGTATATACAGAATAACTGAATTTATTTTTATGGTTTTTTGTAGTTGTCTAACATCTTATTGAAATCTTTATATGCCTTCCTGAGGTATAGGTCCTCAAGAATGATGGTACCAGCTTTCTCTGTTTAGAAATATCCGGGTGTTTCATTGTCAAAATGACTAGAAGGCACTAACGGCATTTCACACATGGCGGCCAGCAATGCCAGATGTCCTGTAAGCCTACATTGCAAAAAGTTCTCCCCATCAAATGCTACAGTGAATAGCCACATGGGTGACACTCTGTAATTATCTAGTCAAGATACTAAATATTTTACATGTAAACACGTTGAGATTTTGATATAAAGTAAAATTTCCAAGAATGCAATTACTGTGTAAATTAAAGGAACAATGTACCTTTTTTAATCTAAAAACTTCCAAGAGTTTTCAACATTTACAAAAATTATGTAGCAAAAGCCATATTACTGAAGTTATTCAAGTCACCAATAGAACACTGTAGCAAGCTGAATTATCACATCTGTGTCTTGTCACATCCAGGATAATTGTAATATTTAAATATATAATTATTTAGTCCTCATTTTAAAATATCAGATAAAGAGAAAAGGCGTCAATACATTTCATCTGAATATTTCAAATTGGTCATTACAACATAATGAGGAATGTACTGATACAATGTGGCCACCAATATTTTTTTTAATTGAAATAATAAAACTCAGGATGTAGAGCTCACTTAATAAAGCATATATATATATATATATAAATTTTATGTTTACATATGTGCATATATATGTTTATATACCTATATAATGTAATAATATAATATATAATGTAATTAATGTACATTATATATTAATGTAATATATTAAATATATTCAATTTTTAGAAATTATAAGCATAGTTTAAAAACCAAAAACTGCCACTAGAGTGTTTACAACATATTTTAATATTTTAGTCATCATGGGAAGAGTTGCACTAGACATTTTATTTCCTCTTTGTGATAAAAGTACAAAAAGTAAGTCGCATTTGTGTTAAGAGAAGCAAGTAATACAATTTTAATTTGGATGATATAAATTTGGAGCCTAGAAGGCTCATGAATCTTAGTAGGGTTTATGAAAAGTCTTCTAGAACGCATGTGTCTTAATAAGGTCTCTAGCACTATAGCCACTTAGACCAGAAAACCCTGAATCGGAGAAAGACTCCCTCCTTGACCAAAGTTTAGACAGGCCCCTCTGGGCCTTCTTTTCAAGTCCAGTTTTAGCAACAAGCTTTGGTAAGCCAATTTATCTAGAATTCCCTCACCCTTGATATCTGACCTTGGCCTGACTTTAGCAAAAATCCATTTTAACAAGAATGGCTCTACCCTTGATATCTAATTAATTTTCTCCACTGAGCCCCTCACTCTGTTCTGCACTTTGGCTGTACATCCCCAGTTGTCTTTGCTGTACCTAGAGTCGAATTCAACTTCTCTCTCCTACTGCAATAATCTTTCCCATATTGCAATAGACCTGAATAAAGTCTTTCTTGCTTTTTCTAACAAGTGTCTAGTGTAAAATTTCTCTTTCACAAAACATGTGTATGTGGAGAGAAGAAGAATGTCAACAAAATGTTAAGTCATTCAAACCATAAAAACCCTGGATTCTGATATGTGAGGCATGGGAAAGATGAAGAGCTTCCTCCAGAGGGGGGGTACACTCAAGGCACAACCAAGGTGATGGTGGAAGCATTTGTGCAGTAGAGAGGGAATGCATGGCAGGCACCTCTCTTGACTGATGATTGATTGATCAATTTGGAGGCATGCAGGCAATATTTTGTCTTGTTTGGCTGAGTACAATGAAAATGTTCTCTTTCCTTCCAGATTTCCTGCAATATAGTTAAGGTTAAATATACATTTTTACTTATTTCCAAAAGCATACTGGGCAAGCTTTAATGGTATTAATTTGGTAGAGAAAATAACCAATGTAATAAACCCACATTTCAGTCTATTCTTTTAATACTTTCAGAATGATTCCAGAAGAACCTTAAATAAATGGTATATTTATATTCATTTTATGCCTTTTTACTGTGACTTTATAATAAATGAGAAGTTTTTTTGGTAAATATTCGAAGTTAACATTCTTAGTTTGGATAAACAATTTTGAACATCTAACTAGCAAACCCGTATAAAACTAAGTAACACCACAGAATACAGCAAAAGAATAATTTAATGAACTTAGAAGACTAACTAGACCTTTGTGCCTAGCTTATCAGGGAAGATACAATTTCAATACCAATGAAATAAACTCCCACAAATTGGTTTTTCTTTGTGTGCACTCATCAGCGTAAACACAATTAAATTGTAAAGCTTGTACTTGTTCAGGAAAGATGTTTTCTATTCATATTCATGCTACGTGGGTGCTTCGGTTTCTGATACTTTGTTATATGGAAACCTTACAAAGTGAAAAAAAAAACTACAAGTTTATGAGTCTTTATCACAGGATTAAAACATATGCCTTTCCTTTAAATAAATACTATTATTATTGTTTTTCATCAAATTTTCATATTAAGAATGCCTTTTTGAATTAAATTCTAATTATTATGAGGCCTGAAACTTTTTAATTAGCATATGCTGTAATTCAAATGAAATGATAGCTAATTTGTTCCCATCAAATTAATACAAAAAACAAGAAAATCAAAAGTTGTGTCTTAAGTTTTTTATTTCAGAAAGTAAAATCACACATAAGTACTATTTTTTAAGGCCTGAAGAGCTTCCTTGCAAGTTTATAAAATGCTTAATTCAATAATATAAACTTCACAAAAATACCCTAAATTACTACTGTGATCTCTGATTTTCTAATGAGGAAACCATGACTCAAAGATTATCATCTTGCCCCAAATCATGCTGTTAGTAAGATACGGTTTGAAATTCCACTTTTACTGACACCAAAACTTGTACAGTTAACCAAATAATCAGTTATGTTCAGCTCTGTGTAACTAAATACCAAATAGACATTTTCCCAGCAATAAATCAATGTCTTATAGGAGTGTCTGTCTGTCTCAGCATACCACATATTTCATGTGCTGCTTGCAGGTATGTATTCTACATAAGATTTTATTCTTGGGTTACATTAGTATAAATTAGCTATCTCAGGAAAATGGAATGTCCATCATTGTGTGTGGGAAGACTACTTTTTACATTGACACAACTAAGAAAATTTCCCTTTTACAATAGTTTCAATCAGGAATCTGGACTGAATGATATTTTTGGAACATGATTTTCCAGCAATTACTTTACCACCATAAGATAGAAAAAAATCTAATATTAAAAGAAATTTCTATTTAAAACTTGAGTTGTTTAAATCATTAGATGTGTGACTTTATTACAACATCAAGATTTCAGACACTAAGGATTCAAGAAATTAACCGGGGTAAGCAATTAAAATATGACCTCAAACACCCTAGTATATTGATCAAGAGTTTGCCATTTTTAAAGCTACATTTATGAAAAACAATATCAAAAGCCAGAAAGCTAAAGCTTAATGCATATTTTAAGGCCAAAAGCAATATAGGAAAATTCACCTCCTCTTGAGAGGTGTTTTAAAAATTGTTTAATCTACGATCCAATTTGAATCTCATTGTTCTGAGAACTCCAATATGTCTCCACAAGAGGTCATCCCTGTCACCTCAAAATTAGCTATTAAATGCTACGCTCTATTGTTTTAGCCTGCTTGGGATACACATAAAATTATCCCAAAGATTTATCTAAATAAAGAAGGTTTTAAAAAATACATGCCCTGATTTAAAAATAATAAGCAATGTAATTCTGTATTTTCACAAGTGATTTGATAAACCAGGCTAAGTGATAGTTACTAGGCAGGGGTGTTGTAAACTAGTACTCCAAATAACAAAGCATTGATGTATAGTCTTTGCTGATTTCCAATACTCCCACCATGGCTGATTTCAAGGTATTAACATGATACCCCTGAATATGGAGTTGGGAATGTTGTCAGCAGAATGAATATGTGGGTGTAATCTTTAAATAAAAGGAAGTAGCAGTATAAAGCGTCTGAGGCACGAGTAAGCCTGGGAATTTTGTTGAGCAAAACGGTCATTGGGCTAAATGAACAAGAAAAATCAGCTAATGAAACAATTTCATTCAATAAGAAGAAGATGGGGATATGCACATATCTCTTTGAGATCTTGCTTCAAATTCTTCTGGCTACGTACGTACCCTTTCTTTCACTTTTATTTGAACTTGTTTTCATAGGTTCTGTAGGTGGATAATTAGAACATTGATTTGCAATATTTTTACTCTTTTAATATGAGCATTTGATCTTAAAATTCTTATGTGATTATAGATTTAGCTTCAGCCCATGCATTTCTACATGTTGTGGTTTAACATTTATTTAATTCACAACAATTTCAAATGTCCTGCTGGATTTCTTCTTGAACCTATGCATTACTGTATTTAAAAGTGCTTTATTTAATTTCCAAACATTTGAATATTTTCTCAGTATTTGTCTTATTTTTTTCTATTTTGATACCACTACGGTCAGGGAATACCCTGTGTATGATTTTAAATATTTTTATTTCTTTATTTATCTTAGGTTTGTTTTATGGCTCAGAATGTGATTTATCTTGGAAAAACTTTTATGTGCACTTTAAAATAATATGTATTCTGCTGCTAGCTGGAATACTGTATAAATTTTGATTAGATAAATTATTTGAGAATATTGTCCAAATTTATTTAATTACAGATATTTGTTCTACATTTTTGTCAATTACTGAGAGAAGTGTTTTGAATTTTTCTATTACAATTGTGAATTTTTCTATGTTTTTTTCATGTCTAACTGGTTTTTCTTATTGCATTTTATGGATTATTGTTAGATGCATACACATTTAGAATCAAGGTATATTTCCAATGAATTGACCACTTTATAATTATGAAATATATCCTTTTATCCCTATTGGTAATTTTCCTTATTCTGAAATCTATTTCATCTTTTATTAACATAACCCCCAGCTTGAGGACAGATGTATCTGTCCTTCCATCTAACCTAATTTGTACAACGGGAGGAGATGTGTGTAGGCGGAAAGGCAAGCTGTACGTTTCTGTGTTTATGTTCATAGTTCTTAGAAAAATGACCTTTCTCTTCCTACCTCCACTGCACTGGGATCTGCATGTGCCCCCTCTGCTTTGATCACCTCTCCCTGGCCCTGCCCTGCTTCAGCTCTTACTCCCTTCATTGCATTTCGGCTAAAGCCTTTTCTGATCTCCACCCCTAAACTGGGTCAGATCCCTTACTGTATATAATTTACCTGCCTACCATGCTTCAAAATAACCATGAATTTAACAATTGACATAACCCAAACATGGGCTGGTGTCTCCCTGCCCCCTTCCCAGGGATTTGTTTCAATGTGGATGGATCCCCAGAACCATAAGCTATGATAACCCAAAGTTCTCCCCTTGATTTCTGAGAATTCTAGAGACCACTTCCTCCTGTTTCTCTCTGCTTCTGCACAGACCCACCACCTATTCTGTTCTGCATTCGCCCTGCACAAATCGGTCCCTCCTCTGGCAACACACTCCCAGCATCTCATGCTAGCTACCGATGGGAGTTAGGGAAGATGTGGGGATGCCCAGGGGAGGCCCGTGTATCATCACTTGTGCTAATGGTAATAAGTAAACCCGTCTCACCATCCCCCTCTCTCTTCCCCCTCCTCTTCGCCCTCCTCTTATCTTGGCACAAAGAGAAATTCTTCCCTTGCCAGAAGGGCGGGTCATATCACTCTCAGGTCCTTTCTGCTCCAAAGAAGAGTCATCAAGGAAATTTTCTGAGTAAATATAGAGCTCACTAATTTCTTGTAAGTCAAAGAAAGCTCCTTTTAGAGTTTGCTTTACCCTGGGGTGATTGGTTGCTAGTTTATTTTGACTAATGTTTCCATCCTTTTATTATATTCTATTCTTTTATTTTGCTATATATTTTAAAATTATGTTTCTTATACATAACATATAGTTGGTTCCTTCTTTTAATACAACATGACAATTTCTGTCTTTGAAATGCTCTGCTTATTATTAGAATTTAATGTATTTATAGATATGAATGGAGTAAAATCTATCATCTTGTTATTTTTTTTTACCCCATCCAATTTTTCTTCTATTATTCTTTTTCTCTCTTCATTTGTAGTAATTATCTTTATAATTCTATTTAATATCCACTACTGTCTTATTATTCATAGCTGGGTTTTGTTTTGTGGTTTTTTTTTTTTTTTACAAACCTGTATTTTATATAGGAATTACAATATGCATCGTAATGAATTTAACTTATGGTAGTGAATGAAACTTACCTCAGTACATTATACAATACATCATAAGTAGAGAACTTTCAATTTAAAAAAAGGCTGGGTTTATAATTTTGAATGCTAGATCTTTGATATAAATACTATGTATAAATCCCTCACATGTCTCTCAATCTTGATTTTTCAAAATATTTCTTCTTCTTTCTAACATTTATCTATAAAAACCAAGCAGATAAATCTGTTTAAAAAAGAGGAACAAGCACTTTTGCAGAAAAGTGGCATACTGGCATGGAAAACTGGACTTTAATTATAAGGCTTATAGCTGGATGAAACCTTGAAACGAAATGGAAAACATAGATATTTTAATCAATAAGTTATTAACCAAATTCTTCAATTTGATCATTTTCATAAAAAACATAAAGAATACATATGTATTTGTATGAATAATCATTTTATTTAAAACATAGTTTCCCTTAGTTTCCTTTTTAACTGTCAGTTGAGTAGTGGTTTCTGTCATTAGATGTTACTATTTCTTAGTTGCTATGTAGTTGATTTGTTTTGAGTTATTCACGTCCTACTACTCTTCTGTTTTGTCAGTTTTGCATGCTTAGCAAATGGCTAGAAAGAGTAGAGGATAATTTAATAACAAAATATAGGGAAATTGATTTTTTGTAAATAGTACCCTTTTTAGACTAATGGATGTTTTTTGAAAAAATTCTTGCTAGAAAGAAAAATAAGGTAATCTCTTAAAGTTTGTGCCTTTGTTTTCCATTATATTTAAAGAGTGTATATTATTCCTTGCTTATTCTTGTTGCTTGGGGAAAATATTTTTATTGAAATAGACTGTGTTTTATGAAGCTTATCATATTCCCTAAAAATAAATGCCAGACTTTTGTCTTCATTTTAATTTAAATGCAGAAAAAGTAAAATCACTTGTTTAATTTGCACTAGTTTCCATTGCACTATTAGTATGAAAAACATATACCTAAGCAATTTTAAATAGACCAAATTTAAGAAGAATAGAAAAATAAACTAAAAACTTTTGCTTACAAATTGTATATACTGACTTCAATGATGGGAAAATTGATTTCCTGTTAGAAAATAGATTATAAATTAAAATATCTCTTTCAAATGAAAGATTCCTATTCCTGTACTTGAAAGGAAACTGACCTATTCTCAATTTAAACAAAGCTCAAGGAAAGCATCATTTTAGAGCCTAAAAAACTGAAAATGCCTCAGAAGTGATTCTTAGTAAATCTGCAAAGACAGAGGGTTTTGTTTTGTTTTGTTTTTGTCCCTTTTGCTTCAGCTTTCACTAGTATTCTTTCCCCTCATTTAAAAAACTAAAACCCTCCTGCAGTGTGCCCACTCTGGACCCAAACCTGTTTTTTTCAGGTACTTTTTTGAAAACCATTTCCCTGTTGTGCATTAACCCAGTTTTTCTTAAATATGTACTATTGTTGAAAGGCTAATCCCACATTAATAATCCTTAAAGAACTAACAAGAATTCAATCACACACAACCTCTACATCAGCAGGATATTTCAAGGTGGAAGGGAGTACTGGTGTTGGGTTTGTCCTCAATAACATTATTAATGATGTGGATGAGTGAACAAATATTATGAGAAGGAAATTCATAGATATTAAATATGTAGAGTATGCAGAAACAAATAGGCTAGAAGCTAATGCCTGTGAAATGACCTAGAAGGTTAACAGTTGTTCAATATTCTTCTAGGTTTCAATAAACTAGGTTATTTAGTTGATAAAATAATATAATCAGTAAAGAAAAATGCAGCAATGATAGTTAAACTGAAAGGCAAAGAAAAAACAGAAACTATATAATGTTGCATTGTTACATAGTACAGTGTTTCATGAAAATTTCTTAAGCTTTAATTCATACACAAAACCAAAAGCAGTAGTTCACTGTTCTTCACCGAGAGAATACATTATTTATGTGGAAGAATATTTAAATTCACATAAATAACGTAAGTAATCTTTTCATTGTGAAGATATTCATAACATTCAAATAACTTGATAATATATGAACTCTGGATCTTCAGTATTTTTGATCAATAATTGATAATCAAGATTCAGTTTGCAATAACTCATGATCTAATGCTAAGAAGGGGAAACAGGTTTCTTCTTTAACTTTCATATTGGCTTTACTCTATTCAATAGATTGTGAGTTGAAATTCGTTCTCGGTCTCTACAAGTTATTTTGAAACATTTTCAGATGAAAGGCATTCAACTATTTTATAATTCCTAACTTGTGGAAAACTTTTTATCTATTACATCTCAGATCTTTAGCTTAACTCCTCTGATGATCCAGTGTAAATAAATGGTTCCATTTTCTTGCTATATTAAAAATTCACTATATATATAGGCACACAAAAATAAACAAATTGGAATTCTTTTAATTTAGATAATATAGTATCCATGGCACTTCTACTTTTACCATGACTCAAGTTAATACCTTTCCATTGTCATTCATTAGATTTTACCTGTGAAAGGAGACACATCACGTGTTTTATTATAAAAATGGGAATGAAACTAAATACAGTGTTTTATGAGGTAACAAAGTTTTATTTTATCTTGAGGGATATTTAATGAAATCTCTCTCCCTTACTACTTGACTCACAATCTAGCAAAACTGAATTGAATCCACAGGCTTTTTAACAAGGTTACTACTGGATTTTATGGTTCATTGCAATCAGATATATATTGAGGCCGCTGTCTTTATATTCTAGGCTTCTATAAACAATGTGTATACATTTTCAAAATGATGACACTTTCTTGTCTAGCCAAATCATCACAGAAAATGTCCATTATTTCCTCAGTATTAATAACAAGACAGTATAGAATTCACCCTCTATATATTCACAGAATTCACTCTTTATACATTCAATTTCTCTGTTACCAATTATATTTCTGGTATAATTAGGTTTTGAAAACAATCTCAGTTATAATCCTTATTTTTAATAATTTCATTTAAAATGCACTGATAAAGGAAATAAACAAGGCACTACCAAAAAAACCTCTGCCCTTTATTATTTTATATAAGTCATAAATTCTGTCTGTCCTTGATTTTTCACCATTTAGCTCATCACTAAATTTTGACTAATTATTAAACATTTCTCTTCCTCTATATTAAAAAATAGCAATTATTAACCCCCCATTTAATATTCTGTGAATTGTTTTAGCGTGATGTTTTATTTCTTTTAGTGATATGTACCGATGATAACGAAAGTAGCGTGCAGCATTTGTGTTCCATCTATTTCCATATAGATTAAAATTCTTTCAATTTGGGATCTAACAGTTCTAATGCCCATGATTATTTTTAAAGAAATACCACTAACTCCCTGCATGATTATTTAGAATACATATTTTTTTAAAAAATCCTCTTCACTTTTAATGGAGCTATCAATAGTTTTAGCAAAGTTTCTGATTTACTATTCATTTAACAATATATTTCTGGAAATTGTAAGATTTAGTCTGATCTGTTCCCTTAAGGAGTACCACAGGCTACTTTCACAGCTCTCCTGAGAACTCCCCTCCCTGTGCAGGATCCAAGAAGAGGGTTGCAAGTACCTTCTAACTTTGAGAGTAGTTCCCCATATTTACATTATTTTGATGTAAGAGAAATCAATTTAAAGGGAAGCCAACAGAGTAGTACTTAGACTGTGGAGCTCTCATACGAACCCATATAAGTTATGCCATCCCCCATAACCAAGTCCCCATTGAACACTTCCTCCAGACAGGAGAAAAACTGGCAGGTATATTGCCTGCATACTTGGGAGCTGTCACATAAACAACATTTAATTGCCTTCGTTTACCTTTTCAAATGACCCACCAATAGTTGTGGTAAAGTACATCCAACTTTTCCTAAAACATAAAAAATATCAGATTGGTGGACAAAATTCTATTCAGTGATCCCTCCCTCAAGTCTTATACCCCTAATTCTCAACTCTAAGACATCATGGACCCTTTTCCTTAGCATTTTGCATGCTATTAGTATGTACCTATTACAGCTGGAATGGAAATGTTGGAGGTAGTAAAAAACAGCATTTATAACCTAGGAGTTAAGGGAACAGTTCAACATAAAAGGGTGGTTTTCATAACTGCCTGACCATAATCTCATCAGTCTTCAAGACTCAGTTCAAAAATCACTTTTCTCAAGCTTTCTTTGGCCCTCAGCATTCCTGATCTCTGCCATAATTCTAGGACTAGCAAGAACCTCTTAGTCAGTGTTTCTTTGCTTGTTTTACTGTTGTCCTCCAAATTCAGAACCTATTCCTGATAGGGCTTATATGTGTTTTCAAGATTAAGTTAGATTCCAATTAGACATTTAATATATTTTCATGACTGTATAGGTAATTACATGCTACCCATAGATTTTAAAGGGTCAAAGTTTTGATGCTCTGGAATCTAAGGGAAGGAATTCAGAAAGAAAGAAGTGGGTCGTTGTAGAAGATGATGTACAGAGAATGAAATGTGAAGTCGGAAAGATTGAATATCATATCAAACACATTTTTTCAAAGCAGTTAAACTGGCCTTTTAATGATATTACTTAGACTTTCCAGACAAAATGTGTAACAACTGAACTAATTCTTATAAAATGACTTTGAAATCCCCAAACTCAAACATAATCTCACAGTCATTATTTGTGATAAAACATTAATGTGTTTTATACCTTGATTGTGAAAAATACCAGAAGTGAGAGAAGAAAATAGATTTATTGTGAGTTACAAAATTTGAAACCGAAATTGATCCTTTTTATTCTTTCAAGGAATTTTTCCCCAGGGCTATTTTAGCAGCAAAATCAAAGTCAGAACCTAGGCTCCTCTAAACAAAGGAGTTTAATTGTATCTTACTCTCCCTCTCTTCTCTGTCTCTTAAGTTTCTCAGTAGTATCTAAGGGGTAAGAACCATCCCCCATGGAGGGTAGAGATCCTTGGAATTCTGATGATGGTGATGATCTTTGTGAAACTGTGAGGTGAACATTGAACACAAAATTGATTTATGATGGGGTGTCTGGGGAAAACTGCACTCCTTCTCTTCGGTCTCCTGAAACTAGCCAATATTACCTTTGTTTGGGGTAGATGCTCTGTCCTCTGCATATAATCATGGGACTGTTGGAAACATCTTTTCTCTGGGCTTCATGCCATTCCTTTTTCTCTCTTTTCTTTCTTTTTTTAAAAGATGTTGATGCATCTAACTCCATAGGATTTGTGACAACACTACATACAGCCCTCAGGCTTTGCAAATTACAGACTTCTTATCAACATTGAGGTAATTTTTTATTAAAATCACATTTTAAACTCATTACTGCCGAAGGTTTATTTCTTTTTTCTTTTTTTTTTTAAAAAAGCATTATTGGAGCTTCCCTGGTGGCGCAGTGGTTGAGAGTCTGCCTGCCAATGCAGGGGACACGGGTTCGAGCCCTGGTCTGGGAAGATCCCACATGCCGCGAAGCAACTAGGCCCGTGAGCCACAATTACTGAGCCTGCGCGTCTGGAGCCTGTGCTCGGCAACAAGAGAGGCCGCGATAGTGAGAGGCCCGTGCACCGCGATGAAGAGTGGCCCCCGCTCGCCACAACTAGAGAAAGCCCTCGCGCAGAAACGAAGACCCAACACAGCCAAAAATAAATAAATCAATAAAAAAAATTTTAAAAAAAAGCATTATTAAACAGCAAAATAAATAAATAATTTTAGATTTATATCATGCAAGAAATGACGGGTCCTTTGCAGCAAATACATTTAGGCTACACTGTATACAGTCTACAGCAAGACTGTTCAGCCACAGTTATTTCATATAGTTCTTATACAACTAAATGCTAATTTCCAAACTTCTCACTACATGGGTCACTGGATGAAGTCAAGGGCTAGAGATTTTACAATCACACGTGAGAAAATTATGCATCTGGACACACTTTAGGGCATATAGAACAGGTTGGGACATTATAATAGGAACTGATATGCTATTTTAGAAGTGCTAAAATTCTCCAGGTTAATATAGCTCTGCCCATATTTTATACAACTCATTGGTTTGGGTTTGCTAATTCATAATGTAAAAATAATCCAGGGGTGGGATCAAAAACTCGTTCAATTGGAAATGAGCCTCCTATCTCAGTACTGTCATTTTTTCCTCAGATGAACTGTAGTTTCTGTCATGAGTAAAATAGAATAGAGATCTTACAGAAAAAAATTGTCAATTTTTGGCCATGCAGCTGTGGCCAATATCCTAAGTATCGAAGGACCAAGGATGAAAATATACATTTTTAGGAGGACAGCCATATAAGAGTATACTTCTTACCAGTTGACTACCTAAGTAAAGAGAAATTAACAATTTTATATAAGCTACTGCATTTTAGTGTATTTTCTTATAGCAGTGTACAAGTCTCTCACATTACTCAACTCCAAGAGGGTACTGTTTTTATAAAATTCATTCCCTATGGTGTGCCCAAAAGTACACTCCTAGTAACAAGTGATGTATAACATATCAAACAAGAAAGAAACACTCAGGAAGAATCGGGAAATTATCATCTAGATCTCTGTTATTTGTGCATCACCCTTTAGCTTTAACAAACAGAAAAGAACAAGTTGTAATTATAGGCTCATGATTTACATGAATGATATTTAATGAAATTATAGAACACTGATAAATAGTAGAGTCTATAATGGGAAAGTGAACTCTAGCCACTACACAACATGGTAAGCATGGTAAACAATGACTAGGGGAAGATGGCAAATAGAAAGGGAAAAAAATAGAATTAATACTGACTCATTTAATAAATCTTGATAAAATAATATGATTAATTTTTAAATGGGAAATAACATATTAATCAGATGTAGATATTTTGTAGGTTCTATAATTTTTGTTAGATAATTGAACATTTTATAGTATTTGTTTGTATATGAGAACACCTAATATAAGATAAAATTGATATAGAGAGAGATGGGTAAGGATAGTAAACACAGGTAGGGAGATGGATTATAGAAAGTGTCTTATAGGTCCTAAGGGCCTGTTACCATCTCTTCTTCATATTCATGTAAGCATACTTTATTAGAAGACTTAAGTCTGAGTTTTTCTGGATATGTTTGTAATCACTTCCTCCCGCCCCCAATTCCACCCCCATTTTGAAGATCATTGGTCCAAGAAACCTACAAGTATATGGGACATTGTAATAGGCAAAGTCACATATGTTAATAACGACAACAAAAACTGTATTGTGAGACCCTTTACACAATACAATATAGAGAATAAGGTCTATGTTGTCTCCCACTAGGTCTACATTCCACAAAGCTGGATTTGAAAAGCTGAGGCAGAGGTTCATAGCTGTTCACTAAAATTCTTTTTCCTGGGTACATAGCTTGACTACATTCCCATATGACTGAGTCCAAATTAACATGCACCACTTCCAGGACTGGACCATATAAATCTCACCCTGATCCTCCAGTTCTTTTCACATTTGTCTTTTGAAAATAGAGAGATCCAAGACACTACAGATCACTGGAGCTATAAGAAAGGAGACCTTGAGTTCCTGAACTACCGTGTGAAGAAAGCCACCCACTGACCGGGAATATCTTCATTTCAATGCTGTCAAGAAATCAAATTTAACCTTTAATCTTATTTAACCTTGAGGATCGTGTGTTAAAGCAACTAATGTTACCCAAGCTTTTACAGGAGACTAACAAATAACTCGACATTTTCCTCTATTCAAATTCAGAATGAAAGAAAGAGGCATGGGAGTGGAACAGGTGGTGGTAAAATATGACCTTACTAATGTATAAAGCTATTCCAAGGGGTGCAGTGTAGCATTCAGAGTTGATCTCATGAGCTTCCAAAGACATCGGGCTAAGTGACCCTTATTCTAGTTTCAAAGTTCTGTTCTAGCTCTAAGTACACATATAAACTTCAGGGAGAATTACTTATCCCATAGGGGCTGAGGATGATTAATAAAACCTTCCGTTACGCCTAAAAGCACTGACCTATACTGTACCCTTTAGACAAATCGCATATTGCATAATCATGATAAGTGAAGTGCACCAGGCCTAGATAAGCTAGTCTCTGGCATATGTCCAGACGAGACTAAAAGAAGAGTCGTTCAAGCCATGAGTGGAAAGATGCACTTTGATTGGGGTATGGAGCTTCCTGAGGTGTGAGGAACCCCTCCCTTCCTCAGAAATTACAATCTGCCTTGGGGGCTCCCCTGACAAGGATACTGGTATCCAGGTCCTTGAAACATTCATCGTTTTGCCATGAACATGTATGTGCTTCTTTTCTTCTGTAAATTTGAATAACTAAGAATTACTTATTTTGCCCAGGTGGTATCAGTGTCTGGTCTCTCCACAAATTTGGACATACTGTTGACATTGGTAAGTACAGAGGACACACACAGGCAGAGACAGACCACCATGCCTTGCATTAAAAGCAAATAAAATTTAAAGTCCTTTCACAAACAACGTTTGAAGTTTAACTTTTTTTTGGTTTGGTTTGTAATGATTCCCGGGAATGCTGTGATAATTATAGAGGTGAACTGTAAGTTTCTGGTACTTGTTAAAGTCGCCCAAGCAAAATAATTTTGCAGAACAGTAATCTAAGTATGTTGATAGTGAATAATAAGACAAACAATGAGATCATTGCTGCTTTGAAGGGTTTTAGAACTGTGAAAAGGGCATCATCTGCTTTTAGAAACAGAGTTGAATAATTTTATCTTCTACTTCTTAATTTACAGTTCTATTATTCACCTCTAAATGCCTTTATCCATTTCTTAGTAGCTTGCCCTTAAACAACATGCTTCTACCATTCTCACAAGCAATTTGATTTCTCTTTTAGTTTAAATAGAAGCAGGTTGACATTAGATGCAAAATATCTACTATGTCAATTGTCTAATATTTTTCCTTGAAGTGGAAAGAGTAAGATTAATGCACACACACACACACACTCAGAGCTCTAAACAGCAACAACAACAACAACAAAATATATATAGATATAGATATAGATACAGATACCACCAGAAATCTATTAGGATTTGCTGTGAGATAAAACTCTAAATGGCACTGCATCCAAACTTTCTGCGTAGGTCTGCAGATTTTTATGCATTATTCAATTCATTTAAAAAAACACCTTAGAATAAAAAGCAAACACAATAGAAACTAAATGAGACAGTCACAGAGAACATCAAAAATAGTAATTTAATCTCCCATACAATATTAAGCTTGTTCAGAGACTATTTTTGGTTCTTTGGATTCTCTTTCGAATCTAATTCAGTTTATATATGGATATGTTTATAGGGAGTGAAGGGTAGAATTAATTACCCCAAACATTGTGCATCCACCCCTCTAATATTTTTCATGTTAACACACAAATCTGTTATCTTCATTACTATTATACTGCACTCAGATTACAGCACAATTAGAGATCATTAACCCTCTCCTTTATAATCAGCAATTTTCACGGGCCACAGATATGCATGCACCTCTAATATATTCCTATGTATCTTACACTTTCATTTACCAAAGTGTCAAAACAACTTTTTTTTACATCATTGCTATGTGTTTTAGTTTCTGCAAGCTGGCTGTTAGAAGACAATTATTTCTCCTAAATGGTTTTCCCCTCGATCTGGCTATTTTTTTAAAGAAAGAATAAAACACTGTAAAAATCAGAAACTTTGGTCCCACTCCTTTTATTTTATGCACAAAGAAGCTTATTTATGTACGCCAACATCACAGTGCAGAGAAAGACACACTGGCTCTTTATTATTTCTTCTGTACTTTATACAGGAAATGTGTGGAGAACAGGTCTTTCCTGAGGTATTATACTCATGTGCTTTAAAGATTAAGAACACTCAGTATGCCAAAAAAATGCTGTATACGAAAACATGTTTTATTGATTAATTTACCAAAATTCAGTTAAAGTTTCTTTCAACTTAATGTGTTTGTATATATAAAATTGTATATTCATATTTTGTAGTGATGTGATTATCTGGTGCTACAATTCTAACGTCTAATAGGTTTTATTCTATTTCAGTTTATTTATTTTATGCTTTGCCAGAATGTGCTTACGGAAGGCATTCTCAAGCATGAAAATAAATTATAAGCAGCTGGCACATAGCTATTCTTTAAATTATAAACTTCCTGATTTTTAGGGACCAGTATTCTTTTTCTGTTTCACTCCTCCACATATGAAAACCCAGGGAATATTCGGTTGTTTTGTATGAAAATGTAGTTAAGGGAAGTACACCCACTTCTTCTGTCTCATGCAAAGACTGAGCTCTTTAACTGGTCTCTCCTTTGCACTCACTTTCCTCTCTGATCTATTTTGCACAAGGCAGCCAGGGTGATCCTTCACAAACACACATTTGACCATGTCAACTCCCTGCTTACAAGAGTGTAATTACTTTCTATTCTCACTAGCACATTGCTTTGAACAGAATATATAATCAGAAATACCTGTTGAATATTGCATGCCCCCAGGATAAAGTCCAAACTCTAATCTGTCTTCACTTACAGTGTTTGGTGACCTTTCAGCTTCATTACTGATCAATCACCCAGTGTCACTTAGGTGACATGAGGCCACTTCCATAATATCTAGTATCAGAAGACAGAGAAGAGATGAAATAATTCCTTCAGCATTTAAATATCTAAGCTCAGAAGTGACATCTGTCACTTCTAATATGTCATTGCCCCAGAGTCACATGATTCTTCCTAAGTGCAAGAAATTGGTGGTGTTGGAAGTACAGTCTCTATGTGCCTCGAAGAGAAAAGAGCCAAATATCAGAGAACACAGTACTGTGGGCCACAGTGCCTCATCCATAACAGGAATTTCATAAACTCTTAATGAATAATAATCAAGATTCATTAGACTGCAAAAGATGACACAAAAACACTTTGGCAAACAAGGGAATTAACTAGTTCTTGTGCATAATTTCAAGAAAGGCAGGGGTACTGCTTGACTTTATGTTTCAGAAACATAGACGTTTCCATTTTTATATACTCCCACTGATTTCCCATCTCTACCCTCCCCTGGTTCTCAGCCTTATTTCTCAGACTTATTGCCAGGTCTCTGGCACAGCTGTAGAGGTGGAATTGTTGTCAAGTCCAAGTTGTACATTCCCTATTTTCCCAATTGAGTCTTGCTCTCTCTTCGTTGTAAGTTCAAATACATTATTGAAGGACTCTAGTTCCCAGTTTAGCCTCCTCGGAGTTGGAATAATATGTTCCATGCAGCTTGAACTTGAATGCAAAACGCTTCCTTAGGCCAATCACCACATCCAGAAAGCAGAGGTTAAGCACTGTACAACTTACTAAATCCTTATTACCTGGAACCCTGAAGTAGTTTCTGCTCTTATACTGTAACAGTGACTATATGAATGGACAATGGCCATCTCATGTGTAAAAATAGAACACTGACACAGAACCTCTGCAGCTATCAGTTTAAACCACAACCTCTGCAGCATTTGGCCCCAAATAGTAAGGAACTAGTTGATAACTGACAGCTTCCCTGATCTTTGCCCTCCAGCTCCAACTTAGGCCCAACCACAAAAAGCCAATTATGAGCCCTAAACAGTCACGCAGGATGCCCCACTCTGGTCAGCCCACCCCCAGATTCCCTGTGCCAACATCTCCAATCAGGTCACATGTGAAGCTTTCTTTTCTTTCCACTATAAACATTTTCCACTCTCTGCCTGCCATGTAGTCTCTGTGAAATGCAAGTGTTGGTGGCTATTCTCTTGCTATATCAAACTCTGATAAATATCTTTTACTTGTTCTCATTTGGGAGGTTTTCCTTATTTTCACCGCCATTAAGGAGACTTTGCGGGCTTCCCTGGTGGCGCAGTGGTTGAGAATCTGCCTGCCAATGCAGGGGACACGGGTTCGAGCCCTGGTCTGGGAAGATCCCACATGCCGCGGAGCAACTGGGCCCGTGAGCCACAATTACTGAGTCTGCGCGTCTGGAGCCTGTGCTCCGCAACAAGAGAGGCCGCGACAGTGAGAGGCCCGAGCACCGCGATGAAGAGTGGCCCCCGCTCGCCACAACTAGAGAAAGCCCTCGCACAGAAACGAAGACCCAACACAGCCAAAAATAAATAAATAAAGAAGATTTCATTTAAAAAAAAAAAAAAAAAAGGAGACTTTGCAACAACCCTTAAACTAAATGCACCTAATTATGTGAAGCCTTTATTTTCTGCCTAAATAAAAATTATTTTGCACCATGTTACCAAAGAATGCCCCCTTTGTGTTGAAAACCTGTGATCGCTACTAAATTAGTAGAGGCTTCTGCTTTGCTTATTTATTGTCCTTTTCCATTTTGTACTATCTTATGGGTTCCCTATATGATAAAAACATTATTTCTCCAAGGTGACAGAGTATATTTAAACCCATGCTATTACTACTTATGAGGTTGTTTTGTGATTTACATGTCATATTATTAGCAAAGATGCATTAATCTTAACCTGATTTTTTTTTTTCTCCCTCAAGGTTGAAATACAACCAAACATATATCTGATAGTGATTCAAACTCTCATCTTGTCCAGTCAGACCTGTCTTAAGTGGCACACCTTTAATTAATAGTTTCTACCTTGGAAAAAAGAAAGGTAATCTTGTTTTGGAAATGCTATTACTTCGGAACACTCAATCTGCCTGGATTGTTGAGTTAATTCTTATAACTGGAACATGCATCCTAGCCTGAGGCAGAAAAAGAGAGAAACAAAAGAGCTAGAGAGAGCACAACAGAGAGAAAATGGGCATTTATAGAGATAGTATTAGAATAGTATTAGAATAGAAGGGACTTTTTTTTTTTAGTACCTACTAACCATATCAAGTGAGGAAGGACTGACTTACCTCACAAGCATATCACTTTAATGATTTTGCATGGTTGTCCTCTGCTCTGAAGAATGATTGTCCTTATAGCCTGCAAAGTATAGAAAAGGTAGAGAAATTAAATTGTGTATTAAGACAAAAATTACTTGACCTTTCAGAAGGACTCCATCTCCCTTGGTCTGCAATGCTTCCCTTATGTATTTCTTTTCCCCCATAGGCTTTCCTTTATGAAATTGTTTCTGGGTGACCTGTGAGATGGGACCTAGTTCCACCACTAGTCAAGTCTTCAGTGTTGTGTTCAGTTACTACAATGCAACCCAGAGATTGATGTAACTATCTCTTAATGTGACTATCTACATATCTATCTTAAAATTACAATTCAGAGTTGAGATGATTGTTATTAGGACACTTCAAAATGCATTAAATTGAGATGATTGCTATAGGGACACTTCAAAAGACATTAAATTGAATTTTAAAATGAATTTGGAGATTTTACTTTACAGAAAATAAAACTGACTTGGTTGGTTGAATGGTTTTATTTGCCATTTAGGCTCCTAATTTCAATCTGAGGTCTGCTAACCCCTGGGATTAAGAGAAAACTTTATGAAAAGCATTCTGACCAAGCAAATAATTTTAACCAGTTTTCAGGTGTCAGATTCGAATAACTGTTTCCTAATTCTTGTTGTTCCTCTTTCCATTTTTTCCTTTTAAAAAAAACCTTTCTCCCACAAGGTTTCATTTTTCAAAAGAGAAGTGTACTTCTCAACCTTCTTGAACTTGACTCTGATGCTTTGTCTTTGGGTGTTGAAATCTCCAGGATGCAAAACAAAGGGGACAATTCAAAACATTCACCTCTATTTTAAAAAGTAGATGACTCCAATAGCTAGATAACAAAACCTTTGACAAATAAATTTTTTATGTTTTTATATTGAATTCTTTCAAAAACTTGAAGAAATATCTAATTGAGTTGTCAGTGGACACATGATTATAAATCAGTTTTTATGATAAATTACTCTGCAATTTTTGTCATAGTTCTTTGAAGGAATTCAAAGAATTGAGTGACTTATAAAAGAGCCTCTTCTCTCATCTCCTTATTTCTGAGAATAAGATTTCTCAGAGCTTAAATCTCTAAAAATGAGAATATAGAAATATAGAATCTGATGGTCACCTTCTAACAGTAAGCAAGATTTATCTATGGATACATGAATTTATAATAAAAAATTTATTAAGAGATGCATTTTCCCAAGAATGCTTTTAAAAATAATTGCATTTCAAAAACTACCAAATTATTACTTGTTAAAAATTAAACCAAAACATAAATTTAGTTTTATTTTTAACAAATAATAATTAAAATAATTTTTAAAATGCATAAAACTATACAGCAACTGAAAATTAAAATTATTATTTTTTTGTCCATGTGATCAATACGTGGCTTTCAAGCACTAAATCAGTAAATACGATTGGTAACCATTCTGCAGGGAAAGCAGTGCCATGAACTCTGGTGCCGTTTGATTTACGTGGCCCAGGAAGGCTTGAGTGGTGGCCATCTCAAAGATGGCAGCACTATATCAGAAACAAAAGTCCCTTCCATTTCTCTGAATTCCAAACCTCTAGGGTTTTATAATTACTGAAGAAAGGCAGAGGGACCTTTAAAATAACAGATACTTAATTTTTCCACAAAATAATTCAGGCAGGAACAGAGCCACATTTAATGTTTATTTAGGAAAGTAAGTGAATGTGGCATTTTTGCCCTTGAGCATTGTGAAGAAACTTCATAACTCTTAATACCCAAGTTGCCAGCTTTCCTATATCCTGAGGATAGTGACAGCCTCCCTCAGTGTTGATGGTTTCATGTGCATTTACCTCACCCCTATCAGTAATGAAGTACTGTGAAAACTCTGAGATGGCAAGAACCACCACTTGTAGATGCAGAGGGTAAGAATCCAAGTGTCATCAAGGCAGATAGCATCTTCTAGATATCTTTTTTTGAGGGTCCTTCTCTTGGAAACTTCACTTGCTTTCATAAATGGTTAACTGGGCAGTGGTTTTATTTTAAAATATCCTCTTTTCATCTTTCCAACGGAAAGATTTTGAAAGTTGTCTGAAGCTGACATTGTAGACGTTCGCATTTTAATAGAGATGCCTTCTTCCATGAGATTTTGAGTGTCTTTTTAAACAAAAATCGAAAAGCATTGTCTGTAGTTCTATATTTCTCGTAGTTATTTCATTGACTGAGAGCACTTAATGCGTCATACTATTCCTGTGTTCATTTTTATTTAGTATAGCTGTGTGGCAGGATCGACTGTCGTTTTTAAGGCAGTGAAACATTGGATATTGATGTGTACCACTGTTATATCAATGCACTTGTTTTCAATTAGCAATAATCACACCTCAGGTAAACCTCATTGGCTATGCTTATACTGCCCCTGTACAAAGCTTCAGTGTATTAGATTGTAGAGAAAGAAAGCTATGTGGCATAGAGCTAAGAGGAAGGATGGTGAATATAAATAGCTCTAGGTTTAAATCCTGGTTCTGTCGCCTTCTTTAACCATTTCCTGTAGATATTTGGTTGTTATGTAATTGACACTTTATAATTTTAAAAGAAATATTAAACATTGCTAATTTGTGAAGATTAGATCAATGATTTTTATTCAGATATTCTGGCTTTAGGTCATTCAAAGAGGTGGGAATCAATATTAAACTGTGACAGTTTTGAAATGTTGTTATTTTATAATGAGACTAGATTGATAGATAATAAATCATTCCACACTATAAGAAACAGTGTAACAGACAAGAGCTTGGAAAATTCCTACCATTCTTTGTCTCCTTCCCTTGTGCATTTCCCTGTTTTATAACTGAGTTGGATTTCTTCAGATTTTTTTTGAATCTAACATTTTGATATTCCTCATCACAGAAATCAATTTATTCTTAATCTCACAAGATATATTGTCTTTGATGGAGAAGCTAAGGAAACTCTTTATTAGAGTACTAATTCTACTTTACAGTGTAGGTCTCCTTTATCCTAGGAGTCACATTTACAAAACTTTTTATTTTTTTAAATTTGTATAAATTTAATACTCCTAGGTATTAGAGATGAGTAAAATAATACAACAGAAAGAGCACTGTTACATTACACTGAATTTGTTATAATGGTAACCTTTTAAAACAGAAAATTAATTTTATCCCTTATCTTGAACGTGCTGTGGCATTTTTATATTCACCTATTTTGAGTGAGTAGATTATAAAAATAGGTGTTAGTTTGGAATGTCAATATCTTTACTGTTCTATGGTAGCAGTGTGTCTTCCTTTGGACAACGGGCACTTTTCAAACAATAAGCGTGCATTTGAACTGTATATACCTTGCCGGTGTCCCCTTAGACTGGAAGACTCCTCTCTTCAAGTTGTCAGTGCCTTCATAGATGTGGCTCTTCCAAACTGAGGAGAGAAATTGATGCACTATTATTAAATTATGGTCACAAATATTAACTTTTGGTCTGATCAAAGTTAAAATTATAAGCATTCATAGTTTTAAAGTTCTAATTTTAAAATAGGTGACACTTTAGATACCTAGGTACAGATACAGTGATACCATCTTGCAAAACACATGCTGTCATTTAGCTGTTGTGCTTGCCATTTACCCAGGGCTGATTATGTTTCAGAAGTTGAAATTGTAAATATTACTTTTATCACTTTACACATCCCTTCTTCAAACACACACACATCCACACACACACACATACACACTCTCTCTCACACACACAATTATATGGTTGCTATGGTAAAATATTTTCCCTGAAAAAAATTGTTTGCCTCAATTTGGTACAATCAAATTTATTATATTCTCAACAAGTTTGGTGCTTTTGAGCAGATGAGTTTTAACTCATGTGGGATTGACTGTTATTCAGCTGACATACAAAAGTTCCAGGATAAAGGCCTGTTTGTATTTTAGTATTTCTTCAGCAACAGCCATGAGATCTTTGTTAAATGCAAATAAATCTATTCTACGTTGCTAAATCTTATTTTAATACTTGGGGATGTTTATTCTGCATCTTTATAATTTACCAAATTATAACAGATTTTATACACTTAACAGATTTTCTCTTACTTGGCTAATGTTCCTTGAGTTCAGATATAAAATTTCATCAATTATTTAAAATTAACATAAAATAAAATCTAAATAGCCTAATTTTCTAAGTCTATATCTCTTCAAAAATAAAGAATCACATATTTCTCTGTGTGATTTTAAAAATGCACTTAAAAAATCTTCTATTCATGCAGTTAAGCCTACTAATTCCTTTAGCTCATCTTTTATATGAGAATTGGTTTCTAAATTTGGCTAATAAATAAAGAGTGGTCAAAATCACTCTTCAAATCTCCTTGGACTATGTCTCATAGAAATTGCTATACTGTTCTTAATATGTCTATTAAAATGTATCTTTCTTGCTATGATGGAATATTTTTCCTTCAGGTAAGCATCAGTTAAGCCATTGTCTTACTTTTAGAACCAGTACTCCATTAAAAATATATACCCTTCAACAATAGAATCACACTCAGATGGATGAGATGCTCATATAACAAAAGCCAGAGTGGATTTGAGATTAGATGGGGGAACATCAGATATGTGTCCCTTTCACCCATTTTATGTTCATTCCTGAAAGGAGACAAGGAGAGGAATCACTTGTGACATTCATATTTTATTTTGTCTTCTTTTTTTTTGGCTGAGTGACTTATATATCAATTTTCTAAGTTAAATATATATATATATAGAGAGAGAGAGAGAGAGAAACTCCATTATAAAATAAATAAAATATATTTTTCTATTTACAAAACAAAGATAACTGTTAATATGTTCCTCAGTAAGAATACTGAAAATATTATCAATGTAGTTTAGATTAACACAAGTACAAGTTTCTATAAAAAATAAAAACATTTTATTATTTCAATATAACACTAATTTTTGAATAAAGGTGGAGGAGGTAAAGGTGCTATTTTTACCAACTAAGTTGGCAACTGAGAATATATAGAATATATTTCTAAATAAAATGCAGTATATATTTTGTTCAAAAAGTTTTCTTTGAAGAAATTCTTTAAAGTGAATCTGCTCAGTGTCTCCTTCTGGTTGTGTTATATTATTTCTAGATGCCTGCTGTATGATGCAAAATATCTTCTTTACTCATCACTGTTGCCTCTTTGGGAAAACAATGTATTTTTTTATAATTTCTAAAATAGCTTCAGTGTGATGTTCAAATAAATTAGTAAGTTTTTTCAGATAATATAAAGAATTTTGCTTTTTGTTAGTTATTGACCAAATGATTAAGTTTAGCAATCTGTGGGAGAGATTATCAAAGATAGCCACCATCAGTTCCTTCCCATCCTGTACATAAGTGAAATTCTCCCCAAAGAAAAGACCCTGTTTTACTTCCTCTTGAATCTGGGATGGCCTTGTAACTTGGCTTGTTCAGTAAAATGAGAGGCAGTGATACTGTGCAAATTTCAAGTCTGGTAGTTTATTTATTTATTTGTAACTGAAATATAATTGACTTATTGTATAAATTTAAGATGTACAACATGTAGTTTGATGTATTTATATTTTGTAATATGATTGCCATTGTAGTGATAGTTAGCACCTCTATCACATCACGTAATTATTATTTCTTTTTTGTGGTGGGTATAAGTAAGATCTAGCCCCTTACCAAGTTTGATTATTATAGCACAATCTTGTTTATATTCACTGTGGCATGTATTAGATCTCCAGGACTTATTTGTCTTCTAGTTGTAAGTTTGCACCCGTAAACAATGTTACTTCAGGTACAGTAGTTTAAGTTTAAATTTAAGAAAGCTGGCAGATTCTGCATAATCTCTGGGGAAAGCCATTCACCACGTAGAAAATCCCACTTTCCCTGGGCAACTATGTTGTGAGGAAGCTTAAGAAAGCTAGACTGAAATAAGACATGGAAGACAGCTGAGGAGCCTGGTAAGAACTGAGACTCTGACATAAGACACCAGTTAAGTCATCCTAGCTGCTAGGGGCCATTCCGGTGGTCCCCATCAAGGCCTCTGCTACTGTAGAGAGACACAAGCCTTTGTGTTCTGCCTTATCTGAACTCCTAATCCATGGAATTACGGAGAAATGAAACTCATGTCATTTTGGGTTAAGTCTTTATGCAGCCATAGATTAATGCAACAAAATCTTCTCAAGGACCGTTGGGTGCTATGCCTGATAAGTAATATTAATGGTAAAAGTAAATACCATTTCTCAATCCCTTACTACGTTTCCAGCAAGAATTTTATATGTAAAATCAAATACAATTCTTACAACAACCCACTGAGGTAGACAGATGTTGTTGTCCTGAGTAAACTAAGACTTAGAGAAATGAGTGGCAGAGATACTTAATAAAAAGGGCAGCCAAGACTGGACCTCAGGTCTGACTTACCCAGGGTCAAGTTTTCAGCCTCAGGATGTGCTTAATTGTGCCAGAGGTGGGGAAGATCACTGGCTCCTGGATTCCATCAGGTCTCTCTCTTGGGCTGAAGTTTGTTCAGCTCAGTCATTTTATTAGTGTTCCATTGTTGCCGTAACTGACTTCCACAAATATTGTCAATTAAACTAATAACCATTTATTATCTTCCAGTTGTACAGATCAGAAATCCAGCAGGCTCTACTGGGTACACTGCTTAGGGCCTCATGAGGAAGTAGCTAAGTTGTTGGCTGACATGAGATCTTACCTGGAGGCTCTGAGAAAGAATCTTCTAGGCTTACTCAGGATATTGGATGCATTCATTTCCTTTCATTGTTTCCACATGGTCCCCTAGATCTATCTTCAAGCCAGTCACATAAATCAAAGCCTTCTCATGCTTGGATATCTGACTTCTCTTTCTGCCTTGTTTCTCTGACTTGTGCTTCTGCCTTCCTCTTCTACTTTTAAGAGCTCATGTTATTATGTTGGAGCCCCTTGGATAATACAAGGTAAACTTCTTATTTTAATCTCATCTGTAAAGTTATTCTTGCCATGCAGTGTAACACATTCACAGGAGTAACACTAGGGGCTGAATGTCATGGAGGCCAAAATTCTACCTACTGCAGCCACTGAGTGTTGGTTTGCAAACCTTGGGAGCTTCCTGAGTGAAACCTGAAACTGGTCCCCATACACCCAGGGGAAGGGGACACCAAAGAAGGAAGCAGACAACTCCAGATTGATGGGTGGCAGGTTTAATAAGCCAGGGAATTTACATACTAAGCTTGTCTTGGGTGGCTGCAAGATGAGTAAATCTCTGCAGCTGCTTGCCAGAATCTTTAAAAAGTTTATATAGAGGCCAAAAGTGTGTTCAGTCCCATATTCAGTTCAGATGGTCTCAACAACACCTGACTCTCTCAAAGATATGTCCTTGAAACAGCTCCTAGTGTGGGAATGGTGGGCGGAACTTGAACATTCATTCCAAGGACAGGGGAGTTGTGAGGATTCCCTATTGCCTGGGTCCAGCTCAAGGGTAAGTTGGTAAGCACATCCTCTCAATGACCTCCTCCAACACTTGAGCCTTGGATTGCTCGACATTGTGGCAAATTCTTGAAGAATACTCATTCCTGCTGAGCTGACCTCACCCTGTGACACAGTCTTCCCAATAAACCATCTATCCTGCCACCCAATGACACCAGAGGAAGGAGCTCTATTAGTCCTAGTAGTCTTGATGTATGTTGTTTCCTTTGCTCCAACCCTTTGCCCTGCCCTTGTGCTGAAGAGAGAATGTTTTATTCCACCTATTATTAGCCATCTAATCAAAAGGCACCACAGTTACCACCCTCAGTATATGTACTATACATTAAGAACAATTGGTTTTGCAGAAGATCTCACTAATTTAGTGAGACCAGCTTAATTCATAGTTGGGAAAAAAAAAAAAAGCTAATATTCACTATATCAGATCCTGTGGTGAATATTAATCAATCATCTGGTAATACACAGTGGATTAAGGATTGAAATCAGGTTTATCTCAATACAAACTCAGGTTCTTTTTATGTTTTATAAAATAGTTTTCATTAAATTATATTAAAAATGTGGTCAACAACATGGTTTCAGAAACTATCATCACATGTATACACTAGATTTTATCTAATGTTATACATTTAATGTAAGTTATAAACTCACAGATGTAAGCTGTAAGATGAAATAAACATGAGCACAAAACAAACAATAAAAATTTTCCAAGAGCAACTTTAATAAAAACACTGTTTTTGTTTTTTTTAATCGCTGGTCTTCCATATCAGAGCAATAGACCAATATCCAGTTGCCAATTTATTTTACTCTACAGAACTTTGTATTCAATCATTTGCTAGCAAGCATGCCTTTATTACTAGCCAATTGGATCTTTGAAATTAGAAACTGAATATTTGAAGTCAGGACTTGAGCCTAATAATCAGCTTATTCATTGTGCTTAACTGAATGCCTACAACTCACAAGTCATTTTATTATTCAACAGATATTTCTGAATGTACAAATAGTACTTGGCTTTCCATTAGGCATCAAAATTCAAAGATAAAAGTTATAGTCTTTGCATTCATGAAATCTATGTTCTATGGACACTCATAATGAGTTTGTGAACTACAAGAAGGGCACGATACCCATAGGAAATAAAACTACTGAGTCTTCAGGCAAAAACCAGAGTGATCTTTCTAATATGTGAATCAGATGCTCTACCTCTGTGATTTAAGCCCTTCCAATGGCTTCTACCATCTATTGAAATAGTTATCCGTGACCCTCATTCATTGATGCATTCATTTAGCAAGGATTTCAAGTCCTGTTATGACTCAAGAATTGTTCCTAATGATAAACAAGGTTGATAAATTGTGCCACCCCTCCAGAAGTCTATGATCTACTGAGCAGAAAATATGGAAATAAGCAAATATATGAATAAGGAAATAAATACCCTGAAACACAATTGCATATAAATATTATAAACACATCAAATATGTGTGTATAGAAATTATTTTTATAAGTTCTATGTACATAATATGTTTGTGTCCCATGCCCTGAAGAAAATAAAAAAGTAATAAGTAAGAGTCTTGGAGGGGGTAGTTAGAAAACTGGGAAAACCTCTCTGAGAAAGTGTCATTTAAGCTGTGATCCCAATATTTGAATTTGTAGGAGTGTTTCATGTAAAGTACATGGTTCCATGTAACGAATCAATGAAAAATTCCTTAGCATAGAATAAGCTTCAAATTTGCCAAGAATACAAGAACACCAACTGTGCCTTGAAAGGCAGTGCCCAAGAAGTGCAGTAGCCTGAGAAAAAAGTCAGAAGTTTTGTTTATGTATTTGTTTATATATTTGTGTGTATTTCCTCTTTTGAAATGAGAACTTCATGTAAGCAAGGACTTTGTCTTTTTCAATTACTGTTCCTACAGCTAGGACATAGTAGAAATATTCATATTATGAAAAATAAATAAATATTGATTGACTGAATAAATGAATTTATTTTAGTTTGGGGGCAGTTAAATTTGCCAAAATTAAAAAAAATTTAGTGTTGATATGTTTTTAGATAACTTTGAACACCTAGTCCTTAAGAAAAAAAATTTCATCACATTAAACTCTTCATGAAAGTAATTTAAAAATTATAGTAAAATGAATTATAAAAATCAACGATTTTCTATAGTCTTTGCTAT
This sequence comes from Balaenoptera physalus, assembly GCF_965194825.1. Lineage (NCBI taxonomy): Eukaryota > Metazoa > Chordata > Mammalia > Artiodactyla > Balaenopteridae > Balaenoptera > Balaenoptera physalus. Next base: position 159,390,226 of record NC_138890.1, read on the forward strand.
ACTATTGGAATAATAAACACAATTGTCTACTATTGAAGAAAAGTAATGTAAAAACTAAATAAAGTTTCAGAAAACATGGAAACCCATCCCAATTATCTACCCTGGGAAAGAGTTGAGGTATGTACAATATCTAGAAATGTCTAGTTATTATTTAATATAGTCACACATTTAGCAAACTAAATACTACATTAGTGAATGTTTAACACACTTCCACTAAAATAAAACTAAATAGCTAAAGTCCAGAAAAATTTCTAAATTTTACATTACTTCAAAGGGTAGTAAATTTTAATTTAGAGATCATTTGTTATTAAGGCAAAATACAGAAAACATGGGAAAGCAATTTACTTGAATCATGAACAACTCTGAGATTCCCTTTTTGGGTATTAAACATTCTCTTAGTGTCATAAATAAAACATTTTTTTAGAAAATAAATCATTTACATTATGCCATATGTCGTACTTTCCATTTTGAATTATTTAAAATATGTAGATTAGAGAGTGGGTTAAAATATACTTTCAAAATTAAACTGAAACTACATCTATTAAAATTGGAAAGGAATTTTTATGAATGAAACTTATAGTTTAATGCCATCAATTCATGCTTCTTACCTCTGCTATTCTATTTTAATTTTAATTTAAACCAGCTAAAGTAAGCCTATAGGGGCATATATTGAAAGGACATGAGTTTATTTCACTTAATCAACGATTTCCTAAGCACTGACTCTCTTGCCTTTAGCTTCCACAAAAATAAGGCCATAACATAACCTAGAATGTTGTTTCTAATTTTATTTATCTTTTATAATATCCCTAGAACTTGGTAGTAAATGGCAAATGTTACATTTGTCCAAACATATAGAATCACATGCATGAAAGACCCCTCAAAACTAATGACATCTGGTTTCATTCAATAGTCTTCATCTAGTGCATATTCAGAAGCTACTCAGACTCATATTCATATTCAATGTCAGACTGTATAAGAAAGTGTAACTATTAGTTTTCTGAATACTAGTATTAAGGAGCAGACAATTAAGAAGGTAATTTCCTGAATGGCAATCTTCAATCTATGTCGAATTTCCTTTCAAACATAAAGAGCTTTACAATTTGGGGCTTCCCTGGTGGCGCAGTGGTTGAGAATCTGCCTGCCAATGCAGGGGACACGGGTTCGAGCCCTGGTCCGGGAAGATCCCACAAGCCGCAGAGCAACTAGGCCCGTGAGCCACAACCACTGAGCCTGCGCGTCTGGAGCCTGTGCTCCGCAACAAGAGAGGCCGCGATAGTGAGAGGCCCGCGCACCGCGATGAAGAGTGGCCCCCGCTCGCCGCAACTAGAGAAAGCCCTCGCACAGAAACGAAGACCCAACACAGCCATAAATAAATAAATAAAAACTTTAAAAAAAAAAAAAAAGAGCTTTACAATTTGCTTAATCATTTTCAGTCTGTATATAAAGTTATATTTATAGGATTTTATTTTCATGGAATGAATAAGTAAGTAAATGTCATACTTGAAAAGAGTATGGTAATTGGGTCAAATGTCAAATCTGAAAAGAGCTATTTTTTTCTATAATTTGAAAATTCAAACTTAGAAAAAAAGTAACTGCTCCTCCACACAGGAAAATGAAAAGCAGATTGATTTTATTTGAAATTCCTGAAATTTTCAATTACTTGTATTCAAACAATAATAAACACATGGATTATTTCCAAACTGTATTCCTCAGAACCTCTGTACCTCACAGCTTCATTTTTTTTTACAATGGAGTCCTTATAAAATTTAATTTATTGAAGATTCAAAAGGAGTATTTATACCTCTGATCATCATTTATATTTTATAGTGATTATCTGTTATTTACAATAGTAATTGCATGTATTTTATTTATGTAAATAGATAAGTCAATACTTTAAAGTATTTAGCCCTATAGGTTCCCAAAGCAACTCTTTGAAGTAGGCAAGGACAATATCCTCCAAAGAATTCAACTTTAAGTAGAAGAGGCAGGGAAAATAAGTCAAATCTTAGTCCAAAATTCTTTCTAGTATTCTTTACTGTTTCATTGCTTGAATAGCTCCTGAGACAGTTCAGCTAGATGTCCTCCTAGTCTTCAAGGGAACACATAGAGCTGATGTGTATCTGAACATCTGTAGAGACTAGGTAACCAACAGACAGGTAAATCACTCAGAATTTGCTCTTTCTGTTCTTTTCCTTTTTTGCTTTCTCTCCTTTTGGTCTTCTGAAGACTTAACAACAGTAGTTTCAGAAAGATTACAGAGTCGAAATGTAAATAAAAATTCAAAAGAAATGGACTGAATAAGTAGAAATAATGTATAAGAAATTTATAGAAGAAAGGAAAATGGCCTGGATCAAAGGGGTGCTTTTTAAGCTAGGCAGGGTAAGCATGTTTAAACAATGATGAGCAGTTTTTGAAAAGGGAGGAGAAAAGGGAAAAAAGATTTTAAGACAGGTTTTGGGGAAAGTATGGATTCAAGGTAAAAAAGAGATGGACTTCAAAGTTGGTATTAAATTGGTAGACTCACCAAGGTATGAATTTAAGTCTAATCACCACTTGGATAGGTGTTGGGAAAACAACAACAATAACAACAATTAGACTGGGTCAAGGAGTTTACATTTATGGAAAGAGGAGAGGCTGCATTAGAAGGCTCAGGACAGATAGAAGCACGAAAGAATTCAATATTAGTAATAGGGATTCAAGTGCAATATATGGTGTTGTAGAAAGAATAATGACCCCTCAAAGGTGTCTGTGTTCTAATCGCAGGAATCTTTGAATATTTTAGGTTTTATGGTAAAGGGGAATTAAGGTAGCAGAAGGAAATAAGTTTGCTAATAAGCTAACTTTGAGATGGGAAGATTATCCTGGATTATCTGGATGGACACAATGTAATCACAAGTATCCTTGAAAGGAAGAGTGAGGCAAAGAATCATAGTCAGAGAATGATTTGAAGATGGTACACTGCTGGCTTTGAAGATGGAGGAAGGGGTCTCAAGCCAAGGAAATCAGGAAGCCTGTAATATCTGGGAAAAGCAAGAAAATGGATTTTCTCCTAGAGACTCCAGAGGAAACTCAGCCATGTGGACACCCTGATGTTAGCTCAGTAAGACCTATTTTGGACTTCTGACTTTCAAAACTGGAAGACTGTAAATTTGTTTTTAGCCACTAATTTTGTGGTAATTTGTTAAAAGAGTAATAGAAAACTAATAGAAACATGGGTAGCAAGAGTGTGTTTAATATTTTCTCTCCTGTTATATTTTAAACCCTGTGGAGAAAAGAAATTCCACTTTATTGATTATAATGTTGCTTCTTTTATTTAAAAAATAAACACTTATATTAGTTTTCTACTGCAAGAAATTGGGTTATGCAAATGTCAGGCTAGTCAAGTCTGAAATTTGTAGGACAGGCCTTCAGGAAGGGTCAACTAGAACTCTAGAGGATAGGCTGAAGGTATTGTCCACAGACAATATTTCTTAATCAGGGAAGCTCCAGATTTGCTCTTAAGGCCCTTCAACCTGTTGGAACAGGACTATCGGAATTATCTAGCATAATCTTCCTTTCTTAAAGTTAATAATTATGTGCTTTACTCATATCTGCAAAATATGCTCACAGGAAAACCCAGATTAGTGTTTGCACAACTGGGTACTGTATCCTAGCCAAATTAATACCTCAAAAGACCAACACATCTAGTAAGGCCAATATTTTGAATATAAGGGAGTGAGATCAAAATCAATTGGGATGAAATAGAGGTGAATGTACTTAGCTACTAGCCAAAACAGCAGGCAGTGTTTCCACTTTAGTTTTATAATCCAGAATGTATGAGATATGCCCATGGAAGGAGAGGGTTCTACATCTCCTAAGTCATTCTCCCAGAAGAAGAGTGGGTGCAGGGAATTGTGGTGACAAAAAGGCTAAGGCTCACATTTTATAAATTTGAATTTGCTTTTTATAATGACTCCTTTGAGAGAAGCCAGAGGCAGAGGCTGCCACATAGCCTCTTAAAACATCAAAATCTAAGCACTTGTTTTCTATATTAGTAAACCATAAACCTTTTCTAAGAACTGCTGAGTATTCTCCAGTGACCCTGAATTGAGAAAGATGAAATTTCATGACCTGAAGGAGAAGAGAGAAGTCAGAATAGTCATAAATTGGTCAACTTCAAAAAGACTGCTTAAAGGAATACTGAAAACCTATATTTGAAGATCATAGATTTTATACAGAAAAAAAACCCAATATATGCTACATGAAAGTATTATCCTTCTTTTTGCTGAGGATTAGACATTGATGATCTATTCAATTACCACTGTGTCTGGAAAAGTGCAATAAAAAGGATCTTTTTGTTGCCTGAGATAGAAAAGTTTAGAATATATAACATGTGATTCTGCTGATTTTAGAGACTGAGTTCCTCTTCAGAATTCTTATCTCTCAAAAATGGAAAGTACTGGTGCATCTTGGATTATTGTGGAGATGGAAAACAAGATCCAGTTTTCCTTTTTGGTCTATAGTCACATCAATACCCCAATTATTAGTATGAAGTCTAATGAACATAGGAGACAGTAGACTAGGTCCTCATTTTCATTGTGATAATTTGATGGAGGGGTCTGGGAATGAGAGCAGTGTCTAAATGAGATCCACCTAAAAGAGAAGGATAGAAGGTAGGTAGGATACTGGGTATGGGGCACATTCCCACGTGACTATTGCCTCCATGGCCTTAAAAAGCACTAACGATTAGAAATAAGGTCAAGCATGTCCACTGATGGCACCACCCAGATCATCACATCCCTAGAGCTTGTCACGCTACACTATGCACTGTTTCTCTGGTGTAACCAAACATGTCCTTATAGGATTTTTTAAATCAACTTAGAATGTAGGAGTCTTGTGTGTTTTTGCCAGCATTTAGTGTGAAGGAAAATAATAAAGACGTAAATTATAGTCATTGATGAAAGGTAATGACGATTCAGTCACACTGTGAGTATATAATATAGTTGAGATTTTCTGACTGATGCATTCCAAGTGAAATCTGATCTAGTGATTGGTATAGATCTGATGAAGATAGTTTCAGGCATTTTAAAAATCTCAGGTTATAAAAGCAGATGGAGTTAAGGAAGGTCAATTTGTACTCTCTGGAGGCAGAATATTTTGATCAATAATATAGTTAGCCTAACCCATAATGTAAGTTGTATTTTTCTTTTTTTTTTGGTCAAGGTATCTATAACTGAACAAGTTTCATTCCAGTTGGGATACAAATAAATCAACTGAACTAGTTTCATACCATTGAAAATGAAAATAAATCCATATTACAGTCACAATTAGAATTTCCTAGTTGAATTTAGGTTTGGAGCTCATGTAGTAGTCATCTGTGTCTTTAAGAGTCAGCCCAACAAATACTTATCACATTATTGTGAAAATGAGCAAAAGACATAAAACAGTACTGCTTGTTTTCTTCAAAAGTAGGTTTGACCTAAGTCAGAACCTGCCCTCTTGAGAACTGAATGCAGTGGTAGAGATTGCTTTACTTGAGATTAAGTTGCAGGAGGATGCCACCCAAAAAGACTCAAAATTAGTTATTTCGATATGTAGTTCTGTCTTGCATATGGATGGAAATTTGTTCAAAAAAGTTGTGACAAAACATGTATCTGTTATAGTAATTGTTTTATGCCACAATCTGATTTTTTTTTCTTTTTCTTTCAAAGAACATTGGGGCCATTTTAGAGAAGTGCACATCTTTGCAAAGTGTCACTGAATGTCTGTGTAGATGCAGATCTGATCTTAGACTACAATATTTAATTCTTTATAGTTTGATGTGAAAAAGAATTGGGATAGGTCCTCTAACCATACAGTGTGAGGTTATTTAAATATATATATATTCCTCCTCCAATTTCAGTTCTTTTGGGGACTCAGCTGAACGCATTCTTCTTTTTCAGGTTGGCACATGCTGATCTCACTAACAGGAACTGAGAGAATAATGGAAACTTTGAAAATACAAGTGTCATAGAAAGAGACAATTTCTTATAAGATAAAAATTTAAAGAAAACGTGCTGTCAAACTTAAGAGTAGAGGGTTTTATTTTCTTGTAGAGGTTATAGTATGAGGCTCTGTTAAATTGAGGAACTGTTTTCTCTCTCATCTACTACATGCCCAGGATGTTAATCTTAACCTCATACTTACATTGAATAGAAAATCTGACGAAAATGAAACAGAATACTTAACAGCCAAGTCTGAGAGCTGTGAAGAAAATAAGGGAAGGTACTTTAGTTTAAAAAGAATATTAGAATTTGGAGGAGGGGAGAAATGATAAACCATCCAAAGAGGCACAATTTCCCTCCTAATTAAGTGAGAAGTGTTTATAGCCTTTAGAATCTTGAGTCTATTGATGAATTAGGGAATGAACTGATAAAGTTATAGCTGATCCAAAGTTATCTGACTCGTGGGATTTTTGTGTTCAGGAATGTATGAGTTGATTATGTGGAAAAAAGACTCTTATAAGTATTATTAATTTTTATTTGGATTAAGACAGGATAGAATTTGCCTTCTAACTCTATCATATTTTGATCTGAGATTTAGCCTCTCTAAGCTAATATTTACATCTGTATTATAAAGGTCATAATTCCTTTCCCTGTGCCTACTTTAATTAATTTAAGATTGTTTCTAAATATAATCACATTTCTAAATATAATCAATCACTTAGATTATAAAATAAAATTCGTTTTCCCAAAATGAAGGACTGGATATATGATTTAACTGATTTAAGTAAATTGTCACATTTCAATCCTTCTCCTTTAAATATGTAGGGATTCTGTTAATTATTTTTACAGCTTTAGTTGTTAAGCTGTACTTCTTATCCTTTACTTGAAGTGACTTCATTTCATGCTCTTCCAACAATAGTCCTTATTTATGGTAGTGTTGCTGGCAGAAAATATCATCTTTAAGGTCTTGGCTATAGTCCTGGGGTGGGAATAAGGGTAGAGGTGAGGGCGGAGGGAGAGACCAGCTGTTTAGGACACCGGCAAACGTTCCTACTTTATAACCATCAAGAACTTAATAAAAATGTTTATTTCCTTTCCTCTCTGTATTCATTTTTAAACGGTGCAAAAAAATTCCCTCAAATAAGCAAACAAAAGCAGCCATAAAACCAGGTTAGATTCCGCCATAGAACATGGCATTCAAACTGTGGGCATAACAACTTAGTAAGAAACTCATGGCAGATAATTCAACCTTTCATCTGAAGATTGAATACTACAGGCACTGTTTCCAGCACCTGTGGCAGATGGTCAGTGAAGAAGAAACTGTCCCAGTCAGCACATCCCCACATACAAAGTCACAGATGGCAGTGGAAGCGTGGCTCGGTGCAGCAAGGGCTCTGAAAACAGACCTCTGTCTACCTGAGACAGGCCATTAAAGACATGCTTGCCTTGTTTGTAAATGAACCAAAATCCAAACGCTGCCTTAGGATAATAACAACACTGAATAACGAAGAGTATGCATTCTAAAACTGTACGTTTTCAGAGTGAGGAGTTATATGCACAGAGTGTATTTAAATCTCTAGTCCAACATATATAAAAATCACCAAGAAGAAGAGAAAAAAACAAGGTAATTTCCTCAATTTCATTTCCTTCTCTTTGAATATAGTAGCAAGAAATCATACACATAAAAAGGGAAATCAAAAATCTATCATACTGCCCTCCAGGATGGAATTGTCCTGCAAACATGTTTTATTTGGTTGGCCAACGATTATCAGAATTTGCTACCAACATTTAAAAGTCATGAAATAGCCATCTATGAATCTATTCTGCTTGCTTACTCTAAAAAATAAAGACCATTCCACATTAACCAGCTGTACTGGCTGGCCTTGACCCCAAAAGAGATGTGTGCCTTCTCTAATTTGCCAAGATGCCAGAATTTGCTGTTGACTTACACCTGGGCTGCATCACTTATGCATGTCAGCTGCCCAGTCCCTAGTTCAGTACATCTGAAACACTTGTTCTCAAAATTTAATGTGAATCAGATCACCTGGAGGACTTGCTGAAACAGATTGCTCTATCCCATCCCCGGAGTTTGTTTCAGTAGTGCCTGGGGCTCAAAAATGTACATTTCTAAAAAAGTGTCTAGGTGATGCTAATACTGATGGTCTGGAGATCTCACTTTGAGAACTATGCCTCTGGAACTGAATTTAATCAACTAGTATATACAGTGTGTTCTTAGTCCAATGTCATGTTCTATACGGCATAGGAAAAGAAAAAGCTTCCTCAAGTAACTTTAACTCCATTAATGGGTTCACTGATTTTCTAGGACTGTCATAAAAAAAATACCACAGACAAAGTAGCTTAAAGAACAGAACTTTATTTTTTCACAGTTTTGGAAACTGGAAGTCAAAGATCAAGGAGCTAGCAGGGTTGGGTTCTTTGAGGTCTCTCTCCCTGGCTTGCAGATGGCAACCCTCTGGTCTCTTAACATGGTCTTCTCTGTGTTAGCACCTCCCTGGTGTCTTTCTCATACTCTTCTATTAGGACACCTGTCATATTGGAATTGGGCTCCACCTTAATGGCCTCATTTTAACTTAATTATCTTCTTAAAGACCTCATCTCCTAATATGGTCACTGTATTAGTCAGGGGTTCTCCAGAGAATCAGAGCAATAGGATATATCAATATATAAATTTATAGAAAGAGATTATGAAGGATTGGCTCATGTGATTATGGAGGCTGAGAAATCCCACGATCTGCCATCTACAAGCCTGACCAAGGAAAGCTAGTGGTGTAATTTAGTCAGAGTCTCAAGTCACAAAAACCAGGAACACTGATGTTGAGCGCAGAAGAAAATGGATTTCCCAGCTCATACAGAGAGCAAATTCTCCTTTCCTCTGCCTTTTTGTTCTAGTCAGGCCATCAGTGGATCAGATGATGCCCACATGTATTGGTGAGGGTGATCTTCTTTACTCAGCCTACCAAGTCGAGTGCTAATCTCCTTTGAAAACACACACAGAAAAAATCAGAAATAATGTTTTATCCACTTTTTGGGCATCCCTTACCCCAGTCAAGTTGACATGTAAAGTTGACCACCACAGTTACATTATGAGGTACCAGGGATTGGGACTTCAACATATGAATTTTGGGAAGACACAATTTAGCCCATAACTATAAGGTAAAACAAATCTCAGGAAGTAGAAACTTAAAACTATAAAAACTGACTTTTTATATAAACATAAAGCTTGCTTAGCCACGTCCTCTGAGGAACTAGAGATTCTATCTCGGTATCTGTCGAGTGTTTGAAAAACATTATCACAAGTTACCCATCAGTGTTGCTGAATCCTGTGGTTAGATTCCCTCCAAGGGAATCCTTTCCCTCTTCTGTCTGGAACCGTTCATACCCACCTGGTATATTAGTGGCTTTTAAATTGGCCCAGCTGCTCTTAATGTAGTAGTCATCCAAAATTCCATTAAGGCAGATAAATATAAAGTACAAATCAGGAGGAGACTTTCAACATGGTGGAGGAGTAAGACGTGGAGGTCACCTTCCTCCCCACAAATACATCAGAAATACATCTACATGTGGAACAACTCCTACAGAACACCTACTGAACGCTGGCAGAAGACCTCAGACTTCCCAAGAGGCAAGAAACTCCTTTGCCCTGGGTAGGGCAAAAGGAAAAAGGAAAAACAGAGACAAAAGAATAGGGAAGGGACCTGCACCTCTGGGAGGGAGCTGTGAAGGAGGAAATGTTTCCACACAATAGGAAGCCCGTTCACTGGCAGAGACAGGGGGTGGCGGGGGGAAAGCTTCAGAGCCACAGAGGAGAGCGCAGCAACAGGGGTTCAGAGGGCAAAGCAGAGAGATTCCTGCACAGAGGATCGGTGCCGACCAGCACTCACCAGCTCGAGATGCTTGTCTGCTCACCGGCCGGAGCAGGCGGGGGCTGGGAGCTGAGGCTCGGGCTTCGGAGGTCAGATCCCAGGGAGAGGACTGGGGTTGGCTGCGTGAACACAGCCTGAAGGGGGCTAGTGCACCACAGCTAGCTAGGAGGGAGTCTGGGAAAAAGTCTGGACCTGCCTAAGTGGCAAGAGACCATTGTTTCAGGGTGCGAGGAGAGGGGATTCAGAGCACCACCTAAACGAGGTCCAGAGACGGGCTCGAGCTGTGGCTATCAGCACGGACCCCAGAGACAGGCGTGAAACACTGCTGCTGCAGCCAACAAGAAGCCTGTGTGCAAGCACAGGTCACTCTCCACACCGCCCCTCCTGGGAGCAGGTGCAGCCCGCCACTGCCAGGGTCCCGTGATCCAGGGACAACTTGCCCGGGAGAACGCACGGCGCGCCTCAGGCTGTTGCAACGTCACGCTGGCCTCTGCCGCCGCAGACTCGCCCCGCATTCCATACCCCTCCCTCCCCGCAGCCTGAATGAGCCAGAGCCCCCTAATCAGCTGCTCCTTTAACCCCGTCCTGTCTGAGCAAAGAACAGACGCCCTCAGGTGACCTACATGCAGAGGCGGGGCCAAATCCAAAGCTGAACCCTGGAAGCTGTGTGAACAAAGAAGAGAAAGGGAAATTTCTCCCAGCATCCTCAGGCGCAGCGGATTACATCTCCAAAATCAACTTGATCTACCCTGAATCTCTGGAATAGCTGAATAGACAATGAATCATACCAATATTGAGGCAGTGGACTTTGGGAGCAACTGTAGACTTGGGGTTTGCTTTCAGCATCAAATTTGTTTCTGGTCTTATGTTTATCTTAGTTTAGAATTTAGACTTTATTATCAATAGTAGATTTGTTTATTGATTTGGTTGTTCTCTTCCTTTCTTTTTTAATATATAGATATATTTTTTTTCCTTTTTCTCTTTTTGTGAGTGTGTATGTGTATGCCTCTTTGTGTGATTTTGTCTGTAAAGCTTTGCTTTTACCATTTGTCCTAGGCTTCTGTCTGTCCATTTTTTTCTGTTTGTTATTTTTCTTATACTATAGTTTTTAGCACTTGTTATCATTGGTGGATTTGTTTTTTGGTTTGGTTGCTCTCTTCTTTCTTTCTTTCTTTCTTTCTTTTTTATTACTTTTTAATTCTTTTTATTTAATTTTTTTTCTTTTTTCTTTGACTAACTTTATTTTACTTTATTTTTTTCTTTTTTCATTCTTTTTTTTCACCCTTTTCTTCGGAGCCATGTGGCTAACAGGGTCTCGGTGCTCCAGCCGCGTGTCAGGCCTGAGCCTCTGAGGTGGGAGAGCCGAGTTCAGGACATTGGTCCACCAGAAACCTCCCAGCTCCATGTAATATCAAATGGCAAAAGCTCTCCCAGAGATCTCTATCTCAACGCTAAGACCGAGCTCCACTAAACGACCAGCAAGCTACAGTGCGGAAACCCTATGCCAAACAAATAGCAAGAACAAAACACAAACCCACCCATTAGCAGAAAGACTGCCTAAAATCATAATAAGGTCACAGAAACCCCAAAACACACCACCAGACGCGGTCCTGCCCACCAGAAAGACAAGATCCAGCCTCATCCACCAGAAAACAGGCACCAGTCCCCTCCACCAGGAGGCCTACACAACCCACTGAACCAATCTCACCCACTAGGGGCAGACACGAAAAACAATGGGAACTATGAACCTGCAGCTGAGAAAAGGTGACCCCAAAGACAGTAAGTTAAGAAAATGAGAAGACAAAGAAGCATACAGCAGATGAAGGAGCAAGCTAAAAACCCACCAGACCAAACAAATGAAGAGGAAATAGGCAGTCTACCTGAAAGAGAATTCAGAGTAATGATAGTAAAGAGGATCCAAAATCTTGGGAATAGAATGGAGAAAATACAAGAAACGTTTAACATAGACCTAGAAGAACTAAAGAGCAAACAACCAATGATGAACAACACAATAAATGAAATTAAAAATTCTCTATAAGGAATCAATAGCAGAATAACAGAGGCAGAAGAATGGATAAGTGACCTGGAAGATAACATAGTGGAAATAACTACCACAGAGCAGAATAAAGAAGAAAGAATGAAAAGAATTGAGGACAATATCAGAGACCTCTGGGAAAACATTAAATGCACCAACATTCAAATTATAGGGGTCCCAGAATAAGAAGAAATAAAGAAAGGGACTGAGAAAATATTTGAAAAGATTATAGATGAAAACTTCCCTAATATGGGAAAGAAAATAGTCAATCAAGTTCAGGAAGCGCAGACAGTCCCATACAGGAAAAATCCAAGGAGAAACTCATGAAGACACATATTAATCAAACTATCAAAAATTAAATACAAAGAAAAAATATTAAAAGCAACAAGGGAAAAGCAACAAATAACATACAAAGGAATCCCCATAAGGTTAACAGCTGATCTTTCAGCAGAAACTCTGCAAGCCAGAAGGGGGTGGAAGGACATATTTAAAGTGATGAAAGGGAAAAACCTACAACCAAGATTACTCTACCCAGCAAGGATCACATTCAGATTTGACGGGAAATTAAAACCTTTACAGACAACCACAAGCTACGAGAATTTAGCACCACCAAACCACCTTTACAACAAATGCTAAGGGAACTTCTCTAGGCAGGAAACACAAGACAAGGAAAAGACCTATAATAACAAACCCCAAACAATTAAGAAAAAGGTAATAGGAACAAACATATCGATAACTACCTTAAATGTAAATGGATTAAATACTCCAACAAAAGACATAGACTGGCTGAATGGATAGAAAAACAGGAACCATACATATGCTGTCTACAAGAGACCCACTTCAGACCTAGTGACACATACAGACTGAAAGTAAGGGGATGGAAAAAGATATTCCATGCAAATGGAAATCAAAGAAAGCTGGAGTAGCAATTCTCATATCAGACAAAATAGACTTTAAAATAAAGACTATTACATGAGACCAAGAAGGTCATTACATAAAGATCAAGGGATCAATCCAAGAAGAAGATATAACAATTGTAAATATTTATGCACCCAACATAGGAGCACCTCAATACATAAGACAAACGTTAACAGCCATAAAAGGGGAAATCGTCAATAACACAATCATATTAGGGGACTTTAATACCCCACTTTCACCAATGAACAGATCATCGAAAATGAAAATAAATAAGGAAACACAAGCTGTAAATGACACATTAGCGAAGATGGACTTAATTGATATTTATAGGACGTTCCATCCAGAAACACCAAATACACTTTTTTCTCAAGTGCTCATGGAAGATTCTCCAGGATAGATCATATCCTGGGTCACAAATCAAGCCTTGGTAAATTAACGAAAATTGAAACTGTATCAAGTATCTTTTCTCACCACAATGCTATGAGACTAGATATCATTTACACGAAAAATCTGTAAAAAATACAAACACATGGAGGCTAAACAATACACTACTAAATAACCAAGAGATCACTGAAGAAATCAAAGAGGAAATCAAAAAATACCTAGAAACAAATGACAACGAAAACACGATGACCCAAAACCTATGGGATGCAGCAAAAGCATTTCTAAGAGGGAAGTTTATAGCAATACAATCCTACCTTAAGAAACAAGAAACATCTCAAGTAAACAACCTAACCTTACACCTAAAGCAATTAGAGAAAGAAGAACGAAAAAACCCCAAAGTTAGTAGAAGGAAAGACATCATAACGATCAGATCAGAAATAAATGAAGAAGAAATGAAGGAAACAATAGCAAAGATTAATAAAACTCAAAGCTTGTTCTTTGAGAAGCTAAACAAATTGATAAACCATTAGCCAGACTCATCAAGAAAAAAACAGGGAAGACTCAAATCAATAGAATTAGAAACAAAAAAGGAGAAGTAACAACTGACACTGCAGAAATACAAAGGATCATGAGAGATTACTACAAGCAACTCTATGCAAATAAAATGGACAACCTGGAAGAAGTGGACACATTCTTAGAAAAGCACAACCTGCCAAGACTGAAGCAGGAAGAAATAGAAAATATAAACAGACAAATCACAAGCACTGAAATTGAGACTGTGATTTAAAATCTTCAAACAAACAAAAGCCCAGGACCAGATGGCTTCACAGACGAATTCTATCAAACATTTAGAGAAGACTTAACACCTATCCTTCTCAAACTCTTCCAAAACATAGCAGAGAGAGGAACACTCTCAAACTCATAATACAAGGCCACCATCACCCTGATACCAAAACCAGACAAAGGTATCACAAAGAAAGAAAACTACAGGCCAATATCACTGATGAACATAGATGCAAAAGTCCTCAACAAAATACTAGCAAACAGAATCCAACAGCACATTAAAAGGATCATACACCATGATCAAGTGGGGTTTATCTCAGGAATGCAAGGATTCTTCAATATACGCAAATCAATCAATGTGATAAACCATATTAACAAATTGAAGGAGAAAAAGCCTATGATCATTTCAATAGATGCAGAAAAATCTTTTGACAAAATTCAACACCCATTTATGATAAAAACCCTCCAGAAAGTAGGCATAGAGGGAACTTAGCTCAACATAATAAAGGCCATATATGACAAACCCACAACCAACATCATTCTCAATGGTGAAAAATTGAAATCATTTCCTCTAAGATCAGGAACAAGACAAGGTTGCCCACTCTATTCAACATAGTTTTGGAAGTTTTAGCCACAGCAATCAGAGAAGAAAAAGAAATAAAAGGAATCCAAATTGGAAAAGAAGAAGTAAAGCTGTCACTGTTTGCAGATGACATGATACTATACATAGAGAATCCTAAAGATGTTACCAGAAAACTACTAAACCTAATCAATGAATTTGGTAAAGTAGCAGGATACAATATTAATGCACAGAAATCTCTTGCATTCCTACACACTAATGATGAAAAATGTGAAAGAGAAATTAAGGAAGCACTCCCATTTACCTTTGCAACAAAAAGAATAAAATACCTAGGAATAAACCTACCTAAGGAGACAAAAGACCTGTATGCAGAAAAGTATAAGACACTGAGGAAAGAAGTTAAAGATGATACAGACAGATGGAGAGATATACCATGTTCTTGGATTGGAAGAATCAACATTGTGACAATGACTATACTACCCAAAGCAATCTACAGATTCAATGCAATCTCTATCAAATTACCGATGGCATTTTTCACAGAACTAGAACAAAAAATTTCAAAATTTGTATGGAAAAACAAAAGACCCCTAATAGCCAAAGCAACCTTGAGAAATAAAAACGGAGCTGGAGGAATCAGGCTCCCTGATTTCAGACTATACTACAAAGCTACAGTAAACAAGACAGTATGGTACTGGCACAAAAACAGAAATATAGATCAATGGAACAGGATAGAAAACCCAGAGATAAACCCATGCACATGTGGTCACCTTATTTTTGATAAAGGGGGCAAGAATATAAAATTGAGAAAAGACAGCCTCTTCAGTAAGTGGTGCTGGGAAAACTGGACAGCTACATGTAAAAGAATGAAATTAGAACACTCCCTAATACCACACACAAAAAGACACTCAGAATGGATTAAAGACCTAAATGTAAGGCCTGACACGATTAAACTCTAAGAGGGAAACATATGCAGAACACACTATGACATAAATCACAGCAAGATCCTTTTTGACCCACCTCCTAGAGAAATGGAAAAAAACAAAAACACAAAACAACAAATTGGACCTAATGATACTTAAAAGCTTTTGCACAGCAAAGGAAACCATAAACAAGATGAAAAGAAAACCCTCAGAATGGGAGAAAGTATTTGCCAATGAAGCAACTGACTAAAGGTTTAATCTCCAAAACATACAACAGCTCATGCAGCTCAATATCCAAATAACAAACAACCCAATCCAAAAAAGGGCAGAAGACCTAAACAGATATTTCTCCAAAGAAGATATAGATTGCCAACAAACACATGAAAGAATGCTCAACTTCACTAATTATTAGAGAAATGCAAATCAAAACTACAATGAGGTATCACCCCACACCAGTCAGAATGGCCATCATCAAAAAATGTACAAACAATAAATGTTACAGAAGGTGTAGAGAAAAGGGAACCCTCTTGCACTGTTGATGGGAATGTAAATTGATACAGCCACTACAGAGAACAGTAAGGAAGTTCTTTAAAAAACTAAAAATAGAACTACCATATGACACAGCAATTCCTCTGTGGGCCATATACCCTGAGAAAACCATAATTCAAAAAGTGTCATGTACCACAATGTTCATCGTAGCTCTATTTACAATAGCCAGGACATGGAAGTAACCTAAGTGTCCTCTGACAGATGAATGGATAAAGAAGATATGGCACATATACACAATGGAATATTACTCAGCCATAAAAAGAAACGAAATTGAGTTATTTGTAGTGAGGTGGATGAACCTAGAGTCTGTCATACAGAGTGAAGTAAGTCAGAAAGAGAAAAACAAATACCGTATGCTAACACATTTATATGGAATCTAAAAAAAAAAAAGGTTCTGAAGACCCTAGGGGCAGAACAGGCATAAAAATGCAGACGTAGAGAATGGACTTGAGGACACTTGGAGGGGGAAGGGTAAGCTGGGACGAAGTGAGAGAGTGGCATGGACATATATACACTACCAAATGTAAAATAGATAGCTGGTGGGAGGCAGCTGCATCACACAGGGTGATCAGCTCAGTGCTTTGTGACCACTTAGAAGGGTGGGATAGGGAGAGTGGGAGGGAGACACAAGCAGGAGGAGATATGGGGATATATATATATGTATAGCTGATTCACTGTTATAAATCAGAAATTAACACACCATTGTAAAGCAATTATACTCCAATAAAGATGTTAAAGAATAAATAAATAAAGTACAAATCAGGATAAAGTCTACCATCCATATGTCTCTAAATAGGGAAGAGAAAATACATTTACAGTACATATATGTATTTATTGAAAAAAATTTGCATCTAAGTTGGCCCATGCACTTCAATCCTGTGTTGTTAATGGGTCAACAGTATTTCAAAAAATATTCTGAAATTGCTAGAGATGTTTATAATTTTATTGGAGACTGGGATTTATATTTTGTTATGAACTTCTTATATAATGCTTATAAAAGGATAGAAACACATGGAAAGTAATATTATTAAAATTGCATAAGAAATCTGAAAAAAAATGGAAAAGCAAACATATATTGTTTTAGGGTTCCATTAAATATAAATTATATGCTTTAAAAAAAAGCCCAGATAGAAACACAAAAATGTTAACAGTGGTTGTCTTCTGCTAGAGGAAATATTCATATTGTTTTGCATTTCTAAAATTCCTATAATTATCATGGGAAAATAAATGTGACAAAGTCATAAGTTATAGATCTTTTCTTCTCCTCTAGTTTTTGTTTTGTATTCCAATTAATAGGCTCCTGGAAATGCAGATCTACTAGTGATATACGTTACTAAGACACCAGGAGGTTTTTTTTTGTTGTTGCTTGTTTTCTGTTTTCTTTTATGGATAACAGTAACAAGCTATTGATGAAGAATGGCTTGCCTTTAGTTTCTGTGAGATACTCCAAGCTCTGCATTTGGAATACCCTTTTGTTTAATTTTCAGTGTGTGCCACTTTTATTTCTTCACCTAAACTTTATGCTACTTGAAGGCTCAGAGGAATGGAGGTTACGAATTTGCTTCAAACCAAACAGTATTAGTAAGTGGGAAATGCCAGGACTCTCCCCAGTTCTCCCCAGTCATATCATCTCCTTTTTTGTTCCCCACATTTATTATTATTTTTTTTATTGTGTAGTCTCTGTGGTATTTGCCTTAGGACTAGGTCCCTAATTCACAGACACACATGCTTTATCCATGCTTAACAATTTGTGAAGGAGGTTTGGACCTCTAAAGAAATCACAGTATCTACCTCAGCTCTCCTTTGGGGGCTGGAAACAATTTTATTGATGTCGCTATTATTTTTCTGTGTATGTATTGGAAAATAAAGTGATGCATCTCTTCTGGTCATTTGAGATTGTAAATATTCCATTAAGAGAAGTTATTTCCAAACTGCATATGTGACAGGAAAATACTGGCTTCTAACTGAACCCCAGCCTAATACATGGGTGCAACTTTATATTCCAATCAAGTAAAAATCTAGGGAAGTATGTGCCAAAATGCCAAATCGAATCATTTGGTTAATAAATACTATATAATCTTTCAAAAGTAAATTGTTACAAATTAGAGATCTTCAGGGTGATCTAAATAAGAAAGCAAAATTTGAAGGATTTGTAAGGTCAGGATGGATATGGGTGACTGAAAAATTTATTCCCCATGGAAACCAATTCTGCAAATATTCATCAGGTATTAGACTTGGTGCTTTTATATATATTCTCTTCTAACAACTCTGCAAAGTGGCTATTATTATTCCATCTCATGGAAAGAAACTAAATTTCAGTGGGGTTAAGTGGCTGTCTCCATTCACATAGGTATTAAGTTTTAGACCTGAATTCAAATACCTTTCTGACACAAAAAATATGACATGAGAATTGAGGCTTAGTATCCAAAACATCTGCGCCTGTGACTAAAGTAGTAGTATATAGCTATGAGATATATTAAATTCCTAAATGATGGCAGTAGCAATGGAGAAGAAGATAAAAGTATATTAAATGTGACACCCAATGACGTGATACTTAACCACACACCAAACTATTTTTTCCCACAGAACTCTGAGTTTCAGCGTAGAGCACCATCTATTTGTTTAATCCAAATAGAAAATTAATCACACAAACGAGAATATTCTAAGTCTTTCTTAATTCTTCTCATTGATAACTCTTCCTCATGCATTCCACCAGCAAGTCTTTAATACTGTATTTCCAAAATATAGGCTTCCCACATTATATGAGTCAAAAGCATCCTTGACAAAGAGTTGAATAGTTGAATTTTGGATTGTGAGGGCTTATATTCTGTTTAATCATTTTTAAAAGGGAAATAATGATGCAGGGCCAACTTATCCCAAGACCCCAACTGATTTTGCCAGCAAAACACCTGAAAATATCCATATAACGATTATTCTATGATAAATATTGAACACATTTCCTTTCTTTTGTACACAGGGAAACATTGCATTCATGATAGATTGGGATCAGTCCACTCCCATGCTTAGATTTTTAGGTTTAAGCTGTATTTTATCCTGTCAAACTTTCTCCTAATGTGTGAGCCTTTCTGTGGCTTTTAGTCTTGCTTTCTTCGCTGACTTTTGAAAGTGCCTAAAAGATTGTTTTACATTTTATTAATGAACAACGTATTTGAAGAATCGAGCACAAGACTAATTTCGATGGGTGGGACAGCAGCACTCTGTGTGTAGGGCATCTCCATACTACCCCCGAAGACGTTGGCAGTCCGACGCTTTGATGACCATAGACTGGGTGGCATAACGAGAGAAATTTCTTACAGTTCTGAAGGCTGCTGAGATCAGGGTGCTGGCATGCTCGGTTTCTGGGGAGAGCCCTCTTCCTGGCTTCTAGATGGCCACCTTCTCACTGTATCCTCACATGACATTTCTTCTGTGTACAAGGGGAGAGAGAGCAAGTCCTGGTTTCTCTTCTTCTTCTTCTAAGGACTCCAGTGCCTTTAGATTAGGGATCCACCCTGATAACGTCAATTAACCTTAATACCTCCACAAAGGCCCCAGCTCCAAATACAGTCACCTGGGGGTTAAGGATTCAACATATAAACTTTGAGAGACACAAACATTTTGTCTATAACTTTTTGCCCCTGGCTCAGCAAAACTCGTGTTCTTCTCAGATATAAAATACATTCATTCCATCCCAACAGACCCAAAAGTCTATCTCATTTCAGCATCAACTTTAAAGTTTAAACTCTGAAGTCTCATCTAAATGTCATCTAAATCAGACATGGGAGAGGGTCGAGGTCTGACTCATCCAGAGTCTAAATTCCTGTATAGCTGCGAAACTCTGAACCCAGAAAAGTAAGATGCTTCTATAATACAATGGGGGCACGGGAATAGGATAGATATACCCATTTCAAATGGAAGAACTTAGAAAGAAAAAAAGGGTGACATGTCCCCAAAAACTCCAAAAATGAGTAAGGCAAATTCCACTGGATCTTAAGGTTGGGGAATGGTCCTCTTTTGTCTGATGATCTGCCCTCCAGGCAATCCGACTGGGGCGGCAGCCTTACCCTCCCAGCTCAGCCTGGTGGCCCTGCCCCTTCAGCTCTCTGCAAGGGTTTTGCTCATGATGCTGCCTGATTTGTTTCTGTAGCCCCAGGAAACAAATACAATGGCAAATTGATGTATCAAAGGAATTCAATGGGGAATGAAGGTCCTTTCAACAAATGGTGCTAGAACAACTGGATATATTGATATATATATGTATATTTATATATATTCATATTTATATATTTACATATAAAATTATCATGCTTACCTCGCACAATAAATAAAATTATTGAAGTGGTAAAGTTAAAGGTAAAGGTAAAGTTACAAAGACTCCAGAAGAAGTAACAGGGTGTAATCTTTGTTACTTTGATGTAAGCAAAGCTATCTTAGGTAGGATATAAAAAACACACACTATAAAAGGATAAATTTAACTTCACTTCCATGAAATTTAAAACTTCTGCTTTTTTTGTGTTATTTTATTTTATTTTTTATTGGAGTATAGTTGCTTTACAATGTTGTGTTAGTTTCTGCTGTACAATGAAGTTAATCAGCTATATGTATACATATATCCCCTCCCTCTTAGACCTCCTTCCCCCCCATCCCACCCATCTAGGTCATCACAGAGCTTGGAGCTGAGCTCCCTGTGCTATACAGCAGGTTCCACTAGCTGTCTATTTTACACATGGTAGTGTATTTATGTCAAAACTAATCTCCCAGTTCATCCCACCCTCCCCTTCCCCTACCCTGTGTCCACACATCCATTCTCTACATCTGCATTTCTATTCTTGCCCTGAAAATAGGTTCATCTGTACCATTTTTCTAGATTCCACATACATGTGTTAATATATGATATTTGTTTTTCTCTTTCTGACTTTTTTCACTCTGTATGACAGACTCTAGGTTCATCCACATCTCTACAAATGACCCAATTTCATTTCTTTTTATGGCTGAGTAATATTCCATTGTATATATGTACCACATCTTTTTTTTTTTTAAACATCTTTATTGGAGTATAACTGCTGTACAATGGTGTGTTAGTTTCTGCTTTATAACAAAGTGAATCAGTTATACATATACATATGTTCCCATATCTCTTCCCTCTTGCATCTCCCTCCCTCCCACCCTCCCTATCCCACCCCTCTAGGTGGTCACAAAGCACCGAGCTGATCTCCCTGTGCTATGCGGCTGCTTGCCACTAGCTATCTATTTTACGTTTGGTAGTGTATATATGTCCATGCCACTCTCTCACTTTGTCCCAGCTTCCCCTTCCCCGTATCCTCAAGTCCATTCTCTTGTAGGTCTGTGTTTTTATTCCTGTCTTGCCCCTAGGTTCTTCATGACCTTTTTTTTTTTTTTTTAGATTCCATATATATGTGTTAGCATACGGTATTTGTTTTTCTCTTTCTGACTTACTTCACTCTGTATGACAGACTCTAGGTCCATCCACCTCACTACAAATAACTCAATTTCATTTCTTTTTATGGCTGAGTAATATTCCATTGTACATATGTGCCACATCTTCTTTATCCATTCATCTGTTGATGGACACTTAGGTTGCTTCCATGTCCTGGCTATTGTAAATAGAGCTGCAATGAACATTTTGGTACATGACTCTTTTTGAATTATGGTTTTCTCAGCATATAAGTCCCGTAGTGGGATTGCTGGGTCATATGGTAGTTCTATTTTGGGTTTTTTAAGGAACCTCCATACTGTTCTCCGTAGTGGCTGTATCAATTTACAAACCCACCAACAGTGCAAGAGGGTTCCCTTTTCTCCACACCCTCTCCAGCACTTATTTTTTGTAGATTTTTTGATGATGGCCATTCTGACCAGTGTGAGGTGATACCTCATTGTAGTTTTGATTTGCATTTCTCTAATAATTAGTGATGTTGAGCATCTTTTCCTGTGTCTCTTGGCCATCTGTATGTCTTCTTTGGTGAAATGTCTAGTTAGATCTTCTGCCCATTTTTTGGTTGGGTTGTTTGTTTTTTTGATATTGAGCTGCATGAGCTGTTGTATATTTTGGAGATTAATCCTTTGCCCATTGCTGCATTTGCAAATATTTTTTTCCCATTCTGAGGGTCGTCTTTTCGTCTTCTGCTTTTTGAAGGACACAATTTAGAAAAATGATAAATGACAAAGCAAGATGCCAAATTTGGATAATATTTAAAATCTACATGCCCTACAAAGGATTTGTAACCAGAATACATTAAAACAGACACACAACTCATAACTCAGTAAGAAGGCAAACAGCACAATTAAAACCTCATGAACTTCCAGCTACTGTCTAGAATATAAAAATCTGAAAAGAATGTAGATTCCACACTACCAAAAACTAAAAAGTGTGAGAGCCACCTGTCTACACTGGCAGGATCATCCTGGGACACTGAAATGGGAGAGGAGACCCCATCACTTGAAGCTGAAGGGGAAACAGCATCGGCCCCTGGGCCTGTGGTCCGAGTGGCAGTCCCGCTGACCCCTGAATCAACGTTAGGGTTGGGACTTCAACATATAAACTTGGGGGGAATACAAACATTCAGTCCACACCTGCAAATTCAAATTCAGTCTAGTCCTTTCTCAACAGCTATTGTGAATTTGAACTACCATTGTTTCAAATTTGTTACAGGGAATATTCAGAGCATCAGAGTTCAGACAGCCAGGAATACCAATATAGCTACAGTGTATGCACTTCTCTCCACCTCTCTCTATCGTATGGATGAACGCATCGTCCTCCAAACTGGTCTCTGCAATACTTCAACTTATCAATGACTTCCCATTTAATTAAAGAAGATATTGTGAGTCCTTACATGTAACATCCTTAACAGGATCGAGCTTCCCCTGCTTGTTTCTGCAGCCCCACTTTCTGCTTGGCCATGCTGCCCTTCTTCTATTTGATTTACTCCTTCAGTCACAAACTGATTCCGTAACTTTGTCTTTGCATGTTCTTTTCCCTTCACCAGAAGCACCATTTCCTTTACTGTACGTGGCTGACTCTCTCTGTATTCAGTTCTCAGAACGCTTATCCCTGCCCACATATCAGGATTAGCAGCCTCCCACCTACTCACGCACATACCTGTATTCCCTACTCCTTCACCCCCCTTCTTTTTGTAACCGTGATTTTGTGCAATTACTTTTTTCTTCTACTTTAAAGTGAAGATACCTACAACACCTGTTTTATTAACTGCTTTATTTCCAGTGCTTATTACAGAAAAGCTGACACATAATACTTATTCAATAAATATTTAATAAATAAAGAAGGAATGAATGGATTAAATATTTAGCAGGTAGGTTGTATAGCACTTGGTTGTTAATTTTATGTAGTGGTGAAACGAAAACAGCTTAGCATAAAAAAGATTAGGATCCAAATGAATGTGCCCATCAGTATGGTTGATGAAGATATTTAACAGGCTAAAATTTAAGATGACTGCTGGGAATTTTTAGGAGATGAGTTCGGATAGCACAGTGTATGCTCTGACAGTTGGGTTTGCTCTTTTTTGTAATGCAAGTGCCTGATCTAAGTTTTGATTGCAGAGACATCCACTTCAAAGATGGGTTATCTGAATAAACACCTTGCAGCCACATTAGCAGATGAAGAGCCAGGCCAGCCCTTTCAAGCTCCTTTGTTTTAGAGATCTTGGTTGATTTTTATAACTGACTACTTGGAACACTTGTTTTTTCTCTTCCCTCTTTAAATACCCATGCTTGTGTTTGAAGTTCACCAAGAAAAATGAGCCCAAGAAACTGTAGGCCACCACCCTCACCTCCAACAGAAGCAGAACCCCACAGCCTACTCTCTCTCTCTGTCTCTCCCTGTGACCTCACTGTGTGGTCCAAATGTGTCATGTAATTTCCAGGACTTGTAAGTCATAAACTTTTTTCTTTCAGAGTTTCCTGATGGTTATTGCAAAGGGCATCTTGCAATCATAATAAGAACCACAAGGGCCAATCCGGCCGTAACACTGGTTATGTCTAAGTTGAGACTGGCACAAAACAAATAGGTAAAGCAGAGCAGGAGGATTTTAAAACATGCCTGAGAGGATTAACCAGCATTATCAGCCTTTAAAAAATAATACCTACTAATTATGTGTACTTATTATTATTATCAGGTATTGAGTTAATATATTATGCCATTTTTACAATGATAGTCCTATGTTTGGTTTTATATTTCTTGTATAGACAAAAAAGTTGACATTCATAGAGGTAAAGTGACTTTCCCCAGGTCCTAGATCTGGAAAAGGTACGGTTTCCTGAATCTTGGGTCCAAATTTTATACACTTTAGCTCTAAACTATAATTGGCAGGAGTGAGGACTTGAAAAATGAAATAAGATTAGACTGGAAGCATTATTTTGAAATATTAATAAAGTAGCAATAACAGTTCAGAATGTAAAAAGTATTGTCAAATTATCTCATTGGCTCCTCAGACCAGTCCTATTAGAGAAATGGGAATAGTGACTAGGAAAAAGAGCTAATCAGGATTCTGACTTTTTTATTACAATTCTCCCACCTACTACCACTGATGGTTCCAAAGGATGATATATTTTAAATAAAATTGAGCTTTATTGGAATTTGGAGCTTTGCCATTCCCTTTTTACCTGAAATGTACTAAAATAAAAATGTGAGTATTCAATTGATGGGAAGAGTGGTGCCAGAGTCTTACCTCAGAGCACATCAAAATCACCATGGGAACAAAAAAATAATGAGATCTGTGATCCCTACCCTAAGCAATTCTGTAAAACATTTTGAGGTATAGTAAAACTCAAAATATATTAATAATAAATAAATATGAGGTTTCTGTTTCAACCAATCTGCAGAGCTAATGACAGATTTGTGACAAGCTTATTTGGCTTATTCCGTGATCCTTTTTTCAGCTCCATATCCTACTTAACATTTGGCATTCTATTGCAGAAAAAAAAAAAAGGATCATAGAAATGACCCGTGGAGCATTTATTTCTGTCTACATTTATATGTAGACGGTCCCTGACTTACGATGGTTCGACTTAAGATTTTTTTTTTTTTAAAGCGATCTTTCTCTGTTTCTTCCCAAGAGTTACAACTTTTTTTTTTTAAATTAATAACTACTTTATTTATTTATTTATTTATTTATTTTTTAAACTGTGTTGGGTCTTTGTTTCGTGCGAGGGCTTTCTCTAGTTGCGGCAAGCGGGGGCCACTCTTCATCGCGGTGCGCGGGCCTCTCACTATCGCGGCCCCTCCCGTTGCGGGGCACAGGCTCCAGACGCGCAGGCTCAGCAGTTGTGCCTCACGGGCCCAGTTGCTCCGTGGCATGTGGGATCGTCCCAGACCAGGGCTCGAACCCGTGTCCCCTGCATTAGCAGGCAGATTCTCAACCACTGCGCCACCAGGGAAGCCCCGACTTAAGATTTTTCAACTTTACAATGGTGTGAAAGCAACACACATTCAGTAGAAACTGTACTTCAAATTTCGAATTTTGATCTTTTCCTGGGCTACTGATATGTGGTAAACAAGGCCCTTTCACGATGCTGGGCAATGGTAGTAAGCCACACCTCCCAGTCGGCCTCACCATCCCGAGGGCAAACAACTAATACACTTGATACATTTACAGCCATTCTGTACCCATACACCCATTCTGTTTTTCACTATCCAGTTTAAGCATTCAATAAATTACATGGGATGTTCGGCACTTTATTATATATAAAGTAGGCTTTGTGTCAGAAGATTTTGCCTAACTGTAGGCTAATGTATGTGTTCTGAGTGTGAGTTTGTCTAGGATAAGCTATGTTTGGTAGGTTAGGTGTATTAAATGCATTTTGACTTACCAATATTTTCAACTTACGATGGGTTTATCAGGATGTAACCCCATTGTAAGTCAAACAAGATCTATATATAATCCCTTTCTTTCTCATATTAGAAATGATGCCCCCAATTATGATGCCTGATTTTGTCTTTGTTGTCTATTTCACCCTTGAATTATATAATTTTGAATGTCATGGCAATAGTAAGTAGACAAGATATTGATATTCTTTTTTATTAATAGATATATGAGAATAGTAAAGATTAAAATTTTATGTATTAATTCAGAAACTATTTGTTGAACACTGCAGTACATACTGCGAATACAAGGTCAAATAATATGTGATC
This sequence comes from Balaenoptera physalus, assembly GCF_965194825.1. Lineage (NCBI taxonomy): Eukaryota > Metazoa > Chordata > Mammalia > Artiodactyla > Balaenopteridae > Balaenoptera > Balaenoptera physalus. Next base: position 159,416,407 of record NC_138890.1, read on the forward strand.
CATATCATTAAGAGTCAAATTTTATTAAAATAAAATTCCATTTAAGTGTAGCAGGTTATATCAAAGTACTAACAGTATTCAGTGCAGGTGCTCTTGGAGGAAAATTGCAGGATAGAATTCATATCTAAGAACTAAATTGGTAGGGACTTCCTTGGTGGTCCAGTGATTAAGACTCCGTGCTCCCAATGCAGGGGGCATGGGTTTGATCCCTGGTCAGGGAACTAAGATCCTGCATGCCGCATGGCGCAACCAAAAAAAAAAAAAAAGAACTGAATTGGTAGAATTGGTAGGATTAGAAATGGTATCTGAGGCAGAGAAATCATGGGCTTTGACATCAAAGTCATACAGCTAGTTATTGGTACAATAAAAATTAGTAGTCACTTCTTATGAATTTAAATCCAAGATTTCTTATGTATTAATTTTTATGGACTTAGAAGTTTGTTACAGTGGTTTACATGATAAAGCCGGAGAAAAGTAGTTTAAGTGGCAAAGGAGAAAGAAATCCTCAAAGAACATTCTACAGATAAAAGAGACAAGGCTTTGTGACCTATGGAGAGGACAATGGAGAGGGAACAGAAAAAAATGAATCTGAAGAATCAAGCCTGATTAATGAAAAAAATCTCTTTTTACACCTGAACTTGGGTGGGAGATTGGCTATTAGGGAGAAATTGTTTCTTGCCTTCAAAATGCCATCATTTAAGTAATCCATCTGTATGTTCAAAGTAGATTGCAAAAAATCAACTGAAAAATTCATTTGTGTTTTAATCATTAACTCAGTCTATTGTTGCTACTAACAAGGTACCAATAAAAACATTGTTTCTCCACCCAGGTTTTGAACTAATTGACAGACAAAAGAAGGAGGTTTAGATGAAGATCAAAATATCTAACAGTAAATAAACAGTGCCTAATTAGAGAATGCAAGCCTAAAATCACTTCCTGACCCCGAACCCTAGGATTAGACAGACTCACCCACCCAATGGCAGGATGGCACCTTCTTCCAAAGAGGAAAAAGATAAAGCTCAATTGATATCTGTAGTTACTTTTTCCCAAAATGTATCAATTTGATAAGTCACTGCCCTCTCTCAGGGGCAGAGAGAGCCTAGGGGCATAATCAGAGAAAATTCTCTATAAACCAGACTATGTCCAATATTTCTGTGATATCTCTGACTTTTTATCACTTTTGTCTACAAAAAATAGAAAATGTGTTAATCATTAAGTTGTTGATCATCCCACTGAATAAAAGTTCTGGAGGAAGGTGGTTACAGAGTATTTAAGTCCATAGCTTAAAAATAGCAAAATCTACATTCCTTTGATTCTCTTGGGTTGACTCTCTTAAGTTAACATGGTTCCAATAGAGCTGCCCCTGTTCCAAGTCTTCTTTTGACAGCATCCATTACCCCAAAGCAAGTAAGTGGTATTTTAGGTTTCTCCACTTTTACTTAAATATGTTAGTATAATCTTTCCCAGAAGTCTCATGTCAGATGTCTTCTGATGTCTTATTTGGTCATCCTCCCAACCCTAAGCTAATAACAAATAAAGCAGAGTGGAATTAAACTCTGAAAACCATCAGAATTTATCCCCTGGAACTGTTGGAGGAAGCCATCATTCCTGGGCTCATTGTTGAAAAGGGGAAAAAAGTCAGAGATACTTTGGCAAAAAAGTTAAGAGATTAAATAATGCTTGTCAAGTAATCTTTTCCTTCCCAACCCCCATTCATTTGCCTTCTTACAATGGAGATTTAAGTTTTTGGAATAAGTGTCATATTATTAATTTATGGATGAAGTGAAATGCTGAAGTCTGCAAATATTTTCATGCAAATGCATATCATTAATATAATTCGACTTTAGGTTATGTTGAATTTTTCTAACATAAATGAAAACTGAAACATAATCAAAAATCAATTTAACCAACTAATCAAACAGAATCGCTGAGAAAAGTAACATTACCTACAACAACTGAACTCTTTGTTCATTCTATATATTATGAACAAAGTCTTTTTCCTTTTCTTTCAGCCATATAAAACAAGCATCTAATATAAAATAAAAACTTCTTTGTAGTGTATTAAAATAAAGATCTACAACTGAAATCCTCTATTTTTTACATAAGGAACCAGCAAAAATTCTCACACACATTATAGTAAAATGAAACACAGCTATTAATTAATTAGCAAAACAATACATTATGACTGATTATAATATCAGACTAAGGAACAGTATGGTAGCTAGTTTCAACCTTCAAGTGTAAATTTTTAAAAAAATAATGATCACATTTTGACTTAAAAAAATCTTTTGCAGTATGTATTTAATTGGTATGTTTTAAATAGGATGTTGCAAATGTTCAGAATACCATGTGGTCAGATGATTACCACAGCTCTGTGGTTCTTAATTACCCATATGAAGGCCAAATGAATCAGTAGTCAAATGGGGGCAATTATCACATTTATAGAAGAACATGACTCTCTGGATGGAGTTTTCTGCAAGCCTCATTTGCTATTACAAAGTAAGTAGTAGAGCATTTCAATACAAATGAGAATAGGAGGATGCAGTATAAACTAAATGTCATCAGTTTGGGGGACGGAGAAAATACGGTAGAGAGTCAATTTTTCAAAGTTTATTTTGGCAAATTTCTGGATGTAGAAAAGGTGAAGCTTGAAATCAAAATAAAATCAATTTCATACTGAAAGGCTTATTTATGGGAACTGAAACTGCTGGTGGTATAGATTCCACTAAGATCTATCATTTCATTAAGGCACAAGGAAGGAAGGAAAGTTCAGAGGTCTGCCAAATGAAAACGGTCATCTTTGTAGCTTGGCTGTACTGAATATATTGACATGGAGAAGATTTTCTGTCTGGAGCAGCTGTAAAAATGCAGCCCCATGTCCCAGATGTCCAGCTGAATAGACTCTATGGCAATTGGCATACGTGCATGCAGTTAGAAATCAAATAGAAATACATGCTTTTTCTTCTAATAATTATGCTTTGCTATTAGTCAAGAGTAATGACTCTCAGCAGCACTGTTTCAGTAGAGTTATAAAGATTAGAAACATAATTGACTTATTGATGCCTTGGACGCCCAAAAACTTCTCATGAGTCAGTATATTCAATGTCTAATTATAGGCAATGATAATTCTTTTCCTGTGACATGTCTCAACGGTGGTTTGGATTCTAAAAGCAAATAAAAGGACTAGGAATAGCTCCATGACTCACTTTTTAAAATGAATGTCTCTTTTCCTATGGAGCAGGCGAACTTTCCTAAATAGCCACCGGTACCAGATGCTATTTGATTAAACTTAGGAGAAGTTTATCTCATATCTACATGTCAAAAACTCAGTGAAATGAATACCTCCCTTTATAATACCAGAAAAAAAATCCAAACTCAAACACAAACACAAACAAACATACACACCACACAAACACTCCACCACCCACCACCAAGAGCAAGAATTAGGAATGAGAAATATCAATAAATATAAATAAATATGTAAATAAATAAATACAAATCTGTATTGACATACATCCCTGTCAATGAATACACAAATCCATGAGAAAGTAAGAGATCTGTCAGTGTACACAAGAAAACAAGATGCAAAGGGAATCGAGGTTCTAAAAACAATAAAACCATTCAGATTTTATGCCATCGAGGGTCTGCATTTTTGTCAAACCACCTAACCTTATTATATTCCTCCCTCTCCCCTCTCCCCATCTTTATATCTCTTTCTCCCTTTCTTTTCATTTTTATTTTTTAAAAAAAATTTTAATGGAGTATAGCTGATATACAATGTTGTGTTAGTTTCAAGGTGTACAGCAAAGTGAATCTGTTATACATATACATATATCCACTCTTTTTTAGATTCTATTCCCATGTAGATCATTACAGAGTATTGAATAGAATTCCCTGTGCTATACAATAGGTCATTATTAGTTATCTATTTTATATATAGTAGTGTGTATATGTCAATCTCAATCTTCCAATTTTTCCCTCCCCCCCCTTACACCCTGGTAACCATAAGTTTGTTTTCTACATCTGTAACTCTATTTCTGTTTTGTAGATAAGTTCATTTGTACCCTTTTTTAGGATTCTTCATATGATATTTTTCTTTCTCTGTCTGACTTACTTCACTCGGTATGACAATCTCTGGGTGCACCCATGTTGCTGCAAATGGCATTATTTCATTCTTTTTTTATGGCTGAGTAATATTCCATTGTATATCTGTACCACAACTTCTTTATCCATTCCTCTGTTGATGGATATTTCAGTTGCTTCCATGTCCTGGCTATTGTAAATAGTGCTGCAGTGAACATTGGGGAGCATGTATCTTCTCGAATTAGAGTTTTCTCCTGATATATGCCCAATAGTGGGATTGCTGGGTCATATGGTAGCTCTATTTTTAGTTTTTTAAGGAACCTCCCCATACTGTCCATAGTGCCTCTCCATAGTGGCAGTACCAGTTTACATTTCCAGTAACAGTGTAGGAGGGTTCCCTTTTCACCACACCCTCTCCAGCATTTACTTCTTCTAGATTTTTTGATGATGGCCATTCTGACTTGTGTGAGGTGATACCTCATTATAGTTTTGATTTGCATTTCTCTAATAGTTAGTAATACTGAGCATCTTTTCATGTGCCTCTTGGCCAACTGTATGTCTTCTTTGGAGAAATGTCTATTTAGATATTCTGCCCATTTTTTGATTGGGTTGTTCGGTTTTTTGTTTTTGTTTTTTTTGATATTGAACTGCATGAGCTGTTCAACAAAATACTAGCAAATAGAGTCCAACAGCACATTAAAAGGATCATACACCATGATCAATTGAGATTTATCTCAGGGATGCAAAGATTTTTCAATATTTTCAAATCAATCAGTGTGATACACCACATCAACTAATTGAAGAATAAAAACCATATATATATAATCATCAAAATAGATGCAGAAAAAGCTTTTGACAAAAGTCGTAATCTATTTATGATAAACACTCTCCAGAAAGTGGGCATAGAGGGAACCTACCTCAACATAATAAAGACCATATACGACAAACCCACAGCAAACATCGTCAACGGTGAAAAACTGAAAGCATTTCCTCTAAGATCAAGAACAAGACAAGGATGTCCACTCTCACCACTTTTTTTTTTAAATTAATTAATTAATTAATTAATTTTTGGCTGTGTTGGGTCTTTGTTTCTGTGCGAGGGCTTTCTCTAGTTGCGGCAAGCGGGGCCACTCTTCATCGCGGTGCACGGGCCTCTCACTATTGCGGCCTCTCTTGTTGCAGAGCACAGGCTCCAGATGCGCAGGCTCCGTAGTTGTGGCACATGGGCTTAGTTGCTCCGCGGCATGTGGGATCTTCCCAGACCAGGGCTTGAACCCGTGTCCCCTGCATTGGCAGGCAGATTCTCAACCACTGCGCCACCAGGGAAGCCCCACTCTCACCACTTTTATTCAACATAGTTTTGGAAGTCCTAGCCGCGGCAATCGGAGAAGAAAAAGAAATAAAAGGAATCCAAATTGAAAAAGAAGAAGTAAAACTGTCACTCTCTGCAGATGAAATGTTACTATACATAGAAAATCCTAAAGATGCGACCAGAAAACTACTAGAACTCATCATTCAATTTGGTAAAGTTGCAGGATACACAGTTAATACACAAAAATCTCTTGCATTCCTATACACTAACAATGAAAGATCAGAAAGAGAAATTAAGGAAACAATCCCATTTACCACTGCATCAAAAAGAATAAAATACCTAGGAATAAACCTACCTAAGGAGGCAAAAGACCTGTAATCAGAAAACTATAAGATACTGATGAAAGAAATCAAAGATGACACAAACAGATGGAGAGATATACCATGTTCTTGGATTGGAAGAATCAATATTGTGAAAATGAATATACTACCCAAAGCAATCTACAGATTCGATGCAATCCCTATCAAATTACCAATGGCATTTTTCATAGAATTAGAAATTTTTACACTTTGTATGGAAACACAGAAGACCCAAAATAGCCAAAGCAATCTTGAGAAAGAAGAATGGAGCTGCAGGAATCAGACTCCCTGACTTCAGACTATACTACAAAGCTACAGTAAGCAAAACTGTATGGTACTGGCTCAAAAACAAAGATATAGATCAATGGAACAGGATAGAAAGTCCATAAATAAACGCCTGCATCTATGGTCACCTAATCTATGACAAAGTAGGTAAGAATAAACAATGGAGAAAATACAGTCTCTTCAATAAGTGGTGCTGGGAAAACTGGACAGCTACATGTAGAAGAATGAAATTAGAACACTTCCTAACACTATACACAAAAGCAAACTCAAAATGGGTTAAAGACCTAAATGTAAGGTCAGATACTATAAAACTCTGGAGGAAAACATAGGCAGAACACTCTGTGATATAAATTGCAGCAAGATCTTTTTCAATCCATCTCCTAGAGTAATGAAAATAAAAACAAAAATAAACAAATGCGACCTAATTAAACTTAAACTTAAAAGCTTTTGCACAGAAAAGGAAACCATAAATGAAAAGACAACCTTCAGAATGGAGAAAATATTTGCAAATGGAACATCCATTTCTTTTTAATTATACCAAAATAGGGTCATATGATCTAATGTCTTTGTAATGACCATCTTCTTGGTGCAGATGTAACCACTCAAGGGTTGATTGTCTCCATCACTACATGGTTTGTGATTCCAATAATTGCACAACTCTCCCAATCATAGTAAAACACTGATAATTTCCACAAGAAAAATACAGCAGAAGTATATTGAGACAGCCAGAATTAAGAATAGTTATTAAGTACTCTCTTTATAGGACTAAAACTCAAAAGAAGCATTTATTGTTGTATACAACAACTATGATACATCATTAACATAAATAATTAGTTCATTGAATGAAACGGATTTGATAGTATGTAAATTTAATAACTAATTTTTATTGTTTCTACTTTTCTAATTTGTTCTTTTTACACTTTTGGAAGAAACAGAAAAAAGGAACCTTAAATATCCATTATTTGCAATGATTACATAAATGTTCTATTTGTTTGGTTTTAAACAAGTTAATACTAGTCTTAATTAAGAAATCCAGTTCATTGCATTGTAAATATTGACTATATAAACTCTATCCAACTAAGGCCTGATCCAATTTTGTAAGTTTGAGGGAGGGAGCAGGGAGGTGAGGGAGATGGGTACAATCTTATGCGACTTGTTTTCTTATAATTTTGGGAGCCAAAGCTGGCACTTAAAAGACTCCTTGGACAATCCATGGAAGAATATCCTTTAACACAGTTCTTTTGGTTCTAGCAATGCTTCAAACTAGCACCTGAGGGCCTTCCTGCTTATTTCTCATGGTTTTTGAGGTCCCCTCTAACAGATGTATCATGTACTGTCTCCAGGCTGTCTTCTGAGGCTGTGTTCATTTCTCTCTCTCCATCTCTCTCTGTTTTTTCTTAGTATACACTTGGTTTCCAAAGGCACAAAGCTTTGCCCATCCATCAGTGGAAGCACAGTGCCCTTCTAATGAAGCTGACACTTTGCTCCCTCTACCCTTAGATTTATCAGATTAGGGGTCAGGTACGGTCCCCTGCATCCGTTAGTCTCCAGAGCACCCATGGCAACCTCTCCAAATAGTCTTTTTGAGTGCCTCTTCTCTGATTTGAAGTTCAATATTAGGGATCCATTTCTGTTTTCCCCACCTCCAAGGACTGGAGAGTAATGCAAACAGACTGAAAATCTCTACAATAAAATCCTCTTCCTGGAATCTTTAACACTAACTCTTATATGGTTCACGTAGGAGATAGACTAATGCTGGCCAGATCAACTCCACAAAGCACAAAGCAGCCTTAGAAGCTGGTTTAGCAAAAGAGTTTTAAGATTCTGGGGTACTTGGTACCTATTTAATTGTTCTCCGACTTTGGGGCCACAGCCCAACAAGTTTTTGGTTAACATTTTTTTCTATTAAACTGGTGAATTCTTGGTTCACCTATTATATATAAAAGGAATTCAACTAAGCACTTTACATATGCTATAGAATTTAATGTCCACAACATCCATATGATGCCATTATGATTCTTTTGTAGATGATAAAAACTAAGATGATAAAAACTAAGAATCCAGGATTTTATAAAACTCAGTCAAGGTCAACCACTTGTAAATGGCAGAGCTGAGATCAGGCCCAAGGTTTCCAAGTCTCTGCAGAAAAGTTAAAGAAAGTGGACATAACCTCCTTTGAATGATTCCTATGTGCTAGGCATTGTTAGAGTCTTTTACATCCGGTTACCTCACTTATTCTCACAAGAACTAAACAAAAAATATAAAATGGAAAGTGATTATACACATTTTCCAAGGTCATAAGGTACTTAATTGTACAACCAAAGTGAGATTTTTTTTTTAATATAAAGTCTATGCACATTCACTTACACGATTTTGCCTTCTGGCAATTATGTCTTGTTTACTCCACTACAAATCCTGCCTACTGCTTTAGGCTTTTCTGCAATTGACTACATTTATTAAAATGGGTAGGCAGAGATTTTCTATGACATGATTCATGCAAAGGTAGCAACATTCATTAGTTTATTCACAGTACCAATACTGCAAGAGTTAGGTAAACCATAATAAATAAGAAAGGCCTTGTATTGGCCTTGATTAGCTCACACTTCTGTAAGAGAAAGGGATTCTAAAAGAATTACAATACATTGCTAAAAAGATTCGGTAGAACTGGGAACGATTACAACATACCAAGGAAGCAGCAATCAGGGAGAAATTGCAAAAAACTGATACGTGAGGTGAGATTGAGGAACGAGAAACTAAACAGCTCAGACAAGAAGGACAGTGGGGGGACTACTGAGGAAGTAATAAGGCTGAGAATAGAAAGTTATGAGTAATTTGGTACAACAGTGGCATTGAGTATATGGAAAGAAGACAAGATTATTGTTGCCACAAAGGAAAGAAAAAGTAAACAGCTCTAACATTTGATTTAGTTTCTTTTCATTCATTTAATCAGTCCTTTATTCTTCCAATCATCTTTTTGGCGTATATTTCCTGAGTTATTGCCAGCTTCCAGTGATGAGACAGAAGCGCAATATATATGGCCCATCTTGGAATCGCCATGAATGCTATCAAGATTTAGTAGGTGGAGCTGGAAGATTTCTACCTGTATTGCACTTCACAGCACTGCCCCTTTCAAAGCCTTAGGAGGGCCCTAAACAATGCGTTCACATGGACTGGTGATTCTAATTTTTACAAAATTAATTAACAGATTTTATTTTTTGGAGCAGTTTTAGGTTTATAGAGAAATTCAACAGATAGTAAAGAGTTCCCATATACTCCCTCCTCACCCACCCTCCACGAATAGAGTTAAGGTATTATAAATATCTTGCATTAGTGTGGTATATTTGTTATAATTGATGAATCAATATTGATACATTATAATTAACTGAAGTCCATAGTTTATGTTAGGGTTTACTCTTTTTGCTGTACAGCTGTACAGATTTTGACTAATGCATATCATGTATACACTATTACAGTGTTGTACAGAATAGTTTCACAGCCCTAAAAATCCTCTGGGCTTTATCTATTTATCCCTCTCCCCATCTCCTCTGAACGTCTAGCAACCACTGATTTTTTTAGTCTCTAAACTTTTGCTTTTTCAACAACATCATACAGTTGGAATCTTACCATTTGTAACATTTGTAGACTGGTTTCTTAGTAATATGCATTTAATATTCCTCCATGTCCTTTGTGGCTTAATACCCAATTTCTTTTTATTGCTGAATAATATTTCATTGTCAGTTATGTACTACAGTTTATCCATTCACATTTTCAAAGACATCTTGGCTGCTTTCAGTTTTTGGCAATCGTGAATAAAAATGCTATAGACTTTCATGTGCAGGTTTTGTATGGACATAAGTTTTTAACCCATTTGGGTAAATATGTAGGAGTGTGAAAGCTGTATCATATGGTAAGGCTATGTATAACTTTGTAAGAAATTGCCAAATTATCTTCCTAAGTGGCTGTATCATTGGTGTTCCCACTAGCTATGACTGAGAATTCCTGTTGTTCTGCATCTTCACTAGGATTTGGTATTATTTGTTTGTTTTTTTTTTTCTTTTTAATCCATTCTAATACATGAATAGTGGTAGCTGGTTTTAGTTTGCAATTCCCTAATGGCATATAATGTTGAATATCTTTTCATATGTTTACTTTTCATCTGTATATCTTCTTTGGTGAGGTGTCTATTCATATCTTTTGTCCATATTTTAGTTAGGTTATTTTTCTATTGGTAAATTGTAAATATGCTTTGTATATTTTAGATATCAATCCTTTATCAGATATTTGTTTTTGCAAATATTTTCTCCCAGTCTGTGACTTGTCTTTTTATTTCATTAACAATATTTTTTATAGAGCAGAAATTTTTAGTTTTAATCAGTTCCAAGTTATAATTTTTTTTTTTCTTTCATGGATCCTGCTTTTGGTATTTTACCTAAAACTAATCATCAAATTCAAAGTCATCTAGATTTTTTCTTATGCTAGCTTCCAGAAATTTTATAAAAGATTTTCATTTTACATTTAGATCTAAGATCCAATTTGGGTTAATTTTTTTGAACCGAGTAAGGTTGGTGTTTAGATGCTTTTTTTTTTTATGTAGATATCTGATTGTTCTAGCATGATATTTTGAATATACTATACTTACTCCATTGAATTGGCTTTGCTCCTTTTTCAAAGACTGCTTGACTATATTTGAGTGGGTCTATTTCTGGGTTCGGTATTCAGCTACATTCATATATTAATTTATTCTTTTGCCAATACCGCACTGTCTTGAATACTGCAGCTTTAAAATAAGTCTTGAAATCAGGTTGTATCAGTCTTCCAACTTTGTTCTTCACTATTGGCTATTCTGGATTTTGCCTTTTCATATAAACTTTAGTATCAGTTTGTTGATATCCAAAAAAAAACTTTGGGGGACTTTGGTTGGGATTGCACTGAATCTATAGATCAAACTGGAAAAAACTGACATCTTAACAATCTTGAGTTCTTCTCTACAATAACATGGAATATGTCTCTGTTTATTTAGATTTTCTTTGATTTCTTTCATCTGAGTTTTATAGTTTTCTACATATACATCTTGTACATAATTTGACTTATACATAAGTATTTTATTTTTCTATTTTCAGTGCTAATATAAATGGTGTTTCTCTAATTTCAAATTTTAATTGTTTAGTTTTGGTATATAAGATAGCAGTTGACTTTTGTATACTAACCTTGTATCCTACAACCTTTCTTTGTTTATTTGTTCCAGAAGGTTTTTTTCTGATTCTTTAAGGTTTTCTACATAAATAAATACGATATCTGTGAACAAAGACAATTTTAGTTCTTCTTCCCCAATCTGTGTACTTCTTTTCTGTGATATGGTGACTTATAATAAATACATATGTATATATATATAGTCTTTGTCCCAGATTCTGGTACAGCGCTCCCAAAACCCTTGCGTTTTCACGTGAGAAACAAAGGTGCCTTTTCTTAGGTTAATGAGGTGATTTGGGGAAAGCACTAAGAATGGGGGCTGGTTGTTTGTGGAGCCAACTGTGTGATTAGAGAATTGGACTTTTCAGTCCCACCTCAGACCTAGGAGGGGAAAGAGGCAGGAGATTGAGTTCAATCACCAATGGCCAGTGATTTAATCAATCTTGCCTATGTAATAAAGCCTCCATAAAAATCCAACAGGATGGGGTTTGCAGAGCTTCTGATTTGGTAAACATGAAGATGCAAGGAGAACAGTGCACCAGGAGAGGGCACAGAATCTCCACACCCCTTCCCACGTACCTTGCTCTATGTATTTTTTTATATTTGAAGTTCCTGAGTTATATTTTTTTATAATAAAATATATCTCTGAGTTCCGTAAGCTGCTCTAGCAAATTAATCAAATCCGAGGAGAAGATTCTGGGAACCTGGTCTTGTGGCTGGCCTCTGAAATTGGAGGGAGGAGCAGGCTTGTGGGACAGAGCCCTTAACCTACGGATCTGATGCTATCTCCAGGTAGGTGGTATCAGAATTAAATTGAATTGTAGGACACCCAGAGGGTGTTTGAGAACTGCTTGATGGTGTGAAGCAGTGTGGGGATGAAAATGCCCCACCACTTTGACATCAGGTACCAAAATCATAATTTCTTAATGCATTTGCTAGGTCTTTCAGTATAACGTGGAATAGGAGTGTTAAGAGGGGCTGTCCTTACATTGTTCCTGATCTTACGGGGAAAGGATCAAGTCTCTCACTATTCAGCATGTTAGCTATACGTTTTCTGATGCTGCTCCTTACCGAGTTGAGGAAGTTCTCCTCTATTTGTAGATCGCTAAGAGTATTTTCTATCATGAATGGGTGTTGGTTTTTGTCAAATGCTTTTTCTGCATCTATTGGTATGATCATATGTTTTCTTCTGTAGCCTGTTGATGTGCTATATTGCATTAATTGATTTTTGCATTTTAATCTGCTTTGTATAGCAGGAATAAATTCCACTTAGTTGTAGTGAATAATTCTTTATATAAGTTGATGAATTTTATTTGTTAATATTTTGTTGAGGCTTTTTACACCAATGTTTGTGAGATATATTGGGCCATAGTTTCCTTTCTTGTAATGTCTTTTGTAGGTTTTGGTGTTAGGAAAATGCTGCCTCATAAAATAAGTTAGGAAATTCCTCCTCTGCTTCCATTTTCCAGAAGACATTTTAGAGGACTGGTATAATTTCTTACATAAAGGTTTTTTGTTTTTTTTTAATATTCATCAGTGAAAACATATGGTTTCTGATTATTTCTTTATTGGAAAGTTATTAATTATTGATTCAATTTCTTTGACATGGGAATATTCAGATCAATTTTTAAAGTATCCAAAATTTTAAAGAATGCTTCCTTTTTACTCTTTCCGTTCCTTTTTCTGCCGTTCCCGTTGAATTTCCCTTCACTACAAGTGGCACTGGAATGGTCTAGGCAATTTTAGGTTCTTGAGAAAGAGAAATAGGGCTGGGTAGAGTTTGTGTAGTGGTGTTTGGCTTTCCATTAATTCAGCATTTAGTGAAGTTACTGTAGGCTGTCTAGGGTAAAAATGATTTCCCTGACTTCTCCAGCTGCACATTTTGTCAACTTAGTATCCTGATACCAAGCCTTACTGGGATATGACTGGGTCATAGAACGCATAGCACTACAAGTACTTGGGTAGTAGAAAAGAAACAAGGATTTACATGTAGTCTTTGGAAAATGCTTCTGATCACTAGTAGTACAAAATTTAAAGTGAAGAATTTGGTTCTCATGGACATCTAGTAAAAACTAACTTTCTACCTTGTCAAAAAGATGTAATGATATACCATATAAAATACCTAATACACTATTTTGTAGGAGTAATGTAAAATGGAAGTTATTAGAATCTCTGATTGAGGGTTTAAACATACAATAATAATACTGTAGCAACCACATAATTATGTCATCATAAATTCCTTATTCCCAGTAACAACTCCAAAGAAACAAACAAATATTAATCAATTATGCTAGTGGAAATCTTGAATTGGGGAAACAATACTAAAAAATTGCTTTTATATAAAGAAATTTTCAAAAAGTTTAATGGAAGAATATAGGAAAATACTATAAGCAGATAATCTACAAAACCTTTACATTATTGACTAAATTTGGAGTATTTATCAGTTGTCTTAAAAAATATATTGGTTGTGATTTTTTCTTTATTCAAAAAAAAGTTGGACATAGTTTTGTGTCCAAAACTTTGTGTATTTTATTCTTAAAGTGGTTTCATCAAATTTTACAAATTGCATAAGGTTCAGATCCCATAAAACCTGAATCTATTCCTGATTTTGAAGCCATAAAAATTTATGGAATACAAACATAGTGAAAATTATGTCTTCTTTGTGAGTTGAATCTTTTTTCACTGAGATCTTGTATTCTGTTGTAATGCTCTCTGCTTTGGAGCCTCCTCTAACCAATACTAATCATAGTTATCGCAGCTTTACTTTACTTTCCCATTGCACGCTCTACATATTGCTATCTTTTATTTAAAATCTTTTTCTGTGAGCATTTTTAGATGTGTTTCTTGTAAAAGCATATTCTTAGCCATGCTTTTTCTTATGCATACTCAAATTCTGTTTAAACTGGGTCATTCTGTCCATTTGATTTAATATCACTACTGGAACATTTAGGGGTTAAATGCTTTCTTTTCTGACTTGTTCTATGTTACTTTTTTTCCTTTTTGTTTTCCTGTCTTCTTTTGGATTCTTCAAATCTTATCTATCTTGGTGCCATTACCCTATATCAATTTGTTTTACAGCATCTCTTTCTGTTCTTTTAGGAATTAATTATGTGGTATCTACAAATTATTTAATAATCCTCCCTTCAAGAAATTTGGTTTATACATCCTTCCTTTAAATCTGTGCTGACATTAGTGACTTGCCTATAATCAATGGAATGCAGCCAAAGTGACACTGTTTGATATTTGAGGCTAAGACAACAGGCCATGCAACTTCCTCTTGGTGATCTTAGGGTGCTTGCTCTTCGGGAAGTTAGTCACAACTACCCTAAGTCTACCATCCTAGAAAAGTGACTAGCCAACGACCCCAGCTGGGCTCCCATCTGATAGGTAAGCATCATCAAATGTCAGTCCAGCCAAACCATCAGATGCCTGCATACTTAATCAACATGTAAATGAAACTGAAATAATTTTTCTATTTCTGAAAGATATCTTTTATAATTGCATTTAGTGAGTTTCCTATGTCTGAAGGATCCCTTTTATAACTACATTTGGTGGAGGCTTAGAATTGGTGAATTCTGTCAGTGATTATTTTGTCTGAAAATTTCTCCGAAAAAAACAAACAGCTTCATTCTTGAAGAATATTTTGGTAGTGCAGAAAATTGTAAGTAGTTAGTTGTCAGTGATTTTCTTTCATGATCTTGAAGATATCTTTCCACTGTTGTATGGTTTCCAATGTTTTTTTTTTTTTTTTTTTTATAGCTACTTTATTTATTTATTTATTTATTTTATTTTTGGCTGTGTTGGGTCTTCGGTTCGTGCGAGGGCTTTCTCTAGTTGCGGCAAGCGGGGGCCACTCTTCATCGCGGTGCGGGGACCGCTCTTCATCGCGGTGCGCGGGCCTTTCACTATCGCGGCCCCTCCCGTTGCGGGGCACAGGCTCCAGACGCGCAGGCTCAGCAGTTGTAGCTCACGGGCCCAGTTGCTCCATGGCATGTGGGATCTTCCCAGACCAGGGCTCGAACCCGTGTCCCCTGCATTAGCAGGCAGATTCTCAACCACTGCGCCACCAGGGAAGCCCGGTTTCCAATGTTTTTGATGAAAGTTCATGTAAATCTAATTATCTCTTTAAGGGTACATTGTCTTTCATTGTCTGCACTTTCACCCTGATGGGTCCTGCTTATGGATTTATATCCACTTATTTTTCCTGAGCTTCTCTGACTTTCTGATTCAGATGATAGGCATCTTTCAGCAGTTCTTGGGAACTCTTGGTCATTACCACTACACACATTTTCTTTGTCTCATTCTCCCTTCTGTCGTTCCATTCTGAAGAGCTCCCCTCACTCTACTTCTGACCTATACACACAGTAATTCTCTCTTTATCTGTGTTTAATTTGATATTAAATTATCTACTAAGTTTTAAATTTGTATTTTGCTTTTCTATTACTATTGTTGATTCCATTACAAATCTGCAATCTCATTAGTTACAGTCTTCAGTGCCTTAAGTAAATTTAAACTTTCTCTCTTACCTACAACATTAATATGTTCTATTACAATTTGTGTTCCATAATCTAATAACAAGGACCTCTTTGGGGTCTATTCTCCTTATCTTACATTCACGTTGATTCCTGCTTTTTGCATTGTGCACTTCATAATTCTCAACTTTTTGTTCAATCATGTATTTAAAAGTTAATATTGAAAATAATTGTGAGACCTTTGATAATCTACTATGGCCACAGAATAAACTTAAACATTTGTTCCACAGTGGTAGTACCTTGGGGTAATTGGCAGAGGTCAAGGGAAAAAAACATCCACTCTGAGAAAATATAACAACTTCCCTGCATGCAGCCTTTCAGAGTAGGGGGCCAGAGCAGGTGCTGTTCCTCTGGGATTTCTGCCTTTGGAAGGAGTTAAACAGCATTGATGCAGGCTAAGGAGTCCGCCTTACCTCTTCTCTCATTCCCTTTTCTTAAACCTGTGGAGGGTCTCAGGGGAAATTCTCTTTGAGGTCCAAGCCCAAATAAGTGGTTTACTTAGCCAGAGTCTCTACCCTGCCAGCCTACCTCACTGGAGACTTCGTTTTTGTTTTTCTTTTTATAATAAATGCCAACAGGGCATATATGACTCTGGTTTACTCCTCAGAGCTCTAATTCTCTTTCCGTGAAATACCTGATCCTCTAAAACAGAGTCTGAGGCTTCCATCAGCAAGTTCTCTTTAGCAGGAGGCTTGACGCTGGCAGTGTTTTTACCTGAAGTTGGAAGTCTTGTTCAGTTATTTTCACTTAAGCATGTGCTGATTGGTTTCACATTGAAACTTCATGATTTTTGTTACCACGCTTCACGGTGACAGATTGTCATCTTAAATATTTTATCCTGTGCTCTCAGCATCCCCTGGAGAACCTTGGATGACAAGCTAATACAAACAGTTATTAGTGGACACCTTTGTGCTAAAGCCTTTGCCTAGATTCACGAGTGAACGTGCCAGATCTCACATTCACGTGTGACTCAGCAATATTTAAGAAGCCCAATGTAAAAAATCTCAATCTCACCTAAAGAGTCTGAGGGATAAATGAGATTAAGGACTTAAAATAATTTTGGAAGCTGTAAAAGGCTATATATAAGTGCCTGTGGTTATATGATCATGACCTGCTCTTATTAGTCTATTTGCAGGTATTGTCTATGAATTAAATATCTTGATCATAAGGTTTATTTGATGTCATTTTTTTATATTGGAAAATAACTGATTCCTTATCTCATTTTAAAATTCAAAATTTATCCACTTTTTGGCCAAAATCAAGCCAGTAATACAGCTCATACAGTCAACTTGAATTACTACTACCCAATAGAAACAAATAACTGTGAGTTGTTTATGGCTAATATTGGATGCTGAGATTATATATATATATATTAGACAAATATATGTATAATATAAAAAATATCTTTAAATATATAGATTTATACAATATATAATATATAGATTTAAACAATTCATAAACAATATATAAAATACACATTTAAACATGCATAAAGGATATATAAAATAAATATATATATATTTAAACAACTCATATATATGTCAGTATCCAATATTAGTTGAATACACAATTTTTAAAAAAATTTTCAATGAACCAGCTTCTATTGTGATGATTCAGAATGAGAGAAATGGTATTCTATTTCCTATTTATAACAAAAAGAAATATCACACATACAACACACTATCTTCTTTTGTCACTAATGAAGCTACTTAAAGGAACTGAAAATATAAAGAAATAAATAAAAACATTTCTCGATGCAGATACTTAAAGTACCAAATACTATAGCATTGTTGTTTCTAAGTCGTTATATTACAAAAAGATGTCAAGGAAACAGTTCCTTTTTAACTCCCCTATCAAAGAATATTTACGGGGAGGGTGGGAGGGAGGGAGATGCAAGAGGGAAGCGATATGGGAACATATGTATACGTATAACTGATTCACTTTGTTATAAAGCAGAAACTAACACAACATTGTAAAGCAATTATACTCCAATACAGATGTTAAAAAACAATATTTACGATTTTATTTCTGCATATTCTTTTTTTATGAAATATATAATGCATTCTAATGCATGGTTAAAGATGTAGATTCTGGATTTAGCTAATTCTGCATATAAATATTGTCTCTACAATTACCAGCCCTGTAACTTGGAGGAATGTCATAGACTTTCTCTGCTTTAGTTTTGTTATCAGTAAAATGGCATAATATTTCCTATTTCATGGATATTTTTAAACATTTAAGCATGGGATATTTGAGAGAAATGAATGAGGTAACATAAGTACAGAACACATAGTAAACTCATTACTAATACATACTGGGCTATATTGTTGTGAAAATTCTATTGTGATTTCAAAAAATAAAATATCTTTTCACTATATAAATGCAATTATTTTATGCATTGTAGACTAATATTTGTGTTGAATTTTCTGTCACATCAAACCAAATTCTATGTGTGCTGTATTAACAAAGAGGAAAGAAATCTACCAAAAAATATTCTTCATATACATAGACACAATGCTACTTGACAAAGTGTGAACAGTTAAAACTGAAAAACAAAATCTCAGTTACATCAGCATCAAATATTATATTTTATAAAAATTTAGGCACACACTTAATGAACTACCTGTAAGACCTGTGTATTAGATATCCATTTCTGTGTGACAAAACCCTTTAAAACTTAGTAACTATAAAATTCAATAATCCTTTGCTTATTCATGTATTCCATGATTGACTAATTGGTATGATGTGTTAGCAGGAAGTCTTAGTTCCTCCACCCCTAGGCTCTCTATAATCTCCATGGTGTGGTAGCGGATAGCATGGCAGCTGGCTTCCTCTAGAATGAGAGATCCAAGAGATTGAGAGGCACACAGAATAAGGGGAGGAGAATTAGTTTCCACCTTTTGAAAGAAGGAGTGGCAAAAAATTTGTGGACATATGTTAAAACCACTGTACACTGGAAACTGCAAAACATTTGAGAGAAAATTTTTTAAAATAAACAAATAAATCAGGAAATACGGCGTGCCCACTGACTGGATCATTTTTATCAATTCTCTCTGAATTTATCTATACTCTAAATATAGTCATGATGAAAGTCCAGCAAGGTTGTGAGTATGTGTATGGGGGTGAAAATTTTGACAATATGATTCTAAAATGCACAGCTAATATCAGTACTTACTTAGAAGTTACAGGAATAAAGACATTGTACTTTTGGTGTAAGGATAAATATATAGAGCAATAAAACTGATTAAGGAAACCAAAAATAAACCAACGCAAATATAGCATTATGGGTTGAATCGTGTCCCCCCAAAAGATGTTGAAGTCGTAACCCCCAGTACCTGGGAATGGGATCTTATTTGGAAATATGGTGTTTGGAGATAGGCAAGTTAAGATGAAGTCATTAGGATGAGTCCTAGTCCAATATGACTGTGTTTTGATAAAAAAGAGGAAACATACACACAGACATAGAAATACATGGAGGGGAGACAATGGGAAGACACAGGGAGAACGGCTGTGCCTACCAGAAGCTAGCAGACAGACGTGGAATGGATTCACGCTCACAGCGCTCAAAAAGAACCAACCGTGCTGATACCTTGATTTCAGACATCTTTCCTCCAGAACAAAGAAACAATTCTATTGTTTAAACTGCCCAGTTTGTGGTACTTTGTTTCTGCAGCCCCAGGAAACTAATACAATGGGGAATGAAGGTCATTTCAACAAATGGTGCTGGAAAAACTGGATATAGATATATATATATGTATATTTATATTTATATATAAAATTCTCATGCTTACCTCACATAATAAATAAAATTATTGAAATGGATAGGGGACTTAAGCATTTAAGGTAAAGTTACAAAGACTCTAGAATAAGCAATAGGATGTAATCTTTGTTACTTTGACGTAAGCAAAACTTTCTTAGCTAGGATATAAAAAACACAGACTCTAAAGGAATAAATTTAACTTTACTTCCATGAAATTTAAAAATTCTGCTTTTTTCAGGACACAATTTAGAAAAATGATAAATGACAAAGCAAGACAACAAATTTGGATAATGTTTAAAATCTACATGCCCTACAAAGGATTTGTACCCAGAATACATTAAAACAAACAAACTCATAACTCAGTAGGAAGGCAAACAACACAATTAAAACATCATGAACTTCCAGCTACTGCCTAGAATATAAAAATCTGAAAAGAATGTAAATTCCACACTAACAAAAACTAAAAAGAGGCCCATTTATAAAATTATAATTTTCTTAGACCTAGCAGAGAGCTGAATTCTCAAAGCTCCTAATTAGCCTGAAAACTAATGATAAAAGTAACTTCAAGGAGAGACAGGACGTGAGCACTGACTCACCTGGGTCAGAGGATGGGAGGAAGTCGGTGACCGTAGAACAAGGTAAGGAGCTTTCAGATGAAGTTTTCTAAGGAATTGCTGAAGGCTGAGTGGGCGGTGGGGGTAGTGATATATAAGCCGTGGTGAGTACAGACACAAAATTGACCGCACTCACTTTCAGGTTCATCTCAGTAGAATTTCACTGGGCCTGAGAAAGATTCAAAGCAGAGAGAAACACCATCAGTGTTCCAAGCACGGGAAAGAGTATACCCCGAGAGCCCAGCTCAGGGTTCCTTCTCTGCTGCGGAAAAAACAAACAAACAAACCAACAAACAACAAAAAATGTTAAGCTGCTGGGTGAAGGCCAGTAAACCCTGTATTATCATGATGCAGGTGAAGACCTATTGGAACAAAAGTAAGGGAAAATTAACAAGCAAACAAACAAGAAAACAAACAAGAAAATTCTGTCCCTGGGAGAGGGGAATGAAAACTTTCTCAGACCAAACCAATTAGAGGTCATCTCTACTGTTTGTTTCTAGTGCCTTAACAGTGACCTTTCTATGTCAGGCATTTAAAAATACCTGTTTTTCTTAAGATTTTTTTGATGTGGACCATTTTTAAAGTCTTTATTGAATTTGTTCCAATATTGCTTCTTTTTTTTTTTTTTTTTAAATGTTTTGGTTTTTTGGCTGTGAGGCATGTGGTATCCTAGCTTCCCAACAAGGGATCGAACACGCACCCCCTGTATTGGAAGGCGAAGTCTTAACCACTGGACTGTCAGGGAAGTCCCAATAAACACCTATTAGATGGTATAGATATTGCTTGGAAATTACAGAGATGGCTTTATACGCTCTTTCATTCATACCAACCATAACCTGGGTGTTGTTTCCTCAAGAAATAAATTGGATGACAGATAGATTCTAGGTGGTTTTACAGACACCTAGGATATAAAATACAATTCCATTAAAGAAAATGTTATTTCTTAAAATAAATTTAGTAAAACATGTACTTCTAAGGAAGACAAATTGCAATGTGAAATCTGTATTAATGATCTTAATTTTTTGTTACCAAGTTAATAATTTTCTGGTTGAGACAGTCTCAAATAACCCTTCAGTGTGTCCTAATAATGCTATATTCAGAAATGCATTTTTTAACACTTATTCTAGAAATATTACTAGAGGAAATTTGTATTTAATTTTCTGGCTTAGACAGTCTCAAATGATCTTTCAGTGTGTCCTAATAATGCTACATTCAGAAATCCATTTTTTAACACCTATTCTAAAAATTGTCTTAGAAAAAAATTAGAATTTACATAGAATTCCATGTAAATATCAGGATGCCATCAGATGATTCCAACACTTTATTACAGCAAATTTTTCACCCAAGTTGAAAGGTTGTTCTAGAGTAAAAGAATCTAAAGGGAAACAACCCTACATAATATGCAAGAACTAAAATCAGGTCTTAGTCAAGAGAAAATTAACAAAGCTTTTGATTTATTTTTAGACTACAAAGAACATTTCAATTTACAGTGAATGCTGGATGATATTATGGATTCTGTTGATTTTCTTAGGTGTGATTTTAGCTTGGTGATCCAAAGAGATACGCTTTTTCTTAGGATATGCTGAGGTAGATCAACAAAATATGTAAAATTAACAATATTGAAACATTTTTGAATCTATGTGGTGACGAATGACAACTGTACCATTCTATATTTTTTACGTTTGAAAACATATGTAATTTAAAAATTTGGGGAAACTTTTCCTAACAAGAACTTTTTGGAGGAGGCAAGGATATACAATGGAGAAAAGACAGTCTCTTCAATAAGTGATGCTGGGAAAACTGGACACCTACATGTAAAAGAATGAAATTAGAACACTCCCTAACACCATACACAAAAATAAACTCAAAATGGATTAGAGACCTGAATGTAAGACTGGACACTATAAAACTCTTAGAGGAAAACATAGTAAGAACATTCTTTGACATAAATCACAGTAAGATCTTTTTTGATCCACCTCCTAGAGTAATGGAAGTAAAAATAAAAATAAACAAATGAGAACTAATGAAACTTCAAAGCTTTTGCAAAGCAAAGGAAACTACAAACAAGGCGAAAAGACAACCCTCAGAATGGGAGAAAATATGTGCAAACGAATCAACAAAGGATTAATCTCTAAAATATATAAACAGCTCATGCAGCTCAATACTAAAGAAACAAACAACCCAATCCAAAAATGGGCAGAAGACCTAAACAGACATTTCTCCATAGAAGACATACAGATGGAAGCACATGGAAAGCAGCTCAATATCACTAATTATTAGAGAAATGCAAATCAAAACTACAATGAGGTATCACTTCACACCAGTTAGAATGGGCATCATAAGAAAATCTACAAACAACAAATGCTGGAGAGAGTGTGGAGAACAGGGTACTCTCTTGCACTGTTGGTGGGAATGTAAATTGATACAGCCACTATGGAGAACAGTATGGAGGTTCCTTAAAAAACTAAAAATAGAATTACCATATGATGCAGCAATCCCACTACTGGGCATATACCCAGAGAAAATTATAATTCAAAAAGACACATGTGGGCTTCCCTGGTGGCGCAGTGGTTGAGAATCTGCCTGCCAATGCAGGGAACACGGGTTCGAGCCCTGGTCTGGGAAGATCCCACATGCCGCGGAGCAACTAGGCCCGTGAGCCACAATTACTGAGCCTGCGCGTCTGGAGCCTGTGCTCCGCAACAAGAGAGGCCGCGATAATGAGAGGCCCACGCACCGTGATGAAGAGTGGCCCCACTTGCCACAACTAGAGAAAGCCCTTGCACAGAAACGCAGACCCAACACAGCCATAAATAAAATAAATTATTAAAAAAAAAAAAAAAACTCTTAAAAAAAGAAAAAAAAAAGACACATGCACCCCAATGTTCATTGCAGCACTATTTACAGTAGCCAAGTCATGGAAGCAACCTAAATGCCCATCAACAGACGAATGGATAAAGAAGATGTGGTACATATATACAGTGGAATATTACTCAGCCATAAAAAGGAATGAAATTGGGTCATTTGTGGAGACTTGGATGGACCTAGAGACTGTCATACAGAGCAAGGTAAGTCAGAAAGAGAAAAACAAATATCATATATTAATGCATATATGTTGAACCTAGAAAAATGGTACAGATGAACGGGTTTGCAGGGCAGAAATAGAGACACAGATGTAGAGAACAAATGTATGGACACCAAGGGGGGTAAGTGGCGGGGGGATGGTGGTGGTGTGATGAATTGGGAGATTGGGATTGACATATATACACTAATATGTATAAAATGGATAACTAACAAGAACCTGCTGTATAAAAAAATAAATAAAATAAAATTCAAAAAGAAAAAAAAAACTTTTTGGGACTTCCCTGGTGGTGCAGTGGTTAAGAATTTGCCTGCCAGGGCTTCCCTGGTGGCGCAGTGGTTGAGAATCTGCCTGCCAATGCAGGGGACGCGGGTTCGAGCCCTGGTCTGGGAAGATCCCACATGCCGCAGAGCAACAAGGCCCGTGAGCCACAACTACTGAGCCTGCGCGTCTGGAGCCAGTGCTCCGCAACAAGAGAGGCCGTGATAGTGAGAGGCCCGCGCACCGTGATGAAGAGTGGCCCCCACTTGCCACAACTGGAGAAAGCCCTCGCACAGAAACAAAGACCCAACACAGCCATAAATAAATAAATAAATAAATAAAATTTAAAAAAAAAAAAAAAAAAAAGAATTTGCCTGCCAATACAGGGGACACAAGCTCGAGCCCTGGTCCGGGAAGATCCCATATGTCCCGGAGCAACTAAGAGCATGCACCACAACAACTTAGCCTGTGCTCTAGAGCCTGTGAGCCACAACTACTGAGCCAGCGTGCCACAACTACTGAAGCCCATGCGCCTAGAGCCCATGCTCCGCAACAAGACAAGCCACTGCAATGAGAAGCCTGTGTACCGTAACCAAGAGTAGCCCGGCTCAATGCAACTAAAGAAAGCCCATGTGCAGCAACAAAGATCTGACCCAGCCATACATACATACATACATACATACATACATACATACATAAATAAATAAACTAAAAAAAAAAAAGAACTTTTTGAATCTTCATACCAGAATCTGCATACCAGATTCATTGTCCTCTGGACTTCAATGAGAATTGAAGCCAGCACATTTTCCTGTTTTTGTGCTAAACAATTCTGGGTCCAGGTAATAAAAAAAAGAAAAGAAAAAAAAAAAGGTCAGCTGTTTGCTCCAGGAAATACCAACTCTTGGAAGGTAAGACTGTGAACCAAATAGCTTACCTTTCAAGACTAGCATCTTGCTCACCAAGGCTCACTTCAGGACCTTCTCTCTTTGGGCCAAACCAGTTCAAAGCATTCACGCCATCAACTGCCAACTCCCATCCAGTTCCCTGATTTTCAAAGAGGCCCTAAAAACCCACAAATATCCTTCCCTAATTGTCCTATTTTAAAACAATACCAATGTCTGTCAAGGTGGCTTATTACTGCAATAAACCTAAAAAACTATCTTTGCTTCAACAAGTGGGTTTTTTGATAGTTATTTGAGGCACTGACAGTTGACATTTCTCATAGTTGGTTCATTAGAGGTCCTGGTTCTAAAATGACACAATCACCAAATGTCATGTGTCAATCTCAGTTAGATCTTAATGCAGAGAAAACAAAAGTAGCTTAAGAGAATGTTGTGGGAATTAGGGAAATGTAAATGTTTTCTGAATATGAAACGACATTATGGAATTTTTGTTTACTTGTATAGGTGTTGTATGTGGTTTGTAAATTATGTGGGAGATTGTTTTTTCTTAGAACATGCTGAAATATTGTTGGGTGGACAATTTTCAGAAGGTATAGCAAAACAGATGATGTATAGATCAATACAAAAGATCAAGTACACGCAGAAAATTATTAAAATTCTTAAATCCAGCTGGACGGTATATGCACACTCAGTGTATTTGTTTTCAACCTTTGCTAGAAAATCTTATTTTAAAAATATGGGAAATATTCTTCCCCAAAGCTTTGTAGGAACACAGACCAGAAACTGCCTTCTGGTTGTTAATATTGTCTACAAGTTGTTTGTTTAGAGTTTCTTGAAGTTTGCCAAAAATTTTACATTTGAATATTTCACATTGAGAATCTAAAGTATATTTTTGTAATATCCCACCAAAGAGCTTTTTCAATTTACTCAAATCCTCACACCCATAAATCTGAAGGTAGACATTTACATTACATTTTATTACATTCAATGTTCTACATTAGTCTCTGAGAGATTCTTTGGGGAAAAAATGCATATACACACTTTTGTGTATACACACATATACATAAACACACATACACTTACAATTAAGCATTACTTCCTTCTAATATTTTGAATGAAGGAGGTAGGGTCAAATCATAAACATAGCTATTTTAGTCTTTAGCCAAAAAGTGGTATTTTAGAAGCTTGAAAATGACAGAGCTATCTGCTGAAACATTCCATGAAACTCATGAATTACTACTTCTGAGTTTCCCTAGAGCTATTAAAATTTGAAAAGGAGAGAAAGGAAAAAAAAAAAAAGGCTTCCATCCCAATCTACAAAAAGGGATTAAACATCATGGCATTGACATCTGGACTTTCAAGCAGGTGAATAAAAGGCCTACCCAGAATTGACAGCCCGCTGACTTTTATTTAATTCAAAATTACTATTCATGTCAACTCAAATTCCAGAGAAAGTGGCAATCTGGTGTCACAAATGCTGAATGTGAGCAAGATTGTCACACAAAGGTTAGTACCATATGTCACACTTAAAATAGAAACATAATTTTCTTTGGGGGCATGGATTATAAAATGTCCACTAAGACTGACTTTTATTGGTATTTGCAATACTAAATCATATAACAAATTCATGGCTGTGGTTTATACTTTAATACAGCATTTTTAGCATATATTTATCATGAATAGATAATTTTATATAGGTAGAAGTGTATAAAAACACACACGTATATATATGTATATATACAAAAAATAAAATATATGAGTGTGTATGTATAAAATATACACAAAAACATGTTTACGTGGGTATATATGTATAAGCTATATATGATATATCTACATTATATAGATATAAGACAGCCCCCAACAACAAGAAAATTTCTCAAAGTCAAAATGTCAGTAGTGCCTGTTTTACACTTTTAAAAATATAAAGATCCCATAACTCATTAAACATATAAGAATTTTTTTGGTAAGAATTCTATGCTTAGAATGAAGACATTTTAAGATTTTTTTCTGTTTTAAAGACTTATACTTTTGTAATTCCAAAAAAACTAGGGCTGAGAGTGAGTAAAAGGATTAGGGAAGTTCATATATACATGATAGAACCAAAACCTAGGATGTATATGAAATTTGCCAGACTTGAGGAAAGAAACTATGATCAGAAATATAGTAGTTATCTATTGCTACCTAACACATTTCAGAAAACTTAGCAGCTAAAAACAGTACCATGTATTATCTCACAGTTTCAGTGGTCAAGGGGTCCAAACTGAGCTTAGCTGGTCCACTGCTTCAAGGTCTCTCACACGGTTGAAATAAAGTTTTTGGCCAGGGTTATGTTGTTATTTGAGGCTTAAATGGAAAAGAATCTGCTTCCAAGCTCATGTGGTCGTTGGCCACATTCAGTCCCTTGTGGGTTGTTAGCTTCAGGGCTTCAGCTTCTTGGGGGCTGTCAGCCAGAGGCCACCCCTAATCCCTAGCCACCTGTTGGAAATAGGCTGCACTCTTTTCCAGTTTTTTTTGCCAGTGGGCCTCCCCAACATGGCTTCTTGCTTCATTAAAGCATGCAAGGCTAGCAGGCAACCTAAATAGTCTGTTACACAAGCTGTCGTGTTTATAATAATATCACATAGACATGGATTGGCATCTCATCACATTTGACATATCCTTTTGGTTAAAAGCAAGTCAAAGATCTCACCTATGCTCAAATGGAGGAGATTACACAAGAGCATGAATACCAGGATGCAGAGACCATGAGGGGTCATCTTAAAACTTACTCCCTGCAGTAGGTAAAGGAAGTAATTTATGCAGAGACTCTCCTGTGTTATCACTTGCTGGAATCTGAATGTCACAGGCAGAAGGTAGGAAATAAAGAATACTGACCTCAGATGAAATCAGCAGAACTGCACACAATGAGTTAATTGTAAGGAAGAGGAGATTACTAGTATCAGCTGAGGATTATGTATTGCATGGTACAGTGAATAAGGTGGCCTCTAAAATAACACTTAGAGTCATTAATTCCATAAACAAACCAAGGTTTACATCAATAAGAAGTCTAAGTGTTTTTAGACTAACTGTTATAATAGAACATATGTTACCATTTACCTGTATTAAGTACATTTTAAAATCGATGATATTGGAATTTTTTAAGATTTAAAAATGCTCAAAATATAAATTGTTTATGAAATACTCTTTTCCTCTCCTTAAAGAACTAAACCTGAGGGATTGAGTAAATACACTTGGAACTACTAGGGAAAAAAATCATATTGACTTAATTGGATATACATATGTGTGTGTGTGTGTGTAATTTCTACTATTAATATGGTGTTCTGAAAAGTTGAACATAAAAAAAGACAAAGCAAGAAAAAATGGCAAGGGTGATGGGAAAGAGCAGGGTGATGGGAAGAAGCAGGTAAGAAAATGTATAGTCCATAAAAACCATATTGTAAAATTTTATAAAATCAGGAAAGTATATTTTACTTATATTTAAATAAGAACTCATTATGATAAAGCTTTAGGAAGTACTTAGTATTGTTTCTGCCAGGCTTTTTGTCAGTACTCTTCTGTGTCTCACCAGGATCTTATTAGTTTACATTACCTAAGATTATTGCGTATTTATGACTAATAATGAGTAATCATGCATTCTTAATGGAATTGTGATTATCTTTGTGTTTCCTTTCCTACACTCTTCACATTTAATTATTCACATCTAATTGTATCTAATAATTCTCCAGCCTCTTGTTTTGCCATTTAAAATCTATATGATAGAGAAAACAGTAGAGCTAATAAATCTCAAATATATACTTTCAGCCCTGATTTCTGATTCTTCTTTAAAGGAACTTCATTTTCATTTCTACTATGTCTTTTGGAAATATCTCAGAGGCATGTGAAACCCCACATGTCTGTAGTGGACCTAGCTTGTTGCTGTCAGGCTATGAACCATTCCTCTGCTCCAATGGTCTCTATTTTAATAAAAAGTATCAAAATCCACCAAATTTTTGAAGCCAGAAAGCTTGAGGTCTTCTTGACTCATCCCACTTCATGCTTTGGACATCCAATCACTCATTTTCTTTTGAATCGTCAACTAGTCTGTATCCTGATTGGATGCTGATGCCTTCATACCTATATCTGCAACCCTAAGATTTTTTGTAAAACTTAAACATTTTATTATACTTTCTATAATTGCTCCTTGGATGTTTAATAAGCAAATCACTCTTCAAATGCCCAAATCAGACTTGCACTCACCTTCCACACACCTACCTATTCCTCACCAGCCTTCTACTTCTTAGTAGGTAGCCTTATCATCCACTCAGTTGCTCAAACTAAAAATCTAAACGTGATCTGTTGATTTGTGTTTGTTTTATTCCTTCACATCTAATATGCAGTTATTCAATTAATCCTAGGAGATATTCCAGATAGGAGGACTGTACCACCTCTACTGCTAAAATGCTAGTCTGTGCCACAGTACACTTGCCTCTGGACTACAGCAACAAATTTCTGAATCATCCTTCTGTAGCCAGGCTGAAGAGAATGCAGATTTTTAATCTTGATTTAAAAGAAGTAAATAATCTGACTCATTGCTATTTATTGGGGCTCAGTTCCCACGCCTTTTCATTCTATCCCTCTGTCTCAGCCACATTTGCTATGGTATGATGCATAATCGACCCCAAATAGGCCTCTCTTGATCCCCATAACTGTGAATGTTACCCTACATGAAAAAAATAACTCTGTAGCTGTGATTAAGTTGAGGATCTTGAGATGGGAAGATTATTCTGGATTATCCAAATGGGCCATAAATGCAGTCACAAATGCCCTTTATAAAAAGGAGGCGGAAGCAGATTAGACTCAGAAGAGAAGGTGCAATATGATTGTGGAGGCAAAAACTAGAGTGCTGTGGCAACAAGCCAAGGAATGCTGGCCGCCATCAGAGCTGGAAGAGGCCAGGGCAAGGGCAAGAAACGGACTCTGGCTTACAGCCTCTGGAGGGAGGGCAGCCCACTTGGCATCCTGATTTTAGCCCAGTGACTTTGGATTTCCAGCCTTCAGAACTACGAGAGAATACATTTCTGTTGTTTTAAAACATTGTTTGTGATCATTTGTTACAGCATCCATAGGGAGCTAATATCCTTACTTTCTTCTGTGTCTGTTTCATACAGTTTGCATTTACTGATTTTTGTTTTGTTTTGTTTTGTTCAACCATGTTCTTAGATTATTAGATCTCATAAGCTTATAAATTTAAAATGATTGCAACAGAAATAAGTTCGTTCTTTTCACTAGTCAATGATTTTCAAATGCATACAGTAGTCAAGATGACCCTGCATCTGGGAACAACTTGCAAGTTTAACGAAACCTCCAGATGACCCCACATTCACCCATGCTGTAGACCATGATGGTTTGGGTAGTTCTAAATAGAATAACCTCTGAAGACCTAGTTTGGTAGATATTAATATTTAATGTTACTGTTGAACTTCTTTGCTATTTATTTGCATAACCCTCCAGGTTTGGGCTGTTTCTGCTTCTACTGCATTCTGAATACCAACAGGTTGTTGTTCCTTACCTAACTACCTTATAAGGATGGCTTTTATTCTTTACCCCAGGTCTCCAGCTGCTTTGCTTAGGTACCCAATTCTTTAATATCTTTTTAAAGTGAACTAAACATAGTTGGAGGGCAGAAGACTAATTTTATATATCTCTTGTATCCCACAAAGAAATCCAGGCCTGTGTACACAAGGGCCATGAAAGAAAATAACTGAAGTAAAACACCATTGAATTGTATCTTCCCTTAGTATTTACATACCACTACCATTCTTTCAATTCCCTCCAATCATCACCAACCTCTTAACTTCCCTTCTACTTCCCTCCATTTTGACATCTCTTCCAAGAGGTTAATATGTGCAAGTATCTGTGCCCTTGTTTTCTAACCTTACCCAAATGTATATAAAACTTCCCTTCCAAGAGGACAATATCACACACACAAAAATAGAAAGCCAGATATTTACATCCTGAGAATGTGATGGGGGCAAGTGTTATTCATTTAAAACATAGCTAACAAAAACAAGTCTAAAATAAGAACAAGAATTTTTTTTAAAGGGACTCAAATATGTCTCAAATTTTAATAAGATCCTCTATACACACATTTATTTGCTACTGAAAATTTTTATTACAATTCAACACGCTGCTCTAACAGTGCTCTGGCCAAGCCACCCAACATTTTCTTTACATTCCTTCCACACAAGTTAATTTGTTTCAAATTCTCAGTATTGGGTTTCATTTTACAGGGACTTCAGGCTTCTAAAACAAGCAGTACCTAAGACCTACTAGTGCTTCTTTGTGTCAGATCAAAGTGGAACTAAAGTATATTCAAGTCATTCAGATGCAAGTTACATAGATTCCTTGTAAGTTACTTGTATTAAGGTAGAAAAGAGATGCAAGAAAAAAAGACATCACAGAACTTATAATATAGGTCATCAAAATATTGGTACCCAATCTGCCCTAGTGTAGAGTAGCTTTCCCAAGCTGCTTCATAATGATCCTAAAATTACTAGCAGGAAAAAATAGTACAAGAATAAAGTTTATGGCTCATCCGACCCTGTATCATAACTACTGTCATAACTGTTGTTGTAATTATTCTCATAATTATCCTCAGAAGGATCTCTATGATACAGGCAATAATGACAGCTACATCTAAATCTTTCCATTCTCGATTGAGTCTCAACATCCTTCTGCTGAGGTTCTCTTTGAGACTCAGACAGAGGAAGTCATTTGCCATAGCAATTTTTAATATATTGAATCACCCTTTCCATCCTTTCTCTCCAAGCAATTAACAATGTCCTCCCCCCTCTCCTCCTGTAGATTAAGTCTCCGTCCAGTCTGTTGAGGTGAATATTCTGGTAGAGTGGATAGCAATTTGCTACTAGGGTTGAGAGTCAAGTTACTGAGGTTCTTTATGAACACTGCAGAGATAGATTGAGAGGCAGCTAGAATTGCCTGGGAATTTTCATCGATGGACATTTGAGGAGACTCCAGGGTCCAGGTTGGGTTAACTTCTGATGAATCCACTGGAGTCTAGTCACAGCTTGAAGCTCCTCCTAGATTTTTGGATTCTAGTGGAAGGTGATGGTTTAGACTCAAACTGCTACAAAGTAGCCTGGAAGAACTATAGAGCCAAGAAACAGCGAGAAAAATCCAAGCTCTGACACACCGTGGTGAGGGAAAAATCCCTGCATTTACTGTTAGTTTGACTTAGAATGCTCTTCATCCAGGTCTAATCATAGATGGATTGTCTCACCATTTAGTTAATTAACAGCTCAAAAATTTCCTTTCAGAAAAGTTTTCTCTAGTCATCCTGGATAAGTAACATCTGTCTTCCAACTACCTTCAGTCACAGGAATCATGAGGCTTTCCCTTTTCTTTTCGAGTAATGGCACACCAGAATGTATTTTTTTGTTTGTTTTTTGCTTTTTAAAATTTCTTTCTTTCTCTTTCTTTCTTTCTTTCTTTCTTTCTTTCTTTCTTTCTTTCTTTCTTTCTTTCTTTCTTTCTTTCTTTCTTTCTAACGTCTTTATTGGAGTATAATTGCTTTACAATGGTGTGTTAGTTTCTGCTGTATAACAAAGTGAATCAGCTATACATAAACATATGTCCCCATATCTCCTTCCTCTTGCGTCTCCCTCTCACCCTCCCTATCCCACCCCTCTAGGTGGTCACAAAGCACCAAACTGATCTCCCTGTGCTATGCGGCTGCTTCCCACTAGCTATCTATTTTACATTTGGTAGTGTATATATGTCCATGCCACCCTCTTACTTCGTCCTAGCTTACCCTTACCCTGAGCAAAGCCAACCTTTAGGGGAAAGAAAACAACAGGAAATATGCATGGACCTATTTCTTCTCTTTATTCAATAGCATAAACTGAGGACAATATTTTAGGAAGTAAATTTACGTACCTCAAGGAATTTTAAAAAGCTAAAACTGTAGACCATATAGGTCTTAACATTCTCTTGGCAGACACTGAATACATAGCAAATAAGATACATTCTGTGCCTACTTGCTTTTCCACTTCTCAAAGCCACCATCCTCTGTTTTGGTGACGTGAGCAGGATGAATTCTGTAAAATAAGGTTCATACATGCGTTATAACACACAAAGAAACAAAAAACCATTGGCAACATTTCAGTATATCATACCAAAACATGCTACCCAGAAATATAACTTTTATTTAGAAACTTCCCACGTAGGAACTATGGCAGCAACTTACTCAATAGACCTTCTTGTCTGATCCAAAAGTGCTTGTACCTACATTGTGACTTCAGTAACGGACTGTAATGAATTTTCCCCAAACAACCATTGTGTAACTGTTTCCACATCTTCATAAGAAATTCGTCTTTAAGGAGGAAGTAGGAATTCAATATTTAAGACATTTGGAAGGAGAGAGTCAATAAAGTGACAAAGATGAGATGGATGGTAAGAGGAAAGTAGTGCTTGTGCAGCGTTGCATAACAGCTTATTGAGAAGGGCTTTTAAAAGGTTATTATTCTATTCTACTGAAAGTATTGATATTAAGAAACCATTTTTTTAACTGAAAATTTTTAACTCCCAATTTTTTCCTGTGTGCAGGTTTCTTCAATTTCTCAACACTGAAATTGTATACTGTGAAGTTTTTGCACTCGCTCAGCAGTTCTGTGACTTGGAAATGATCTACTTGAAAAATGCTGGAGGGCTGTTTTAGTGGGAGAGTGGGAGGAGACCCTTCACGCTCACCACTATACAGGTGCAGTGTTGTTAGGAGAGGATTTTTTACCATCTTTATATGGGTGTAAATGGCCAGAAAAGCAGGTCTGAGCAGAATTTATTCTCTAAATGGAAGTAAAGATGAGCAGGGAGTCCCAATTGAGAGCCAAGATAATTCAACCCGGCAGATATATGACTGCAGGTTGTTTATAAATAAAAAGCAAGTTCAATCCATTGGAAATGTGAACATTACCAAAAAAAAATCACATATGTTCATTTATTGGCTTATTTGACTAATTCTGCTGAATGCAACCAATCTCCTCTTGTAGCTGACACCAACAATCTACCTCCTGCAAATTCCCTGCTGACTCCATTCATGCTCCAACACCCCAACAACCACTTTCAACCTCCCCGCCGCAAGGATGCCCTCCTTTCTCCCTATGACGCTGGACATCACACCCATTAGGTCAGCTTTCCAGGCAGAATCCTCCTTACTCAGCTTGAACTCTAAACTCTTACTAGGCTGCTGGAGATTCTCATCCTTCCTTTTCATGCAGATACTTACCTACTTTGCTCAGTCACCCATAGTAGTTTTTGAACTAAATTGTTTCAGAAGGAAAGGAAAGGGAATGATGAAGAGGAGTAGATAAAAATCAAGATTTTGATTTTTGAGCTTCAAAAGTATTCTTGATTTTTAGATGACTAAAAAGTGGTAATAGCTAGCTGTAAGAACAAAGCAGTTGCAATCATTGGAACTAGGCTGACATATGTAAATATTAGGTATTCATTCTTCATTTAATTGATTGCACATGTGTTGACATTTTGTTTTCTGTTTAATGATTTGTTTTATTGATGACTATTCCCATGATTAATTACATAGGCTATTTATGCCAATGGGAACTCCTGGCATCCAGGGTGGAGGGTAAAAAATTTGATCAGTTAATGGAATGTACATATAACCTTAAGTCAACAATATTAATCAGAGTAACACAGGATCAAGAAAAGAAATATTATTTAGTAGTAGACTGAGGGGACAAAAGAGTCAGACAAAGAGTCATAGAGGTAAGCATATACTGGCAAAAAATAAAGAAGATATCCTATAGAAGTTTTCCAAGACATATATGAGCAATGGGAGGGATAGAGAAAGAGGAAGAGAGAGAGAGAGAGAGAGAGAGAGAGAGAAACAAGAGAGATAGAAGGACACTCATTCTTTATGGCCATTCCTTTATCTCAATGCAGTCTAAGAATTCCTAGTTGTCAACACTTGCCAGAATAAGAAAGTTAGAAAAGTAATGCTATTTAAAATCTTTTATATGTATATATATGTATATATATACAAAATAAACTCCATGAATCTTTTAATGATCTCATGAACCAAGTGAATGGTGAATTTCTATGTTCATATTAAAGAATCACTATCAGTTTTAACTCTTCAATGTTCTTCTGGACTGAGTTGTCACAAGAATAGGTATTATCATTCAGATGTTCTAAAATCATTAACACTTTTCTTTGTATGTCATTCTAGCTAAGGAATGCACTGGTTTTATCTGGGATTTTTTTGTTTGGTTGTTTTTAAAACTCATTTCAATATTATAAATATGTGCAATATAAACATGGCCTATTAAGTAACCACATCATTTAAATTTGAAGAAATCTTAGGGGGCACATTCAAGATGGTGGAGGAGTAAGACGTGGAGATCACCTTCCTCCCCACAAATACTTCAAAACTATATCTACATGACGAACAACTCCTACAGAACACCTACTGAATGCTGAAAGAAGACCTCAGACTTCCCAAAAGTATAATTTTTAGCGCTTGTTATCATTGGTGGATTTGTTTTATGGTTTGGTTGCTATCTTCTTTCTTTCTCTCTTTCCTTTTTAAATTTCTTTTTCTATTTTTCTTTCCTTCTTTCTTTCTTTCTTTCTTTCTTTCTTTCTTTCCTTCTTCCTTCCTTCCTTCCTTCCTCCCTTTCTTTCTTTTCTTTCTTTTTTTCTTCCTTCCTTCCTTCCTTTCTTTTCTTTCTTTCTTCCTTCCTTTTCTCTTTCTTTCCTTTCTTTCTTTCTTTTTTCTTCCTTCCTTCCTTTCTTCTTTCTCTCTTTCTTTTCTCTTTCTTTCTTTTCTTTCTTTCTTTCTTTCTTTCCATCTTTCTTTCTTTTCGCCTGTTTCTTCTGAACTGTGTGGCTGACAGGGTCTTGGAACTCCGTCCATGTGTCAGGCCTGAGCCTCAGAGTTGGGGGAGCTAAGATCAGGACATTGGTCCACCAAAGAGCTCCAGGCCCCATGTAATAGCAAATGGGGAAAGCTCTCCCAGAGATCTCCATCTCAATGCTAAGACCCACATCCACTAAACAACCAGCAAGCTACGGTGCTGGACACACTATGCCAAATAACTAGCAAGACAGAAACACAAACCCAACCATGAGCAGAGAAGCTGCCTAAAATCATAATAAGTTCACAGACACCCCCAAAAAACACCACCAGACATGGTCCTGCCCACCAGAAAGACAAGATGCAGCCTCATCCACCAGAACACAGGCACCAGTTCGCTCACCAGGAAGCCTACACAACCCACTGAACCAACCTCACCCACTGGGGACAGACACCAAAAACAACGGGAACTACGAACCTGCAGCCTGTGAAACAGAAACCCCAAACACAGTAAGTAGGCAAAATGAGAAGACAGAGAAATGCACAGCAGATGAAGGAGCAAGGTAAAAACCCACCAGACCAAACAAATGAAGAGGAAATAGGCAGCCCACCTGAAAAAGAATTCAGAGTAATGATAGTAAAGATGATCCAAAATCTTGGGAATAGAATGGAGAAAATACAAGAAACGTTTAACATGCACCTAGAAGAACTAAAGAGCAAACAACCAATGATGAACACCACAATAAATGAAATTTAAAATTCTCTAGAAGGAATCAATAGCAGAAAAACTGAGGCAGAAGAATGAATAAGTGACCAGGAACACAAAAGAGTGGAAATAACTACCACAGAGCAGAATAAAGAAAAAAGAATGAAAAGAATTGAGGACAATCTCAGAGACCTCTGGGACAACATTAAATGCACCAACATTCAAATTATAGGGGCACCAGAGGAAGAAGAGAAAAAAAAGTGACTGAGAAAATGTTTGAAGAGATTATAGTTGAAAACTTCCCTAATATGGGGAAGGAAATACTCAATTAAGTCCAGTAAGTGCAGAGAGTCCAGGATAAATCCAAGGAGAAACATGCCAAGACACATATTAATCAAACTATCAAAAATTGAATACAAAGTAAAAATATTAAAAGCAGAAGGGAAAAGCAACAATAACATAAAAGGGAATCCCCATTAGGTTAACAGCTGATCTTTCAGAAGAAACTATGCAAGCCAGAAGGGAGTGGCAGGACATATTTAAAGTGATGAAAGGGAAAAAAACTACAACCAAGATTACTCTACCCAGCAAGGATCTCATTCAGATTCAAAGGGAAATAAAAACCTTTACAAATAAGGAAAAGGTAAGGGAATTCAGCACCACTAAACGAGCTCTACAACAAATGCTAAAGAAATCTCTATAGGCAGGAAACACAAGAGAAGGAAAAGACTTACAATAACAAACCCAAAACAATTAAGAAAATAGTAATAGGAACATACATATCAATAACTACCTTAAATGTAAAGGGATTGAATGTTCCAATCAAAAGACACAGACTTGCTGAATGGATACAAAAACAAGACCCATACATATGCTGTCTACAAGAGACCCACTTCAGAACTAGGGACACATACAGACTGAAAGTGAAGGGATGGGAAAAGATACTCCATGTAAATGGAAATCAGAAGAAAGCTGGAGTAGCCATTCTCATACCAGACAAAATAGACTTTAAAATAAAGACTATTACAAGAGACAAATACAGACAACATAATGATCAAGGGATCAATCCAAGAAGAAGATATAACAACTGTAAAGATTTACGCACCCAACATAGGAGCACATCAATACATAAGGCAAATACTAACAGCCATATAAGGGGAAATCGACAGTAACACAATCATAGTAGGGGACTTTAACATCCCACTTTCACCAGTGGACAGACCCTCCAAAATGAAAATAAATAAGGACACACAAGCTTTAAATGATAAATTAAACATGAAGTTAATTGATATTTACAGAACATTCCATCCAAAAACAGCAGGTTACACTTTCTTCTTAAGCGCTCATGAAACATTCTCCATATCTTGGATTGCAAATCAAGCCTTGGTAAATTAAAGAAATTGAAATAGTATCAAATATCTTTTCCGACCACAACGCTATGAGACTAGATATCAATTACAGGAAAAAATCTGTAAAAACAACAAACACATGGAGGTTAAACAATGCACTAGTAGAAAACTAAGAGATCACTGAAGAACTTAAGGAGGAGATCAAAAAATACCTAGAAACAAATGACAATGAAAACACAATGACCCAAAACCTATGGGATGCAGCAAAAGCAGTTCTAAGAGGGAAGTTTATAGCAATACAATCTTACCTCAAGAAACAAGAAACATCTCAAATAAACAACCTAAACTTACACATAAAGCAATTAGAGAAAGAAGAACAAAAAAACCCCAAAGTTAGCAGAAGGAAAGAAATCATAAAGATCAGATCAGAAATAAATGAAAAAGAAATGAAGGAAACAATAACAAAGATCAATAAAACTACAAGTTGTTTCTTTGAGAAGATAAACAAAATTGATAAATCATTAGCCAGACTCATCAAGAAAAAAAGGGAGAAGACTCAAATCAATAGAATCAGAAGTGAAAAAGGAGAAGTATCAACTGACACTGCAGACACACAAAAGATCATGAGAGATTATTACAAGCAACTATATGCCAAAAAAATGGACAACCTGGAAGAAATGGACACATTCTTAGAAAAGCACAACTTCCGAGACTGTACCTGGAAGTAATAGAAAATATGAACAGACCAATCACAAGCACTGAAATTGAAACTGTGATTAAGAATCTTCCAACAAACAAAAGCCAAGGACCAGATGGCTTCACAGGCAAATTCTATCAAACATTTAGAGAAGAGCTAACACCTATCATTCTCAAATTCTTCGAAAATATAGCAGAGGGAGGAACATTCCCAAACTCATTCTATGAGGTCACCATCACCCTGATACCAAAACCAGACAAAGATGACACAAAACAAGAAAACTACAGGCCAATATCACTGATGAACATAGATGCAAATATCCTCAACTAAATACTAGCAAACAGAATCCAACAGCACATTAAAAGGATCATACACCATGATCAAGTGGGCTTTATCCCAGGAATGCAAGGATTCTTCAATATACTCAAATCAATCAATGTGATAAACCATATTGACAAACTGAAGGAGAAAAACCATATGAGCATCTCAATAGATGCAGAAAGAGCTGTCGAAAAAATTCAACAACCATTTATGGTAAAAACCCTCCAGAAAGTAGGCATAGAGGGAACTTACCTCAGCCATATATGACAAAACCACAGCCAACATCATTCTCAATGGTGAAAAACTGAAACCATTTCCACT
This sequence comes from Balaenoptera physalus, assembly GCF_965194825.1. Classification (NCBI taxonomy): domain Eukaryota; kingdom Metazoa; phylum Chordata; class Mammalia; order Artiodactyla; family Balaenopteridae; genus Balaenoptera; species Balaenoptera physalus. The sequence continues at coordinate 159,455,051 of NC_138890.1, forward strand.
GAGATCAGGAACAAGACAAGGTTGCCCACTCACACCACTATTATTCAACATAGTTTTGGAAGTTTTAGCCACAGCAATCAGAGAAGAAAAAGAAATAAAAGGAATCCAAACCGGAAAAGAAGAAGTAAAACTGTCACTGTTTGCAGATGACATGATACTATACATAGATAATCCTAAAGATGCTACCAGAAAACTACTAGAGTTAATCAATGAATTTGGTAAAGTAACAGGATACAAACTTAATGCAGAGAAATCTCTTGCATTCCTATACACTAATGATGAAAAATCTAAAAGAGAAATTAAGGAAACACACCCATTTACCACTGCAACAAAATGAATAAAATACCTAGGAATAAATCTACCTAAGGAGACAAAAGACCTGTATGCAGAAAACTATAAGACACCGATGAAAGAAATTAAAGATGATACAAACAGATGGAGAGATATACCATGTTCTTGAATTGGAAGAATCAACATTGTGACAATGACTATACTACCCAAAGCAATCTACAGATTCAATGCAATCCCTATGAAACTACCAATAGCATTTTTCACAGAACTAGAACAAAAAATTTCACAATTTGTATGGAATCGCAAAAGACCCTGAACAGCCAAAGAAATCTTGAGAAAGAAAAACAGAGCTGGAGGAATCAGGCTTTCAGACTTCAGACTATACTACAAACCTACAGTATGGTACTGGCACAAAAACAGAAATATAGATCAATGGAACAGGATAGAAAGACCAGAGGTAAACCCACACACATATGGTCACCTTATTTTTGATAAAGGAGGCAAGAATATACAGTGTAGAAAAGACAGCCTCTTCAATAAGTGGTGCTGGGAAAAGTGGACAGCTACGTGTAAAAGAATGAAATTAGAACACTCCCTAACACCATACACAAAAATAAACTCAAAATGGATTAAAGACCTAAATGTAAGGCCAGACATGATTAAACTCTTAGAGGAAAACATAGGCAGAACACTCTATGACATAAATTACAGCAAGATCCTTTTTGACCCACCTCCTAGAGAAATGGAAATAAGAACAAAAATAAACAAATGGGACCTAATGAAACTTAAAAGCTTTTGCACAGCAAAGGAAACCATAAACAAGATGAAAAGACCACCCTCATAATGGGAGAAAATATTTGCAAACGAAGCAACTGACAAAGGATTAATTTCAAAATATACAAACAGCTCATGCAGCTCAATATCAAAAAAACAAAGAACCCAATCCAAAAATAGGCAAAAGACCTAAATAGACATTTCTCCAAAGAAGGTATACAGATTGCCAACAAACTCATGAAAGGATGCTCAACATCACTAATCATTAGAGAAATGTAAATCAAAACTACAATGAGGTATCACCTCACACTTGTCAGAATGGCCATCATCAAAAATTCTACAAACAATAAATGCTGGAGAGGGTGTGGAGAAAAGGGAACCCTCTTGCACTGTTGGTGGGAATTAAACTGATACAGCCACTATGGAGAAGAGTATGGATATTCCTCAAAAAACTAAAAAAAAACTACCATATGACGCAGCAATCCCACTACTGCGCAAATGCCCTGAGAAAACCATAATTCAAAAAGAGTCATGTACCACAATGTTCATTGTAGCTCTACTTACAATAGTCAGGACATGGAAGCAACTTAAGTGTCCATTGACAGATGAATGGATAAAGAAGATGTGGCACATATATGCAATGGAATATTACTCAGCCATAAAAAGAAACGAAATTGAGTTATTTTTAGTGAGTTCGATGGACCTAGAGACTGTCATACAGAGTGAAGTACGTGAGAGAGAAAAACAAATACCATATGCTAACACATATGTATAGAATCTAAAAAAAAATAAAAAATAGTTCTGAATAACCTAGGAGCAGGACAGGAATAAAGACGCAGACATAGAGAATGGACTTGAGGACACAGGGAGGGGGAAGGTTAAGCTGGGATGAAGTGAGAGAGTGGCATGGACATATATACACTACCAAATGTAAAATAGATAGCTAGTAGGAAACAGCCGCATAGCACAGGGAGATCAGCTCATTGCTTTGTGTCCACCTAGAGTGGTGGGATAGGGTGTGTGGGAGAAAGATGCAAGAGGGAGGAGATATTGGGATGTATATATATGTATAGCTGATTCACTTTTTTACACAGCAGAAACTAACACACCATTGCAAAGCAATTATACTCCAATAAAGATGTTAAAATAAATAAATAAATAAATTTGAAGAAATTTTAAATTATTTTTATATTCCTGAGATTAGTGGGCTTTTTCTGGTTGGTGAATATTATGTTTCATTCATTTTATTTTTCAAAGTAGAGGAGACTGTATCTATTCTCTAGAGTTCTCTTGATCTATAACTGAAATTTTAATCCAAATTTCCAATAAAAAGAGTAAATAGATATTTGTTGGATGATCTTTTTTAATTGCCATGACACTCAGGGAATAATTTAATATTTGTTTCCTTTTATTAAAATCATCATTGCTTTAAAATAGCACTATCAGTTATTGCAACTCTATAATATGACTAAATATAATAACAAATAATTGATATTACTGGGCTTACCTCTAACAGAGAACATAATACATGAAAATAATCCCACGAATAAAAGTCATATAATATGTATATCAGACTCAGGCATGACATTAAATAGCAATGTTTTAGAACTGGACATTAATTTCCTTCTATGAGGAATTAAATAGTTGAAATGAGATATCCCCAAGACTCCTTCATCTCTAAAATTCTTTCATTCCTTTCCTACTTACTAATTTTCTCTTCTTCCATCTCTTTTCATTAACTCAAGCTTCTTCTATCCATCACATAAAATACAACCCTATTTTTCTGCTTATATTTAGAATCTGACTCTAGTTTTCTCAACACTGTTTACTGAAATTACTTTTTGCTATTAATGTTTGTGTGTGTGAGTGCGTAAAAATGAAAACAGAATAAACTGTCCATTACTTGATGTTTTACTTATTGCCACAATAATTCTGCATAACGTACCACCTCTCAAATTCACTAGCTTCCCTCTGGCTGCTGGATGACCCCCAAGATCTCCAGCTACATCAGTGAATAGAGTCACTTAATCAGATGTATCTTTCAATGTGAGCACTTGCTGCAGAGGTGAAATGAGGTCCCACACTTTCAGCTTCTGGTCCAGCATATAAGAATCTTCGTCTGCTCTACATGTCTCTCATCCTCGTTGGACAGGTAGGCTAGCAGGGCAGGTGCTTTTCACACTAATAGCAGAAGGGAAAGAGCTAAAGACCAACCACATAAGTACATTTCATGCCTTTGTTGCATGACAAATGCTAATATCCCATCAGCCAAAGCAAGACATGCCAGGCTAAAGTGTGAGTGGTAGGAAAGTAAACTCCACCTTTACTACTTCATTAGTAGACTGGGAGGAACTGGGAAGCTTCATGTGGAAAAAAACTGATACAGGTTACGTTTGAAAAACTGGGGCTGCTATTTCAAGCTGTCATACTTTCCATGCATTTTGATGTTAGATATATTGCTTTTAAATTTTCATTTACTCAAAACTGAGGCAATTTCCCCTTCATTGATTTCTTGTCATCCCTGTCTACCCCTTAAGCCACTGTGGGCAGAGCTCCTTCTAGTTCTAGAATCAGTAAAACCCTATATTGCAGGCAATTTATATTTTTTACTCAATTTGTAAATACTGTTTGGAAGTCGTTTATTATTGTCTTGAGTTTTGCTCATACCGAGGAGGCCACAGTTCAACCAACCTCTTGTTCCATGGATTGCATCACGCAAATACAGTCTTTCTACTGTTATTTCTGCTGACATATTTGCTGTAGTGCTTAATTATAAGTTTCCTCTTGGGAGGACAATTAGGTGTGAGACCCAGCAAGATGTGTCATTGTTGTCCAACAGAAATTAACCACCAGCTTTTTTTCTGAAAAAATTTGCTTCCTAAGTCTTTTCTGTTAAACTTATGTTTGGTTGATGTACAATATTGTACAAGTTTCAGGTGTACAATATAGTGATTCATATTCACTACATACAATTAGGTTATACTCCATTTATAGTTATTATGAAATATGGGCTATATTCCCTGTGCTGTACCATATTTTCTTGTAGATTAATTATTTTATACATAGTAGTTTGTACCTCTTAATCCCCTAACCTCATTTTATCCCCCCCCTATTTCCTCTCCCCACTGGTAACCACTAGTTTGTTTTCTATCTCTGTGAGTCTGTACAAATTATTTTAATGGAATCTGTGGGAGAATATGCAAATTACAAATGTATAATAAATGGACAAATATCAATTCAATCTGAGCTATGAAATTAGACCATACTTGAGCTAAAAAGCAAATAGGAGATTACTATTAATTACTTACTATCAACTATTACTTTTAATATAACTTTTATCAAAATGTAGGTTGGCTTAGAGCAATTAACTAAATAGATGAATTTATTTTTAAATGTCATTTTAGGCTTAATTGAAAGGTATAATACTTATGATCTATGGAACTTGTCCAGAGAATTCACTTCAAACAAAGTGAAGAACTCATTTCAATCACAGTCATAGATCCACCTGCATTTCTAGGTAAGAATGTACCCATATAGTAAAATATTTTATGTACCCACATGCTATAAAATATCCTGTTGTTTTTCCTTTGTTTACAATAATTACTAATTAGAATTGAATAATTTTTTTGTCCTGTTAAGTGTTATTAGTCTTTTAGCTTCTGGGATTTATCTCATTCTAATCAGTTACTCAAAAGTGGTCCATTTCTTCCTTTCTTTTTTTTTTTGATGTATAGTTGGTTTTTAATAAAAATGGCTTATCTCAGGTAAATAGCATGTAATATCTGAAAAATCAAAATATATTGCAAAAGAAAATCTCAGAAAATTAAAAATACAGTTGGTCAAATTATGTGATGTCAATTTTGATGGCCCTGTGAGTTAAAAAGCTACTGTGAACGTTGGTCCTGTTAATTGAAGTGACCTAAAATTGCATGACATTTTGATCTGACAGTGGGTATACAGACATGGAGAAATCTCCATGACTCAGTATGTGAAATTTTTTTCCAAATGTACAGGAAAGATATGTGAAAACCCTAATGTTATGAATATTTATGTGGCGACATTTCCAATATTTGACAGTTGGTTACAGACACTAGATAAGGAAAAGTTTAGAACGCTATTATTTGGAGGAAGTGCTTATAACTTTGAATCCAGGCAAGTATAGTATGAATGGCAGCTGGGCGGGGGACGAGGCACAAGTCAGACGTGCACAACCTGTCTCAGAACATTGAAATTACATTGAATTGTAAAGAAACAAAACAAAACAAAATTTTTTCTGGCCAAAAAAATATACCCACAGGATGAAACTGCTTTATAGACTCCAAGTGCAAGACTCCAAGTATAGACTCTAAAGGCTTGACCTGGCAGGTCTCACGGAGGAGAGTTGCTCTCCACATGGCAGGCTTGGTTCTGCGCCAACGCACTGCAGCTTCTGAAGGGGAGTTACACTTAAGACTCAGGCCCACATCCATAGTGGGGGACAGGAAGGAGCCAGACCATGCTATGGCCATGCTTGCACATGGATCTGCCTTCTTAGCCCAACTCCACTCTGAGCCCTTCTCATGTAGGGACCCTCAGCCAATGGCATTTCCAAGCATTTCCCTGTGAGGGGATATTTAACTACTAAAATATTAAATTATTTTTAAACAAATAAAGCTTAATTTCATCTTGATTTTGTCCTGGTAAGTTCTGTTTATCTAGTAATTTTATTTATTTAAGTTTTCAAATATACTATAGAAAGTTAATAATATTAATTTTTTTCATAAGATTTGCAACATTTGCACTTCCCCTTTGTCATGCCTATTTTCATCTGTGCCTTTCATTTGAATTAAAATTGTCATATTTTACAGTTGATTTTTCCCTTTGTCTCCACATTTTCCCTTCAACAGGCACCATCCTAGTTTAACCTGTCTTTATTCACTGCCCTTTCTGCTCTCTGGATCTTCTGTCTCTTCTACCTCAATCCATCTTCCATATTGATTTCAGATTGTCTTACAATGCATTTTTCATCACTTAAACTCCCCTGCTCAAAAACTTTTAGCCACTCCTCATTTTTATTTAAAAAAGAAGTCTCTAAGTCTACTAATTATGAACTTCTATACTAAAGCCTTAGAAGATTTATTCACTCAATAATAATTAATACACACCCATTATATGCCAAGTATGGGGTAGGGTCTGGTAAGCAAAATCATAACAATTCCCTCTTTCATGTCATTTAAATCTAATGAAAAGTAAAATATCAATCAAACAATCATCAATGCATGTAAAGTTCTGGAGTTGAGAGGTGTTGCAAAGAAGAAGAATTAATTGCATGAGAATGTGAAACAGAAGTAATCAACTTAAGGACATCAGTAATCATTCCTTGAAGGAGCCATGCTTCTACTAATAACTGAAGACCAAATGAACACTTGACTTAACAATAAGGTACAGCTTGGTCCTCCTAGGAAAGAGCAAAGACCCTATGAGGAAGAGAGAGAATGGTAGTGTGGCTGAAGAGGAGCAAGCAATGTGGCAGATGATTTGGGGGAAAAGGAGGGAGCCAGACCATGAAGGGCTGTTGTGGACATATTCAGGAACTTGGTCTTCACTGGTGCACAATTCCAATTGCGTCAATGATCACACTCGTGTTCTGTACAAAGTACTTTATTAGCACTAAAAAAAACAAGCTCAGAAGAAGCCAATGGAGCTACAATAAAGTACTTGGGGCAGGATTCCAGGTAAGAGATGATTGCAGCTTTGACAAAATTATGACAATGCGAAGATTCCTGGAAAGAGGCAAATTATAGTTTAGAGACAGAAATGACAGGACATTATGGATGCTGAGTTTGAGTGAAGTTGAGATTGAGGTTTTTAAAATTTTACGTATCTATTTTATATTTATTAATACTTTTATTCACATCTATGTCATTTTAATATAGGCTTTACTATAATCTTTAACATAGACTTGGTAATAGACCTCATTAAACTGTTTTACTGTATTTCAACCTTACCTTTATAGGTCAACTGGCTCCCAAGCTAATCCCTTACATACAACATGCATTACCCATTCTACCCATATTTCCTTGTTTAATATCATTCAATACTTCCAAAAATGACATAAGTTCCTGAATGTTGTATGCAAACTTTTTTTACATCATTCATGATTGCCACAATCTTACATTTCCAAATAGATTCTAACTGTCATGTTCTTTGCACAAACTTTTTCTCTGCCTATGGATATTCCCGGAGTGTCCTTTTTTATTGTCAAACAAGCACACTAGCATTACAACATCCACTTAATAGGTATCACCTCTATAGTCAACCCTTACTTGAATTTCCAAACATTCTTTCCTTTGCCCTAATTCTGTACCCTTATACATTTTTATATGACATCTGGAATGCATTAGCATTGCTTTTGTTGTTGTCTGTTTCATCAAAAATCTACCTCTCAAACCGAAAACAAAAGTAATGCCCTGGTTGTACATTATTTGTGTGCTTCTATTTCTAGAAGATGCGCTTGTTAAATAGTAGATTGTAATTAAATGGTTTATTTTTGTGGAACCTGAAAAAACATGCTATGTGTTTGCCAAAAAAAAAAAAAAGGACTTTACTTATTTGTAAAGTAATATTTTAAAAAGAGAATAGGCAATGTCTGAATTAATTCTTTTTAAGAATTTATTTCTTTTAAGATTTTATATATGTAAGCAAGGATGCATACATTTTCAATGATTTTGATTTACCCTTTACACTCTGATAATAAATCAGTGAGACTAAATTGTCCAATATGATGTTATTAGTAGACACTGTTGAAAGTTTTTCTAGAAATTTCAGAAAAAAATATTTAAAATTGCAAAAGCATAGTTGAAGCTACTGCATTCCTTTCATATATTGACTTTATATATTCAGAAAATCAAGGCTTAATTCCTATCCAATGTTTGATAACGCTGCTTCTAGTAGCTTTGCTGACAATAAAATAGATTTTCATAATAAGCAATAGAAATTCATCTGAACACATGTAATAATGTTTGCTTTGCTTGTTTATTAGATTTGCCCTCATTAGAAACTCAGTACTGGTCGCATCTGTATATTCTTTATTTTGTGTCAAAAATATTAGTCAAATCACTTTGGATACCGTGGCTGGAATATTGAAACCATTCCTCAACGTCCATCGTATGGATCGAATAATATATCAGGAAAAAATTCTGCATGTTTTCAGTTCTGTTCTATTCAAAGAATGTGCCTTTGATTGCTAGTGAAGTTATGTGTTTCCATAGTGGAAAGGATGGAATTTGACTTTAGTTTCTACTCTCTTAAGCATTGATATAAGGGAAAACATGTTAAATAAAACATTTTAAGTATTTCTCATCCCCAAGACACCCACTCTGAGTCTTTCCAGGACATTTAGAAAATCAATGTTCTAAAATTGATATTTCAGCTTTTATTGTCCAATAACCTCTGAAATTGATTCAAGAGTCTAACTCTGCACCATGTAGAGCCATGGGCTTCAGCTCAAGTGATTTTTATGTGATAGGAAATGAGACACAAAACACTTTTGGCTTTGCTTGTTTTGTTGGTTTTTATTTTACTTTTGACCTATCATATAATTGGATTGCATAACTTACTTTTTCAGTGATAACCACATACAAAGTGCTTATTTTGAACTTATAAATTCTCTAGACTTAAAGCAACATTGAATCATCTGGTAGAACCACACACCTTTCCCCTATTTGTGAATTGTTTTCTGCAGCGTTTCCTGAATGATTTGAACATTAAGCCACATTTCAAAGTCTGTCCTAGTAACCTATTACCATGTTTCAGACTTGCTCAAAATATAGGCCACTGAAATAACAACTACTCTGAGGGTGTAATATAATCGTTGTAAGTACTAATTATGGTCACAGTCAGAATGTACATTCATGTTTATTAAGTTAGTTTAATGTAATGTAATTTGTTTTTATTTTTTGCTACAGCTTTTCAAATTTTAGCTTGTGTTTATATCTGCAATACAAAGCAGTTTGGTTATGTTATATAAATTGCCTTAAAAATATGTATATAAGATAATAAAATAGATTTTTTAACACTCCTGTGTTTTAAAATGATCCTTTTGACCTCTTCTACTCTCTTTGCTATACAGACAGTGAATATAAAATTGTAAGAGGAAAATATCTACTGAACACTTTTTGTTTGTTTTATCCCTCTTTTTAAAATGTGTATGTGACAATATTAGTAAAACTTTGCATGGTAAAAGAAAGCCACTATATAAAGTCCAGTTTGTAATTAAACTTGCTATTTAAAATCACTGTTTTTGTTATCTTGTCTTTTTTTCAGGGATCGCAAACATAACTATGTTTCAATATGTTATATATTACAATAGATTCCAGTTTACTCTAAATAGAGATTTGATTTCCATTTTTAAAAAAAAATACGTTATTCTTAAGGAAACACTCAATTGAGAACAAATAAAAGATGTTTTTAAATGCCAACAAAAAATGGGAGAAGAATCTAAAAAAGAGGGGATATATGTATATGCATAACTGATTCACTTTGCTGTAACCTGAAAATAACACAACATTGTAAATCAACTATACTCCAATAAAAATTTTTTAAAAATTGTTGTGATACTATGTGGATCTGAAATTGGAAATAATTTCACAACAAATAATTACATTAGGATGCATATGGTTACTCATGATTAGAAAGTTCACCCATTATTCCCTCGACATCATAAAAATGGTTATTTGTGACTAAATATTATGTGCAGGTCTAGTTCTCCAAGGTCAGAATACTTTTTGCATTACAAATAGTTAGTACGTGGGAGTTGCTAGGTTATGATAGAACTATGGAGTCCATTCTTAAGAAGGAAAATATAAAAAAATCTGCATCTCTAATTAAAAAGTATTAGCTGAATAAGTAAAAAAATGCGTAAATAATAAAACAAAAGTACATAAGTGCTTAATAGTCAGATTGAAAAAAGTCTCAAAAAAGATTATATTTGACAATATTCATCAGTCTATTATTTTTGTTGTTTTTTTTTTTAATAAATTTATTTATTTATTTATTTTTGGCTGTGTTGGGTCTTCGTTTCTGTGCATGGGCTTTCTCCAGTTGTGGCGAGCGGGGGCCACTCTTCATCGCGGTGTGCAGGCCTCTCTGTCGCGGCCTCTCCCGTTGCGGAGCACAGGCTCCAGACGTGCAGGCTCAGTAGCTGTGGCTCACGGGCCTAGTTGCTCCGCGGCATGTGGGATCTTCCCAGACCAGGGCTCGAACCCGTGTCCCCTGCATTGGCAGGCAGATTCTCAACCACTGCGCCACCAGGGAAGCCCCATCAGTCTATTATTAATCACATATCTTCTTTGTTTGGATTCTCGACATCCAGGGTGAAGTACAAAAAATATCTTGCTATCAAATCTGCCATATTGTGTACTGGATAAAAGCAATAGCTTTGGAGCCAGATCACCTGGGTTAAAACCCCTTCCTTATCACTTAAGATCTTTGTGACTTTGAAAAGTGTCCCAACTGGGCCTCAGTTTCCCCATCTGTAAATGGTGTAGTAAGAGTACACACCTCAAAGGGTCATTGTGAGGATTAAATGGAGTGAATACAGTAGCATTATGAACATAGAAAGTATTATATGTTTTAGCTATTTGTAACTTACTAAAGCCTTTTAGTTTAATCAATCATCTGAAATAAAAATTACCTTTATTTGCATCAATGTGAAGCCTTGTGAAAAAAAAGGTTTTAGTTAAAAGTAGGAAAAAAAAAAAAAGTAGGATGTCATAAAATTCTGTTCAAAAATATAACAATAATTATGATGACAGATTGATTTTAATGTGTACTGTATAATTTAACATGGTACATATAAGAATGTTGACAGATTTTTTTACTGATTACATGAGTTATATCTATTGTAGAATAAAGGTACAAAGCCACTAAATTTGTGGAATGCTTTCTGAATTGTCTTTTTTTTAATTAAACTAATATAATCTGTATTGCCATTATCTCTGTTCCCTCCACCAAAATAAATTAAACAAACAAAAGGCCTACAGATGTCCAATTTTATACAACTAAAACACAACCAATGAGGTAATTGAAATAAAAGTAAAATAAATACAAAAAATTAAACTGAGGAGTATAATGATGTAAGATATGATCATCAAAAGACATTTTTCTTATAGTTTTACTATATTTAATAAAATATTAATTTGTTATTTAGATAGATACGAACTATGACTTCTTTTCCAAATTATCAAAGAATGGTTTAAAATAATATAATGAACATGACCAGTTTACTTAATATGACAAGTTGCATATTCAATATCTTTTTTAAAACACTGCATAGTTATTAAGAATTTGAGACAGTCAAGGTTATGACTAAGGACCGTAAAGGAATAGAAGAGCAGTTTGCTGGAACTAATTACCTTGAGGAATTGTTCTGTGCAAAAATTGGGATTTGATTACTCACATTTCCCTTTTTTCTTTTCTTTATTGCTATGACCTCTGTGATTTATAACCGCTTGTCTAAAATTTAGGAGTACAGAATGGATTAAAGTAGAATTGGATGATGTATCTGATTCTTTGCTTTTCAAATATATCTAAATCGTGTACCTTACTACATTTATTCAGAATATTTCCTTTATGAGCATTACATGATGAAATGGATGGAAAACTTAATGTAGTTCAGTTTTATAGGAAATGAAATGAGTGATTTCATTTAACTTAAGAGTTCCTATAAACATTTATGAAAATTACTTAGATGTACATTCATTTGAATAAAATACATTTTTCACATTTTAATTTTCACCCACTTTTAATAACTTCTGCCAGTTCCAAATGCTACCTGCTTGCCCAAGATGGGACATAATGACTGTTTCCTACAGTCTCCCAAGCTATGTCCTTGTTCTTTTTTCTTCTTTTCTTGAAGACTTAATTAGATCTCATTGCTTCAATGATCATTTGCATCTCTGTATTACCCAAATTAAAATTTTCAGCTCTTTCCTATGTTACAACTTCACTTGGATAATCAGCTTAACTAGTTAAATATCAAAATTATTTACATATTTTAAAAATCTGTATTGAACCTATCATTTAATGATCCAACTACAGTGTAGAGGGAGAAAATAAAGCCTCTAGTCTCATCTAGAAAACAACCTCTTACTTTTTTCCCCTGTTTCTGACTACATCTTTATCTACCACTTTTGTTTTGTTTTGTCACAAATTTGACAGCTGTAACTTCCCTCCAGCCCATGTTCCCTTGTTCCTGTTTCTCCATTCTCTGAAATATCCTTTCCTGCTCTTTAGAATGTCCAGCTCTGCTTATTTTTTAAGCCGCAAGAGAATCTCTTTCCACCAAGAAGCCATGTCTGAAATTCTAAATCAGTCTATATGTTATCACATTTGTACCTCACTAGTTCCTTTTTCATGTCTTTATCACAGCAATGGTCACATTACATTGATTTATGTTTCCAGTGCATGTCATCACCCACTTAATTGCTTTTCAGTGGCCAACAGAGGATCTAGTGTTCAATAAAATTAGACAACAAATATTTATGACTCTGTGTTGCCAGTCATTATTCCACTCAAGAATTGAGCATTTTTAATTTAATATATTCACTTTGTTTTCCCAAGGCCTCAAAATTTAATGCAGTTTTCAGAAACAATATTTATTTTAAGCATAATTTCAATGTATCACTTCTTATTTAGGACAACTGTACTGACTATCAATGGCTCTACCAATAAATCATTACTTAGTATGCCATACTTTAGGAAAGCTCACTCTCATTCATACAGAATTCATTTATTCTCACTTCTGAGAATTTATATATTGCTGTGTGCAGATAAAAGACTGAATATCCCACACTCTCTCATTCTCTTTTCGGTCTGTTACTGAAAAGGTAATTCATGGGCCACCTTTAATGAATGGAGGTCTCTGATATTCCTGTTGCTAACATACTCTAAAAAGTAGAATCATATGATTGTATACGGTCGTAAAATCTTATAGACATGTTTCAGTTTGGGATATAATATTCCCTGTAACAAAAATGTTCATGAAAAAAAGATTAATTAATATAAGTCTTTGAAATTTTGGTGAATTCCCAGTCTTTGGGAAAATTAAATATAACCAATACAAAACAATAAACCCATTCCCTAGGAGACAGATTTCTACTTTTAAAGGAGGAGTAGCTTTAATTAACTTTAAATTGCTTCATTTCCTCAGGCTGGAATAAGTCCCCGAACTGGATTTTTAGTTGGTTCCTGAAGCTCTTTTTTCTCAAATAGAATCATCAAACTCACTCTGAAATGGAACTTGAAGCCTACATTAGCCCAAGGCAGAAAAATAACCAAAATGAAACAAAACTTGTGTTCACATTTTTCTTTAGTCTAACTCTTTTTACTTCTTGTGAAATCCCTAAGAATGAGAAATTAACTTTGTTTTGTTTAATGTTTGTTCTTTTCTTGTGATGATGTACGTAAGAGTAAAGTCCTCTTAATAAACAGCAATTTCTATTTTTAAAATACATGTTAGATTAAAAGGTTATGGGAACACAATTCAAATGTAAATGAGAATTCTAAATATATTTAGCAGTTGATTTCTGATTTATGAGGTTAAATAAAGCAGATTACAGATTAATTACATTTTAGCATTGATTTTATCTGTTGCTTTCCCCTTCCACGTGTGTAGTTTTTGTATCAATAAGTCATTGTTGAAATTGAAAGAGGACATGAGGTTTAGATTTGGTCTTCTTATTTATACTATTGACAATGGCTATAAATGATTTTTTAAAAAGAAATTAGTCTGTTTACTGAAACCAGAAAAATAGGAAATATTCTTTCAGAATATACGTATTGGGAAAGTTTCTTCTATTACATCTGATGTAAAAGTTTACCATGTACTTTTCTAATCCATATGAGTTTATCTACTCACAAACCTCCCTCTAGATGGTGCAAAAAACTGAAGTAAAGGATTGAAGATAGCCTCACTGGTGTCATCCTTAATTGCCAAGCCCTTTCATTCTTCTATATACTTGGTAATTAGCTATGATTTATATTTGTTTTAGAAAATCGAGTGTACCAATCATGTTACCAAATTTTAAACCATCAATTATTCTATTGATTCTGTGTGTGTGTGTGCGTTGTGTGTGTGTGTAAAGAGATTTAATTCACATCATTTATGGTAGTTACATTCTATGAAGTCTGTGTAAATACTAAATTAGACAACATTGAACTACTGCTTCTAGGGGAAATATAAGATTAGGTTCCTGTGAGCCGCTGGTCACAACATTTTCATCAACTGATTAATACATAACCTTGTTTTATGTGTGTTTCTATTTAATGACACCGGGATCAACATATACTGTTTATTCATTAACATTGAATTCACCACCAACAGCACTATAACTTATAACTGAACACACCTGTTTTCTGTGTAAGGCACATCACAGCTTTCCTGCACTTAGAAACTCTAGACAGCTCTTTAGCACTACATTAAGGGGCCATTTTAAACAACAAAAAGCAGAACACTGCAAAAAATGTGGCACTAAATAGGCCACAAAAAAGAGCCGTTTATTTTCAGTACAAAAGCTGAAACAAGAAAGCTGAGTGTTGCCTTGTTCAACTCATTGAGTTGAGTCAGGCAACTCAATTTTTTTTGCTGCTCTGCACGTGTCCTTGAAGGATGATGAAAGTGCTGCAAGTACTGATTTGGGGGTTACAAATAAATTTTAGCAAGTAGGCAAACTTGTAAATACGGAATCTGAGGAAAAAAGAGGATTGAAAATATATATAGTGTATATGAGTATTCACACACGTATGTATGTAAACATGTTTGTGCATTATGTTTGTGTGTGACTATACGTACATGTGTACACGTATATGACTTTTGAAGATTTAGAAGAATGTAAAAGAGATGTTATTATTCACAGTTTACAAATGTTTCTCATAAATATATAGCAGTCTAGTAAGTTTGACATGAGCTTTAGAGATATTTCTCATAATTCACACGTTTTTTCAATGATTCGACTTTATGGTTTTTAATATTATGCAGGTTTAGGACAATGTTTGCTTGAATAAGAATAAACTCCAACATCCTGTAAAAGTATATACATTGGTAATTTCCCTATGTTCTTAGAATTTCAACAAGAGAAAATTTATAGAAGATTTATTTCCCCAAATATAGTATATGTGCTGTCGTAACCCAAATAATTGCCCTCCAAAGATGTCCACATCCTAATCCTCAGAATTTGAGAATATGTAAGGTTACATGGCTAAGAGAAACTAAGGGTGCAGAGGGAATTAAGTTTGCTAATCACCTGACTGTAAAATAGGGAAATTATCCTGGATTACCTGTGTGGTCCCAATAGAATCACAAAGCTTCTTACAAATGGAAGAAGTAGGCATAAAAGAAGAGTCAGAAAAAAAAAATGTGAGGACATTTTCAGCTTGATGTGACGTCAGAAGGGCTTAACCCTCCATTGCTGGCTTTGAAGATAGTGGAAGAGGACCATAGCTCAGGAACAGGGGCAGTCCCTAAAAGCTGTAAAATGCAAGGAAATAATTTTCCCCTACAGACCCCAAAAAGAATGTAGCCCTGCTGATTTTCTGCTGATTTTAGTCCAGCGGGATTACAAGACCTTCAGAACTGTAAGATAAATATTATTTTTTTAAGCCACTAAAAATAAGCAGATTTTGCTGAGTGCTTTGAAGATGAAAAAGGTTTACAGAAACTAGTCCACTTAACAGTCATTTGTCATGACATTATCCAGTTGCACAAGTCTCCACCAGACCCTGGAGAAAAGATTTTTTCTTCAAGCATAAGATTTTTGGAGTTTACAGAAACTAAATACAAAAATCATGCTGCAAAATGAAATCTTGAAATCCTCCTATTGCTGTTTGGGAATCAGAGATAGAGTGAATATCAATAAGTCTTAAGACTTATTGTAAGCCAACTGGAAGATCTGACCAACAAAATTGTGCAGTTTTTTCCCCCTTCCTTTAAATACAAGTATATGATTAAGAAGGGTTCCTTTCTCTGAATCTTCTCAGCCTCAAAATGTGACTTTGAGAGAAGAAGAAGGATATTGTGATGTGATGAGTAGTTAAAATGGTTGCTTTGAAATCCATTTGCTTTGAATGGTTGCTTTGAAACGGGAGGCAGCTAAATTTACGTTCTATTCTTTGAGCTGTAGCTGCCTTTTTTGAAGTCAGTCCCACGCTTGTCTGGTTCAGGGGTCAGTCAGATATTTGGGTAAAATTTATACACAGAGTTTGGGGCTTCTCCTCCCTAACTCTGTACTTTCTGCCATTTTCACCTTCAGATTCCAGAAGCTATGACTGCCCTGAACTCTGTCTTCTAGTTCTCCACAAGAATGAGGCTGATTTCTATTGAAGCTTTAGCCTCCCTGTCAGATGTAACTCTGGAGTAGTCTCAGGCTAAAAGCAAAACAAATGAGAAACTCACCTTTTACCCTGTGGTTTTCTCTGTTTCTAAGTGTTAACTCCCCTCTAGTATCTGCTTTTTATATATTTATTTTTCCAGAAAATATATCCACCTTTTCTTTATTCAACTTAAATCACTGAACTACATCAAGCCAAAAAGCCCTACTATTTTACATGTTATATGCCAGAAAACATACCTCACTAGAATATTGTATAGTAGTAATTTGTTATATTTAGGCCTAGTTAGATAAAGAAACAGTATCGAGCAGAGCTTTTTTAACGAAAAAAGGGAGGAAGAAGCTGCAATTTCCTATTCCTACATTAATAATTTTCATTAGAGTCGGTGTTCTTTGTGGGAAGAGAAGAGAAAACTAAATATAAAACTAGAATTTATGCATTGGCCAAAATAAACAGACCTAGAGGAAAATGTTGTCTAATTAAAAGATCACTGAAAATTATTTGCAGGCTATGATATCTACAATTACTCATCATTCTTATGTATAGTGTTCTATAGAGATTTTTTTTTTTAACATAGAGATTTTCTGAGACTTGACCAGTTTCTCAAGTGTCCCTCCAGGATAAAAAATAGTAATAAAAATAAAATTAAACATTTAATCAGTTTTAAAATTTAAAAATCATTTAAAGTTAATAAGGAGCCATAGAGTATTATTTATTAAGACTGT
The DNA here is from genome assembly GCF_965194825.1 of Balaenoptera physalus. Taxonomy (NCBI): domain Eukaryota; kingdom Metazoa; phylum Chordata; class Mammalia; order Artiodactyla; family Balaenopteridae; genus Balaenoptera; species Balaenoptera physalus. The sequence continues at coordinate 159,472,207 of NC_138890.1, forward strand.
GAGATAGCAACATTTTAGATTTAAGTATACAGAACATAATAATCCTTTGAGAAAACAAACAAAAATTTAATAGAAGTGTACCATACATATGTTCAAATTAGGAAGTTTTAATTGACATGTGGTGTGGATTTTTTTCTTCATGCCTATTATTACATTTAATATATTTTACAGTTCAAAAGATTAAATCTCTTTGTATTATTATGGTTTGACAGTAAACCTGGATTTTCAAGCACATGGGTGACAGTAATGCAACTGGAAAGTTTCAGAGATAATAATACAGACCCATGTAGAGGGTGTAATTGTCCCAGGGGGGTAAGAGACATAGGTGTACTTGCTTATTCATAGACTGGTGACAGTTTACTATGACGCTAATCCTTACTTGTTTGAATGAATTAAATATATTGAAAATGAATGGTCATGAAGGCTGAAACATTTGACGCTAACATCCTAGCAACATTTCTTAGTTTCCTGTTGGTACCGAAGTACAAAATGCTAGGAAATATCAGTGACGTTTATTGAAGCGATTTCCTTTTTCTGTACTTGTGGGTTGATACTTCCAATCAAGTGTTGCTGATTAGATTCTGAAAGCATGTAATTGATTTTCAAACTCTTTACATCCTGGTTGCTATGTTTAAACAGCCACATGAGAAACATTTCCTGAGTCTAGGTAGATTGCTTTTTGTTTTACATGAGCAATAGCTTAAAAGGTGAGTTGACATTTAAAGAAATAAATATTCAAGCACGAGGTACATTTGAAAGTCATTAAGATTAATAAAGGTTTACAATAACATATTATCCTTAAGTGTTGACACAAATACTATGCTGTACTTATCTGACACTAATCTAACATATGAAGAATGGAAGCAATGATTTGATTTTGACCCAAATAATGATGTAATCATAACCTTTGCAAGAATGAATTAAAGCATATTCTAACCTTTTCATTATTTCACATTTTCACTACCAGAAAATCATTACTCAAAAGGGAAAGGAATGATTTTGCAACGGGGTCTTGCTTAGGGTTATATTTCAATTCCTCATAATGAAACATAAAGAAAGGACAGGAAAAAGAAGGTGAGGACATTCTATCAAATCACTACTTGCAGTTTTTCATATGTAATACTCAGTATAGTTTAAGACTTAACCAAGAGAACAACCCATTATGTCTCAGCAGCAAATCTGTCAATATGCTGATGGAGCAGAGGCATAATATATGTTATTTGAATATTGCAACAGGTAACTTTTATTTGTAAAATGCAAGGAAGATTTTACTTTAAGGGAAAAACTTCACAACCTAAGGATTTAATTAAAAAATATCAAGTGAACAAAAATTCTGAAAGCCTGTGAACATTAAACTAGATGAAAATTACAAACTTTTAATATGAAAAATTAAGGAGATCATCCCTTGATTTGTTGAGCATAATAAAGCTTATTGAAACTAATCAAATGACATTTTTTCTTATGAAGGTCTTTCTGATATATAGCATTGGAAACTTACTTCATTGTTCATGATCATTAATGCTGAATTTAATTTAATTCTATTTATTTTAATATTCAAACCTTTATTAGCTTCTGACACCGGTCAACCCCACTCCTGGGAGCAGTTCCCTCCTATACTTGTAAGATCATTTAATATCTACTTTGTAAGGAAGTCTGCATTTAGACTCAGGTTTGTTTGCTTGATTAATCTGGTGAACTTAAAGACATTGCTTAGTCAAAATTCAAACAACACATGGATTCTAAATTGCTCCAAGGTCAATTCTCAATTCTATACAATTTGCTGATTTTTAAAGGGGGAAAAAAAAAAGATTTTCTAACTTTTCTCCAATTGTTTCCAAGGACAACTGACAATTTAATGCTATCATTTACATGTAGGCCAAAACATGATTTGTTCCTGTCTCCTTTTCATTTAATTCAACTTAAAAAAAAAAAATGTATTGATGGCCCACAATGAGCCAGGTTTTATTTCACTTTCCAAAGATACTTTAGTGAATCAAACAAAGATGCCTGCCTTTGTGGAGCTTATATTCTAGAAGCGACGGGGCAGCAGATAATGATAAACATGGACACATAAATGATATTTTACATTAAAAGGCAATGAGCCTTATGGAATGAAAGAACAAGGAAAGGGTTTTCAATTGTAGGCGGGGCCTGGGGGTGGATTATACTTTTACTTAGGCTGGTATGGGTAGACCTCCTTTTGGTGATAGTTGAGCCAAAAATTTGAAGAAGTGAGGGACTTCACCCATGAAGATATCTGGGGAAAATTGACCCATTCAGAGTCAGAGCAAAATCCTAAATGTGGAACTTGTCTGGTATGTTTGGAGAAAGCTATGAAGCTAGTGTCACCGGAGAAGCAGAAGGTGAACCGGAGCTCCCGCTGCATCTCAGTTATGTGAGATGTCTGAGAACTAAGGGAGGGGTAATCATGTGGGGCTTTTAAGTCATTTTGAAGAGTTTGGTTTATATTCAGAGTGAAATGGGAGCTAATTTAGAAAGACTGAACTTCTGTTTGTTAATGACAATTCTGGCTACCATATAGAGAAGTTGTGGGAGAGGAACTGGGGTCAAATCAGGTCACCTAACGATGAAGCGCTTCCTGTAATTCAGACAGGGAGTGACAGAAAATACAGCCAATCCAAATAAGTACATCTATTTCAGGAAACACCCTGAAGCATCTTTGAATAGGACACTATCTAGTTTACACACCAGTCACATCCGATATTCAAAGGATTTTATAAGGTTATCACTTTAAGTTAAGTTTGGGAACACACATTCACTCCTCTTCTGTGGAGAATGGCTTTTGGCAAGATATTTTTAGTGCCATAACTACATTTCAGTGTGAATTATTTGGTGTGCAGATTATATAAAATGCTTTGACGTATACTATATCAGTACACAGTAAAATCAAAGAGGAGAACTAAGCAGGGCTTAATTCATAGGCCTAGTGTTGCAAACTTCTTTCCCTTTGTCCCTCTGAAATCTGCTTCTCAGAGTTAGACACAATAGGTTGAGCAACAAGCAAGGATTAGGTATGGTTCACATATGATTCCGGAGTTGGTTTATAATCTTGAATGAGAACTGAAAAGTCAAAACCCCTTTACTACAATTCCTTTTCATGTGACTCTTGGGCATGCCATGTTTAAGAGGTACTGTGTCCCACATCCCTTTAGAAATACGAAGTATTTCTCTAACTGCCATTCTCCTAGCTCTTTCTAGTCATGGTTCCAAACTGAGCCATGATTTTGAACCATCATTCAACATTTTAACGAGTATGTATTTATGTATCTAGTAAGTTTGGCCAGCCTGGCATTTTCATATGGATTCCCACATATACAGTTTAGGAAGATTACACACATTAAAATGGTTCTTTCTTCCAAAAGTCCCTGTTATATTTACTATAGAGAAAAAAAATTGGATGATCATTTTAACCCTTGCTAATGTTTTTTACAAGATTACAAAAAGTTTTATCTAATAAATAACATAAAATATGTTTTATAAAATATAGATAAATTTTACAAAATATATACAGAAGTTGTATTAATAATTAATAATTAGTAAATAATTAATAACCAATACAAAACCAATCAGGGGGTTGCTGCTCAGATACACAATTATGAGGATAAAAACAGAACAAAAACAAACATCACTGGAATACAGACCCCCCTCAGCTCCACCACTAACTAATAACAGGGATTGTCCTTAAGGACCTCCTGCCTCCCTCTTGCTGTCAGAATCCATTGTTAGCGACACCCTTTCTCTTTCATCCCTCCACATGTGTACAAAACTCCCAGTACAACTGTATTTAGCTGTGTTCTTTCTCATATCAGGTAAAAAGTAATACGCAAATAAATATGTAATCAACGAGGTGAGTTATTTGTCAAATCTTGTGAGTTGCAAGGCCTTCTTAGTATGACAGCTAAGGAGAAATTCAATGTTTATATTAGAAAAAAAATGAATTTAATTATGAAATGTAATCAGCACTCATATGCCGTGTGCCTGCTCCTTGAAAAAAGTTTTGCTAAGTCATGCCTTCAATTTCAAGACCTTACAGTTCATTGGAATGAGGAACTATGAATAGATATGTGCACATCACTACCTCCAGTATAAGACACTGGGAGAGAAGAGCTGGAAGGTAGCACTATAATGCCCTAGATTGCACTAGACATTAAATCTTTACCCATAGGATACCCATTTCATTTTACTAAATGGCTCTCTATAAACCTAGTGAAATGAATGATTTGCCAGATATTGTAAAGAGGGTAGAACTACAGGATTTTATAGGGTAGGTTCAAACTCTTTGCCTGACTCTCATAGTTTATAAGCTAGTCTCTTGCAGCCTTCACACAATGATGTTAAAAGCAAAGCAGCTACAAATTCCCTACCGTCGTCCTGGGCCCCCGTATCTCCAACCAGGAGTCGCTGAGAGGACAGAGCAAAGCGTCACCCTGCTGAATAGCAATTACTGCTTCTGTAATACCTATAATAACTGGCCCTAGTTTATAAAATTGAAACAAATTGCTTACAAGTGATTATTTTCAAGCAACATAAATAGTTTAAAGCTACTGTATCTGAAAAGTTAATTACCCTGAGTGCAACTCAGCATAATTTTCTTTTATAAAATATTTTATATTAAAAACCAGGCTGTTCACTAATGTCAGACAAAGGATTGTTCCCTTTGTGACAAGTTCACTTTTAATTTGCTTTTATTAATTATTTACTGATCCTATTAATAAAGAAAAACTGGAAATATATTACATAGCCTTTTATTTTTGGAAATTGAGATATATTTAGAACTAAAGAGGAAATGAAGGAAGTAAATGTTCTTGTAATTCTTCACTCTCTGGCCGCTTCTATTCCAGAGACAGGAACAGCCCCCAAGACCACACTGTGAATTCGTCTGAGAATATCAACTGGGCTCAGAAACTTCCTCTCCCCCGCCCTCCAGCAAAACACATTTTATAACCAATCTTAACGAGCTGCAGTCTAGTGACTGTCAGTGGTCATACCAACAAAGCTGACAAATTAATTTACCTTAAAGCATAGTTAAGTGGTAATAGCAGTGCTGTTTTCTCAGAGAATGTTTGCATTTCAGTAGGGACTCCAGGTTACCCCAAAGGAATTGACAATTAATAGTGAAGCTATACAAATGGCACTGATCAGAAATACGTATACAAATGGGACAGTATTAAGGTATATATATTTTTTCTACATATATTTGCTCCTACAATTTCAATTAGATAATGATTTTCTGTTTTCTTTCTCAATGGACATTTGTTGTAGGAAAGCAGAAAAAAGCAGCTTAAAGCCAAAGACTTTTCCAGTATTTTATAAAATCTGAAATTGAATAAAGAGGTAGGTGTTCCACATTAGAAATAAAGAGGATGATAACTTTGGGAAAGACAAGCCAACAATGGGCTGGTTTTCCCCAAGGATGAAAGCAGGTTGGAAGAACCTGAGGATTGTGAGAGTCGTGAGCCGACCTCCACCTGTTTGTGGGGAGGAGGCTGGGGGTGAGCTCGGGCTTATGGAAAAGGATGGAACTGAGCAATGTGGACGCGGGATCCCCACCCAGGAGCATCTGTATTGACCTAGTTCCTGAGCACGGCCCAGAAGCAACAGAGCTAATGGGAATGTGTCCTATAATACCTTGGGGCCATGTAAACATGTAAAGCACTGCGTTGTGCTGGAGTGGAAGTGTGCGCCCCACTAATTGAGTTTAAATTGTACTTCTCCCATTCCTAGTAACTCTATTTTTGCATCCACACCCCAATCTCTCAGCTTCTGTCTTTCTAGGTGTCTCCTTGAGCGCTATACATCACAGCAGATGCAAAGCAGGGTGTGATACATCTTTCTGGAGCATCAAGTTTTTTCTGTTTTAAAGTATTTATTTATTTATTTATGGCTGTGTTGGGTCTTAGTTTCTGTGCTAGGGCTTTCTCTAGTTGTGGCAAGCGGGGGCCACTCTTCATCGCGGTGCGCGGGCCTCTCACTGTCGCGGCCTCTCTTGTTGCGGAGCACAGGCTCCAGATGCACAGGCTCAGTAATTGTGGCTCACGGGCCCAGCTGCTCCGCGGCACATGGGATCTTCCCAGACCAGGGCTCGAACCCGTGTCCCCTGCATTGGCGGGCAGATTCTCAACCACTGCGCCACCAGGGAAGCCCGAGCATCAAGTTTATTAACTAGAATTGGAAGAACCAAGGAGTCCTTGGAACAAGAACTATCCCCCTCCCCCACCAACACGGAAGACAGAAGAGTGGGGGAGGGGAGACGTGACCCAGGAATGACAGTCCAGTCTCTGAAGTTTCACCCAGGTGGGGGTTGAGGGGCAGACCTGCAGCCACGGTGGCCTCGCCTTCGGTCGCCCGGGCTGCTCCGGACCATCCTCTGAGCTGGCCAGGGTCTTGGATACGATGCTTCTGAAGGCCGCGCAGAAAACACCCTCATCTTCCCCTGCACCGGGCCCCAGGGAGCGCGGCGGCCTGACCTTCCTGCCTCGGTCATGCATGGGGTTCACATGGGCTCACTTTATTATGACGCCGCATGCTGGGCAGCTTGCAACAAAGATGTTTCAAAACAAAGTTCCAGATTCTCCTAGCCACCCCTTGCTTTTTCTGGCTGTGGCCAGAGGGAGTGGATGAGGACACACTCTCAGGCTGCCCAGTGTGGGAGGACCCTCCAGTGTTGGACACACCCGGGGGGCAGCTGGTTCCCTCTGGGGCTCCAATCCTGCTGCTGGTGGAGGGGGATGTCCCAGTGCCACACTGGGGGGCTGGGCTGGGGGTGGCAGTCCTCGACTGCAGGCTGGGTGGGGGACAGGCAGACTCACCGGTCTTCTGCCCCGCCTGCTGGTCTTCCTGCAGCTGCACGTTTTCTCCCTGGTAGAGCCACCTGCTTTTCAGGGGGGACACCACAGGGCTTGGAGAAGGCTCAAGTTCACTGCCGCTGAGGTCCCCGCGACAGAAGGGCCTCACAGTTATGATGGAGGCCCCTACCTGGGGTTTCTTGGCGCTCACACTGCCTGTTCCAGCATCCTGGATCTGGTCGCAAGTCAAGCCCGGAGTCGTCACCGTTGTCACCTTCAGGTCCTCTTCACAGGGTGGCTGGAGTGGCTCCTTCTGGCCCATGTTTAACCAAGCATGCCTCATGAGGTCAGGTAAGGTGCCTCTGTCACTGGGGTTGAGGGCAATCATTTTTTGTAATAGATCCCTTATCTCCAAAGACAGATAAGGTGGGATGTGGTATTTCCCTTGTAGGACTTGCTTCCGCAGCTCCTGGTAGTCTTTTCCCCAAAAGGGCTGGCACCCAGTTACCATGGCGTAGAGCACTACTCCCAGGCTCCACACGTCCACCGCAGGGCCGCTGTAGCTCTGCCCCAGGAAGATTTCCGGGGCAGAGAAAGGGGGTGTGCCGCAGATTGTGTCCATTTGTCCAGAGTCATCACACTTGTTGCTGAAGCCAAAGTCTGTAAGTTTGATATTCATGTTGGAATCAAAGACGAGGTTCTCTGGCTTCAGGTCCCGATGCACGATGCCCCTCTGGTGGCAGTGCTGCAGGGCGGAGAGCAGCTGCTGGAACGGGCCTCGGGCCTCCGCCTCTGTCATACGGTCATGGATCTTCAAATACTGGCACATGTCCCCCCCACTGAGGTACTCCATCACCAGAATAAATGCCTCCTCTGTGTTAATCGCCCCCAGCAGTTTTACAATATTGGGGTGATTCAGGAGCTTCATACCGCACACTTCCCGGAAAAGTGCCTGGGCACTTGCGACGCTCTGACGCCTTTTCTTAACCACCTTGAGAGCCACCTGTGTCCCGGTCAGAATGTGCCGCGCCAACTTCACTTTACCGAAGGTGCCTTCACCAATGGTGCGGAGGATCTCAAAGCCATCAATATGAGCCTCCTTGTCAGCAGAGTTGGCTGTGAGGCCCTGCATCGTGGTGACCTGCTAACTACACTGACTGACAGCACTACCTAGCAACGCTAACTACGCTAACTAACAATGCTAACTGTACTAACAGTGCTAAGTGTGCTGTCTCTACTAACAACGCTAACTACGCTAACTGTACCAACGGCGCTAACTAGCACTAACTACACTAACTATGCTAATCAAGTATTAACTACACCAGCTATGCTAACTATACCAACAGTACTGACTATGCTAACTGTACTAATCTAGCAATACTAACTAAAATTAAGATACAAATGAGAAAAAGAATAAAGGAAGAAAAGAAAGCAGAAGAAATGGAAAAGAAACACCAAAAAATTGAGAAGAAAAAATTTAAAACTAAAAGAAATGATAAAGAGAGAAAAGTGAGAAGAAGGCAAAGAAGAAAGAAAAATGAGAAAAATAAAAAAGAGTAGAGAAAAGAGAAAAACAAATCAACAAAATGGCAGAAACAAGGAAAAAACAAGCTAACTGTAGGTCCAAGGCCGTCAGGTCACCAAAAGCAGCTTCCTGGGCTCTAAGGACCAAAAACCTGGGCCCAGCTGCCCCTTTTACAGGGCTCTGTGAAGTACATCACAGTGGTGCACTCTGAGGTCAGAGCAAGAAATGGACACATCACAGCTGGGGGTAAACCACAGGGGTTTTCTCACTTCTTGAGTTCAAGGCCCCTTTACACTTAGGAAAAAGGATCCCAAAGAAATTTTTCTTTACGTGTGTTATTAGACATTGGTATTCACTTTGTTGTAAATTAAAATCTTTAGGATATTTCAGTGGCCTTTTTATTTCTCGTTTGAAAATCTGTAATAATTTTAAAGACCTCATAATGTCTACACTTGAAATATTCAATTCCTTTTCCTTAAATTCTGGTCTCAAAATAATGTTACAACTTAACTGACTTCACAATACTATACAAAATGTTCTGCTGCATAAGACACGATAAGGTACATTATGAAAGTTCTATGAAGCTGAGAGAAGATTTGCCAGGAAGGTCATGAGCAGATTTCTCATCAGGAGCCTCGGAGGCCAGATGGCATGGCTCAATGTACTTCAAGTGTTGAAGGAAAGAAACCGTCAACCAAGAATCCTATATCTAGCAAAACTTCCCTTCGAAAATGAGAGAGAAATCAAGACATTCCCAGTTAATCAAGAGTTGAGAGAGTTCTTAACCACCAGACCCGCCTGCCACAGGGAGTTCTTCAGGTTGGAGTCAAGGACCCTGCACGGTAGCTCAAAGCCTTATGAAGAAATAAAGACCTCTGGCAAAAGTAGATAGACGGGCGATGAGAAAAGCTAATACTGTTGTAACTTTGGTTTGTAGCTCCACTTTTTGTTTTCTATTTGATTTAAGAGACTAATATATAATAAAACACACCACACACATAGAAATCAAAAAAAAAAAAATCTATACCTAAAGCTATTACTAGAATTAAAAAATTTCACACATCTTATTAATATATACACTTGATGAAAAAAGCGTTGAAACTTAGCATCAATATTGATATAACTATTTAGGAATTTAGATGACATGTTCCCCTATGTAATTAAATTAATATTTGGGAGAAAATTAGGAGATAAAAATTCTTTGAAATCTTAACATTTCATTATAAAAATAAACTTAATAATTACATAAATGAAGTAGAACTTTGGTGTGTAGATTTCTATCTACATATACATGGAAAATTATGAAATATATACAAACATGTACACACAGAATGGCCTTTACATATTCTATGAAAAATTCGTTCCCACCAACTAATGTATCACGGAAAAAATTTCCAGAGGAGATATAGATAGATAGATAGATAGATAGATAGATAGATAGACAGACAGACAGACAGATATGGATATATGTATCTCTGTTTGCCTCTACAGACCCTTACTAGTAGTTGACATTATGGATGGTTCTACTAATTGACTCTTCTCAAATTTCTCCATGTAAGTTTGAGATAAACATGTAGGACAGCTTTCTTACCATGTGGGTAGTAAATGGGAGCAACAAGGACTATTGAAGGAGAACACAGCACATTGCTGCGTTAGTCTACTGAATATACTAAAAGGAGAAATTGAACCATCCCCATGTCAATCCTTGGGGATTAAGCAGAAGAACAAGGTGTTTATGTTACTCAAGTTTCAAACAAGCGAACAGACACCTCAGCACTTCCAGGTAACTACATTTCCACAAAAACTCCTATGAACATGCCAATAAGTCCAGAGCATCAAGAACTATGGCTAAAGAGGCCTTATGAGGCACTCAAAGACCTCACTTAGCCTAGAGTAAGTGGTTATACAGACTAATCCTTCTGTAACCCAAGTGAGGGGTGGAGAAGAAGCACTTCCTCATAGCATAGGGCAGTGGTGATGGACAGAGAATATGCAAGGAATGAACTCTTAATACTGGCATCCTGTAGGCACACAGAGTATATAGATCATAGGAACAATGAGAAAAGAAACCTTTAGTTCCTTTAATTGGCTGAATTCATTAGAGGCTAGTATGGTTTAGACAAAAAAAAAAAAAAAAAAGAGGCTCTTTCTAGCACAAGAGTTGGAAGATTGGTGGCCTATTTCAGTAGTTCTTATATAATCCAAACTCAGGTGAACAAGTGTTAGAGACAATATACTTTATTATGATCAATCTTTGTAGGAGAGGCATAAACCCAGTCTGATTATATTTGAAAAAAAACTACTGTGATAATACTTCCCTTCCATGTGTTGGAGTATAATCTGCCATAATATATTTGGAGAAAATCTGGAATTTATCACATTCACAGTGAAAAAAAGAACAATCTGCCAGGGATTGGGGAGGGGAGGAGGGAAGGATGAACAGCTAGAGCAGACAGGATTTTTAGGGCAGTAAAACTATTCCACATGATGTGGTGGTAATGGTGGGTACATAACATCATGCCTTTGACAAAACCCACAGAACTGTAGATCACAAAGAATGTGAGCCCTTAAAATAACTGACTTTATTTTATAACAATGTATCAATGTAGGTTCAATTTTAACATGCTTACCACACCAAGGCAAGATGTTAATAATGAGGGCAAGGGAAGGAGTGGGAGGGGGAGTATATGGGAACTCTGAACATTCTGCTCAATTTTTCTGCAAGCTCAAAACTATTCTAAAAATAAATTCCAATAATTCAAAAAATGGAAAGGGAATAAGAAAGGCATATGAAGTTAATACTAAACTAAAAACTTTGGAGTAGGCATATTACTTTCAACAAAGCTGATTTAAGAATCAGCTTGGGACACCTGGAAACAAAGGGCAGGGTTAGCCCCTACAGCCAGTGCTGCTTTACAAGATTTGGAATAAACACATAACTGAGTCTTTTGCTCCATGTGGGAGTGAAGAAAAGTGTAGGAGGGGCGTTGCCTCCAGCCTTACAGTCAGCTCCCTGAGGGGTTGTTCTCTATCTTGTTTCATACTGAGACTGTTTATTGGTGACATTCTTTCTGGGTCAAAACCATTCCAGTGGGGGTAAGCTGAGACGAAGTGAGAGAGTGTCATGGACATACATACACTACCAAATGTAAAATAGATAGCTGGTGGGAAGCAGCCGCATAGCACAGGGAGATCAGCTCGGTGCTTTGTGACCACCTAGAGGGGTGGGATAGGGAGGGTGGGAGGGAGATGCAAGAGGGAGGAGATATGGGGATATATGTATACATATAGCTGATTCACTTTGTTATACAGCAGAAACTAACACAACATTGTAGAGCAATTATACTCCAATAAAGATGTTAAAAAACAATTTTTTTTTAATTAAAAATACCAAGGAAAAGGTGGGACATTACATATTAATAAAAGTATCAATTCTCCAAAAAGACATAAAACTCCTAAAGTTGTGGAATCTGACATCAAGCTTTCAATATATGTGAAGCAAAAACTGATAGATCAAGTAGGTACAGAATCAGTAAGGATAGACTTGACCTGGACAGTAATAGCAATCAAACTAATATAATTGGCATTTATAGACTACTCCACTCAACAACAATGAAATATACATTTTTCTCAAGCTCATGTGGATCACAGAGAAAAGTCTCAAGAGGAATTTTAAAAAGCAATTATATAGAATTAAAAATTAAAAAAAAATTGTAGATACAGAGAAAGCAGTGCTGAGAGGAAAATTAAGTGCATATATTCAGAAAGAAGAAAGATCTATAATCAGTAATCTGAGCTCCACCTCAGGAAACTAGAGAATGAAGAACAATTTAATATTAGTGTAAGCAGAAAGTAAAAAGAAATAATACATATGTGAGCATAAGTTATTGAAACTGAAAACTTTAGTAGAGAAAATCAATGAAACCAAAAACGTCTTTGAAAAGACCAGCAAAACTGATAAACCTCTAGCCAGGTTAACAGAAAAAGAAAAGAAAAGAAAAAATAATTACCAATATCAGAAATCAAAGAGACGTCATCCTGACCTGTTTCATGCATGTTAAAAAGGCAGTAAAGAACAACAAGCAGAACTCTATAATTTAGATGAAACAGAATGATTTCTTCACAGACACAAATGCTTAAAACTTACACAAGGAGAGACAGGTAATCTGATCAGGCCCATATCTATTAAAAAAAAATTGTATCAATAATCAAAAACCTTCCAAAAAAGAAACCTTCAGTTCAGATAGTCACCGGTGAATTTTACCAAATCAAAAGAAAGGGTGCCAATTACCACAATCTCTTCCAGAAAACAGAAGCTGAGGAAACTCATTCTATGAGGTCAGCATTACCATAATACCAAAACCAGACACAAGCATTACGTGAAATAAAAATATTTATATATCATGTTAAGAAGTTGAAAACTTTCTCACTAAAATCCAGAAAAAAGGAAAGATATTCTCTTTTACTCTTCCTACTCTCCGTTTTACTGAGATTTTTAGCTAGTACATTAAAACAAGAAAAAAAAAAAAAGAGAGAAAGTATTTGGCTTGGAAAGGATTAAATAAAGCTGTCTATACTTGCAGATGACATGATTGTCTCTGCAGAAAAATATAATTTTGGAAAATTATGGAAATAATAAAGGACCATAACAAGGTCACAGGATTCATGGTTTAGTATATATTTTTGTGTATATGCTATACATACATATATATGTATTTTGTATATATACCGTACATATAAATATAAACACACATACATTTAATACGTCAATGAAATTTGAAATTAAAACATACCATGTTGGGCTTCCCTGGTGGTGCAGTGGTTGAGAATCTGCCTGCCAATGCAGGGGACACGGGTTCGAGCCCTGGTCTGGGAAGATCCCACGTGCCGCGGAGCAACTGGGCCCGTGAGCCACAACTACTGAGCCTGCGCGTCTGGAGCCTGTGCCCTGCAACAAGAGAGGCCGCGACAGTGAGAGGCCCGCGCACCGCGATGAAGAGTGGCCCCCGCTTGCCGCAACTAGAGAAAGCCCTCGCACAGAAACAAAAACCCACCACAGCCAAAAATAAATAAAATAAGTAAATAAAATAAATTGCTAGTTAATATTAAAAACAAAAAAAAACATACCATGTATATTGTACCATAAAAATGAAGTACTTAAATATAAATCTAACAAAATATGTATAGGAACTATATGTGCAAAACTATAAAATGCTGATAAAAGAAACCAAAGATTAAATAAATCAAGAGTTATTCTGTGTATACTGACTGGAAAAATCAATATTATTAAGATGTTTATTCTTCTTAACGGTATCTATATATTCCATGCAATTCCAATCAAAATTCCAGTGAGCTATTTTCTTGATATTGACACACTAATATCAAGTTAATGTGGAAAGGAGAAAGACCTAAAATAGCCAAAACAATAATAGAAGATTAACAGCATAGCTGTAGTGCTAACAATTCCTGATTTCAAGAATTACTATAAAGCTACAGTAATCAAGAGAGCATGATATTGGCTCAAGAATAGACACATAGATCAATTAAACCATAGAAACAGCCCAGAAGGAGAGGCACAGAAATGCAGTCAACTGGTATTTCACAAGGGACAAAGACAATCAAGAGAGAAATAGATGAATGGATAAACAAAGTGTGGTACATTCAAACAGTGCAATATTCTTCAATGAAGAAAAATAAATGAACTAAAATGCCATGAAAGGATATGGATGAATATTAAACGTATAGGGTAAAATGAAAGAAGCCAGTAGCAAAAGTCTACATACTGAATTATTCCACTTATATGACATCTGGAAATGACAGAACCTATAGGCATGGTAAATCAGTAATGGCCAGTAGATTAAAGAAGGGCTAGAAATGATGATGAAACACAGGGAATATGTTCAGAGTTTCAAAACAGTGCTGTATACTTTCATTGCAGATACATGACACTAAGCATTTGTAAAATTCCATAGAGCTTTACAGCTCAAATAGTAAATATTAATATAAACAAATTTTAAAAAATCATTTAAGAGGTCAGGGGAATCCAGGATGGGTGCAGAATGTAACTCGGGGCTGGGTATATGGGAACTGTCTGTATTACCCTTTCAATTTTTCTATAAATCTAAAATGTTTTCTAAAAACAAAAACTTATTTTTAAAAAATTCTGCAAGACACAAATAGAATACATTCAAAGAAAGTCACATCATAGTCAAACATCATAAATGAAAATAATATTTAACCAGAAAATAAAAAGATACATTATATTCTGGCACAACAATAAGAAGAATGAGAGCTAACATCATCAGAAACAAGTGAAGCCAGAGATAATAAAATCATATATTTAATGAAATTATAGGAAAAATGTGTAACCCCCAAATTTTATCTCTACTAATAATTTTGTCCCAAAATTAAGGTTAAATAATGAAATTTTCAAATAAACAAGAACAGGCAGAATTTGTTGCTAGCTGAACCAGACTGCAAGGAATACTGTTGATAGCTCTTCAGATAAGACAAAGAAAACCAAACCAAACCAAAACAAACAAACAAAAATCAGCACAAATTTACTGATGTACGTATCTGCAGGAAGAAACGAAGAGCACCGGAAAGGGAAATTGTGAATTTAACTATAAAATAATATTTATAAACTATATTAAATAGTTACTAACTCTTTAAAGAAAAAACTACACTGTGGATACATAACACATAATAGAAGGAGAATGAGTGACAACTAAAGTACAAAGGACAAAACAACAATACATGGTATTTTACTTACAATAATGGCTAATTGGCATAATTTAAGTCACTTTGAAAAGTTAAAGATTAAAAAGCTGAATTTAGAAAATAACCAGTAATAACACAAAGCAACATACATTTAAAACACTGACAGAATTAACAGGAGTTACAGAAAAATATACAATGAACCACAGCTATTTCAAATAGGATTTTCTCATAATTAAAAACAAAAAAATCAGTAATGCTATAAAAGCTTTATTTTTTATTGAAGTAAAATTGATGTATACCATTATAAAAGTTTCCGGTGTGCAACACTGTAATTCAATACACAACGGGATCATCATCAAAAGTGTAGTTATCATCCATCACCACAGAGTCGATCCCTTTTACCCATTTTGCCCACCTCTCAACCCCTTCTCCTCTGCTATATCTCTTCTAGATATAAAAGTTTTAAACTATATTATTATCTAACTTACCTAACAGAAATTTATAGAATACTACATCTGGCAGCTAAAATACATAGTCTTTGGGGCTATAAAACAAGTCTCAATAAGTCACAAAGGATCATATGTTCTGTGAACATACATAAATGAATAAATGCTTTCGCGAAGAATAATGAGATAATCTTATGTGTTTGAGAATTAGCAGTACGTGTCTAAATGAACACTTGTTTAAAAAAATGCAATGGGAATTTAAAATATATTATTGACAGTATGGAAATAGAAATGTACCTTATCAAAACTTATATGATTGAGGCAAAACAGTCTTTGGATATACTTTATCATTTAAATATGAAAGTTTAAAAAATCAATCAGCTAAGCCTCCATCTCAAGATTCTAAAAAGGAAAAGGGAAAATTTAAAACCCAGAGGAAGAAGGATAAAAAGTAGAATGATGAGAACAAAGATCAAAGATATAAAATAGAGAAAAATAACAAAGCCATAAGCGTTAATCTTTGAAAGTTTAATAAAATTGATAAACTCTGTAGTAGTAGAATAATAACCCCTCCCAAGTTGTATAAGTGTTATTTCCCAGAACCTGGGAATATGTTCCCTTACATGGCAAAGAGACATTGCAGATGCAGTTAAGTCAGGATCTCCATAGCGTTTCCTGAATCACCCTGGTAAGCCAGTGTAATCACAAAGGTCCTTATTTTGAAAAAGAGTAGACGAGGGAAGCAGAAGTGTCGGAGTCAGAAAAGGAGATGTGACAGTGGAAGCAAAGTGAGAATGATTTCATTTCAGGCTGTAAGTATGGAAGGGGGCCAGTAGCTGAGGATTGGGGAGAGCCTCTAGAAGCTGAGAAAGGCAAGAAACTGCATTCCCAGAATGTGCAGAAGGCATGGGGTCCTGTAAACATTTTAACTGTAGCTTAGTTAGACCTATTTTGAACTGTGATCTCCAGAACTGTAAAATAATAAATTTGTGGTGTTTTAAGTCACTAAGATTGTGTTAATTTGGTACAGCAGCAACAGGAAACTAAGAGAAACCCTTAGCAAGACTGATAAAAAATGTAAAGTGCACACAAATTAACGTTAACTGAAAGCAGTATAGTGGTGCCAATGCACATATTTTCAAATTAAAGGAGAATAAGAGAATAGTGTATTTCCTTCTTGATTTTCAATACTGTATTTAGCAGAAACCAACTTTATTTATTAGCATAAGGACATAGGGGCGACAATGAAAAACAACAATCATAAGGAGAAAAAAGAAAAGAAAACAAAATGTACTATTTAATTAATTGTAAATGGATTAAAAAAATCATCCATTTTTAATTTGCTGTTTGTTAACTTTTTTTTTTTAACATCTTTATTGGAGTATAATTCCCTTACAGTGTTCTGTTAGTTTCTGCTGTATATCAAAGTGAATCAGCTATACATATACATATAGCCCCAGATGCCCTCCCTCTTGCCTCTCCCTTCCCCCGTCCCTATCCCACCCCTCTAGGTGGTCACAAAGCACGGAGCTGATCTCCCTGTGCTTGAGTATCTTTTTAAAACAGCAAGATGTCCGGATCCTAATATCAATAAAACAAATTAGGACCATAAATGACTCCATTAAAATAAATCTGTTGCCCATAAATTTTCTAGCAATTAATATAAATCAACTTTATTATAAATTGTATAGTACACTCCTGCCAAATTGAGAACTATATATTTTATTTCCATCTGTATTTTGAAGTGTGAATACTAGAAAATTAGCTTTAATAAAAGCTCAATTAATCTAAGTAATAATGCCTAAATATCTCTTGGTGTGAAGGGTCTTAAAACACATGACTTTCCATCCCAATGCCAGTTTTGTCTAATCATCTTATGGGCAAAATTTATGTCATATTCTTACTTTGAAAAATCTATTTGGAACAAAGAAAACTATAGTTAGGCAACAATTCCTGTATTGTTGAAAATTAGCAACTGTTATCACAACAACAACAATAAAATGTACTTTGACTCCAATGTAATTATGTACTTAATTTTTCTCTTTTTTATTTTCAAGAACCATTTTTTATTAAACCCATATAAGAAAATTTACTTATCGGTGTTATTTCTATTTAATTTACAAGAAGACTGAAGCAACAGTTATGTCAGTATTATATATTGCTTAAATTTTTTCACTGATTTTATGTTAGAGTTATTTGGAAAGTTTATAGTCCTTAAATTTCGATTAATGTCCTCACATTTTGTTGCATGTGTGCTCAGTTCTCCCCAAAATTATTTGAACTTGACCACTCTGAATATAAAGCTGGCATTCAAGTCAATCAAAAAATTACTTATGTCTTTGGTGAAATGTCTATTTACGTCTTCCGCCCATTTTTTAATTGGATTGTTTGTTTTTTTTGATATTGAGCTGCACGGGCTGTTTGTATATTTAGGAGATTGATCCTTTATCTATTGTTTCATTGGCAAATATTTTCTCCCATTCTGAGGGTTGTCTTTTCATCTTATTTATGGTTTCCTTTGCTGTGCAAAAGCTTTTAAGTTTAATTAGGTCCCAGAAGACATACAGATGGCCAAGAGGCACACGAAAAGATGCTCAACATCACTAATTATTAGAGAAATGCAAGTCAAAACTACAGTGAGGTGATACCTCACACCGTTCAGAATGGCCATTATCAAAAAATCTAGAAACAATAAATGCTGGAAAGGGTGTGGTGAAAAGGGAACCCTCCTGCACTGTTGGTGGGAATGTAAGTTGATACAACTATGGAGAACAGTGTGGAGGTTCCTTAAAAAACTAAAAATAGAACTACCATATGACCCAGCAATCCCACTACTGGGCATATACCCTGAGAAAAGCATAATTCAAAAAAGAGACATGTACCACAGTGTTCACTGCAGCACTATTTACAATAACCAGGACATAGAACTAACCTAGATGGATAAAGAAGATGTGGCACCTATAGACAATGGAATATTACTCAGTCATAAAAAGAAACGAAACTGAGTTATTTGTAGTGAGGTGGATGGACCTAGAGTCTGTCATACAGAGTGAAGTAAGTCAGAAAAAGGAAAACAAATACGTATGCTAACGCATATATGGAATAGATTCCATATATGCAATCTAAAAAAAAAAAAAAATGGTACTGATGAACCTAGTGGCAGGGCAGGAATAAAGATGTAGACATAGAGAATGGACTTGAGGATATTGGGGTGGAAGGGAAAGCTGGGGCGAACTGAGAGTAGCATTGACATACATACACTACCAAATGTAAAACAGTTTGCTAGTGGGAAGAAGCAGCACAGCACAGGGAGATCAGCTCGGTGCTTTGCGATGACCTAGAGGGGTGGGATAGGGAGGATGGGAGGGAGGCTCAAGAGGGATATGGGGATATATGTATGCATATGGCTGATTCACTTTGTTGTACAGCAGAAACTAACACAGTATCGTGAAGCAATTATACTCCAATAAAGATCTATTTAAAAATTACGTATGATTTAAGTGAAATTCATTAAGACTAAGTACTTAATGAAAATTAGCAAGGTGTTTCATCTCTCTTCAGAAACAAATATCCATTTTTACCTTTACTTGATATATCTGAAGTAACGTATATAGATTTGCCTTTGAATATTACATTTCTTCCATCTGGTCCACTCCTATTTTGGAAAGCTTGGTCCTTTCTGAGTGAGAAACATAAGATTTGAAATGATTAAGGTCCATTTATAACATTACTATTTGCTTAAATTTTATATCATTATCTGTCATTATTGAGTAGAATGCATCACCCCTGAAGGAGGCATATGAGTCTAATGGTAAAAATATAAGGATGAGGCATATATTTAGGTCATGGATAACTCAGCAGGTAATGAAGAACGGAGGAGGCATTTAAAATCCCCTACATTTGAAAATCTTGTAAGCCAAAAGATGATTCTTAAACTACAGAAAATGTTATGTGTTTATCTAATTGCTTGATAGTGTTTCTTGTTTTCTTTCATAAAGATGCATGGTACTGCTATTGGGGAAATTAAATTTACTTAGACCGCATGAAATCGTAAAATAAAACAGTACTAATTATTACTAATACTAATACTATGAGAAGAAGAAGGAGAAGAAGGAGAGGAAGAGGGGAAAATTCAATTGTAATAATTTCCATTTTTAAGTATTTTATGTCCCAAGCTCTCTGCTATGTGGTATATGTGAATTAACTTATTAAATCATCTCACCAGACTTGTGGGTAAGTACTACTCTATATAAGATTCTTTTGCCTGAAAAAAATAGAAAATCCCAATTCAGTAAGAAAAATTTATTACCTCATATAGCAAAGACTCTAAAGGTCAGGCACCCCCAGGGTTGTTTAATTCAGTGGCTGAATGATGTCATCAAGAACCCAGCTCTTTTCGTTATTTTCTGACCTGCCCTCCTCAGCACCTTTGTTCTCAGCCTTCCTCCCTTCATGAGAGTAAAATGGTTATGACTCTGTGTGTAAGCATGAGAACGTGTAGTAGAAAATGTGGGTAACTCTTCTTGCGTGAGTTTTCTTTTTTAAAGGGGAAACTTTCCCCAGACTCTTTCCAGCAGACTTCTCCAAATGTAAATGAAGATGAATACAAATTTAACCATGATTAAAATATATTTTTTATCTTTAGGGTAGGATCAAAGTTTCATAATCATCCCTACATCTATCACTGGCAAAGAGAATAAGATTTTAATGATCAGCTTAGAGTACGCAGGATTTAACAGTGAGTCCTATGGGAGAGAATTAAAAACATGAACAAAATAACCAAGTAGGGAGATTGAAAGTGAGGTAGGCAACCACTTATGTCTGCTACAGATATTATCTTTACTTTCTAGATAATCAAACAAGGGATAAAAGAAATGGTGAGATTAACATTATTGGGACAGGAAGTTGCAGAATATGAATTCAATGACACGTTGAAGGGTTGGAGAGATTTAGTAGCTTGTTCGAATAAGACAATGCACAGTAATGTGTTAGAGGAGGAAAAAATAAAAGAAAGACATTTCCCTGGACTTAAGAAGGTGATGTCTGTGCCAGAATTCCTATCATTAAGTTATTTTCTAGACCAGACATTTATTTCAGAGATCTAACTAATATTTTTACTGTCTTTTTTTTTTTTTTTTTTTCTATTTGAGGTAAGAGATTCTAGAGCATATTTGAATGTTGATGTGATGATCCAATACACAGGAAGAGGTTAATGAAACAGAGAAAATCAAGTAACGGCAGGAGAAATTTCTTTCATAAGTCACTAGTAGAGGATAACAAGAATAATTACTGAGAGATTTAAAAGAAAGAAATCCCTTACAATGTTTGAGAAGAATGAGAAAACATGGATATACTCAGTAAAGTCTGGAAAATTATTCATAGAAGACAATGCAGCCAGTGTTTTAGTTCACATCCTCATTATTATCCTCAATTTTTAATTTTTCATCTTTATTCACCTCTTTATTCTTACATGTTTCTCCTCATATACTAACTATTAATTTTCAAGTTCCTTATAAAAATTAAAATACTATTCTGGGGAAAATGCTACTAGAAATCTTTATACACTTACACAAACCTTAGAACTCAAGCACATCATAATGAAAACATAAACTAAGACAAATATATAGTGTTTGAATGGCATCAAATTTTATTGTGTTAAACTGTGTAAAACTTTCCTATAAAAAAATGTAAAGGTTTATATTAAGAAGTCAGAGTGCCATTGTACTTTAATCAGGCGCTCATCTAAATGGACATGAGCAAGACTAATTTTGTAGAATTTAGATGCTGAGCTGAACCAAACTTATTATAAAAGAACTGGTGAATCTATCACAGCAAAGGTAAGTAACTATCCTGTAAAGTAAATTCATCTATAATGCAATAAAAAAATGTATTAAATCCAAGGATGAGAGATTTGTTGCTGCCCTTGAATATACATTCAAATAGCTTTAAAAAAATCTGCCTGAAGGCCCCCCCAGGTGTGTGGTTAGACCAGGAGTATAGGGGGGAACTGAAGCCTTAAAGCCCACTTAAAGCCAACAAAAGATCAGAAAGAAAAATTAAGGAAACAATCCTATTTACCATCACATCAAAAGAAATGAAATACCTAAGAACAAACTTACCTAAGGAGACAAAAGAACTGTACTCTGAACACCATAAGATGCTGATTAAAGAAATTAAACATGACACAAACAGTTGGAATGATATACCATGTTCTTGGACTGGAAGAATCAATATTGTTAAAATGATCATATAACCCAAGACAATCCACAGATTCGACGCAATCCCTATCAAATGACCAATGGCATTTTTCACAGAACTAGAACAAAAAATTTTTTAATTTGTATGAAAACACAAAGACCCCTATTAGCCACACCAACTTTAAGAAAGAAAAACGGAGCTGGAGGTAACAGACTTCCTGACTTCAGACCATACTACAAAGTTACAGTCATGAAAACAACATGGTACTGGCACAAAACAGAAATATAGATCAATGGAACAGGAAAGAGAGCCCCGAAGTAGACCCAGCCACCTATGGTCAATTAATCTATGACAACAAAGGCAAGAATATGCAGTAGAGAAAAGACAGCCTCTTCAATAAGTGGTGCTGGGAAAACTGGACAGCTACATGTAAAAGAATGAAATTGAACATTCTTTAACATCATACGCAAAAATAATCTTAAAATGAGTTAAAGACCTAAATGTAAGAATGGATACTATAAAACTCCTAGAGGAAAACATAGGCAGAAGACACTTTGACATAAATTGTAGCAAAATCTTTTTGGAACCACCTCCTAGAGCAATGAAAATAGAAACAAAAGTAAACAAATGGGACTTAGTTAAACTGAAAATCTTTTGCACAGCAAAGGAAACCATAAACAAAACGAAAAGAGCCTACAGAATGGGAGAAAATATTTGCAAACGATGTAACCCATGAGGGATTAAACTCTAAAATATACAAACAGCTCACACAGCTCAATATAAAAAGAAAAACTCAATGAAAAAAATTGCAGAAGATCTAAATAGACATTTCTCCCAAGAAGACATAGAGATGGCCAACAGGCACATGAAAAGATGCTCAAATCGCTAATTATTAGAGAAAGGTAAATCAAAACTACAATGAGGAACCACCTCGCACCAGTGAGAATGGCCATAATCAAAAGGTCTACAAATAATAAATGCTGGAGAGGGTGTGGAGAAAAGGGAACCCTCTTACACGGTTGGTGGGAATGTAAAATGGTACAGCCACTATGCAGAACAGTATGGAGGTTCCTTAAACAACTAAAAATAGAACTACCATATGATCCAGCAATCCCACTTCTGGGCACATATCTGGAGAAAACCATAATTCAAAAAGATGCATGCACCCCAGTGTTCACTGCAGCACTATTTACAAAAGCCAGGACATGGAAGCAGCCTGAATATCTATCGACAGATGAATGGACAAAGAAGATGTGGTATATATATATATATATGTGTGTGTATATATATATATATATATATGTGTATATATATATATGTATGTATGTATATATATATACATACATACATATATATATATATATATATATATAAAACGGAACACTACTCAGACATGAAAAAGATGAAATAATGCCATTTTCAGCAACATGGATGGAACTAGAGTTAATCATACTAAGTGAAGTTAAGTCAGACAGAGAAAGACAAATACCATATGATATCACTAGAGTGTGGAACTTAAAAAAAAAAAAAATGATACACATGAACTGATTTACCAAACAGAAACCAACTCACAGATAAAGAAAACAAACTTATGGTTACCAAAGGGGAAAACAAACTTATGGTTACCAAAGGGGACATGTGGGGGGGAGGAATAAATTATGAAGTTGGGAGTAACATATACATACTACTATATATAAGATAGATAAACAACAAGGACCTATGTATAGTACAAAGAACGATACTCAATATTTTGTAATAAACTGTATTACAAAAAAAATGTTACTTTGCTACACTTGTAACTCACACAACACTGTAAATTAACTATACGCCAATAAAAAAAAAACTGCCTGAAATTAAAAATAGTAATAATACTTTAAAATCATCTGTAGCCATGATTCTTTATGAAATGTAAAAAGTGACCAATATTTTTGTATCATTGTTAATTACATATATATTTTTTGCTCTATTTCTTTGATGTGATTTGGAAACTTCAGACAAGGATATTCATCCCCTCAATGCTTAGTCTAATGTATAGATAGACCTACTATAATCAATCTTTCAGGTAACATAAACATACAGGTCTACTCGTGTATAATTAATTTTCAAAAATAACACTTTCTAAATACAGACATAGAGGAAATATTTACAGGGAATTTTCATTATAAAGAAAAACTCAAATTACAATTTTAAACAGACCACTGAGCAAATCATTTTGAAATACTTGATCAGGTATTTAGAGGTTACTATAACAATAATCAGATCTCCCTCAAATACAGTAGTATGTATGTGTCTATATATCTATACATATATATATATATTATATTAAAAAACTTTAAAGTAATTTTTCCCACCCCAATGGATAGTGTATATCTCCAACCCAGTTAAATCTTACCCTCTTTCAACAAAAATTAAACAAAAAAGTGTTTGTGGTTTCTAACACCTTGTCTTCAAAACAAAACAACAACCAAAACAACAGAAACAAAACAAAAAATAAAAGCAGCGTACCTACTAGTTATGTCAGGGTCATTAAAACCCCAGGGAGTCCAAAACCCCAAGGGGCACGTCTGGATGGAAGCTGCCTCCCTTTGCCGGAAGCTCCAAATTACAAAAATATCAGTTGCAAAAATTTTCCTTGACTGCTGGAAGATTGGAGCATTGTAAATTAGACCACAGAGTTCCAATAAACCTTAACTGGAAAAAAAATGTCTAGCACACTCTAGTGAATCTTGGTCTCTATTTTGATGATTCATCTAGTGAGTCATATTCCTGGAAAGATTCTCTAGGGTCCCACAAAGGCTCACGCTTATTGTCCAAGGCTAGAACTCTTATGCACAGTCACATCCAGTCTCTGTTTTGGGGGTCTGCCACTGTGCCTGGGTGGCTGGTGCTGCAAAGACTCAAAACATAACCACAGAGGAATAATCTAGACAAACCAACAGGTCCTGGAGATATTTCTGGATCTCAAATAAAGAGGCCCTCTTGATTCCTCGTGAGTTCCCCTCTGAGGTCTTTGGAGCCTTTAATGTGAGTGGACTTCATTCTGGACAATCTAGAAAGAGGTTCTAATCATGTTTTTCGTCCAAAGAGAAGATACCAGGTTCATAATCTGTGATAACATCATCCCCTCCTCTCAAGGAGTATCTGCAACAGGATGCAACACTATCTGTTCTAGCTATTGCCACCACTGTTGTAACTTTTTCTGGGGCAAAAAGATCCCTAATCCCTTTCAGTCAGCATCACTGAGAAGGGGCCAGGCCATGGAAAAGTCTGAAAAAGAATGGTAATCCAAAAGATAGTTTGCATTTTCTCCTAGACACAAAAATACTAGTGACTTCTCTACCAATTGATACAGGAATATTTTTTCCTGTCTTCTAAATATTCCATTATACTTGACTAAATCAAGCTCCCTGACTCTTAATTAGGGGCCCAGGGAATAACACCCCGTACTTCCCATTCTATAATAATGGTTTTGACATTTTTATTTCTATCTCTTTTCCATAGTCTACAAGCTTTAAGAGGAAGCACACAATGTACCTTATATTTACCATAATAATTTCATTGTATAGCACAGTGCCTGACCTGATATAGTATACACAAAAAATACTTCTTAGTTAAATGAATGTATCAAAATTTTCCCATCAGTAAGTCATGCCAACTAGCTAAAAGTTTAGGGTTTTGTCATTCCATACTTCTTCTTTTCCAAAGAAGTGCATGAGGTAGAAATTAGCCCTTTCTAAATATTATTGCATGTCTTTACATAACAAGAAAACTAAATAATAAAAAGCGTAGATTGAATTTTTCTTCACGAAACAACAGTTCTCAGTATATGAAACAACAGGATGGAATGCACAACTTGCTTTGGGGACCTCACCTGACTCTCCCTCAGATCATCTTGAAAAATGCACTGTGAATTATATCTTATCAGGTTAACTGACTACTCATTTTAGCTCTAAGTAAATGGCCAAACATAGCTGACATTTAACAGAGAACACAGAAGTAAAGATTGCAATCTTTTAAGTAAGTTTCAGACTTATCAAACATAGCATTTTTCTTGCATATTGCTGTCAGGAAAACTATGAGTAACACTTTTTTAAAAAAAAATCATCGTTGCCGTCAAAAACTGAAAAACTTTGTAAGTTAATTGGGAAGTAAATTAAGAATCAGCATGTGAAAAATATAAAATCAAAATATTCATTTCACACAAAACCTCTGTGTCATGATTAATAACACTATTTTATAATAATCATGATTTCTCACAGTTTGATCTTTATAGGTTACCATAAGAATGCAGTTGATTAGTGTTTGCATGTATCTTTCTTGGTTATTACCTCTTAATCTCCTTTCTCCACAAACAAAGGCATAAGGATATTAAGAAGAAGGAGAAGGAGAAAGAAGAGAACAGAGAGAAGAGGAAGGAGAAAATGAAGACAGAAAAAATATTACATAAAGGAATAGTTACTTTTCTGTATCAATTTAGTTAGGCCACGGCAACCAGATATTTGGTCAAATATTATTCTAGGTGTTTCTGTGAGGGTATTTTTTAGATGAGATTAACCTTTAAATCGGTAAACTTTGAGTAAAACGGATTACCCTCTATAATATGGGTGGGCCATAGCTAATTAGCCTCTTAAGGGAATTCTGCCAGCAGACAGCCTTCAGAATCAAACTGTAGCTCTCTCCTTAATTTACTGTCACCTAAGGAAAAGGCCATATGTCTCTCTGCGGAAGAACTGAAGAAATCCTTGTCATATGTACTGACTGCATTGTTGCAAAAAACCCTTTGTTCTAGCTATCTGGCTCTTCACCAATAAATGAGCTATGGATCTTCAAATAGACACAGTTCCAGAAACTGAGTAGAGAATTATGACTTTTTCCTGGAGTGACTACTGTTCTCTTTCTGCTCCGCCATGCGTGCCATTTTCTTGCTGTAGACGTTAACAGCACCCAAGCTGGCTGCCTGTCTCTTTTGCCCTTTGGAACACGATGCTCACTATCTTTACCACCACCTTTAGGTCACATGAACCTTAGCTGCTTTTCTGACATTGGAGGTCACTCCTGTTATTTTGAGATCCATAGATTAACAATTCCAAGTTTGTTACTGCCTCCCTTGTCATCAACTCAGCCTTACGCAAGAGCGCTACCACTTAACCTGTTGTGTTGCCGATGCCGCTCATCAATGCAGTTTGGATGGCCCTGGTGAATGGTATGTATTCTGGCTCCTCCTGAAAACCTCTCCTCTGGTGGGTTTTCTGGACTCACGTAATTTATTCTATCCAGCTTTCTCTCTTCCTGTAGCCTCTTTATTCTGTCATGGCAACTCAGCTATGTCTGTTGCTCAACATGGGACATTTCTTTCTTCATTCTTCTAGAGTGTTGAGATAGCTCTATTTTCTGGGGCCCTTGCCTGAGTGTTCAATCCTCATGTCCTGAGAATTCTTGCTTATGCAGTCTTATATTCTGGCCTACTCAGCAAGTACCCCCAAAGTGCAATCCCTGGGTCATTCCTTCAACTCCTGCTAATATAAGCTAATTCTTATATCTCCTCTATAAGTGTGTATGCTCTTTCTTATCAACACATTCCAGTTGGATTAGGTTGCAATTTAATGTTAATTCCCAGCCTGTGACCCACGGGAGAAGAAATGAATCTCTCGAGGAAAGGTGGTCACCTGTTGCCCTTGTGAGACAGGCTACTACAGTGTTCTCTGTCAGGCATAAACTGTTAGCTTTCACTAGGAAGGACTGGTGAGTCACCTCTGTGAACTCTGAGGATTCCAGGGCTCCAGCACAGACAACTTCTTCAGGATCATCTGTCTAGAGAATCTATCCAGATATCCCCATCCCCCAATTCAGCTTGACAGGTGTTATTTTCAGCTCTTCTGAAATGTTTTCTGAAGTCCTTTAATAACACTAAAATAAAGCAGATTTTGCTGAGTGCTTTGAAGATGAAAAAGGGTTGCAGAAACTAGTCCACTTAACAGTCATTTGTCATGACATTATCCAGTTGCACAAGTCTCCACCAGACCCTGGGGAAAATATTTTTTCTTCAAGCATAAGATTTTTGGAGTTTACAGAAACTAAATACAAAAGTCATGCTGCAAAATGAAATCTTGAAATCCTCCTATTGCTGTTTGGGAATCAGAGATAGAGTGAATATCAATAAGTCTTAAGACTTATCCCACCACCAGAGCCTCCCATCAAGCCTCTTAGATAGCCTCAACCACCAGAGGGCAGGCAACAGAAGCAAGAAAAACTACAATCCTGCAGCCTGTGGACCAAAAACCACAGTTACAGAAAGAGAGAGAAGATGAAAAGGCAGAGGGCTATGTACCAGATGAAGGAACAAGAAAAAACCCCAGAAAAACAACTAAATGAAGTAGAGATAGGCAACCTTCCAGAGAAAGAATTCAGAATAATGATAGTGAAGATGATCCAGGACCTCGGAATAAGAATGGAGGCAAAGATTGAGAAGATGCAAGAAATGATTAACAAAGACCTAGAAGAATTAAAGAACAAACAAACAGAGATGACCAATACAATAACTGAAATGAAAACTACACTAGAAGGAATCCATAGCAGAATAACTGAGGCAGAAGAACGGATAAGTGACCTGGAAGACAGAATGGTGGAATTCACTGCTGCGGAACAGACTAAAGAAAAAAGAATGAAAAGAAATGAAGATAGCCTAAGAGATCTCTGGGACAACATTAAACGCAACAACATTCGCATTATAGGGGTCCCAGAAGGAGAAGAGAGAGAGAAAGGACCAGAGAAAATATTTGAAGAGATTATAGTCGAAAACTTCCCTAACATGGGAAAGGAAATAGCCACCCAAGTCCAGGAAGCGCAGAGAGTCCCATACAGAATAAACCCAAGGAGAAACACGCCGAGACACATAGTAATCAAAGTGGCAAAAATTAAAGACAAAGAAAAATTATTGAAAGCAGCAAGGGAAAAACGACAAATAACATACAAGGGAACTCCCATAAGGTTAACAGCTGATTTCTCAGCAGAAACTCTGCAAGCCAGAAGGGAGTGGCATGATATACTTAAAGTGATGAAAGGGAAGAACCTACAACCAAGATTACTCTACCCGGCAAGGATCTCATTTAGATTTGATGGAGAAATCAAAAGCTTTACAGACAAACAAAAGCTAAGAGAATTCAGCACCACCAAACCAGCTCTACAACAAATGCTAAAGGAACTTCTCTGAGTGGGAAACACAAGAGAAGAAAAGGACCTACAAAAACAAACCCAAAACAATTAAGAAAATGGTCATAGGAACATACATATCGATAATTACCTTAAACGTGAATGGATTAAACACCCCAACCAAAAGACATAGACTGGCTGAATGGATACAAAAACAAGACCCATATATATGCTGTCTACAAGAGACCCACTTTAGACCTAGGGACACATACAGACTGAAAGTGAGGGGATGGAAAAAGATATTCCATGCAAATGGAAATCAAAAGAAAGCTGGAGTAGCTATACTCATATCAGATAAAATAGACTTTAAAATAAAGAATGTTACAAGAGACAAGGAAGGACACTACATAATGATCCAGGGATCAATCCAAGAAGAAGATATAACAATTATAAGTATATATGCACCCAACATAGGAGCACCTCAATACATAAGGCAACTGCTAACAGCTATAAAAGAGGAAATCGACAGTAACACAATAATAGTGGGGGACTTTAACACTTCACTTACACCAACGGACAGATCATCCAAAATGAAAATAAATAAGGAAACAGAAGCTTTAAATGACACAATAGACCAGATAGATTTAATTGATATATATAGGACATTCCATCCAAAATCAGCAGATTACACGTTCTTCTCAAGTGCGCACGGAACATTCTCCAGGATAGATCACATCTTGGGTCACAAATCAAGCCTCAGTAAATTTAAGAAAATTGAAATCATACCAAGCATCTTTTCTGACCACAACGCTATGAGATTAGAAATGAATTACAGGGAAAAAAACGTAAAAAAGACAAACACATGGAGGCTAAACAATACGTTACTAAATAACCAAGAGATCACTGAAGAAATCAAAGAGGAAATAAAAACATACCTAGAGACAAATGACAATGAAAACACGACCACCCAAAACCTATGGGATGCAGCAAAAGCGGTTCTAAGAGGGAAGTTTATAGCTATACAAGCCTACCTAAAGAAACAAGAAAAATCTCAAGTAAACAATCTAACCTTACACCTAAAGAAACTAGAGAAAGAAGAACAAACAAAACCCAAAGTTAGCAGAAGGAAAGAAATCATAAAGATCAGAGCAGAAATAAATGAAATAGAAACAAAGAAAACAATAGCAAAGATCAATAAAACTAAAAGTTGGTTCTTTGAGAAGATAAACAAAATTGATAAGCCATTAGCCAGACTCATCAAGAAAAAGAGGGAGAGGACTCAAATCAATAAAATCAGAAATGAAAAAGGAGAAGTTACAACAGACACTGCAGAAATACAAAACATCCTAAGAGACTACTATAAGCAACTTTATGCCAATGAAATGGACAACCTGGAAGAAATGGACAAATTCTTAGAAAGGTATAACCTTCCAAGACTGAATCAGGAAGAAACAGAAAATATGAACAGACCAATCACAAGTAATGAAATTGAAACTGTGATTAAAAATCTTCCAACAAACAAAAGTCCAGGACCAGATGGCTTCACAGGTGAATTCTATCAAACATTTAGAGAAGAGCTAACACCCATCCTTCTCAAACTCTTCCAAAAAATTGCAGAGGAAGGAACACTCCCAAACTCATTCTATGAGGCCACCATCACCCTGATACCAAAACCAGACAAAGACACTACAAAAAAAGAAAATTACAGACCAATATCACTGATGAATATAGATGCAAAAATCCTCAACAAAATACTAGCAAACAGAATCCAACAACACATTAAAAGGATCATACACCACGATCAAGTGGGATTTATCCCAGGGATGCAAGGATTCTTCAATATACGCAAATCAATCAATGTGATACACCATATTAACAAATTGAAGAATAAAAACCATATGATCATCTCAATAGATGCAGAAAAAGCTTTTGACAAAATTCAACACCCATTTCTGATAAAAACTCTCCAGAAAGTGGGCATAGAGGGAACCTACCTCAACATAATAAAGGCCATATATGACAAACCGACAGCAAACATCATTCTCAATGGTGAAAAACTGAAAGCATTTCCTCTAAGATCAGGAACGAGACAAGGATGTCCACTCTCACCACTATTATTCAACATAGTTCTGGAAGTCCTAGCCACGGCAATCAGAGAAGAAAAAGAAATAAAAGGAATACAAATTGGAAAAGAAGAAGTAAAACTGTCACTGTTTGCGGATGACATGATACTATACATAGAGAATCCTAAAACTGCCACCAGAAAACTGCTAGAGCTAATTAATGAATATGGTAAAGTTGCAGGATACAAAATTAATGCACAGAAATCTCTTGCATTCCTATACACTAATGATGACAAATCTGAAAGAGAAATTATGGAAACACTCCCATTTACCATTGCAACAAAAAGAATAAAATACCTAGGAATAAACCTACCTAGGGAGACAAAAGACCTGTATGCAGAAAACTATAAGACACTGATGAAAGAAATTAAAGATGATACCAACAGATGGAGAGATATACCATGTTCTTGGATTGGAAGAATCAACATTGTGAAAATGAGTATACTACCCAAAGCAATCTACAGATTCAATGCAATCCCTATCAAATTACCAATGGCATTTTTTACGGAGCTAGAACAAATCATCTTAAAATTTGTATGGAGACACAAAAGACCCCGAATAGCCAAAGCAGTCTTGAGGCAAAAAAATGGAGCTGGAGGAATCAGACTCCCTGACTTCAGACTATACTACAAAGCTACAGTAATCAAGACAATATGGTACTGCCACAAAAACAGAAACATAGATCAATGGAACAAGATAGAAAGCCCAGAGATTAACCCACGCACCTATGGTCAACTAATCTATGACAAAGGAGGCAAAGATATACAATGGAGAAAAGACAGTCTCTTCAATAAGTGGTGCTGGGAAAACTGGACAGCCACATGTAAAAGAATGAAATTAGAATACTCCCTAACACCATACACAAAAATAAACTCAAAATGGATTCGAGACCTAAATGTAAGACTGGACACTGTAAAACTCTTAGAGGAAAACATAGGAAGAACACTCTTTGACATAAATCACAGCAAGATCTTTTTTGATCCACCTCCTAGAGTAATGGAAATAAAAACAAAAATAAACAAGTGGGACCTAATGAAACTTCAAAGCTTTTGCACAGCAAAGGAAACCATAAACAAGACGAAAAGACAACCCTCAGAATGGGAGAAAATATTTGCAAATGCATCAACGGACAAAGGATTAATCTCCAAAATATATAAACAGCTCATTCAGCTCAATATCAAAGAAACAAACACCCCAATCCAAAAATGGGCAGAAGACCTAAATAGACATTTCTCCAAAGAAGACATACAGACGGCCACGAAGCACATGAAAAGATGCTCAACGTCACTAATTATTAGAGAAATGCAAATCAAAACTACAATGAGGTATCACCTCACTCCTGTTAGAATGGGCACCATCAGAAAATCTACAAACAACAAATGCTGGAGAGGGTGTGGAGAAAAGGGAACCCTCTTGCACTGTTGGTGGGAATGTAAATTGATACAGCCACTATGGAGAACAATATGGAGGTTCCTTAAAAAGCTAAACATAGAATTACCATATGACCCAGCAATCCCACTACTGGGCATATACCCAGAGAAAACCGTAACTCAAAAAGACACATGCACCCGAATGTTCATTGCAGCACTATTTACAATAGTCAGGTCATGGAAGCAACCTAAATGCCCATCAACAGACGAATGGATAAAGAAGTTGTGGTACATATATACAATGGAATATTACTCAGCCATAAAAAGGAACAAAATTGAGTCATTTGTTGAGACGTGGATGGATCTAGAGACTGTCATACAGAGTGAAGTAAGTCAAAAAGAGAAAAACAAATATCATATATTAATGCATGTATGTGGAACCTAGAAAAATGGTACAGATGAGCCAGTTTGCAGGGCAGAAGTTGAGACACAGATGTAGAGAATGGACATATGGACGCCAAGGGGGGAAAACTGCGGTGAGGTGGGGATGGTGCTGTGCTGAATTGTGCGATTGGGATTGACATGTATACACTGATGTGTATAAAATTGATGCCTAATAAGAACCTGCAGTATAAAAAAACAAACAATACAACTAATACTAAACTTTCATTGGGTTATTTGTATGGAAATATGTTAATATAAATGTTTCAGACATTACATGAAATTTCTAAAAATCTTATATTTGTATTTGTATGGAAATATGTATGGAAATATGTTAATATAAATGTTCCAGACATTACATGAAATTTCTAAAAATCTTATATTTGTATTTGTATGGAAATATGTATGGAAATATGTTAATATAAATGTTCCAGACATTACATGAAATTTCTAAAAATCTTATATGTTCTGGTATAATGTTATAAGTCATAATCCTACTTATTACTTTAAAATGTATATCTCAGAAATAACTAATTTTCTTGTCAACTGCATTATTATGAACTTTCATCAAATCTTTTACTGTGGTCATTTTTAAGTCTTTTGTCATTTACAGACAGTTCTGGGTGTACTCTGATGATTTTGCAAATATGTTCCTATAAAAGGGTTTCATCTTCAACAAATTCATGGAAAAGACTCTGACAAGTACAGGTTTCTGGTCACTGACTGTACTGCTGAACTGAATGAATAAGCATTTTCAGAACTCTGATGAAAAACTGATGAACACATAAAAGTGCTAACAAAAGATCAAGATGAAAAAAAACAATTAATTACATGGGACTGAGTGAACTGATGAGGATGAGTATAATTTTTGTGACTTTCTGTCTGAATTTAAAAAAAAAAAAAAAAAATCCCACAAGGACTCAGAGGCAAAGAATATACAAATCAATTTTCACTGCAAAGTAAAGGAGCTGTTACAGTGGAGGATTACTGGACTGAACGTCAATATTATGACATAGTATGAGTGTGTTTCATGTAGGGTAATTGCAATCATTGTTGCTTTTGTTGTGGTCATCCATGTACAATGCTTGGTGTCAGTCTATTTATCTCTTGTAAAAATAAAATATACTGTGTGTGGGTGAAAAAAAAAAAAAAAGACGACTTGTAAGCCAACTGGAAGATCTGACCAACAAAATTGTGCAGTTTTTTCCCCCTTCCTTTAAATACAAGTATATGATTAAGAAGGGTTCCTTTCTCTGAATCTTCTCAGCCTCAAAATGTGACTTTGAGAGAAGAAGAAGAATATTGTGATGAGTAGTTGAAATGGTTGCTTTGAAATCCATTTGCTTTGAATGGTTGCTTTGAAATGGAAGGCAGCTAAATTTACGTTCTCTTCTTTGAGCTGTAGCTGGCTTTTTTGAAGTCAGTCCCATGCTTGTCTGGTTCAGGGGTCAGTCAGATATTTGGGTAAAATTTATACACAGAGTTTGGGGCTTCTCCTCCCTAACTCTGTACTTTCTGCCATTTTCACCTTCAGATTCCAGAAGCTATGACTGCCCTGAACTCTGTCTTCTAGTTCTCCACAAGAATGAGGCTGATTTCTATTGAAGCTTTAGCCTCCCTGTCAGATGTAACTCTGGAGTAGTCTCAGGCTAAAAGCAAAACAAATGAGAAACTCACCTTTTACCCTGTGGTTTTCTCTGTTTCTAAGTGTTAACTCCCCTCTAGTATCTGCTTTTTATATATTTATTTTTCCAGAAAATATATCCACCTTTTCTTTATTCAACTTAAATCACTGAACTACATCAAGCCAAAAAGCCCTACTATTTTACATGTTATATGCCAGAAAACATACCTCACTAGAATATCGTATAGTAGTAATTTGTTATATTTAGGCCTAGTTAGATAAAGAAACAGTATCGAGCAGAGCTTTTTTAACGAAAAAAGGGAGGAAGAAGCTGCAATTTCCTATTCCTACATTAATAATTTTCATTAGAGTCGGTGTTCTTTGTGGGAAGAGAAGAGAAAACTAAATATAAAACTAGAATTTATGCATTGGCCAAAATAAACAGACCTAGAGGAAAATGTTGTCTAATTAAAAGATCACTGAAAATTATTTGCAGGCTATGATATCTACAATTACTAATCATTCTTATGTATAGTGTTCTATAGAGATTTTTTTTTTTTTAACATAGAGATTTTCTGAGACTTGACCAGTTTCTCAAGTGTCCCTCCAGGATAAAAAATAGTAATAAAAATAAAATTAAACATTTAATCAGTTTTAAAATTTAAAAATCATTTAAAGTTAATAAGGAGCCATAGAGTATTATTTATTAAGACTGTGAGATAGCAACATTTTAGATTTAAGTATACAGAACATAATAATCCTTTGAGAAAACAAACAAAAATTTAATAGAAGTGTACCATACATATGTTCAAATTAGGAAGTTTTAATTGACATGTGGTGTGGATTTTTTTCTTCATGCCTATTATTAGATTTAATATAGTTTACAGTTCAAAAGATTAAATCTCTTTGTATTATTATGGTTTGACAGTAAACCTGGATTTTCAAGCACATGGGTGACAGTAATGCAACTGGAAAGTTTCAGAGATAATAATACAGACCCATGTAGAGGGTGTAATTGTCCCAGGGGGGTAAGAGACATAGGTGTACTTGCTTATTCATAGACTGGTGACAGTTTACTATGACGCTAATCCTTACTTGTTTGAATGAATTAAATATATTGAAAATGAATGGTCATGAAGGCTGAAACATTTGACGCTAACATCCTAGCAACATTTCTTAGTTTCCTGTTGGTACCGAAGTACAAAATGCTAGGAAATATCAGTGACGTTTATTGAAGCGATTTCCTTTTTCTGTACTTGTGGGTTGATACTTCCAATCAAGTGTTGCTGATTAGATTCTGAAAGCATGTAATTGATTTTCAAACTCTTTACATCCTGGTTGCTATGTTTAAACAGCCACATGAGAAACATTTCCTGAGTCTAGGTAGATTGCTTTTTGTTTTACATGAGCAATAGCTTAAAAGGTGAGTTGACATTTAAAGAAATATTCAAGCACGAGGTACATTTGAAAGTCATTAAGATTAATAAAGGTTTACAATAACATATTATCCTTAAGTGTTGACACAAATACTATGCTGTACTTATCTGACACTAATCGGTCTAACATATGAAGAATGGAAGCAATGATTTGATTTTGACCCAAATAATGATGTAATCATAACCTTTGCAAGAATGAATTAAAGCATATTCTAACCTTTTCATTATTTCACATTTTCACTACCAGAAAATCATTACTCAAAAGGGAAAGGAATGATTTTGCAACGGGGTCTTGCTTAGGGTTATATTTCAATTCCTCATAATGAAACATAAAGAAAGGACAGGAAAAAGAAGGTGAGGACATTCTATCAAATCACTACTTGCAGTTTTTCATATGTAATACTCAGTATAGTTTAAGACTTAACCAAGAGAACAACCCATTATGTCTCAGCAGCAAATCTGTCAATATGCTGATGGAGCAGAGGCATAATATATGTTATTTGAATATTGCAACAGGTAACTTTTATTTGTAAAATGCAAGGAAGATTTTACTTTAAGGGAAAAACTTCACAACCTAAGGATTTAATTAAAAAATATCAAGTGAACAAAAATTCTGAAAGCCTGTGAACATTAAACTAGATGAAAATTACAAACTTTTAATATGAAAAATTAAGGAGATCATCCCTTGATTTGTTGAGCATAATAAAGCTTATTGAAACTAATCAAATGACATTTTTTCTTATGAAGGTCTTTCTGATATATAGCATTGGAAACTTACTTCATTGTTCATGATCATTAATGCTGAATTTAATTTAATTCTATTTATTTTAATATTCAAACCTTTATTAGCTTCTGACACCGGTCAACCCCACTCCTGGGAGCAGTTCCCTCCTATACTTGTAAGATCATTTAATATCTACTTCGTAAGGAAGTCTGCATTTAGACTCAGGTTTGTTTGCTTGATTAATCTGGTGAACTTAAAGACATTGCTTAGTCAAAATTCAAACAACACATGGATTCTAAATTGCTCCAAGGTCAATTCTCAATTCTATACAATTTGCTGATTTTTAAAGGGGGGAAAAAAAAGATTTTCTAACTTTTCTCCAATTGTTTCCAAGGACAACTGACAATTTAATGCTATCATTTACATGTAGGCCAAAACGTGATTTGTTCCTGTCTCCTTTTCATTTAATTCAACTTAAAAAAAAAAAATGTATTGATGGCCCACAATGAGCCAGGTTTTATTTCACTTTCCAAAGATACTTTAGTGAATCAAACAAAGATGCCTGCCTTTGTGGAGCTTATATTCTAGAAGCGACGGGGCAGCAGATAATGATAAACATGGACACATAAATGATATTTTACATTAAAAGGCAATGAGCCTTATGGAATGAAAGAACAAGGAAAGGGTTTTCAATTGTAGGCGGGGCCTGGGGGTGGATTATACTTTTACTTAGGCTGGTATGGGTAGACCTCCTTTTGGTGATAGTTGAGCCAAAAATTTGAAGAAGTGAGGGACTTCACCCATGAAGATATCTGGGGAAAATTGACCCATTCAGAGTCAGAGCAAAATCCTAAATGTGGAACTTGTCTGGTATGTTTGGAGAAAGCTATGAAGCTAGCGTCACCGGAGAAGCAGAAGGTGAACCGGAGCTCCCGCTGCATCTCAGTGATGTGAGATGTCTGAGAACTAAGGGAGGGGTAATCATGTGGGGCTTTTAAGTCATTTTGAAGAGTTTGGTTTATATTCAGAGTGAAATGGGAGCTAATTTAGAAAGACTGAACTTCTGTTTGTTAATGACAATTCTGGCTACCATATAGAGAAGTTGTGGGAGAGGAACTGGGGTCAAATCAGGTCACCTAACGATGAAGCGCTTCCTGTAATTCAGACAGGGAGTGACAGAAAATATAGCCAATCCAAATAAGTACATCTATTTCAGGAAACACCCTGAAGCATCTTTGAATAGGACACTATCTAGTTTACACACCAGTCACATCCGATATTCAAAGGATTTTATAAGGTTATCACTTTAAGTTAAGTTTGGGAACACACATTCACTCCTCTTCTGTGGAGAATGGCTTTTGGCAAGATATTTTTAGTGCCATAACTACATTTCAGTGTGAATTATTTGGTGTGCAGATTATATAAAATGCTTTGACGTATACTATATCAGTACACAGTAAAATCAAAGAGGAGAACTAAGCAGGGCTTAATTCATAGGCCTAGTGTTGCAAACTTCTTTCCCTTTGTCCCTCTGAAATCTGCTTCTCAGAGTTAGACACAATAGGTTGAGCAACAAGCAAGGATTAGGTATGGTTCACATATGATTCCAGAGTTGGTTTATAATCTTGAATGAGAACTGAAAAGTCAAAACCCCTTTACTACAATTCCTTTTCATGTGACTCTTGGGCATGCCATGTTTAAGAGGTACTGTGTCCCACATCCCTTTAGAAATACTAAGTATTTCTCTAACTGCCATTCTCCTAGCTCTTTCTAGTCATGGTTCCAAACTGAGCCATGATTTTGAACCATCATTCAACATTTTAACGAGTATGTATTTATGTATCTAGTAAGTTTGGCCAGCCTGGCATTTTCATATGGATTCCCACATACACAGTTTAGGAAGATTACACACATTAAAATGGTTCTTTCTTCCAAAAGTCCCTGTTATATTTACTATAGAGAAAAAAAATTGGATGATCATTTTAACCCTTGCTAATGTTTTTTACAAGATTACAAAAAGTTTTATCTAATAAATAACATAAAATATGTTTTATAAAATATAGATAAATTTTACAAAATATACACAGAGGTTGTATTAATAATTAGTAATTAGTAAATAATTAATAACCAATACAAAACCAATCAGGGGGTTGCTGCTCAGATACACAATTATGAGGATAAAAACAGAACAGAAACAAGCATCACTGGAATACAGACCCCCCTCAGCTCCACCACTAACTAATAATAGGGATTGTCCTTAAGGACCTCCTGCCTCCCTCTTGCTGTCAGAATCCATTGTTAGCGACACCCTTTCTCTTTCATCCCTCCACATGTGTACAAAACTCCCAGTACAACTGTATTTAGCTGTGTTCTTTCTCATATCAGGTAAAAAGTAATACGCAAATAAATATGTAATCAACGAGGTGAGTTATTTGTCAAATCTTGTGAGTTGCAAGGCCTTCTTAGTATGACAGCTAAGGAGAAATTCAATGTTTATATTAGAAAAAAAATGAATTTAATTATGAAATGTAATCAGCACTCATATGCTGTGTGCCTGCTCCTTGAAAAAAGTTTTGCTAAGTCATGCCTTCAATTTCAAGACCTTACAGTTCATTGGAATGAGGAACTATGAATAGATATGTGCACATCACTACCTCCAGTATAAGACACTGGGAGAGAAGATATGGAAGGTAGCACTATAATGCCCTAGATTGCACTAGACATTAAATCTTTACCCATAGGATACCCATTTCATTTTACTAAATGGCTCTCTATAAACCTAGTGAAATGAATGATTTGCCAGATATTGTAAAGAGGGTAGAACTACAGGATTTTATAGTGTAGGTTCAAACTCTTTGCCTGACTCTCGTAGTTTATAAGCTAGTCTCTTGCAGCCTTCACACAATGATGTTAAAAGCAAAGCAGCTACAAATTCCCTACCGTCGTCCTGGGCCCCCGTATCTCCAACCAGGAGTCGCTGAGAGGACAGAGCAAAGCGTCACCCTGCTGAATAGCAATTACTGCTTCTGTAATACCTATAATAACTGGCCCTAGTTTATAAAATTGAAACAAATTGCTTACAAGTGATTATTTTCAAGCAACATAAATAGTTTAAAGCTACTGCATCTGAAAAGTTAATTACCCTGAGTGCAACTCAGCATAATTTGCCTTTATAAAATATTTTATATTAAAAACCAGGCTGTTCACTAATGTCAGACAAAGGATTGTTCCCTTTGTGACAAGTTCACTTTTAATTTGCTTTTATTAATTATTTACTGATCCTATTAATAAAGAAAAACTGGAAATATATTACATAGCCTTTTATTTTTGGAAATTGAGATATATTTAGAACTAAAGAGGAAATGAAGGAAGTAAATGTTCTTGTAATTCTTCACTCTCTGGCCGCTTCTATTCCAGAGACAGGAACAGCCCCCAAGACCACACTGTGAATTCGTCTGAGAATATCAACTGGGCTCAGAAACTTCCTCTCCCCCGCCCTCCAGCAAAACACATTTTATAACCAATCTTAACGAGCTGCAGTCTAGTGACTGTCAGTGGTCAGACCAACAAAGCTGACAAATTAATTTACCTTAAAGCATAGTTAAGTGGTAATAGCAGTGCTGTTTTCTCAGAGAATGTTTGCATTTCAGTAGGGACTCCAGGTTACCCCAAAGGAATTGACAATTAATAGTGAAGCTATACAAATGGCACTGATCAGAAATACCTATACAAATGGGACAGTATTAAGGTATATATATTTTTTCTACATATATTTGCTCCTACAATTTCAATTAGGTAATGATTTTCTGTTTTCTTTCTCAATGGACATTTGTTGTAGGAAAGCAGAAAAAAGCAGCTTGAAGCCAAAGACTTTTCC